>NC_141876.1:584034355-584709355 GCF_056163025.1 Triticum urartu | reverse complement strand
TCAGACTTGTGCTTCTTTAAGTAAATATACCTATATCTACTCAAATCGTCAGTGAAGATGAGAAAATAGCGATATCCACCACACGCTTCAATTCTCATTGGATCACACGCATCAGCATGTATGATTTCCAACAAGTCACTTGCCCGTTTCATTGTACCTAAAAGCGGGGTCTTAGTCATCCTGCACATGAGGCATGGCTCGCATGTGTCAAGCGATTCAAAATCAAGTGACTCCAAACATCCATCAACATGGAGTTTCTTCATGCATCTTACGCCAATATGACCTAAGCGGCAGTGCCACGAGAAAGTGGTACTATCATTATTAACTCAACATCTTTTGGTGTGAACATGTGTATTACCACGACTGAGATTCAATGAACCATTCACATAGGGTACATGACCATGAAAGGTATCATTCATGTAAACAGAATAACCATTATTCTCTAACTTAAATGAATGACCGTATTGCAATGAACATGATCTAATCATATTCATGTTCAACGTAGACACCTGATAACATTTATCTAGGTTCAATACTAATCCCGAAGGCAGATGGAGTGTGCGATGGTGATCTCATCAACTTTGGAAACACTTCCAACACACATCGTCACCTCGCCCTTAGCCAGTCTCCGTTTAGTCCGTAGCTTTTGCTTCAAGTCACCAGTAATAGCAACTGAACCGGTATCCAATACCCAGGTGCTACCAGGAGTACTAGCGAGGTACACATTAATAACACGTATATACTTTGTTGAAGTTGCCAGCCTTCTTATCTACCATGCATTTGGGGTAATTCCGCTACCAGTGACCGTTCCCCTTACAATAGAAGCACTTAGTCTCGGGTTTGGGTTCAACCTTGGGTTCCTTTACTGGAGCGGCAACTGGTTTGCCATCCATGAAGTTTCCCTTCTAGCCCTTGCCCTTCTTGAAACCAGTGGTCTTGTTAAACCATCAACACTTGATGCTCCTTCTTGATTTCTACCTTTTGCTGTCTTAAGCACCGCAAACAGCTCCGGGATCAATTCAATCCCTTGCATGTCATAGTTCATCACGAAGATCTAGTAGCTTAGTGATAGTGGATAGAGAACTCTATCAATCACTATCTTATCTGGAAGTTTAACCCCCACTTGATTTAAGTGATTGTAGCACCCAGACATTCTGAGCACATGCTCACTAGCTGAGCTATTCTCCTCCATCTTGTTGGAAAAAGAACTTGTTAGTGGTCTCACACCTCTCAACACGGGCATGAGCCTGAAATCCAAATTTCAGCTCTTGGAACATCTCATATGTCTTATGGCGTTCAAAACGTCATTGGAATCCCGATTCTAAGCCGTAAAGTATGGTGCACTAAACAGGGATCTACAACGTGAGCTGTTTATCTACAACATATTTGCAAAGACAATTTAGACTATGTTCATGATAATTGAGTTCATTTAATGAACTCCCACTCAGATAGACATCCCTCTAGTCATCTAAGTGAAACATGATCCGAGTCAACTAGGCCGTGTCTGATCATCACGTGAGACGGACTAGTCAACATCGGTGAACATCTTCATGTTGATCGTATCTTCTATACGACTCATGCTCGACCTTTCGGTGTTCCGTGTTCCGAGGCCATGTCTATACATGCTAGGCTCGTCAAGTCAACCTAAGTGTATTGCGTGTGTAAATCTGGCTTACACCCGTTGTATTCAAACGTTAGAATCTATCACACCCGATCATCACGTGGTGCTTCGAAACGATGAACCTTCGCAACGGTGCACAGTTAGGGGGAACACTTTTCTTGAAATTTTAGTGAGGGATCATCTTATTTAAGCTACCGTTGTTCTAAGCAAATAAGATGTAAAACATGATAAACATCACATGCAATCAAATAGTGACATGATATGACCAATATCATTTTGCTCCTTTTGATCTCCATCTTCGGGGCTCCATGATCATCGTTGTCACCGGCATGACACCATGATCTCCATCATCATGATCTCCATCATCATGTCTTCTTGAAGTTGTCTCGTCATCTATTACTTCTACTACTATGGCTAACGCTTTAGCAATAAAGTAAAGTAATTACATGACGTTTATGTTGACACGCAGGTCATAAATAAATTAAGACAACTCCTATGGCTCCTGCCGGTTGTCATACTCATCGACATGCAAGTCGTGATTCCTATTACAAGAACATGATCAATCTCATTCATCACATATATCATTCATCACATCCTTTTGGCCATATCACATCACAAGGCATATGCTGCAAAAACAAGTTAGACGTCCTCTAATTGTTGTTGGAAGTTTTTACGTGGTTGCTATAGGTTTCTAGCAAGAACGTTTCTTACCTATGCGAAAACCACAACGTGATATGCCAATTTCTATTTACCCTTCATAAGGACCCTTTTCATCGAATCTGATCCGACTAAAGTGGGAGAGACAGACACCCGCTAGCCACCTTATGCAACTAGTGCATGTCAGTCGGTGGAACCAGTCTCACGTAAGCGTATGTGTAAGGTCGGTACGGGCTGCTTCATCCCACGATGCCGCCGAATCAAGATAATACTAGTAATGGCAAGTAAATTGACAATATCCACGCCCACAACTACTTTGTGTTCTACTCATGCATAGAAACTACGCATAGACCTAGCTCATGATGCCACTATTGGGGAACGTAGCAGAAATTTAAAATTTTCTACGCATCACCAAGATCAATCTATGGAGTAATCTAGCAACGAGGGGAAGGTGAGTGCATCTACATACCCTTGTAGATCTCTAAGCGGAAGCGTTCAAGTGAACGGGGTTGATGGAGTCGTACTCGTCATGATCCAAATCACCGATGATCCTAGTGCCGAACAGACGGCACCTCCGCGTTCAACACACGTACAGCCCGGTGACGTCTCCTACGCCTTGATCCAGCAAGGGGAGAAGGAGAGGTTGGAGAAGACTCCATTCAGTAGCAGCACGACGACATGGTGGTGGTGGAGGAGCGCGGGACTCCAGCAGGGCTTCGCCAAGCACTACGAGAGACGAGGAGGGAGAGGGGTAGGGCTGTGCCAACAGGGGAGGAACTTCATCTGTTGGGCTGCCCGTTTGCCTCCACTATATATAGGGGGAGAGGGAGGGCTGCGCCCCCACCTAGGGTTTCCTCCCTAGGGGTGGCGGCAGCCCTAGATCCCATCTAGGGTGGCGGCCACAAGGGGGAGAGGGGGAGGCGCACCTGAGGTGGGCCTTAGGGCCCATCTGCCTTAGGGTTTGCCCCCCTCCCCTCTTGGAGGCGCCTTGGGCCTTGGTGGGAGGCTCCCCAGCCCACCTAGGGGCTGGTCCCTTCCCACTATTGGCCCATGTAGGCCTCCGGGGCTGGTGGCCCCACCTGGTGGACCCCCGGACCCCTCCGGTGGTCCCGGTACACTACCGGTGATGCCCGGAAAACTTCCGGTGGCCAAAACCATACTTCCTATATATTAATATTTACCTCCGGACCATTCCGGAACTCCTCGTGACATCCGGGATCTCATCCGGGACTCCAAACAACATTCGGTAACCGCGTACATACTTTCCCTATAATCCTAGTGTCATCGAACCTTAAGTGTGTAGACCCTACGGGCTCGGGAGTCATGCAGACATGGCCGAGACAACTCTCCGGTCAATAACCAACAGCGGGATCTGGATACCCATGTTGGCTCCCACATGCTCCACGATGATCTCATTGGATGAACCACGATGTCAAGGATTCAATCAATCCCGTATACAATTCCCTTTGTCTATCGGTACGATACTTGCCCGAGATTCGATCGTTGGTATCCCGATACCTTGTTCAATCTCGTTACCGGCAAGTCTCTTTACTCGTTCCGTAACACATCATCCTGTGATCAACTCCTTGATCACATTGTGCACATTATGATGATGTCCTACCGAGTGGGCCCAGAGATACCTCTCCGTTTACACGAAGTGACAAATCCCAGTCTCGATTCGTGACAACCCAACAGACACTTTCGGAGATACCTGTAGTGTACCTTTATAGCCACCCAGTTACGTTGTGACGTTTGGTACACCCAAAGCATTCCTACGGTATCCGGGAGTTGCACAATCTCATGGTCTAAGGAAATGATACTTGACATTAGAAAAGCTTTAGCATACGAACTACACGATCTTTGTGCTAGGCTTAGGATTGGGTCTTGTCCATCACATCATTCTCCTAATGATATGATCCCGTTATCAACGACATCCAATGCCCATGGTCAGGAAACCATAACCACCTATTGATCAACGAGCTAGTCAACTAGAGGCTTACTAGGGACATGGTGTTGTCTATGTATCCACACATCTATCTGAGTTTCCTATCAATACAATTCTAGCATGGATAATAAACGATTATCATGAACAATGAAATATATATACAATAATAACTAATTTATTATTGCCTCTAGGGCATATTTCCAACACGAATATAGCCGTCCAATATATCAATCTTTATGTCTCGATCATTTCAAGACTCCTCGTCATGTCCGTGATCACATCCGGGACTCCGAACAAACTTTGGTACATCAAAATATATAAACTCATAATAAAACTGTCATCGTAACGTTAAGCGTGCGGACCCTATGGGTTCGAGAACAATGTAGACATGACCGAGACATGTCTCCGGTCAATAACCAATAGTGGAACCTGGATGCTCATATTGGCTCCCACATATTCTACGAAGATCTTTATCGGTCAAACCGCATAACAACATACGTTGTTCCCTTTGTCATCGGTATGTTACTTGCCCGAGATTCGATCGTCGGTATCTCAATACCTAGTTCAATATCGTTACCGGAAAGTCTCTTTACTCATTCCGTAATACATCATCTCGCAACTAACTCATTAGTTGCAATGCTTTCAAGGCTTTAGGTGATGTGCATTACCGAGCGGGCCCAGAGATACCTCTCCGACAATCGGAGTGACAAATCCTAATCTCGAAATACGCCAACCCAACAAGTACCTTTGGAGACACCTGTAGAGCACCTTTATAATCACCCAGTTACGTTGTGATGTTTGGTAGCACACAAAGTGTTCCTCCAGTAAATGGGAGTTGCATAATCTCATAGTCATAGGAACAAGTATAAGTCATGAAGAAAGCAATAGCAACAAACTAAACGATCAAGTGCTATGCTAACAGAATGGGTCAAGTCAATCACATCATTCTCCTAATGACGTGATCCCGTTAATCAAATAACAACTCATGTCTATGGTTAGGTAACATAACCATCTTTGATCAACGAGCTAGTCAAGTAGAGGCATACTAGTGACATACTGTTCGTCTATGTATTCACACATGTATTATGTTTCCGGTTAATACAATTCTAGCATGAATAACAAACATTTATCATGATATAAGGAAATAAATAATAACTTTATTATGGCCTCTGGGGCATATTTCCTTCACTGCCTGCGTCTACAACTATTACTCCACACATCAACCGCTATCCAGCATGCATCTAGAGTATTAAGTTCATAAGAACAGAGTAACGCTTTAAGCAAGATGACATGATGTAGAGGGATAAACTCAAGCAATATGATGTAAACCCCATCTTGTTATCCTCGATGGCAACAATACAATACGTGCCTTGCTGCCCCTACTGTCACTGAGAAAGGACACGGCAAGATTGAACCCAAAGCTAAGCACTTCTCCCATTGCAAGAAAGATCAATCTAGTAGGCCAAACAAAACTGATAATTCGAAGAGACTTGCAAAGATAACCAATCATACATAAAAGAATTTAGAGAAGATTCAAATATTGTTCATAGATAAACTTGATCATAAACCCACAATTCATCGGTCTCAACAAACACACCGCAAAAGAAGATTACATCGAATAGATCTCCACAAGAGAGGGGGAGAACTTTGTATTGAGATCCAAAGAGAGAGAAGAAGCCATCTAGCTAATAACTATGGACCCGAAGGTCTGAGGTAAACTACTCACACTTCATCTGAAGGGCTATGGTGTTGATGTAGAAGCCCTTCGTGATCGATGCCCCCTCCGGCGGAGCTCCGGAAAAGGCCCCAAGATGGGATCTCGTGGATACAGAAAGTTACGGTGGTGGAATTAGGGTTTTGGCTCCGTATCTGGTAGTTTGGGGGTACATAGGTATATATATGAGGAAGGAGTATGTCGGTGGAGCAACAGGGGGCCCACGAGGGTGGAGGGCGCGCCTGGGGGGTAGGCGCGCCCCTACCTCGTGCCTTCCTCGTTGATTGCTTGACGTGTGGTCCAAGTCCTCTGGATCATGTTCGTTCTGAAAATCACGTTCCCGAAGGTTTCATTCTGTTTGGACTCCGTTTGTTATTCTTTTTCTGCGAAACCCTAAAATAGGCAAAAAAACAACAATACTAGGCTGGGCCTCCGGTTAATAGGTTAGTCCCAAAAATAATATAGAAGTGTATAATAAAGCTCAATAATGTCCAAAACATAATATAATATAGCATGGAACAATCAAAAATTATAGATACATTGGAGACGTATCAAGCATCCCCAAGCTTAATTCCTGCTCGTCCTCGAGTAGGTAAATGATAAAAACAGAATTTTTGATGTGGAATGCTACTTGGCATAATTTCAATGTAATTCTTCTTAATTGTGGTATGAATATTCAGATCCAAAAGATTCAAGACAAAAGTTCAATATTGACATAGAAATAATAATACTTCAAGCATACTAACTAAGCAATTATGTCTCTTCAAAATAACATGGCCAAAGAAAGTTATCCCTACAAAATCATATAGTGTGGCTATGCTCTATCTTCACCACACAAAGTATTTAAATAATGCACAACCCCGATGACAAGCCAAGCAATTGTTTCATACTTTTGGTGTTCTCAAACTTTTTCAATCTTAACGCAATACATGAGCGTGAGCCATGGAGATAGCACTTTAGGTGGAATAGAATGGTGGTTGTGGAGGAGACAAAAAGGGGGAAGATAGTCTCACATCAACTAGGTGTATCAACGGGCTATGGAGATGCCCATCAATAGATATCAATGTGAGTGAGTAGGGATTGCCAAGCAACGGATGCACTAGAGCTATAAGTATATGAAAGCTCAACAAAAGGAACTAAGTGGGTGTGCATCCAACTCGCTTGCTCACGAAGACCTAGGGCATTTTGAGGAAGCCCATCATTGGAATATACAAGCCAAGTTCTATAATGAAAAATTACCACAAGTATATGAAAGTGATAACATAGGAGACTCTCTATTATGATGTGGTAAAAGGATAGTAGCATTGTCCCTTCTCTCTTTTTCTCTCTCTTTTTTTGTTTGGGCCTTTCCCTTTTTTTATGGCCTCTTTTTTTCGTCCGGAGTCTCATCCCGACTTGTGGGGGAATCATAGTCTCCATCATCCTTTCCTCACTTGGGACAATGCTCTAAAAATGATGATCATCACACTTTTATTTACTTACAACTCAACAATTACAACTCGATACTTAGAACAAGATATGACTCTATGTGAATGCCTCCGGCGGTGTACCGGCATATGCAATGAATCAAGAGTGACATGTATGAAATAATTATGAACGGTGGCTTTGCCACAAATACAATGTCAACTACATGATCATGCAAAGCAATATGACAATGATGGAGCGTGTCATAGTAAACGGAATGGTGGAAAGTTGCATGGCAATATATCTCGGAATGGCTATGGAAATGCCATGATAGGTAGGTATGGTGGCTGTTTTGAGGAAGGTATATGGTGGGTGTATGATACCGGCGAAAGGTTCACGGTATTAGAGAGGCTAGCAATGGTGGAAGGAAGAAAAGTGCGTATGATCCATGGACTCAACCTTAGTCATAAAGAACTCATATACTTATTGCAAAAATCTATATGTTATCAAAGCAAAGTATTACGTGCATGCTCCTAGGGGGATAGATTGGTATGAAAAGACCATCGCTCGTCCCCGACTGCCACTCATAAGGAAGACAATCAATAAATAAATCATGCTCCGACTTCATCACATAACGGTTCACCATACGTGCATGCTACGGGAATTACAAACTTTAACACAAGTATTTCTCAAATTCACAACTACTCAACTAGCATGAATCTAATATCACCATCTCCATATCTCAAAACAATTATCAAGTATCAAACTTCTCATAGTATTCAACACACTCATAAGAAAGTTTTTACTAGTATTGAATACCTAGCATATTAGGATTATTTAAGTAAATTACCATGCTATTTAAGACTCTCAAAATAATCTAAGTGAAGCATGAGAGAATAATAGTTTCAATAAAACAAAACCACCATCTAAAATATATAAGTGAAGTACTAGAGCAAAAACTATATAACTCAAAAGATATAAGTGAAGCACATAGAGTATTCTAATAATTTCCGAATCATGTGTCTCTCTCTCAAAAGGTGTGTATAGCAAGGATGATTGTGGTAAACTAAAAAGAAAAGACTCAAATCATACAAGATGCTCCAAGCAAAACACATATCATGTGGTGAATAAAAATATAGCTCCAAGTAAAGTTACCGATGGAAGTAGACGAAAGAGGGGATGCCTTCCAGGGCATCCCCAAGATTTGGCTTTTAGGTGTCCTTAGATTATCTTGGGTGCCATGGGTATCCCCAAGCTTAGGCTCTTGCCACTCCTTGTTCCATAATCCATCAAATCTTTCACCCAAAACTTGAAAACTTCACAACACAAAACTTAAAGTAGAAAATCTCGTGAGCTCCGTTAGCGAAAGAAAACAAAACACCACTTCAAGGTACTATAATGAACTCATTATTTATTTATATTGGTGTTAAACCTAATGTATTACAACTTCTCTATGGTTTATAAACTATTTTACTAGCCATAGATTCATTAAAATAAGCAAACAACACACGAAAAACAGAATCTGTCAAAAACAGAACAGTCTGTAGTAATCTGTAGCTAACGCAAGATCTGGAACCCCAAAAATTCTAAAATAAATTGCTGGACGTGAGGAATTTATCTATTAATCATCTTCAAAAATAATTAACTAAATAGCACTTTCCAAATAAAAATGGCAGCAATTCTCGTGAGCGCTAAAGTTTCTGTTTTTTACAGCAAGATTAAAAAGACTTTCCCCAAGTCTTCCCAACGGTTCTACTTGGTACAAACTTTAATTAAACACAAAAAACACAACCAAAACAGAGGCTAGATAAATTATTTATTAATAAACAGGAACAAAAGCAAGGAATACAAATAAAATTGGGTTGCCTACCAACAAGCGCTATCGTTTAACGCCCCTAGCTAGGCATAAAAAGCAAGGATAGATCTAGGTATTGCCATCTTTGGTAGGCAATTCATAAGTGGCTCTCATAATAGATTCATAAGGTAATTTAATTTTATTTCTACGGAAGTGTTCCATGCCTTTCCTTAATGGAAATTGGAATCTAATATTCCCTTCCTTCATATCAATAATTGCACCAGTCGTTCTAAGGAAAGGTCTACCAAGAATAATAGGACATGAAGGATTGCAATCTATGTCAAGAACAATAAAATCTACGGGCACATAATTCCTATTTGCAACAATAAGAACATCATTAATTCTTCCCATAGGTTTTTAATAGTGGAATCCACAAGGTGCAGGTTTAGAGAGCAATCATCAAAATCACGGAAACCTAGCAAATCACACAAAGTCTTTGGAATCATGGAAACACTAGCACCCAAATCACACAAAGCATAGCATTCATGATCTTTAATTTTAATTTTAATAGTATGTTCCCACTCATCATAAATTTTTCTAGGGATAGAAACTTCCAACTCAAGTTTTTCTTCATAAGATTGCATCAAAGCATCAATGATATGTTTAGTAAAAGCTTTATTTTGACTATAAGCATGAGGAGAATTTAGCACGGATTGCAACAAGGAAATACAATCTATCAAAGAGCAATTATCATAATTAAATTCCTTGAAATCCAAAATAGTGGGTTCGTTAATATTTAAAGTTTTGACTTCTTCAATCCCACTTTTAACAATTTTAGCATCAAGATCTAAAGATTCTGAATTTTTGGAACACCGTCTAGGTACAGGTGGATCATATTCAGTCCCATCATTATCAATATTCATATTGCCAAACAAAGATTTGATAGGGGACACATCAATAACTTTTAGATCTACATCTTTGTTATCATGGAAACTAGAAGAACACGCTTTTATAAAGCAATCTTTCTTAGCACGCATCCTAGCGGTTCTTTCTTTGCACTCATCAATGGAAATTCTCATGGCTTTGAGAGACTCATTGATATCATGCTTAGGAGGAATAGATCTAAGTTTCAAAGAATCAACATCAAGAGAAATTCTATCAACATTCCTAGCCAACTCATCAATCTTAAGCAACTTTTCTTCAATCAAAGCATTGAAATTCTTTTGTGAAGTAATAAATTATTTAATGTTAGATTCAAAATCAGAGGGCGTCTTATTATAATTTCAATAAGAATTGTTGTAGGAATTACCATAATTATTAGAGGAACTACTAGGATACGGCCTAGGATTAAAGTTTCCTCTATACGCGTTGTTACCAAATTATTCCTACCAACAAAATTCACATCCATAGATTCATTATTATTATAAATCAAAGTAGACAAAGGCATATCATTAGGATCAGAAGAAACACATTTATTAGCAAATAATTTCATAAGTTCATCCATCTTTCCACTCAAAACATTAATTTCTTCTATCGCATGCACTTTCTTATTAGTAGATCTTTCAGTGTGCCATTGAGAATAATTAACCATAATATTATCTAGGAGTTTAGTAGCTTCTCCTAAAGTGATTTCCATAAAAGTGCCTCCCGCAGCCTAATCTAAAAGATTTCTAGAAGCAAAATTCAATCCGGCATAAAAAATTTGTATCATCATCCACAAATTCAAACCATGCGTAGGGCAATTACGTATCATTAATTTCATCCTCTCCCAAGCTTGTGCAACATGTTCATGATCAAGTTGCTTAAAATTCATAATATCGTTTATAAGAGAGATAATCTTAGCGGGAGGAAAATACTTAGAGATAAAAGCATCTTTGCACTTATTCCAAGAATCAATACTATTTTTAGGCAAAGACGAAAACCAAGCTTTAGCACGATCTATAAGCGAAAAAGGAAATAGCTTCAATTTAACAATATCATTATCCACATCTTTCTTCTTTTGCATATCACATAAATCAACAAAGCTATTCAGATGGGTAGCGGCATCTTCACTAGGAGGGCCGGCCAATTGATCTTTCCTGACAAGAGTCAACAAAGCAGCATTGATTTCACAAGATTCGGTATCGGTAGGAGGAGCAATCGGAGTGCTAAGGAAATCATTGTTGTTGGTATTGGTGAAGTCACACAATTTAGTATTATCTTGAGCCATCGTGACAAGAAAGCAAACCAACAGACAAGCAAACAAGAAACGAGCAAAAGGAGGCAAATAGAGAAAGAGAGGGAGGATGGAGAGAGAGAGAGGGTGAATAAAATGGCAAGGGTGAAGTGGGGGAGAGGAAAATGAGAGGCAAATGGCAAATAATGTAATGCGGGAGATAAGGGTTTGTGATGGGTACTTGGTATGTTGACTTTTGCGTAGACCTCCCCGGCAACGGCGCCAGAAATCCTTCTTGCTACCTCTTGAGCACTTGCGTTGGTTTTCCCTTGAAGAGGAAAGGGTGATGCAGCAAAGTAGCGTAAGTATTTCCCTCAGTTTTTTAGAACCAAGGTATCAATCTAGTAGGAGGCCACACACGAGTCCCTCGCACCTACACAAACAAATAATTCCTCGCAACCAACGTGATAAGGGGTTGTCAATCCCTACACGGTCACTTACGAGAGTGAGATCTGATAGATATGATAAGATAATATTTTTGGTATTTTTATGATAAAGATGCAAAGTAAAATAAAAGGCAATAAAAATAACTAAGTGTTGGAAGATTAATATGATGGAAGATAGACCCGGGGGCCATAGGTTTCACTAGTGGCTTCTCTGAAGAGCATAAGTATTCACGGTGGGTAAACAAATTACTGTTGAGTAATTGACAGAATTGAGCAGAGTTATGAGAATATCTAGGTATGATCATGTATATAGGCATCACGTCCGAGACAAGTAGACTGACTCCTGCCTGCATCTACTACTATTACTCCACACATCGACCGCTATCCAGCATGCATCTAGAGTATTAAGTTCATAAGAACAGAGTAATGCTTTAAGCAAGATGACATGATGTAGAGGGATAAACTCAAGCAATATGATGTAAACCCCATCTTGTTATCCTCGATGGCAACAATACAATACGTGCCTTGCTGCCCCTACTGTCACTGAGAAAGGACACGGCAAGATTGAACCCAAAGCTAAGCACTTCTCCCATTGCAAGAAAGATCAATCTAGTAGGCCAAACAAAACTGATAATTCGAAGAGACTTGCAAAGATAACCAATCATACATAAAAGAATTTAGAGAAGATTCAAATATTGTTCATAGATAAACTTGATCAGAAACCCACAATTCATCGGTCTCAACAATCACACCGCAAAAGAAGATTACATCGAATAGATCTCCACAAGAGAGGGGGAGAACTTTGTATTGAGATCCAAAGAGAGAGAAGAAGCCATCTAGCTAATAACTATGGACCCGAAGGTCTGAGGTAAACTACTCACACTTCATCTGAAGGGCTATGGTGTTGATGTAGAAGCCCTCCGTGATCGATGCCCCCTCCGGCGGAGCTCCGGAAAAGGCCCCAAGATGGGATCTCGTGGATACAGAAAGTTACGGTGGTGGAATTAGGGTTTTGGCTCCATATCTGGTAGTTTGGCGGTACGTAGGTATATATAGGAGGAAGGAGTACGTCGGTGGAGCAACAGGGGGCCCACGAGGGTGGAGGGCGCGCCTGGGGGTAGGGGGTAGGCGTGCCCCCCTACCTTGTGCCTTCCTCGTTGATTGCTTGACGTAGGGGTGCAAGTCCTCTGGATCATGTTCATTCCGAAAATCACGTTCCCGAAGGTTTCATTCTGTTTGGACTCCGTTTGATATTCTTTTTCTGTGAAACCCTAAAATAGGCAAAAAAACAGCAAGTCTGGGCTAGGCCTCCGGTTAATAGGTTAGTCCCAAAAATAATATAAAAGTGTATAATAAAGCCCAATAATTTCCAAAACAGAATATAATATAGCATGGAACAATCAACAATTATAGATACGTTGGAGACGTATCAGACACGAGGTACGAGGGCGCGCCCCCCACCCTCGTGGGCCCCTCGCAGCTCCTCCGACCTACTTCTTTCGCCTATATATACTCCAATGTCACCTCAAGTATCCGTGGGTATGCTTATACGATATGCATCACACAATCTCAGATTCATCTATTCAACCAACACATAGAACCTCAAAGAGTGCCCCAAAGTTTCTACCGGAGAGTCAAGACGAAACTTGTGCCAACCCCTATGCATAGATTCCCAAGGTCACGGAACCCGCAAGTTGATCACCAAAACATACATCAAGTGGATCAATAGAATACCCCATTGTCACCACGGGTATCCCACGCAAGACATACATCAAGTGTTCTAAAATCCTTAAAGACTCAATCCGATAAGATAACTTCAAAGGGAAAACTCAATCCATTACAAGAGAGTAGAGGGGGGAGAAACATCATAAGATCCAACTATAATAGCAAAGCTCGCGATACATCAAGATCGTACCACCTCAAGAACATGAGAGAGAGAGAGATCAAACACATAGCTACTGGTACATACCCTCAGCCCCAAGGGAGAACTACTCCCTCCTCGTCATGGAGAGCACCAGGATGATGAAGATGGCCACCGGAGAAGGATTCCCCCCTCCGGCAGGGTGCCGGAACGGGTCTAGATTGGCTTTCGGTGGCTACGGAGGCTTCTGGCGGCGGAACTCCCGATCTATTGTGCTCCTCGATAGTTTTAGGGTATATGGATATATATAGGTGGAAGAAATACATCAGGGGAGCCACGAGGGGCCCACGAGGGTGGAGGGCGCGCCCAGGGGTGGGCGCGCCCCCTGCCTCGTGGCTTCCTCGTTGATCCCCTGACGTGCACTCCAAGTCTCCTGTATTTATTTCTTTCCAAAAATAACTTTTCCGAAGGTTTCATTCCGTTTGGACTCCGTTTGATATTCCTTTTCTTCGAAACCCTAAAACAAGGAAAAAAACAGGAACTGGCACTGGGCTCTAGGTTAATAGGTTAGTCCCAAAAATCATATAAAATAGCATATAAATGCATATAAAACATCTAAGGTTGATAATATAATAGCATGGAACAATAAAAAATTATAGATACGTTGGAGACGTATCAGCATCCCAAAGCTTAATTCCTGCTCGTCCTCGAGTAGGTAAATGATAAAAAACAGAATTTTTGATGTGGAATGCTACCTAACATATTTATCCATGTAGTTCTCTTTATTTTGGAAAGAATATTCAGATCCATAAGATTCAAGACAAAAGTTTAATATTGACATAAAAATAATAATACTTCAAGCATACTAACTAAGCAATCATGTCTTCTCAAAATAAGATGGCTAAAGAAAGTTCATCCCTACAAAATCATATAGTTTGGTCATGCTCCATTTTCATCACACAAGAATGCTCTCATCATGCACAACCCCGATGACAAGCCAAGCAATTGTTTCATACTTTTGTAATCTCAAACTTTTTTCAACTTTCACGCAATACATGAGTGTGAGCCATGGATATAGCACTATGGGTGGAATATAATATAATGAGGGGGTTATGTGGAGAAGACAAAAAGGAGAAAGTCTCACATCAACGAGGCTAATCAATGAGCTATGGAGATGCCCATTGATTGATCTTAATGCAAGGAGTAGGGAATGCCATGCAACGGATGCACTAGACCTATAAATGTATGAAAGCTCAACAAAAGAAACTAAGTGGGTGTGCATCAACTTGCTTGCTCATGAAGGCCTAGGGCACTTGAGGAGGCCCATTGTTGGAATATACAAGCCAGGTTCTATAATGACAAATTCCCACTAGTATATGAAAGTGACAAAACAAGAGACTCTCTATCATGAGGATTATGGTGCTACTTTGAAGCACAAGTGTGGAAAAGGATAGTAGCATTGTCCCTTCTCTCTTTTTCTCTTTTTTTGGGCCTTCTCTTTTTTATGGCCTTTCTCTCTCTCTCGTTTTTATTCCTCACTTGGGACAATGCTCTAGAAAATTATGATCATCACACTTCTATTTATTTAACTCAATGATTACAACTCGATACTAGAACAAAGTATGACTCTATATGAATGCCTTCGGCGGTGTACCGGGATATGCAATGAACCAAGAGTGACATGTATGAAATAATTATGAACGGTGGCTTTGCCACAAATACTATGTCAACTACATGATCATGCTAAGCAATATGACAATGATGAACGTGTCATGATAAACGGAATGGTGGAAAGTTGCATGGCAATATATCTCAGAATGGCTATGGAAATGCCATAATAGGTAGGTATGGTGGCTGTTTTGAGGAAGATATAAGGAGGTTTATGTGTGAAAGAGCGTATTGTATCACGGGGTTTGGATGCACCGGCGAAGTTTGCACCAACTCTCAAGGTGATAAAGGGCAATGCATGGTACCGAAGAGGCTAGCAGTGATGGAAGGGTGAGAGTCTGTATAATCCATGGACTCAACATTAGTCATAAAGAACTCACATACTTATTGCAAAAATCTACAAGTCATCAAAAACCAAGCACTACGCGCATGCTCCTAGGGGGATAGATTGGTAGGAAAAGACCATCGCTCGTCCCCGACCGCCACTCATAAGGAGGACAATCAAAGAACACCTCATGTTTCAAATTTGTTACATAACATTTACCATACGTGCATGCTAAGGGACTTGCAAACTTCAACAAAAGCATTTCTCAAATTCACAACTACTCAACTAGCACGACTTTGATATTATTACCTCCATATCTCAAAACAATCATCAAGCATCAAACTTCTCTTAGTATTCAATGCACTTATATGAAAGTTTTTATTATATCCCTCCTAGATGCCCATCATATTAGGACTAGTTTCATAACCAAAGCAAATTACCATGCTGTTCTAAATACTCTCAAAATAATATAAGTGAAGCATGAGATTTCATCTATTTCTACAAAATAAAACCACCACCGTGCTCTAAAAAGATATAAGTGAAGCACTAGAGCAACAACAAACTACTCTGAAAGATATAAGTAAAGCTCAATGAGTAGTCGAATAATTATGCAACTATGTGAAGACTCTCTAACATTTAAGAATTTCAGATCCTGGTATTTTATTCAAACACCAAGCAAAACTAAATAAAATAAAATGACGCTCCAAGCAAAACACATATCATGTGGTAAATAAAAATATAGCTCCAAGTAAAGTTACCGATGAACGAAGATGAAAGAGGGGATGCCTTCCGGGGCATCCCCAAGCTTAGGCTTTTGGTTGTCCTTGATTATCTTGGGGTGCCATGGGCATCCTAAAGATTAGGCTCTTGACAATCCTTATTCCATAGTCCCTCGAATCTTTACACAAATCTTGAAAACTTCACAACACAAAACTTAACAGAAAACTCTTAAGCTCTGTTAGCATAAGAAAATAAATCACCACTTAGGTACTGTTGTGAACTCATTATAAATTCATATTGGTGTAATACCTACTGTATTCCAACTTATCTATGGTTCATACCCTCCGATACTACTCATAGATTCATCAAAATAGGCAAATAACACATCGAAAACAGAATCTGTCAAAAACAGAACAGTCTGTAGTAATCTGGATCAAACGTATACTTCTGGAACCCCAAAAATTCTAAAATAAATTTCTGGACTGGAGGAATTTATCTATTAATCATCTGCAAAAAGAATTAACTAAATATCACTCTCCAAATAAAAATGGCAGCAATTCTCGTGAGCGCTAAAGTTTCTGTTTTTTACAGCATGATTGCAAAGACTTCACCCAAGTCTTCCCAAAGGTTCTACTTGGCACAAACACTAATTAAAACATAAAACTTCAATAATAACAGAGGATAGATAAATTATTTATTACTAAACAGGAACAAAAAGAAAGGAACTAAGATAAAATTGGGTTGCCTCCCAACAAGCGCTATCGTTTAACGCCCCTAGCTAGGCATGATGATTTCAATGATGCTCACATAAAAGATAAGAATTGTAACATAAAGAGATAATCATGAAGAATTTGACTAGCACATTTAAGTCTAACCCACTTCCTATCCATAGGGATTTTGTGAGCAAACAACTTATGGGAACAATAATCAACTAGCATAGGAAGGCAAAACAAGCACAGCTTCAAAACTTTAAGCGCATAGAGAGGAAACTTGATATTATTGCAATTCCTACAAGCATATATTCCTCCCTCATAATAATTTTCAGTAGCATCATGAATGAATTCAACAATATAACCATCACCTAAAGCATTATTTTCGTGATGCATAAGCATAGACTTTTTATTACTCTCCACATAAGCAAAATTCTTCTCATTCGGAATAGTGGGAGTATCATAAGAGACTCGAATACTATAAATTGTTTCCACATTAAAAGAGTAATGTTCAGAAAATGGGTAATCATAATCATGACAAGTTTTATAAATATAATCACTACTTTTTATAGCATAAGTATCATCACAATAATCATCATAAGTAGGAGGCATGCTATCATCATTATAAATTTGCATATCAAAACTTGGGAGACTAAAAATATCATCTTCATTAAATGTAGCATCCCCAAGCTTGGGACAAACATTAATTGCAGCAAATATATTCTCAAAAACATCATCTTCATCAAACATAGCATCCCCAAGCTTGGCCATTTTCATATCATAAGCATAATCACTCTCATCATTAATAGTATGGATAGCACCAATAGTATAGCAATTATCATATTCTTCCAAGCAAGTGTGTCGTGGGTTTGTCACGGCAGATGTCCTTGTGAAAGGACTTAGTCGTGGAGCCATCGCAACGGGTTAGCTTAAAGGGGTTAAACCGGACAAGGGGACACGGGGAGTTTTATACTAGTTCGGCCCCTTCAAGGAAGGTAAAAGCCTACGTCTAGTTGTGATTGGTATTGCTAGGATTTCGAAGGCCAGGGAGCGAATCCGCTTTGTCTGGCTCTCGAGTTGTTGTCCCTTAACCACTGCCGGGTCGTCCCTTTATATACATAGGTTGATGCCCGCCGGTTTACAGAGTCCTGAAGCCGGATTATAAACGTGTCCGGTTCGATCTCCACACTTCCTATCTTACAAAGCAAGTTACATGATTAAGTCGGTTTACATCTATAGGCCTTAACTCACTTCTGGGCCTTGGGCCTTCGTAAAGCGTCATCATCTTCAAGTCTTCATGGGCTTCCAATCTTCATAAAGTTAACCCAGCTACTCTTGGCCGGTTTACATCCAATAGTAATATCCCCAACATTAGGCCCCAGATTGGTTTGAACTTGTTCATGTCAATCTTCAATGCTTAGAAAAATTCCTTTACATTTTCACCTTGTTCTTATAAACTGCCGTGGTGTCATGCTCCAGGCCCTTAACAAACCGCCCTGACGTCATCTGTTCATTAAAGCTAAAGATTACCTTCATTAATGCATATCCAGTCATCGAAGCAACACCATTATTACTTATCCATTTTTTGAGCTCCTCGATTCCCGCACTTGCCGTTGTATCGTTTCACCTTATAAATAGGGGTAGGGGACCCTTTTCTTTTCTTTCCGCTACCCCTTCGTCCCTTCTTCTTCCTCGCAAGGTCTCTTCTCCTGAGCGCCGCCACCATCGTCAAGCCTCGCCTCTGCCTCACCGTCGGCCGCTGCATCACCCTGATCGAACCAGAAAACCGCAGCACTTCTCCGCCGTTCCTGTGACACTGGTAACCCTTTTTTACTTCCACCCTAGATCTTATCTTTTAGGGTTTCACTATTCATCGGAGTTCATCAAAAACTTCAGTGCTATTCCTCTATTTTCTTCTCTGTTGCATCCAAGGCTAGGCTGGACCTGTCATTGTTGCGCGACTATAGCCATAATCGTATTCTCCTCATTAGACTACCTCTTGATATCAAGGACAACTTATCTGAATCTGCTGAACTGTTTAAGTACCTGAAGCTTGAACCTGAATATATTCCAGTTCCTGCCATACCTTAGATCTGAAATTTTCATGTAACTTTGTGAAATCTGTTTTCCCTTACTTGAGTATTTTTAGATCTATACTCCGGGCTTTGTATAACTCTGAAAATTTCCCTTCTCATGTAACTCTGAAATTTTCACACCAATATAGGCGGTTTAACTTTGTATAAGCAATCTATACCATTAGCCCTCTGATAAACCGGAGGAGCCTTTTGCCTCCATCATTATACTCCGGTTCAACAGTGTCTGGATACCCCTGTTCTGATATTGCCTTGTTATCCATTATTGCATTGGTCTCCAGTTTATGCAATTTCACATATCAGTATATCTTTTACTCCATTGCATCTTGTATGTCATCATGAGTGATTTATAAACTGGCCTTTCTTTTCCAGCTTGTTTGTTCCGCAATGGCCAAGCAATTTACCGCTTGCAACTGGGCTCGTTCCCGGGTCACTGAGGAACAATTGAACGATATGGTCAGCATCGGCACCTTGCCTAAGAAGACTGAAATTAAATGGCGAGTTCCTGGAGCAGAAAATCCTCCAACCCCGAGGCAGGGTGAGGTGGTGGTCTTTGTTGACCACATAGGCCGTGGCTTCAAACCGCTAGGGTCAAAGTTTTACCGAGATGTGCTTGCCAGTTTCCAACTTCATCCTCAAGATATTGGACCCAACTCGGTCTCCAATTTATGCAACTTCCAGGTCTTCCGTGAAGTGTACTTACAAGAAGAACCAACTGCGGAGCTGTTCCGGGACTTCTTTCACCTAAACCGGCGCACCGAATTTGTAAATGGCCCCAACATTGAACTTGGTGGTGTCTCAATTCAGAAGCGGAAAGAAGTTGAATTTCCTCATGCCAAACTGCACAGCCACCCTAAGGAATGGAACGAGACTTGGTTTTATTGCAGAGACACTTCTCCTGAAGATGATAATCCCCTCCCAGGCTTTCGTGATCACCGTCTTTCCAACACCCATCCAATGCCGCAACGCTTAAGTTCCGCAGAAAGGGCGAAATATGCCCCTCAACTCGCCAAACTCCGGGCTTTTATGGCCAACGGTTTAACAGGCGTTGATTTCGTGCGCTGTTGGATATCTTGGAGCATCTTGCCGCTAAGCCGGCGCCCCGGTTTAATGTGTGAGTACACCGGTGATGTTGAAGACCCTCAATGCCATTGCAACATTCAGGTGACCGATGAAGAATTCACTGAAGGTGTAAAGAAAATTTTGAATGAATCGGAATTAGTCTGTAGTCAAACCGGCTTGAACCCCTTTTATACTAAGAACAGACCGCCTGTTGTAAGCACCGTACTTCCTTTTCATCTTTGATATCTTTAAGTTGTTCAACTTGTAATCCTTCATGTGTATCACCGTTATATATATTCACACATCCATCGGTTTGAAACACTATGATAAATTCTTCAAATATCCGAATTCGCTTTTTATAATGAAGTATATATTATCTCTATTCGTCTTTTACACCCACACAACCCTCTTATCTTTGTAGCTAGAGCTAACTTTCTCTTGTGCATGCACACGCCCGCATCCCTCTCACCCTCCCTCAGCATTCTCTAGCTCCATCATGCAAATTCGTCTTTTCACTTTAGGTCGTTCACCCACGATGTGTGTAGGCCCCCCAGCTCCTTCTTTACGGCACACATCGATCGATATGCCTCTCTAGCCAGGTGTGCCTAGCACAAACACAAGCTTCCCCTCTTCTCTGGTCACTGTCCATGCCTCACTCCCACCACTCTTTTCATCATTCTCGTACTCGCACACTCCTCCCCCTCGATATAGTATACCTCTCGTACCACCTCCTACATGCATCCCTCTCTCTCTATCCTTCTCCTCATGCCTCATTTGCTTCTAACACACACATGCATGTATACCGATCGATCTCCCAACATATACCTAGATCGACTTTAACTACCCCCCCATCGATCAACGTACCTCACAAGTTATGTCTCTCCTTTCTCTTACAAAGGGCGGTTGATCTTCCTATGTAGCCACATCGTCCCCCCTCATCATTCGTGCATGCCTCCTGACCCGTCTCTCACACGCACGTGCACAGACAACAAGCAGCCATCTCCTCCCTTATTGATATTGCGGGTGTGCCCTCTGTTTGTCTAGCAAGCCTATCCCACCATTTGTTAGAAGCAACTCCACTACCACCCCCTCCAACACTCGAGCTCTGTATCTCTCCCAACCTTATTCATCTCCTGCACATATGCATGGATGTCGATCGATCTCCCTTAATACATGAGGCAGATCGATCTCCTTAATACATGAGGTAGGCCTCTCTCCTCCTCCACACATATACCAGCCATTGTACATCTATAGTTAATTGGGCCTCCCTCTTCCCCCACCACACACCAATAGTCGAGCGCTGCAGGTAGGTATCCATGCCACAGAGACAAACTGCACATGTCCCATCTTACGTTCCAGTAGGCCAACCACTCTATATCTTTGACGTGGGCACACACAAATTCGATGGCACTCTTTATCGATCGCACGCGCACACACACACACACAAATCATCACTCTCTTCGATTCTATGGACACCTCAAGCCTATGATACCTCCACTCTCTTCTCGTGGATCGCCCCCTCTATATATATGTTATATCCAGGTCTCTATTTGACACACATTGCATATGTTAAATTTTTTGATTGACCCCCCCCCCCCACAAAAAAAACTCTCAAGAACCCACACACTATATCTCTCTAGGTTTGTATCTCTCTCACACAACCCCACGCAGGTGGTGTACATATACAAGAAGAGAATAGGTGCACCGTGCACGTACTCACGCTTCATGCCCAGCCACACCCGCGCGGGTACATGGTGGAGCTCATTTCTTTACGAAATGGCAGCCCACGTGCTAATTTGAACGCCTGTAGCGGTTGTTTACCTAGGGAGGTCGTGTACCACGTGTCGTGGAATTGTCACGGCAGATGTCCTTAGTGTCAGGACTTAGTTGCGAGGCCAACGCATCTATGTGGTAGCTTGAGAGGGGTTGAGCGGGACGAGAGACGCGACATTTTACCCAGGTTCGGCCCCTCACCGTGGAGGTAAAAGCCTACATCCTGCTTCATTGATATTGATGATGACGATCACGGTTACAAGAGTGCTCTAACTCGAGAGCTATTGTCTAAACCTAACTTGTCCAACCTGTGGAACTTGTCCCTCTTCTCCCTTTTGGGGAGCCCTGCCTCTCCTTATATATGTTGGAGGGGCGGGTTACATGTAGAGTCCTATTAGGATTAGGACTAGTCTATCTCTAATACAAACCAGATACAAGTCCTGGTCTTAACTCCTTGTAAGGTAAATATTCCTCATGCCTTTCCTCTTAAACCGGCCTAGCATTAAATGTGAACCGGCCTTCTGGGCCTTGGGCCTTGTCATCCGTCTGTCCCGTATGCCGGATCACCAGTGAGTCATAATGACCAGGTGGGTTGCTTGTAAACCGCCAGGTCAGGGCGGGTCGCCAGTGCATCACCAAGTGTCAGCCGGATCTCAAGTAAACCGCCAACTCCGGCCGGGTTATACTTTCGACCGGTTTACGCTGCGGGGTATATCCCCAACATTAGCCCCCAGTTTAATTTGGATTTGTCCATGTTAAACTGATCTGCAACATAAACACAAGAACAAATTTGGCGGGTTGTGTTCCGGGTTAAGAATTCTTGTAGACCGGCACCTGATCATCCTTAAGTCCTTGTCATTCCCTCCTTCTAGAAAATCCGGATCAATAACCAGCTTCATACTTTAAATTGCTGATGTTGGTTTCTCATAGAAAAATATTGTGAAGAATAATCCACTTGAGTCGTCTTCCAAAATGCCGGCTTAAGAAATTTTGGTCTTGAAATACTCATCTGATATCCAGCCGGTTTGAAGATGTAAAACTTGCCGGTTTAATATTACCAAAATTACCGGGTTATAATAACTGATAATTCCGGGTCATGATTGTTGCTAACGCCGGTTTATGATTGTTGCCAACGCCGGTTCATGATGCCGGGTTGCAGACACAGGGTCATAATAATTGGTGACACCGGGTCAATAATTGTTGGTGACGCCGGTTTATAATTGTTGCATACACCAGGTCAATCTGGTTAGCTCAAAACTGAAATTTAAAAGATATTTATCCCTTATATCCATATTACCTGTAGCCCCCAAGTCTTGAACAGAACAAAGTGATGATTTGAGACTTGCTTCCATATAATTACTGCCACTTTGAAGAAATCCATGTTGCTCATCTCAGTCACTAGTAAAAACTGAAGACTCCATATATGTAGCCCCCAAGTGTCGGGTTGTCATGCTTGCAGCAACCTGGGACTTGTAATTGCCTTATACTCATAAAAACTTCAACCAGTGTAGCCCCAAGGGCCGGGTCATTATGCAATAATGAGCAGGGACTTTATAAATATGATCATGTAAACTTGAGCATTGATGTGCAGCCCCCAAGGGCTGGCTCATTACGATATGATGAGTCGGGTCTTCAATAAGATGAGCAAAAATGACTTTGCATTAGCCCCCAAGTGTTATGGTGCATGCTTGCAGCGACATGAGACTTGCATATTTGATATAATCTTAAGTTGAATAATGTAGCCCCCAAGTGCCGGGTCATAAGCCTGCAGCAACTTGGGACTATTCCTTCAATTGTAAAACAAATCATATCCTTTGATAATATAATAGCCATTGCGCTAAAGCGACTTTGAAAACCTTAATCATAATACTGGTTATTGATAACCATAATAAAATCCAGCCATGTTGGCTATTTGAAGATTTGAATAATATAATCCAATAATTTAAGAGCGCATGATTCCAATGACGCAATCTAAATATATACTGGCGACTTATAGTCAAAAGCCAGGCCGGTTTAACAAACACCGGATAATTTCTCATCATATACTGGCGACTTATTGTCTTAAAGCCAAGCCGGTTTAATAAACACCGGATAATTTATAATCATGCTTTATTCAACCTGTTTCTGCATACAACAAGTTTAAAGTGTCCTGGCGGTTTATCGCCGGACGGGTCATAATGCCCAACATATAACCTGGGTTTATAACCAAGGCTGCACTTAAGAATAATCAAATATAAAATATATCATACATGTGACATTGAATCACATCATTGGTTTTACCAACTTTTTGTAGTAAGGGTGATAATCCCAATCTCGAGTACTGATAACTCTTTCCATATTGTGCCGGTTTATGATAAAACCGTACCGGCTTATGATAGACACGGGATTATCCATATATAATACTGGCGACTTGTAGTCGAACCGGACCGGGTTAATAATCGCGGGATTATAATTGGTCATGTACTGACAACTTGTAGTTGAAGGTCAAGCCGGGTTAACGAACACCGGTTTACTCCATAATAAGATGGTAACATAAAATCAAACCAGGCAGATAGTCTCCGGATTAAGATTTGACCGTGTTCCGCCAATTTGTAATTAACAGTCGAACCGAATTAACAATTGTCGGTTTAAAAACGCAACAAAAGAAATATTTATCAAAACCAAATTTCAAGAAAAGGCAATGATAAAACCATTTGCAAAAAGAGGCTATTGAGCCGATCAAGAGGCATTACCATGGTCAGACACGAACAAGCCCCCCAAAAGGCGTAGCTATGGTTCAAGTCAGCCAGGTCCCCAAATGATGCTTTGGCATTACGTCGATCAAGAGGTGTAGCTATGGTTCGGGTTCGACCAAGCCCCCAAGTGATGCTGTGGCACTAGGCCGATCAAGAGGCGTGACTATGGTTCAGACGTGACCACAAGTCCCCAAGTGATGCTTTGGAATTACGCTGATCAAGAGCTGTAGCTATGGTTCGGGTTCGACCAAGCCCCCAAGTGATGTTGTGGCACTAGGCCGATCAAGAGGCGTGACTATGGTTCAGACGTGACCACAAGTCCCCAAGTGATGCTGTTGCATTGAGCCGATCAAGAGGTGTGACTATGGTTCAGACATGACCAAGCCCCCAAGTGATCAATAATATGATAAGCCAATAAGGCAGGATACCCATGTTTGAACCGCGCATCATGACAGCAGGTCCTCTTTGGCACCCTTTAACTATTTGCAAGAGATAAATCCTTCTTGAACCGGATGTCAAACCGGATATTAAGAGCTTCAAAGCTTTGTGGGAGACATCTTTCCCTTGAACCGGATTTTAAACCGGATCTTCATTTTCAGCCGGAAATTTTCTAACGGTCTTTAAACTCGAACTTGCGAGAAGTTAATTCCCTTTTGAACCGGACATTGTTAAACCGGATTTGAGCACTTCAGAGCTTTATAGGAGAATAGATTTTTATTGAACCAGATTGTAAACCGGAGTCATTTCTGATGACCTGGAACTTCTTCATCGAGCCGGGATTTTATAACTGTCATATACTTTCTAAGCCGGAAATTTTCTGACGGCCTTTAAACTTTCATCAATATAACAGTAGCCTCCGGGACCGGGTTATCCTTCCCTCCATCGTCCTGGGGTTCTTAAATTTGCTGAAAGTGGCAAGATTCGTTGAGTCATGTCATCGTAGCCCCCGAGTCTCAAAGGTGACTCGAGGAGTTGGCTTGAGACTCTCCATATTTGACCGTGATATAAACCGGCATAACTTGTATATCATTGGCGTTGATAGCACGATGTGAATCCATAGAAGGTTGAGGTGACTGCAGCGGGTTGTGAATGATCCCATATGAGCTATGTCAGCAACTCGGCCAATGGTTCCTTCCAACTCGCGATTTGAAGTTAATCAAAACTGTAGTGGCGGCGACTTGTGCGCCTGCCCATTGAACCATCCAGTGCAAACGGCGGTTGATGATAATTTGTCAACAATTTGAAAGAAGACCGGGCTACCTAAGCTGTGACTTGCTCATACCCAATAAACAACTCATGCAGACAGGTGCGGCCCGGTATGTTGATGTAGATCAGGCCGTGAGAGACGGACAGCAAAGACGACCGCGGCTTTCAAAGGCGGCACAGACAGATGAGTCGGCCGCGGCATTGTAAACCGGCGTGGACGGGCGAATTAGCCACGTCATATTGATGTAAACCGGTCTGCAGAATGGCGGTTTGCACATATATTCACCGAGCTTGATGGGATGGTAAGATACTAGCGCATTCATAATGGTTGCACGAGTTTATACATCCATGACACAGCCATAGCTTTTGCAATGAACAATTGACCTGCATAAACAATATTGCAGACCAAGGCAAAGGTAAACTGTTCTTTGACAAAAATAATATGTGCTAATAAAATATATTTTAGATGGATATCACCTGATGTGCTAGGCCGGAAATTATCTGCCATCGAGTTGATGATCACCACAGTGATGCTAAAATTAATCACGGCCGAGTTAACCGTAGGAGCAAACAGATGAATCGGCCCGGCGTTGTAAGCCGGTGCAGCCGAGCAAGTTGTCCTCCATGTTGTAAGCCGGCGTGGACGCATGAACCGGTGGCCATGGCGGACGGGCGAGTCGTCCGTGGTGTTGTAAGGTGATGCAGACGGGCGAGTCAGCCGGTACGTTGACGTAAACCGGACCGCAACACCCTGTCCGTGAAGCCGCGCGATACAGCCGAACGTGCATCCGTGGTATAACACCACCCCTTTTTCTTTTAATAGTTGCCCTGCGTAAAAATATTACAGGCCAGAGTAATTGTTGTCGGAATAATTAACATGTACTTGATAAAATACATAGAAACGATAGGACCTGGTATTTTTTGCCGGACGCTGGCGCCGGATAATGCATAGTGCTTGCTTTTGTTTTGACAAAAGAGTTGATTGGTTCTGTGTCTTGTAATGTCTGAGGTCTCCACATAACCTGGCCGGAATTTTTTGAACCGGAATTTCTGGAACCGGAGTTTCTTGATAATCCGGCCGGAACTTTTGATAATCTGGAACTTTTGAACCGGAACCTCTTGATAATACAACCGGAATTTTTGATAATCCGGAACCTTTTGAGCTGGAACCTCTGTATAACCCGACCGAACTTTTGATAATCCGGAACCTTTGAACCGGAACCTTTTGATAATCCAACCGGAATTTTTGAAAATCCGGAACCTTTTGAGCTGGAACCTCTGTATAACCCGGCCGAAACTTTTGATAATCCGGAACCTTTGAACCAGAACCTCTTGATAATCCAACCGGAATTTTTGATAATCCAGAATCTTTTGAGCTGGAACCTCTTGATAATCCGGCCGGAATTTTTTGCTAATCCGGAAGTATTTGATAATTCGGAACTTTTCTGTAGCCGAAGTCGGAACTCTTTGACGACTCGGATAGAACCTTTCGGCGATGCGGCTGGAACCCTTCGGCGATTCGGACAGAACTTTTCATCGAGGCGATCGGAACTTTTTGATGATTCAGACAGAACCTTTCGTCGAGACGGTTGGAACTTTTCAATGATCCGGCCGGAAATTTCCGATGAACCGGCGGAACGTTTTGATGAGCCTGACGGATCTTTTTCGGCGAGCCGGCTGGAACTCTCCGACAAACCGACCGGAACTTTTTCATTGAGCCGGACGGAGCTTCTCGATCCCTGAGATAGCGCCCTCCAAGAAATCAACACCACCGTGCGCAGGCCCCACGGTGGGCGCCAACTATCGTGCAATTGTCACGGCAGATGTCCTTAGTGTCAGGTCTTAGTCGCGAGGCCAACGCATCTATGTGGTAGCTTGAGAGGGGTTGAGCGGGACGAGAGACGCGATGTTTTACCTAGGTTCGGCCCCTCACGGTGGAGGTAAAAGCCTACATCCTGCTTCATTGATATTGATGATGACGATCACGGTTACAAGAGTGCTCTAACTTGAGAGCTATTGTCTAAACCTAACTTGTCCAACCTGTGGAACTTGTCCCTCTTCTCCCTTTTGGGGAGCCCTGCCTCTCCTTATATATGTTGGAGGGGCGGGTTACATGTAGAGTCCTATTAGGATTAGGACTAGTCTATCTCTAATACAAATCGGATACAAGTCCTGGTCTTAACTCCTTGTAAGGTAAATATTCCTCATGCCTTTCCACTTAAACCGGCCCAGCACTAAACGTGAACCGGCCTTCTGGGCCTTGTGCCTTGTCATCCGTCTGTCCTGTACGCCGAATCACCGGTGAGTCATAAGGACTAGGTGGGTTGCTTGTAAACCGCCAGGTCAGGGCGGGTTGCCAGTGAATCGCCAAGTGTTAGCCGGATCTCAAGTAAACCGCCAACTCCGGCCGGGTTATACTTCCGGCCGGTTTACGCCGCGGGGTATATCCCCGACACCACGCGTGCACGAAACAAAGTTCGACTTGATGCGTTGCCGTGTTATTTTTAAATAAAGTTATAGCGCTCAATGGCACGTACACAGAATATAAAACGATTTTTATGGAGGAAAAGGTAGTCCGCTCTTCAGAGTATCTCACACAAGGCTCCGGTGGCCTCTTTCTCTCTCTTACTGTTGGTCACTGATCCGGCCGCATCCCGTCCGCCGGGAGAAAGTGTCACGACCGGTTTTCCGGACATAGATTTCCAGAAAATGGCCATTGTGCTCACCAGCCCCAGGATTACTGTTAGCTGATGAGGCACCAACTTGTTACAGTAATTCCAAGAAAAAGTACAAAATGTGTAGTACAAGACCATTGTGGCCTATGAGTACATCAAATGGTTTTCTAGTGGTCGATGGCGGAAGCGGTTTGTGAAACATCAGTGTATGGGACTCCATTTCCCACGGGAACAGCTGACCAGGTTAACTCCTATCTTCGCGAGGCTGCTATCACCGTTGCTTAGGTCTCGAGACTGTCAATCGCCACGCTCCTCTCCAAGCAAGCAATCTGGCAGTGACAATAGCCAGGGACAAGCCAGTGAGTACTTTGAATGTACTCGCAAACATTAAGAACACAGGTATAATATAATTGATAATCATGCACGGAAAAATTTTATGATCACATCGTCAGTCATAAATAAAATATCTTTTATGCATGCTAGCAGGTTATTATCATGCAACATGAATAAGCGGTAATAGAGAGAGAATAAAATGCCGCGGTCGGGCGTCTGAGCGACACCACATAAGGGGCTTAAAAAGAAATGCCACAGTCGGGCGTCTAAGCGACACCACATAAAGGGCTTTAAAAGAAATGCCACAGTCGGGCGTCTGAGCGACACCACATAAAGGGCTTTAAAAGAAATGCCACAGTCGGGCGTCTGAGCGACACCACATAAGGGGCTTAAAAAGAAATGCCACAGTCGGGTGTCTGAGCGACACCACATAAAGGGCTTTTAGAGTAAATAATCACAATGAATATCCAGGAGGTGGAACCGTCCCAGGGATACTCGATAATATAAATAATGCAACGGGTTAGTCCATCACAAGATAATAATCATAATCCTCACAAGTAACCAGTCGGTATCCAAGTTTGGTTTAATAATATCTTCTCCGAAGACCGACACTAAGACCAATACTTGACCCATCCCAGACTGTAATCTTTAACCATGGACACGGCTATTCGAATAGGTTTTATCTCTGCAGAGGGTGTACTCTTTACCCACGAGTAACGGATTCCTTTAGTCCATCGGGACTAATTCCGTCTACGGCCTTTTAGTTGAAAACACGCCTAACTTGCACACACCAGCTTAACTCATCGGTGTCTGGAATCACCCACGACACTTGTTAAGCAAAACTCTAAGTGGGGAGGCTACAACCTCGCGTAGCATGGGATCAAATTTATATCGCACGCTCTAAGGGGTGGCCTCCCCTCTCGGTCCCAACCGGAAACACCCATGCCCCCGGACCAGGTGGCATGCCTACCAGCTACAACCGATATCTTTCACCATGGCCTCTCTGTACGGTGTGTGCTTGAAAGGGGTTGACGACTTACTGAACCATACCCTACCTGCGGCAGGGACAAGTGGTAGTACGAGGCAAGTATGGGGTTACTGGAACAAGACTCGGTCTACGGTCGACTCAGGAGGTTTATAAGTTCCCTCCATGACATGTATATCAAATATATTTCAACCGAAGAAATCACCACTCAATGTACCTTACCATGCCATACCGGACATAACCGTCCCGACGGGGACCGGCGACAAGCTCACGCCTACCCAAGGCCGAGGCTTTCCCGGATTCCTTTTCGGCATGCATGCAAGGCACATGAGGATGATTACCATCACAATTATATTCATTTCCAACAGCAAGGAAATCACTGATATGCTTCCATGCAAATGATCATGTCACATGAAATAACAAGTCCTCCGATATAAGGTGGTGTTATAAACGTGTCAAATAACACACAAAAACATTATGCCAGGGTTCAGAATGCTTGCCTTTAAGTTGTGGAGGGGTGAGGTGTTCTCCAAAACTTTTGAAAGTTTCTTCTCTCTCTCTCCAAAATCCTATTTAAAATATATTTGAATTAACACACATTTCAAAAACAGTACAAAAAAGTTGTTTCGAAAATTTTCAAATAAATCTTAAAATAAACTAGACAATATTTGAGAGATGTAGGAAAAAGAATTAATTCCTTTGGAGTTATATTTAAAAAGTTATAGGTAGTCAAAGCTGTGGTCAAAATCTGTTATTTAAAATAAAACAGAAAAGAAAACGTTTCGGAGGGGAATACGCTTTCGGAGCGGGGAAAACGTACTGGGGAAAATACGCCTTCACTTAATCCCACGTGGACAGGCACGCGGTCGCTGACAGTGGGTCCAGAGGGCCCACTGGTCAGGTTTGACCAGCCTATCCCTCCTCTTTCTCTGTCCCGAGCGGAGGCGGAACTCCGGCGACCGCCGCCGGCGATTGGCGGCTCCGTTCGAGAAACCAAAGCCATCCACGGGCTCAGGGGGTCGAGGCGGTCACGCCGGTGGGTGTTACGGTCTCGGGGGTGGACGGGGTCGTCGGCGGTGAGCTTCGCGGCGGAAGGGGGCTTCGGGAGCAAGGTGATTTTGGGGCTACGGTGGTTCCTGATCAAAATTGAGTAGGGGGATGGGTTCACAGGAGGATGAGGAAGCTCTTGGTGGAGAGAACGGAGAGGGGGAGGTACTGGAGGTGCCGGATTGGCCGGGGCGTTGGCGGCGGCAGGAGTTGCTGGAGATGAGGAAGGAGGCCTCCCCGGGTCGAATGCGAGCTAGGGGAGTATCATAGGGGTGGCCTGAGGTTGCCTGCGTGCTCGGGGAGGCTCGGGGGGCTCCTTTTATAGCTCGTCGAGGTCGGTTCCGCGGCGGCCGGATAAGCTCTCCGGCGACCGCCATTCTGTAGCTGCAGGGCATCGTGGCGAGGCTGGAGATGGCGGCAGGAGCTAGCGGACGAGCGTCCACTGCTCCAAGGGCGAGCTGGCGAGCGGAGGTGGCTTGGGCGGCGCTGGCCAGTGCAGGGGCTGTCGGGCGGCGGTGGCGGCTAGCTGTTGGCTTGCCGGGGCGTGGCGAGGGGCGGCTTGGCGTGTTGCGATGAGAAAGGGAGCGCGTGGCGCGGTGCTGCAGAGCGGGCCAAGACCGTGGGGCCAGCGTGTCGGCTCAGCGCACGCGCGTGCCAAACGCACGCTCTGCTCGCGCTCCGGGCGTGCACGGGACGTGCTCGACGTAATGCCAGAGCATGCTAGAGGTCGCGGTTGAGGCTGGATAGAAACAGGGCTAGGTTTGGGCTTGCAAGGAGATCAGTGGACAAGCTGGTTTGGTCAGGGGTGCAAGTTCACAGTGCAATGCCACAATTCATGTCAAAACAGATCGTGCCCGCAAGGTGTTTGACAAAATGCTAAGGGCACTTAGGCAGGTCTTGGAGTGGCCAAAAACTCCAGATGGTGGTCTCTTTAGATGTACAAGAGGGTGGTGAGGTTAGTTGGCCAAAAGCAGAAACTTGTTAGTGCAAGTTTTGCAAAACTTCAATTCTGGACAGGAAATAAATGACATTATTTCATGAACCAAAAATATGCCAATGGGTGCATGCTCCTGGATTTAGGGGTTTGGTAGGGCTGTCTACAAGTAGGAAAAAGAATCAAGAGCTAAAGAGCAAGCAAGAATATGGTTGCTGTACAAACCATCATGCTGGACCAGAATGAAGATGAGGTTGATTCACTCAAAATTTTCAAAGAACAACACTAGGTTTTTGCATAAAGTTGATTCATATGCTATTACCAATATCCCATAATTTTGGTGGAGACTAGAAAGAATTATTTAAATTGGTTGTAGTGCAAATTGCACTCTGGACCAGAGAAGAAAAATTAAGTGTAGAGCTCAAAATATTTCATGAATAAGAGATATTTTTGTATAAAAGTGATTTAAAAACATCACATGACATCTCCAAATTTTGGTTGGAATTTTTAAGTGAATCTATCAAATGGTTGTAGTTCAAATATGGCCATATAACCTTGGAAAACCATTTTCAAGAAAGTAAAGATCAAGCAACTTAATTAGGTAATTAGTTATACTGATCAAAGAAAAGTTTTTCTTGAGAGGTTAAACAAGTCCAATAACATAATTGAAAGATTTTTATTTTGGGGAAAAACTCCATAATAACAAGGGAGAAAATGGTTCAAAAATCAAAAGGGAGCCCAGAAAATAAAAGTTTTAATTCCTGGCAAAATTTTTAATTCATTAAAACAAGGCCAAATTTTGGGCTGTCACAACACTACCCCCCTTAAGAAAAATCTCGTCCTCGAGATTTGTTAAAAGCTGTGTTAAGAAAATATTACGCAATAAAGATGTGGCTATAGTGAGGGGGCAATAAGTGGTGAAAAACCACAGTGTGAATACTGGTGCCGCGTGGAAGAGTCTACGGTTCGAGACAAAAATGTGAGATTTCTACGCTGGATATAAATTTAGAATAACTTCTAAATTTAAATATACGCTGGTCGTACCCGAGAGCACAGTGCTCTCTCTGGCTGACAGGTGGACCCGGGGTCCACTGTCAGTCTCTTCTTCTCCCTCTGGTACTCTCTTCTTCCTCTCTCTCGCGCGCTTTCTCCACCGGCGACGCCTAGCGCGTAGGTCATCTAGGCCGTACCGCGGTAGTGCGCGGCGTGCTAGCTGCCGGTGCAGCGTGCACTCACCTCGCGGGCCAGTGCGTTGTCGGCACTGCTCGCGGATTCGACTCCCAACACCGGCGATCGGCGACGAGCGGCGTTGGTGGACTTCGCCCACCGTACACCGAGCTCGAGCTATAAAAACGGTCGAGGTGTCCCTCTCTTCTTCCTCACACCTGGCCTCACTTCTCCTCCTCCTCCATTACTGCTTACAAAAGCTCGGGTGAGGCTCCAATGGCGGAGGCGATGCCGGACTGGTTTGTGATCCTGATATTTGGAGGGCTGGCGACACGACTAGGGCTCTCTGTGCTCCTGTGCGCGATGATCCTCGACGATCGTCGCGACGCTGCTGCTCGGGTGTTGGCTCTCCGCGGGGTGGTGATCATGAGGAGTAGATGGGGTGTGCCGGGTGCTAACTGTTGTTAGGGGGGGTGATTAGCTGGATGTAACACCATTGCAAAGTTTTGCAAACAGTGTATGTGTTCGAATGGTAATGGTTGTGAGTCTGCTGCGTGGTGTTGTGTGAAATTAAATAATCCACGTCGTGAGAAGGGGCAGATGTAGCAACTCAGGGAAAAGAAATCTCACTCCAGGATTTTGCGAGGGAAAAACAGTTAATTTAAAGGAGCCTAAACCACAACAAAAACTACACACATTAGTAGAAACCAATTAATTGACTCGTCGTACAAACTCAGGGTATCACGCATAAGTGACACACATAAATAAATGTTGCAATAATGAACACCGCAGCAACGTCTAAAATGGAAACGGTAACTGGATGGGGTCCCTAGAAAACGTCTCTGGTACTGGGATACACTCCTCTTCTATCCGGGAAAGTGGATTGACCAGTCGATGTATGTGTCTCTCCTGGTCGGGCCTTAGTGCTCTCCCGATGGCGATCTGAGGATTTAAATTTGCGAGGCTCTGGAGATAACCCATCACACGTTGGGTTAAATGCTCTTGAGCGATGACGTACTGGACAAGGTTGGCCAGGACTAGGTCTCTCTCAATGCGTCCACCGGGAAAAGATGTCACTCCTCCGGGCGCTGCACGGCTCGGGAAGTAATAATACCCTCGTTCGCTGGCATAGGGTACCGCAAATCAAAGGCGAGCAAGCGCTTCGTATGCTACAGCTTCTATGGCCATCTGTGAGGTTGGCATAGATTACCCCATGAAGGAGACCTCTGTTGGGTCTTGGTTTGAGTTTACGGGAGGGATGTGCACTGCTGCCCAATATCTTGAGGTGGAAGAGGTGATCCTCGATTTGAACAGCTCGTACTGGGGTGGCTGGGTAGCGCCCATGGTACTGCAGGTAAAATCCCGCAATATCTTGACAAAACTACCTGGGGTTGCATCTGGGGTTCTCAGATAAATGCTAGGGCTCGGCATGGCTAGGAAATGGTTGTGAGGGTGGTGCACAAGGTGAGAGGTGCTTGGCAAGGTCACGCGGTGGCCTTTTTATAGCACCGGAGCTGGGTCATTTTTACCAAGGTGAATGGTAAAGAAAATTTTCAGCTCTGTTCCAAGGGTCGGGGTCAAGTCACAGATTCACACATTTCACTATAGTGATGTGTTACTATGGGGGTTGACGGGGTGGTTTTTGGTAACTGTGCCTGGGATAGAAATCTTATACTGCATACTGGCGCATCCAGGCAAGGCTACTATTAAAATAGAGGCATGACAACAGGCGGCGTTTAAATACGAGGCCACACAATTACAAAGCGAGGGTACACTGGGACTCTATACGACTCGGGTGACTTAGTCTACCTCGTTTACATCCAAACGGGCGTGCCTTGAGGCTCCTCCACGGGTCTCGTCGTCGGAATTAGCTGGAGTGGGTTGAGGGGCTGCAGGCTCGGGGTAGCGATGAGGACCATCTCGGGGATTGTTGGCCACAATCCCGTTGGAGTGTGCTCCCAATATGCGACGAAGCACTTCTGGGGTTATCGCAGCACCTTGGCCGATGGCTGGTGCAGGCCTCAGGGACTCGATCGGGTGTCCAAACAGCACGACTGGGTTGTCGGCGTTGGGCTCGTTTTCTTCTCTCGCCAGGGCTCGACGAACCAGCTCTCCACGAGCTGCGATTAGATCAATAGTGATTTGATCGCACAGTTCCTCTAGTGCACTTACATAGCGCACTAGGTGCAACAATGCAGGATCCGTCTCGTGATCTCCGTTGGCAACTTGGGGTGGTCTACCATACCCTTCACGTCTGGGGTAGTAGTGGAACGAGCGACAGTTAACTCTGGGCGACAAGTGCCGGAGATGAACTATAGCCTCTCGAGCAGCTAGTTGGATGGCTTGAAGCTCAAAGGAAGTTGTCCTTCCGGTGAACCTGTAGGGGCGCTCGGGCTCTAGACCCCTACCGTAAATGTGCACAGTGGCCCAGAATTGACGGCTCTCACCGCTCATGGGTCCTTGGTACACAACATATTCTGGGGGCTCTTCTAACGCATAGGCACGACGGGTGAGGTTTGCGAGTATGGTCACAAAGCCTCCAAGGTTGGTTGCTGTGGTCTCATTGTGCACGATAGGGCCAGGCATTGTGGCTCGGTTTGGGTAGAGGCTGTGCTGTGCTGTGTTGGGGCTAGCGTGCCCCTTTTTATAGGAAAAAGGGGACGGAGTCTTCCTTCGCACGCTTGCGAGAAAGGACTATTTAGGGGCCGGTCACTGGTGCATGAGTGACAGGTTAGGTTGATAGGTTGGGCACCGACTGCCAAAAAGGTGTTGGGTCAATGTATGGCTATCTTGTACAAGAAGCTTGGCTGGGGTTTGGTTATGGTCTGGTGGGTTGGTTTTCCTAGGTTTATTGACCTGGCTAAGATAGGATTAGCCAATGGTCAGCCTGGCTCTGATACCAAGTCTGTCACGACCGGTTTTCCGGACATAGATTTCCAGAAAATGGCCATTGTGCTCACCAGCCACAGGATTACTCTTAGCTGATGAGGCACCAACTTGTTACAGTAATTCCAAGCAAAAGTACAAAATGTGTAGTACAAGACCATTGTGGCCTATGAGTACATCAAATGGTTTTCTAGTGGTCGATGGCGGAAGCGGTTTGTGAAACATCAGTGTATGGGACTCCATTTCCCACGGGAACAGCTGACCAGGTTAACTCCTATCTTCGCGAGGCTGCTATCACCGTTGCTTAGGTCTCGAGACTGTCAATCGCCACGCTCCTCTCCAAGCAAGCAATCTGGTCAAGACAATAGCCAGGGACAAGCCAGTGAGTACTTTGAATGTACTCGCAAACATTAAGAACACAGGTATAATATAATTGATAATCATGCACGGAAAAATTTTATGATCACATCGTCAGTCATAAATAAAATATCTTTTATGCATGCAAGCAGGTTATTATCATGCAACATGAATAAGCGGTAATAGAGAGAGAATAAAATGCCGCGGTCGGGCGTCTGAGCGACACCACATAAGGGGCTTAAAAAGAAATGCCACAATCGGGCGTCTAAGCGACACCACATAAAGGGCTTTAAAAGAAATGCCACAGTCGGGCGTCTGAGCGACACCACATAAAGGGCTTTAAAAGAAATTGTCGGTGTACTAGAGTAGGGGTACCCTTGTACCCCGAACTTGTGCACGGGCAGTCGCAGCGTCCCGCGGCAAGGCCTGCCAGTTCGCCGCCAAGATTCCTTGTGGTCCCTCTGAAGACCATTCAAGGACAAAGTACTCAAGACAAGACCCCGGCAAGAGAAGCTTGCCGGGAAAAAGGCAAGACCCCGGCAAGAGGAGCTTGCCGGGAAGGCCATCAGAAGCGTCCCAAGACCCCGGCAAGAGGCGCTTGCCGGGAAGGCTGTCCGAGGCATCCAAGGAACTTGCCGCGGCGCGCTACGTGCCCCGACAAGGCCCGGTGAGCGACAAGCTCCCGGAAGCGACAAGTCGACAGCCGCGGCAAGGCGCTTGCCGCGGCAAGCCCCCACTCCACGCCCGCACTCCAGCACATCCACCCACGTGTCGCTCCGGGGCCCCTCCCGAGCGCACGTGGCAGGAGGCTGTGCAGCTAGGGGCTTGCGGTGGCACGATGGCGCTGACAAGACAACCACCATGGCAAGACGGTGGCATCCCTAGCGGTCCCTTTCGGTGCTGTCTAGGCGACACAGACGGGCATTTAATGCCCTTGTCCCCTGCCGTCAGGGTTAGGTATGATAACACTATAGCAGCTAGCTGTGCCTACTATAGCACCTAGCTGTGCCTACCCACGGCACCCTTTCCACTTTTGCCCTTGGCCCCCGTTGCTCTATGTCGGTAACCCCTTGAGTATAAAAGGAGGCCCGTGTGCAACGTAGAGGGGGTCGTCCACCTCGAGAGCCCTCGCGAGGTTTAGCATTTCCACACTCACGCTCGCTCTCGCTCCCGAGCTAGAGATCAAAACCAATCCACAAAGCAGGAGTAGGGTTTTACGCATCCTTGCGGCCCGAACCTGGGTAAATCGCTCGCGTGTTTCACCTCGATTTACCCCTCGCACGACCATCCGCCTGCTTGCTCCGCCTTGATCTGCTCTTTGCGCAACCTCCGCCCCCCGCCGAACCAAAAGGGACCCGGTCCGCCGGTCCCATAGGTGCCCGTGGATCAGAAACCCCGGCATCTCGGGCGCGCCAGGTAGGGGGCGTCGAAGTTGTGCGAATCAGATCCGGCATTCTTGCGGGCTAGATCTTCATCTTCTTCATTGATCTTCACCATCTTCATCAACATGCCGCCGAAGAAGAAAGTTTCGGAGGCAGCTGCTCCGTCCGCGCCGAGCCACCCACCGCCGGAGCAAACGGACGGTGGGGCAGGCGCCGGCGGAAGGGCATGCATCGACGAGGGAACTCTTGGTGCTGCCAGGTCCCAGGGCAAGGCTGCGCTGCCCATCGGCGGCATGGCCGGCTCCCACAACGACCGGGCGCACTCCAAGGCCTCGGCGTCCATGCATGCACCGCGCTCATCTCAGGAGGTGCGGGACCGGCAGCGTCATGGTACTCACAGTACCATGCGCTCGCTGGATCAAGATCGAGCTGGTGGATCCCGGAGCGCCCAAGATCACCATGCACGTCAACACGCCCAGAACAGATAAGTTGCCAAAGCCTGAGCAACCAGATCTCTAATTTTTGAGTTACCTCCCCTGGATCGGCTCACCTTGTATGAAAAGCCTGTGCGCGGAGGAGCCGACTCATAGCTGGCTGCGCACTTGCGTTGTTTCGAGCTCGCTCAACAACATTAGGTGAGCTGCGGCTGGTTGCTACACTAGCCGCGCCCTTGCATTGTTTCGAGCCTGCTCAACAACGTAAGTTAGCTGCGGCTAGTTGCTACACTAGCCGCGCCCTTACTTTGCTTCGAGCCCTGCTCAGCAACTTAAGTGAGCTGCAGCTGGCTGCGACAAGGTTTCTTGCCGGTAGTGGCACTGCCAGTTCCGCGCTCAGCGCTCGCGGTCTGGATGCCTTCGCCGGCAAGTTCCCTAAAAGCGTGGGGTAAAAACATACAAAGTTGACGCCGGAATGGGAAGGCCCTTACCGGGTGAAACGAGTCACTAGGCCCGGCGCCGGCCGCCCTGAGACCGAAGATGGCATCCCAGTGAGCAACTCCTGGAGCATCGAGCATCTTCGTGAGTTTTACCCGTAAGGCGCGGTTGCCGGAACCCGTTCCGGCAACCACCTCTTGTACAAAGTCTTGCCGCTATTGCATGTAATCCTTTGTACGAGGCCAGGCGCAGATCCCGTGCGCAGCAGAGCCCGTGTGCTCCGCACATTTTGTCAATTTTATGCTTTCTAATTTCTGGCATATATGATCTGACATTTGTGCAGCACCAACACCACGGTAAGCGTTGACGAGCTGCTAGGCTCTCTATCTTTATTTTCTCTTCTTTCTTTTCTTCCTTCTTCCAAGGAAAGAAAGGATCCCCCGCCCACAAGTTTGCTGGGGGGAAAGGGGAGAAGAGAAGGATATGGACCAGGCGTCGTTCAAGAATTTCGTCTTGCTGGGAAGCAAACGACAGAAAAGCTAAGTTGCCAAAGTTTGAGCAGCCAAATTTTTTAAATTTCAAGTTATCTCCCTTGAACGACTGCACTTTGTATGGGAAACCTGTGCGCGGAGGAGCCAACTCGTAGCTGGCTGCGCCCTTGCGTTGTTTCGAGCTCGCTCAACAACATTAGGTGAGCCGCGGCTAGTTGCTACACTAGCCGCGCCCTTGCATCGTTTTGAGCCTGCTCAACAACGTAAGTTAGCTGCGGCTAGTTGCTACACTAGCCGCGCCCTTACTTTGCTTCGAGCCCCGCTCAGCAACTTAAGTGAGCTGCAGCTGGCTGCGACAAGGTTTCTTGTCGGTAGCGGCACCGCCAGTTCCGCGCTCAGCGCTCGCGGACCGGATGCCTACACCGGCAAGTTCCCTAAAAGTGTAGGGCAAAAACATACAAAGGGAGGAGTCAAGTAAAGGGAATAACATTGCAATGGCTATCCAGAAGAAAATTATATTACAAAGTAGCTTGTCACAGCTCTAATAAATGTTTTCTATAACATCGCTAGCAGCGACAAAGAAAGAAGGAAGCCGGCGGCCTAGTCGACGCGTTCGCCCTCGACCCTCTTGATCCCGCTCACCTTGTCCACAATGGGCGCGACAAGGGCCTTGAGCTCTTCCTGATCGATATCAGGCGGCAAGGATCTGAGGACATTGTGGAGGCGGAGGCCTGGATTGCGGAAGGCCACCTTCATCAACACCTTCTGAAGGGCTCCCGCACAGATCTCGCGTGACTCGTCGGCCAGCCGCTTCGGGATCTCATCCCGGAGCCACTGGAGCGCCCTCGCCACGCCTTGGAAGAACATAGTGAGCTTGGCGCTAGGTTGGAGGTTTTCGTTGGAGGAGTACCCAAAGTCCTCCACCCCCAGCTGCGCCAGCTCCTTGTCGATGTCCCCGGCGGCGTTCACGAGGCTCTCTGTCCAGTGCTCCACAGTATCCCTAAAGGCGTTTTGGGTGGTGGCAGCACTCTCCAGCAACGCCTTGTCGGCGTCGATCTCCTTCTTCAAGGCCGCCTCCCGCTCCTTGGCGCCGTCCAGCGCCTTGGTCAAAGCGACCAGCCTCGACTCGAGGGCGGCGTTGGAGTCCTTGGCGGCGCTGAGCTCTTTGCCATATGCCTTGCGGTCAGCCTCCAGCTGCACCACCTTCATCTCCAGCACCGGCAGCTTCGTCGGCGGCGGCCTCTCTCTCCATCTGCTCCCCAGCGGATGGATCTGACGGCCGGCCAAGGGGAGAAGAGTCAAGCAAAATCCGGCAAAAACTCAAAGAGACCAGAAGAAGAAGAACCCAAGGGAAGATTTGAAGCAAGAAGATTACCTGCGCTGGGCTCGGTGGCCATGGTCTCTGCCGCTGGGGGGATGCTGGCGCCGTCCCTTGGCGGAGAGCTCCCCCTTGCCGGAGAGCCACCCCTTGCCGGAGAATCTCTTGCCGGAGAATTTTCCCTGGGCGGCGTAGTTGAAGTAGGTGGCATGCCGGGGGCTGTCTTTGGACGCTCCTGGTGAGGCTGCTCTGCTCCTACGCAAGGCAACAAGTGGATATCAGCAAAGACAAGTACCCATGCGCGCCTCACCGCGGCAAAAAGTTCACACACTTACGCTGGGGGCTGCCATGGAGGAAAGTCGCCAGGTCCGGCAAGGTTGTCTCGGGCGCGCCACCTGTTGTCCTGGTGGGCACGTCCTCGATGATGACGGCCGGAGCCTTAGCTCTCTTTGCCGCTCTCTGGGCCAGAGTCCTAAAAAAGGAATAGGCTCAGGAAAAAGCAATTGAGAAGCAAGAACAACAGCAAAAACCGAAGAAATGCGAGTGCAGCAAGAAAAGCTTACTCTTCTTCATCCTCCTCGTCGGAGCTCAGAGCGGAGAAGTCGAAGCCCGGCGCGCTCCCAGAGCGAGGAGGCGGAGGAGAAGCTTCCCTTGGCCGCTTAGCGAGAGCGGTGGTGGCGGTCTGGGAAGACCCCGCTCCGGCTGTCGGCGCGGCACGGGAAGCAGCAGGAACCGAAGCGGCGGTCCGGCTAGACCCCGCTCCAGTTGCCGTCGTAGCATGAGGCGCTCCCGCGGCAACGGTGTTTGCCGCAGTCGAGCGCGTCACGCGGCGTGGCGACTGTTGACCCGCTTGCCGCCCCGCCTCGTCGCCAACCTTGTGGAGACGCCTCCTGGGCGGTGCTGGGGGCTCCGCTTTTGGTGGGCTGTCCGGAGGCAAGGAGGAAGAGGAGTCGACTTGCCGCGAGCTGCCCGTATCTTTGATGAGCTCGCTCGGCTCAGCACCTTGCCCGGCAAGCCCCTCCTTGCCGGCAGACTCCCCTTGCTCGCCGCAGCTCGCCACTTCTGCCGTGTCTGCTTCCGTGGCGGTGAACCCAAACTCGCCCGCGGCTGCGGCTGCCACCGCCTCCTCCAGCCTGGTGGCGATACGCGCCATCTCCGCGTCAGTGGTGTCGCGAGTGAGGCCGTCTTTCTCGTCGGGGCGGACGGCCACTTCCACCAAGTTGTCGAAGAAGTGCTGCACGACCTCGTCGGCAGGCTCCTGCCAAGTTGGCACAATCCCGTGCGAGTCGCATTCCGGCATCATTGCGCGAATGCGATCGAGCGCGGAGTTGTTGCACAAGGGCACGACGCCCCCCGACAACCTGAACACCTCGGGATGCTGGGGGTCATACCTGAACAGCTCCTGCAGCATCGCGTGGAGTTCCAGAACTGTGAAGTTGTAGTTGAGGCCCGGCCGCAGCCTCATAATGTCTGCCGCGTTCTTGAACTCCCAAGTTGGCCTCCCCCGCTCTTGCAGGGGGGCGATGCGGCGGCGAAGGAAGTCTGCGCCAACCGCGCCGACAGTGAGCCCGGCATTCCGGAGACGCAGGATCCTGGTGACGGCGATCCCCAGCCTGTCGTCCTCCAGGGCCAGGTCCCTCCAGTCGTCGCTGCGCGCCACCGGGGTTTGGCGCCGGGCGGTGAAAGGCTGCGGACTCTCCTCGACAATCCAGCACCAGTCAGCCCTCCACTCCTCCCACTTGCCGCGGAACTCTCCCTCCAGATAGGTCTCCTTCTTGCCGGGCCTCGAAATCCAGGTGATCCCGCCGGATAGAGGCTCTCCTCTCTCTACTCGAGGAGTGAAGAAATGGTGGAAGAGGGCCACATTGGGAAGAACTCCGACAAAGTTTTCGCAGAGATGCGCGAAAACTGCCATCGTCAGAACGGCGTTGGGGGTGAAGTCGAGGAGGTGGAACCCATAGGTGTTCATGACGTCACAGAAGAAATCAGAGAAGGGCGGGCAGAGCCCTCAATAGAAGAACAACGCGAAGAAGGCATACCCATTTGGGATAGTCTCACAGGCGGTGGCGGAGAGAACTCTTGTGCGCGGATGCGCGCGCGTCTCCGCCGACCAGAACAGAGAATAGTCCGCCTTCAGCTCCATCGCGCCGAGCCTGGGGGGGAAAACATCCCGCGTCTTCCGCAGCGCCGCGAGCCGATGCGCCTCGGTCGTCTTCACGGTCTTCCCCCTGTCAGCTTTCGGAGCCATGGCGGAAGCAGTGGAGGGGGTCGACGGCGTTGGTGGTGCTGGCGGCGGCGGGGGGCGGAGCGCTGCTCTCTCTCTCTGCTTTGGGGAGGCGAGAGGGCGGCAGAGATTTCCGAGATTGGGAACGGCAACGGGCGAATGGGCCAACTGCCCCCGCTTCCCCTGCTCTTAAAGGGGGAAGGGGGCGGACGTTCCGCATTTCAAGAGAAGGAACCCCCACGACCTCCCCCACGACGCCGCATCCAACGCGTGCCATTCGGGGGGAGGGCGCGGGGGGAAGCGGAGGAAGGTGCGGCGTGACCTAGGCCGCGCGTGCCCGTGCACTGTTTTGGGCCTGGCCCAACAGCGCTCGGCACCGTGTCTGGCCCAGGCCTGGGGGCTCCTGTCGGTGTACTAGAGTAGGGGTACCCTTGTACCCCGAACTTGTGCACGGGCAGTCGCAGCGTCCCGCGGCAAGGCCTGCCAGTTCGCCGCCAAGATTCCTTGTGGTCCCTCTGAAGACCATTCAAGGACAAAGTACTCAAGACAAGACCCCGGCAAGAGAAGCTTGCCGGGAAAAAGGCAAGACCCCGGCAAGAGGAGCTTGCCGGGAAGGCCATCAGAAGCGTCCCAAGACCCCGGCAAGAGGCGCTTGCCGGGAAGGCCGTCCGAGGCTTTCCAAGGAACTTGCCGCGGCGCGCTACGCGCCCCGACAAGGCCCGGTGAGCGACAAGCTCCCGGAAGCGACAAGTCGACAGCCGCGGCAAGGCGCTTGCCGCGGCAAGCCCCCACTCCACGCCCGCACTCCAGCACATCCACCCACGTGTCCCTCCGGGGCCCCTCCCGAGCGCACGTGGCAGGAGGCTGTGCAGCTAGGGGCGTGCGGTGGCACGAAGGCGCTGACAAGACAACCACCGTGGCAAGACGGTGGCGTCCCTAGCGGTCCCTTTCGGTGCTTTCTAGGCGACACAGACGGGCATTTAATGCCCTTGTCCCCTGCCGTTAGGGTTAGGTATGATAACACTGTAGCAGCTAGCTGTGCCTACTACAGCACCTAGCTGTGCCTACCCACGGCACCCTTTCCACTTTTGCCCTTGGCCCCCGTTGCTCTATGTCGGTAACCCCTTGAGTATAAAAGGAGGCCCGTGTGCAACGTAGAGGGGGTCGGCCACCTCGAGAGCCCTCGCGAGGTTTAGCATTTCCACACTCACGCTCGCTCTCGCTCCCGAGCTAGAGATCAATACCAATCCACAAAGCAGGAGTACGGTTTTACGCATCCTTGCGGCCCGAACCTGGGTAAATCGCTCGCGTGTTTCACCTCGATTTACCCCTCGCATGACCAATCGCCCGCTTGCTCCGCCTCGATCTACTCTTTGCGCAACCTCCGCCCCCCGCCGAACCAAAAGGGACCCGGTCCGCCGGTCCCATAGGTGCCCGTGGATCAGAAACCCCGGCAGAAATGCCACAGTCGGGCGTCTGAGCGACACCACATAAGGGGCTTAAAAAGAAATGCCACAGTCGGGCGTCTAAGCGACACCACATAAAGGGCTTTAAAAGAAATGCCACAGTCGGGCGTCTGAGCGACACCACATAAGGGGCTTAAAAAGAAATGCCACAGTCGGGCGTCTAAGCGACACCACATAAAGGGCTTTAAAGAAATGCCACAGTCGGGTGTCTGAGCGACACCACATAAAGGGCTTTTAGAGTAAATAATCACAATGAATATCCAGGAGGTGGAACCGTCCCAGGGATACTCGATAATATAAATAATGCAACGGGTTAGTCCATCACAAGATAATAATCATAATCCTCACAAGTAACCAGTCGGTATCCAAGTTTGGTTTAATAATATCTTCTCCGAAGACCGACACTAAGACCAATACTTGACCCATCCCAGACTGTAATCCTTAACCATGGACACGGCTATTCGAATAGGTTTTATCTCTGCAGAGGGTGTACTCTTTACCCACGAGTAACGGATTCCTTTAGTCCAACGGGACTAATTCCGTCTACGGCCTTTTAGTTGAAAACACGCCTAACTTGCACACACCAGCTTAACTCATCGGTGTCTGGAATCACCCACGACACTTGTTAAGCAAAACTCTAAGTGGGGAGGCTACAATCTCGCGTAGCATGGGATCAAATTTATATCGCGCGCTCTAAGGGGTGGCCTCCCCTCTCGGTCCCAACCGGAAACACCCATGCCCCCGGACCAGGTGGCATGCCTACCGGCTACAACCGATATCTTCCATGCAAGGAAATCACTGATATGCTTCCATGCAAATGATCATGTCACATGAAATAACAAGTCCTCCGATATAAGGTGGTGTTATAAACGTGTCAAATAACACACCAAAAACATTATGCCAGGGTTCAGAATGCTTGCCTTTAAGTTGTGGAGGGGTGAGGTGTTCTCCAAAACTTTTGAAAGTTTCTTCTCTCTCTCTCCAAAATCCTATTTAAAATATATTTGAATTAACACACATTTCAAAAACAGTACAAAAAAGTTGTTTGGAAAATTTTCAAATAAATCTTAAAATAAACTAGACAATATTTGAGAGATGTAGGAAAAAGAATTAATTCCATTGGAGTTATATTTAAAAAGTTATAGGTAGTCAAAGCTGTGGTCAAAATCTGTTATTTAAAATAAAACAAAAAAGAAAACGTTTCGGAGGGGAATACGCTTTCGGAGCGGGGAAACGTACTGGGGAAAATACGCCTTCACTTAATCCCACGTGGACAGGCACGCGGTCGTTGACAGTGGGTCCAGAGGGCCCACTGGTCAGGTTTGACCAGCCTATCCCTCCTCTTTCTCTGTTCTGAGCGGAGGCGGAACTCCGGCGACCGCCGCCGGCGATTGGCGGCTCCGTTCGAGAAACCGAAGCCATCCACGGGCTCAGGGGGTCGAGGCGGTCACGCCGGTGGGTGTTACGGTCTCGGGGGTGGACGGGGTCGTCGGCGGTGAGCTTCGCGGCGGAGGGGGGCTTCGGGAGCAAGGTGATTTTGGGGCTACGGTGGTTCCTAATCAAAATTGAGTAGGGCGACGGGTTCACGGGAGGATGAGGAAGCTCTTGGTGGCGAGAACGGAGAGGGGGAGGTACTGGAGGTGCCGGATTGGCCGGGGCGGTGGCGGCGGCAGGAGTTGCCGGAGATGAGGAAGGAGGCCTCCCCGGGTCGAATGCGAGCTAGGGGAGTATCATAGGGGTGTCCTGAGGTTGCCTGCGTGCTCGGGGAGGCTCGGGGGCCTCCTTTTATAGCTCGTCGAGGTCGGTTCCGCGGCGGCCGGATAAGCTCTCCGGCGACCGCCATTCTGTAGCTGCAGGGCATCGTGGCGAGGCTGGAGATGGCGGCAGGAACTAGCGGACGAGCGACCACTGCTCCAAGGGCGAGCTGGCGAGCGGAGGTGGCTTGGGCGGCGCTGGCCAGCGCAGGGGCTGTCGGGCGGCGGTGGCGGCTAGCTGTTGGCTTGCCGGGGCGTGGCGAGGGGCGGCTTGGCGTGTTGCGATGAGAAAGGGAGCGCGTGGCGCGGTGCTGCAGAGCGGGCCAAGACCGTGGGGCCAGCGTGTCGGCTCGGCGCACGCGCGTGCCAAATGCACGCTCTGCTCGCGCTCCGGGCGTGCACGGGACGTGCTCGACGTAATGCCAGAGCATGCTAGAGGTCGCGGTTGAGACTGGATAGAAACAGGGCTAGGTTTGGGCTTGCAAGGAGATCAGTGGACAAGCTGGTTTGGTCAGGGGTGCAAGTTCACAGTGCAATGCCACAATTCATGTCAAAACAGATCGTGCCCGCAAGGTGTTTGACAAAATGCTAAGGGCACTTAGGCAGGTCTTGGAGTGGCCAAAAACTCCAGATGGTGGTCTCTTTAGATGTACAAGAGGGTGGTGAGGTTAGTTGGCCAAAAGCAGAAACTTGTTAGTGCAAGTTTTGCAAAACTTCAATTCTGGACAGGAAATAAATGACATTATTTCATGAACCAAAAATATGCCAATGGGTGCATGCTCCTGGATTTAGGGGTTTGGTAGGGCTGTCTACAAGTAGGAAAATGAATCAAGAGCTAAAGAGCAAGCAAGAATATGGTTGCTGTACAAACCATCATGCTGGACCAGAATGAAGATGAGGTTGATTCACTCAAAATTTTCAAAGAACAGCACTAGGTTTTTGCATAAAGTTGATTCATATGCTATTACCAATATCCCATAATTTTGGTGGAGACTAGAAAGAATTATTTAAATGGGTTGTAGTGCAAATTGCACTCTGGACCAGAGAAGAAAAATTGAGTGTAGAGCTCAAAATATTTCATGAATAAGAGATATTTTTGTATAAAAGTGATTTAAAAACATCACATGACATCTCCAAATTTCGGTTGGAATTTTTAATTGAATCTATCAAATGGTTGTAGTTCAAATATGGCCATATAACCTTGGAAAACCATTTTCAAGAAAGTAAAGATCAAGCAACTTAATTAGGTAATTAGTTATACTGATCAAAGAAAAGTTTTTCTTGAGAGGTTAAACAAGTCCAATAACATAATTGAAAGATTTTCATTTTGGGGAAAAACTCCATAATAACAAGGGAGAAAATGGTTCAAAAATCAAAAGGGAGCCCAGAAAATAAAAGTTTTAATTCCTGGCAAAAAATTTAATTCATTAAAACAAGGCCAAATTTTGGGGTGTCACAGAAAGGGAGTGCGGTGGCCTCTCTCTCTCGTCGTTGGTCACTGATCCGACCGCATCCCGTCCGCCAGGGGAAAGGGAGTGCGGTGGCCTCTCTCTCTCTCTCTCATCGTTGGTCACTGATCCGGCCGCATCCCGTCCACCGGGGGAAAGGGAGGAAGTGCATCGTTTCTCCGTTCGACAGCGCCGAGGCATCACGTCCCGATCTGTAGTACACGCCGTTCTCTCTGACCAAGCTTCGGCGCGGCAGGGCCTACGTGTGACACTCCAAAAATTTTAATTTGGTTTTCATCAAAAAATTTGTTGGATTTCTTTTTTTAAAAGAAGGCATTTAAATTTTTTTTTCCAGAAAACCTTCCTCTTAAAAACTTCCTTTTCTTTGGCAAGGATTTTTATTTTTAAAACTATGGTGTTTGATCTTTTGAAACTTCTTCTCTGTTGGTTTCCTCTCAAAATTTCCTTGGGAGTTTAATCTTTTTCTTTTAAAAAGAAACTCTATGAAAATTTGGGATTTTCATATCTTGTTAACCACCCATGACCTTGTATTTTGTCCATGTGGTAAAGCCTCTCCAAAACCTCCCCTCCTCCTGGTAATTAACCTAAGTTCTCTGTCCCAACTCATCCAAGCAAGTTTTGGATTTTATTCTAATTATTTTCCCCTCAAATCATTTCTGAAAATTATTTGGAGCCTGAGTGATTTTCAAAGCAAGTACCCTTTTGCTTTTGAGTTTTTACCTCAAACCAACTCTCCTGGATAGTTCTTTGAAACCACAACCCAGAACCATCTTGATCCACTCCTCCCCTTTTCAAAATTTTCAAAATTCAGTCTCTGCAAGTTTGGACCAGATTTGCCAAATTTGGTGAAATTCATATCTACACTTCTCCAAAAATTCCACAAAAATTCAGGCGGCCTACTGGAGCAATGAGTAGCCACTCCACCAAAAATCAGCTCAGGGACAAATCACCAGAGGCCAAATTCATTCTGTCGAACACCTTGCATGCACTGTTGCTGTTCAAAATTCAGAAAGATTCAGAGTTCAGTGTCGATCTTCGATAGAGGTTCAGTCACATGCCCACACTGCCCTTGGCACGTTCCTCGCCGCCTCTTCCCCCTGTCTGGAGCATCCCGCACGCGCGCTTGGAGTCTTCCCGGCGTTGGTGGCGCCCCTGGCCGCCCGCGCCGGCGTGTCTTGCGGCGGCCGAAACCCCGTTACAGCCGACAGGGAACAAGAACGGCGGCTCAACGCTGTTCCGCGCCGCCCTTTGCTCCCTGACTCTACGCGTGGCCCATGCATGCCAGCGCACGCCCGTGGCACCGTCACCGTGGCCCGGCAAGCACGGGACGTGCTCCCTGCCGCCGACGGGCCCGCGCCGCCCCGTTCTGTCGAGCTCGCGCTAAGCATCAAATCCCAGCCGGGTTAGCACCTAAATGGAGCCAGTGGACCTCCGTGATGGCGCCCAACTCCCTAAGCACCCCCGACCAAGCTCTGCGCCACCGTAATCTTCACCGGAGAACCCCGTTCACGGCCACCGCCTCGGACCGCCTATATAAAGGGCCCCCGAGCTCACCCTTGTGCACGCATCATCACTACACCTCACCAACACCCCGCCAGGCCACCAGGAGGACCTCGAGGAGGTCTCCTCCCCTAGCTCCGGCCGCCCCGATCCGCCTCGGCCTCCACCTCGATTCGCTCCGGTGAGGCCGTCTCCGGCGCCCAAACCCCGTCGGTTACTCCCTCTAGCTACCAGAAGCCTAACCCCCTCCTCAATTTGATCACTGCAGCTCTCTCCGACGAGCCCCTCGATCACCCGAGCCGCCGTCCGCCGGAGCAAGGCTCGCCGCCGACGTGGTACTCGCCGGCGACCACCACCACCACCAACCGACGCGTAAGGGTGCCCTGAACACGGAGGTACCCTCCGATCTCCCTGCCTCGCGTGGATCGCCGCCGGCGACCACCGCGGCTCTCGGGCGCCGACGAGCTTCGTCCCCCCCCCCCATTTGAAAGTTTAAACCTGACGAGTGGGACCCCACCGTCAGCCTCTCTGCCCTCTCTATTGAATCGTTTTCTGGAAGCGCCTTCGGGCAAAATGCGCTTTCCCCTCTAGGCTGGCGTATTCTATACGGGAACGTTTCCTGTTTTTATGAGCTAGCCCCTGGGAACTTTCTGTTTCATTACAGATGAGTCCCTGGACAAAAACCTTTATAAATTTTAAACAGAATAATATTTTTGATTGATTCTTTTTCTGTTCTCTTCAGATTTTTGTCTAGTTTTTATCATATTTATTTGAAAAAAATTTGGAATACTTTTTGTGCACCTCGTGGTATTTACGATAGCACATATATTTTCTTTATACCGTAGATACCGAAGGAGGTGACGGGACCGCAAACTTCACCGAGCTAGTCTCCGACTACTCCGAACTAGGCAAGCATGTTTGAACTTTTGATATGATGAGTGTCTTGGCATGTTTTGCATTTAGTTAGTCTCATGGCATGTTGATGAGCATACCGATGAACGTTATTTCCATGCACTGTTGAGGTAAGTGAGTTCGATGATCCATAAGTGGATGGATGTGGATATGAATGGCCATGTGTTGGCATGAGGATGGGTAAGATGGCAGTGTTGTAGCATGCCAGTCTTATGCCAGACTATGTGACTGCAGTGTCAAACCGTATCGGTCCAGTTCCTCCCATTTCCTTCCCTGTACTACCACATCTTTTCCGCAAGGAATATGGCTTAGTAAGTTGCAAACCACTTTCCTGGTACACACCAAAAGGAGAGGCCGGGATGATGGTTCCATGGCCCTGGATTAAAGCCAGTCATCCGGTCAGGGGGCATGGGTGTTTCCGGTTGGGACCGAGAGGGGGGCACCCCTTAGAGCGCGCGTATATAAATTTGATCCCATGCTATTCGAGATTGTGATCTCCCTGTCTCAAAAGTTTTTCTTGGACGATGTCTAGGGTGATTCCTAGCATCGAGAGGTAGGATGGGTGTGTACTGGTTAGCTGTGTTTCTTCCGAAATACCATAAACGGAACTAGTCCTTCGTGACTACGGAAATCCGTTGGCTGTGGGAAAATTTTTGTACAACCTCTGCAGAGTCATGTATTCCTTGAATCATCTCTTCTATGTCCAAGTTCAGTATCATCTTATCCTAACAAGTGCCAGTTTTGATGACAGAGACTCCGGTGAATCAAATGAGTGCTAAGTCCGGTTAAATGATTATTCCTGTGGATGGACTAACCCGTTTATTTTCATGAATTGAATGTTGATTATGAGTATTATTTACTTGTGAATAAAAGCCCTTTCTGTGATGTCGCTCAGACGTCCGACTGTGGCATTTCTTTTAAAGCCCTTTATGTGATGTCGCTCAGACGTCCGACTGTGGCATTTCTTTTAAAGCTCTTTATGTGATGTCGCTCAGACGTCCGACTGTGGCATTTCTTTTAAAGCCCTTTATGTGATGTCGCTCAGACGTCCGACTGTGGCATTTCTTTTAAAGCCCTTTCTGAGATGTCGCTCAGACGTCCGACTGTGGCATTTCTTTTAAAGCCCTTTCTGCGATGTCGCTCAGACGTCCGACTGTGGCATTTCTTTTAAAGCCCTTTATGTGATGTCGCTCAGACGTCCGACTGTGGCATTTCTTTTAAAGCCCTTTCTGCGATGTTGCTCAGACGTCCGACTGTGGCACCATTTCCTTCTATTTATTTGTTCACCTTTCGAGGCGTCGCTTCAGACACCCGATCGGTTTTCATTTATGTTTTGTTGGGATTCCAGGTGGACTACCGTTGTTTCCCTTTTTACTTACTTCGTTATGCTAATTTTTGAATATACATTGGTGAATTAATCATGATGCATTCATGCATGCATTTATTATATCTTACGTCCGAACTGTCTTGCGAGTACTTTCAAAGTACTCACTGGCTTGTTGATTTGGCCAGATGCTGACGAAAGCGATCTCATGGATGAAGAGTTCGATAGCGAGTCCGACGCCTAGAGGAATCCCAGTCAGTCTCGTGCGACCCTGGATTTGGTCACAGTATTATATCCGCTTCCGCTACCAAATAAATTCATCGAGCCTCACCTCGACGCTCGATGAGATGCCAGTTTTAGAGTCATGTATCTCACTCCCCGCTGTGTTTTTCCACCACCGCCCTATCCTCGAGTCAGTAGTATGCCTCCACACCACTGTGCCATGTCCGCCATTATGTATAATTATTGGCGTGCTTGTAGTAATTTGGTTGAGCAACCGTAGCTCGATCCTGTAATATATTTTATGCTACTGGCTTATTGTATCAAGAATTTGTCTACCGGTAAGGGGAATTTTTCTCATACTGGACTCAAAAGATTGGTTTCTCAATAAATATTTTTATTGGAAAACCGGTCGTGACAGTCTTGGTATCAGAGCCAGGCTGACTGTAGGAAGCCACTAGGAGCGATCGCTAATTGGTTATTAGCATGTTTGAGCCTTTTCATATTTTCTTGATTGTAGTCATTTTCTGCCAGTCAGCATAAATTTATGATCTGACCATGCAGAATTTTTGCCTACTTTTGTAGATGGCCGACAACAGCTGCGAGTCTCAGACCTTCGCCAACGTGCCCGATGGGTTCGTCAAGCTTCTTTCCTTCATCGTTCAGGTCGCGATGGGGCCATCTGTGCGCCCAGTCTTCACACTCTGCCAGCATCGAGTCAACGACAGTCTGACCATGCACCAGGTCGCGGTGCAATTCAAGGGAGGGCGTGGTGAGTTACGCCGCTTCCGGTTCTTGGGAAGAGCCATGCCTACGGAGAAGCATGCTATGCAGATGGCAGCCCGCGAGGCAATAGCTCGTCTCAGGGATGTCCTCCCTGTGATGAAGACTCGTCGTTACCGTTATCTTCCATGCCATGTGCCCTACACCTATCACTACGCATTCTCCTGCCCCAGAGGAGAACGAGACGAGGCTTTTGAGATGCTTATTGAGTATCTCCGGGCCCTGGAGGCAGCCTTCGACAACCTGGTGGGCGACTTCGTGGCTGCCCGCATGGACTCGGTTCATGGTTGTGCTGCCAACAGGAGAGAGCTCCTACCCACCGCACCGCCACTGACTTGGGTCTCGTCCTCAGCATCTTATGCACCTACTCGTCGCCTGCCTACCACCGGAGAGTTCAACCAAGTTATTGCGCCCACTCCAGCGCGCACTGCACCACCCTGCGCGCCCACTCCTATTCGTGTTGCTCCGCCCCTGGCACCCGCTCCATCCACTCAGCGCAACACTACACGTATGGAGCCTATTAGCGAGGAGGAAGTCGAGTCTCCAGCCTCGCTACGCCTCACCCTCGGCAGGACAAGGGAGGTCGTCAACATCTCCGCCTGAGTACGCTTAGCCGCCGTGCAATGTACCGCTTTGTACGATATGTTTATATGTACATAGGTTGTGAGAAGTAGCTTGTTTGCGCATCATGTAGGATCTGGAGGAGTGCACTAGCCTAAATAACATGTCAGGACTATGTACGCATATCCTGAGTGATGTATTGTATAATTACCGCTCACGTGTAAGATATGTAATGAGCAGTCCTTCTCCGTGCGCAAATCGATTTATTTTTCTTAAGTAAACTTGGTTATTTAATTTTATTTGCCAGCTTTATGCATTTATGGAATTGTTTTTGCGACTCTTTCTGCTTTTCTTATGGGTTTTACAAAATATATCCCCAGAGTGAAAAATGTCTCGTCCTTGGACTCGCTCCATGCCAACCCCACCAGAGGAAAATTATGATACACAACCCAGCAACGAGTTCACTCAGGGACAGTCAAGCCAACAGGGCAGTGAATCGGCACTTTCACAAATGTGCCGCCTTTATGAGCAGAGTCAGCAACAACACCGGGAAATGATGAACCAAGTCATCAACATGGGAAATCACCATGGATAGTATCAGCAGCATTCCAAGTTATCTGAGCTACAGAAGACACGTCCCCAAATATTTTCTCATACTGACAAGCCTCTTGAAGCCGAGGATTGGCTTCGAGATATGGAGAGAAAATTACTTATTGCAAAATGTTCAGATCTCGAGAAAGTACTATATGCTCCGCACTATCTCACGGGAGCAGCTGCATCATGGTGGGAGAATTTTCTGCACATGCACCCCAACGAAAATGATATAACCTGGGATGATTTCAAGGAAGGTTTCCGTGGTACACATATTCCCAAGAGTATTATGAAAATCAAGAAGAGAGAGTTTGATGACCTCAAACAAAGGAACATGTCAGTGTCAGAATACAACGGTCAATTTACTCTATTGTCCCGCTACACCAATGAAGAACGTATGACTGAAAGCAAGAAGATGGAGAAATTCCTTGACGGTCTGGCGCCTGCGCTTAAATGCCAACTGGTCGTTCACACTTTTCCATATTTTAAGACACTAGTGGACAAAGCTATTACTTTGGAAAATGAGAGACGTAGCTTGGAGGATTTACGCAAGCGAAAAAGAGACCAGACTACTCTTGCACGCAATCATCGAAGCAGGACAGATTTTCAGAAAGGTGGGACACACAAGCCTACGACAAACATCTCACGCTCAACCAAGAATTTCCATGCAAGGGACAAAGAGTTCACATATCGCCCAGGCGTTACTTGCTACGCTTGCGGAGAAGAAGGGCACTACGCCAAACAGTGCCCCAAGCCAAGGAACTCGGCCCCGAAGCCAAACAATGGTGGAAATAATTCAGCACCCAAGCGCAACAATTTCAACCCCAACAACAACCACAGGAAGGGTCATCTAAACCACGTGACCAAAGAAGAAGCACAAAACGCTCCGGATATCGTACTCGGTACGTTTCCTGTCAACACAATACCTGCAACGGTTTTGTTTGATTCTGGAGCTTCTCACTCATTCATTTCGAAAAGTTTTGCTTTGCAAAATAATTTTTCGATGTTTCCCTTGGAAAAATCCATGATCATCAAGTCCCCTGGGATTCAGCAAGTTACTCAGAGTTACTGTCAGAATGTGGTTATTGAGTTCGAAGGATTGAAATTCTACGCCAATCTTATTGTGTTGGAAAATAAAGGACTGGATGTCATCCTAGGGATGGACTGGTTAACCACCAACAAGGGTTTTATTCACTGTTTCAACCGGACCGTAATTCTCACGCATCACCACAGGAAGACAATAAAAGTACCAGCCAAGGAAAGAAAAATACACCGGCAGCCGAGATTGAACAAGGTGGACGTTTCTGAGTTAAGCAAGGTTCCAGTGGTATGTGAATTTCCAGATGTATTTCCTGAAGAACTACCAGGCATGCCACCAGACCGAGAAATAGAATTCAGCATTGAGCTAGCACCAGGAACCACCCCCATATACAAGAAACCATACAGAATGGCACCATCCGAATTGATTGAGTTGATGAAACAAATAAAGGAATTACTGGACAAGGGGTACATTCGAGCCAGCTCCTCACCTTGGGGATCACCAATTTTATTTGCCAAAAAGAAAGATGGAACACTGAGATTGTGCATAGACTACCGAGCACTTAACATGGTCACAGTCAAGAACAAATACCCGATGCCACGAATAAATGATTTATTTGATCAGCTCGCTCAGGCCAAGGTATTCTCAAAGATTGACTTAAGGTCAGGATATCATCAATTAAAAGTACGAACAGAAGATATCCCCAAAACTGCCTTCACCTCCAGATATGGGCTATATGAGTTCACAGTTATGCCTTTTGGACTAACTAATGCCCCTGCATATTTTGTTCACCTCATGAACAAAGTGTTTATGAAGTTTATGGACAAGTTCGTTGTGGTATTCATCGACGATATTCTAGTATACTCCAAGACACCAGAAGAGCACGCGGAACATCTCAGGATTGTGCTAGGAGAACTCAGAAAACACCAATTGTATGCCAAGTTAAGCAAGTGCGAATTTTGGCTAAGACAAGTAGGCTTTTTGGGCCACGTGCTGACCCAAGACGGTATCGCAGTGGACCCGGAAAAAGTCAGGGCCATACTTGACTGGAAGGCACCAGCCAGCGTGACAGACGTACGAAGTTTCTTGGGAATGGCAGGATATTACCGCAGATTTATTGAAGGATTCTCCACCCTAGCCAAGCCAATGACGCAGTTACTCAAGAAGGACAAGAAATTTGAATGGACAGAAGCCTGCGAGAAGAGTTTCCAAGAGTTAAAACGGAAACTAACTATAGCACCGGTATTAATTGTACCCGACATACACAAGAATTTTGAAGTGTATTGTGATGCGTCCAGAAAGGGTCTCGGATGCGTGTTGATGCAAGAAGGCAAGGTTGTCGCATACGCTTCACGACAACTCCACAAGCATGAGGAAAATTATCCCACTCATGACTTAGAAATGGCAGCAGTTATTCATGCACTTAAGGAATGGAGGCATTTCTTGCTTGGGAATCGATGTGAAATTTACACGGACCATAAGAGTCTTAAATATATTTTCACTCAGCCAGAACTAAACCTACGGCAACGACGCTGGTTGGAATTGGTAAAGGATTATGATGTTGGTATCCACTATCATCCAGGAAAAGCAAATGTAGTGGCCGATGCTCTTAGTCGGAACCCCAGCTCCGACGAAAATAGTCTGCAAAGCTTAAGGCCTGAATTCCAACAAGAATTTGCCAGACTCAACTTGTTAATGATCGCGGAAGGCACCATATCAAACTTGGAAATAAAGCCCGACCTTGTGGAGAGAATTAAAGAAGCTCAGCCCGGTCACCCCAGTATTGAAGGAATTAAAAGAAAGGTGAGTATGGGCAAGGCCTCGGAGTTCATGATAGGCGATGATGGAATATTACGGTACGAAGACAGACTCTGTGTGCCAAACATAGAAGACCTCAAACAGCAAATCCTAGCTGAAGCACACACCACTCCATATTCAATCCACCCTGGAGGAACCAAAATGTATAAGGATATTCAGGAAAGATTTTGGTGGCACGGTATGAAGAGGGACATAGCCACATTCGTTGCATGTTGCGATTCTTGTCAACGCATAAAAGCTGAACATCAGAGACCAGCCGGACTACTGCAACCAAACAAAATACCTGAGTGGAAATGGGATGAAATAGGGATGGATTTTATTGTCGGACTACCTCGGTCACGACACGGGAATGATGCCATATGGGTCATCACCGATAGATTAACCAAGGTGGCACATTTTATTCCAGTGAAGGCAACCTACAACACTCAGAAACTTGCCAGGATTTATCTCTCCCGTATAGTTTGTCTACATGGAGTCCCGAAGACTATAATATCCGACCGAGGCACTCAATTTGTCTCGAAATTCTGGGATCATTTACAACAGGCTCTGGGAACTAAATTGGCCTTCAGTACAGCCTACCATCCCCAGATTGATGGACAGACTGAACGCGTAAACCAAATTTTAGAAGACATGCTGAGAGCATGTGTCCTCACCTATGGAACCAGTTGGGAGGAAAGTCTGCCATATGCCGAGTTCGCATATAACAACAGCTACCAGGCCAGCCTGCGAATGGCACCTTTTGAAGCCCTATACGGACGGAGGTGTCGTACCCCGCTAAATTGGTCAGAGACCGGAGACAGCCGTATCTTCGGCCCAGACATGCTCAAAGAAGCCGAGGAAAAAGACAAGCTAATCAGGGACCGACTCAAGACCGCTCAAAGCCGACAGAAGAGCTATTACGATCAGAAACATCGTGGGGTCAATTTTGAACCCGGTGAATTTGTGTACCTACGAGTATCACCTATGAGGGGACTACAACGGTTCAAGATTAAAGGGAAGTTAGCACCAAGATTCATTGGACCATTCTGCATAGTGGCACGAAGAGGCACTGTAGCCTACCAGCTAGACTTACCCGAAGACTTGTCCGACATTCACAACGTGTTCCACGTCTCTCAATTAAGAAAGTGCGTAAGAAAACCAGAGAAGCAAGTATCCCATGAGAACATTGACGTGAAGCCAGACCTTACTTATCAGGAACGCCCAGTAAAAATATTAGAGGAGTCTGAAAGGAGGACCCGACAGAAAACCATCAAGTTTTTCAGAGTTCAGTGGAGCAATCACACCGAAAGTGAAGCAACTTGGGAAAGAGAGGATTTTCTTCGGACAGAGCATCCACACTTATTTAAGGATCAGCTGAAATCTCGGGGACGAGATTTTTTCTAAGGGGGTAGGTGTTGTGACACTCCAAAAATTTTAATTTGGTTTTCATCAAAAAATTTGTTGGATTTCTTTTTTTAAAAGAAGGCATTTAAAAAAAAATCCAGAAAACCTTCCTCTTAAAAACTTCCTTTTCTTTGGCAAGGATTTTTATTTTTAAAACTATGGTGTTTGATCTTTTGAAACTTCTTCTCTGTTGGTTTCCTCTCAAAATTTCCTTGGGAGTTTAATCTTTTTCTTTTAAAAAGAAACTCTATGAAAATTTGGGATTTTCATATCTTGTTAACCACCCATGACTTTGTATTTTTTCCATGTGGTAAAGCCTCTCCAAAACCTCCCCTCCTCATGGTAATTAACCTAAGTTCTCTGTCCCAACTCATCCAAGCAAGTTTTGGATTTTATTCTAATTATTTTCCCCTCAAATCATTTCTGAAAATTATTTGGAGCCTGAGTGATTTTCAAAGCAAGTACCCTTTTGCTTTTGAGTTTTTACCTCAAACCAACTCTCCTGGATAGTTCTTTGAAACCACAACCCAGAACCATCTTGATCCACTCCTCCCCTTTTCAAAATTTTCAAAATTCAGTCTCTGCAAGTTTGGACCAGATTTGCCAAATTTGGTGAAATTCATATCTACACTTCTCCAAAAATTCCACAAAAATTCAGGCGGCCTACTGGAGCAATGAGTTACCACTCCACCAAAAATCAGCTCAGGGAAAAATCACCAGAGGCCAAATTCATTCTGTCGAACACCTTGCATGCACTGTTGCTGTTCAAAATTCAGAAAGATTCAGAGTTCAGTGCCGATCTTCGATAGAGGTTCAGTCACATGCCCACAGTGCCCTTGGCACGTTCCTCGCCGCCTCTTCCTCCTGTCTGGAGCATCCCGCACGCGCGCTAGGCGTCTTCCCGGCGTCGGTGGCGCCCCTGGCCGCCCGCGCTGGCGTGTCTTGCGGCGGCCGAAACCCCGTTACAGCCGACAGGGAACAAGAACGGCGGCTCAACGCCGTTCTGCGCCGCCCTTTGCTCCCTGACTCTACGCGTGGCCCATGCATGCCAGCGCACGCCCGTGGCACCGTCACCGTGGCCCGGCAAGCACGGGACGTGCTCCCTGCCGCCGACGGGCCCGCGCCGCCCCGTTCTGTCGAGCTCGCCCTAAGCATCAAATCCCAGCCGGGTTAGCACCTAAATGGAGCCAGTGGACCTCCGTGATGGCGCCCAACTCCCTAAGCACCCCCGACCAAGCTCTGCGTCGCCGTAATCTTCACTGGAGACCCCCGTTCACGGCCACCGCCTCGGACCGCCTATATAAAGGGCCCCCGAGCTCACCCTCGTGCACGCATCATCACTACACCTCACCAACACCCCGCCAGGCCACCAGGAGGACCTCGAGGATGTCTCCTCCCCTAGCTCCGACCGCCCCGATCCGCCTCGGCCTCCACCTCGATTCGCTCCGGTGAGGCCATCTCCGGCGCCCAAACCCCGTCGGTTACTCCCTCTAGCTACCAGAAGCCTAACCCCCTCCTCAATTTGATCACTGCAGCTCTCTCCGACGAGCCCCTCGATCACCCAAGCCGCCGTCCGCCGGAGCAAGGCTCGCCGCCGACGTGGTACTCGCCGGCGACCACCACCACCACCAACCGACGCGGAAGGGTGCCCTGAACACGGAGGTACCCTCCGATCTCCCTGCCTCGCCGTGGATCGCCGCCGGCGACCACCGCGGCTCTCGGGCGCCGACGAGCTTCGTCCCCCCCCCCCATTTGAAAGTTTAAACCTGACGAGTGGGACCCCACCGTCAGCCTCTCTGCCCACTCTATTGAATCGTTTTCTGGAAGCGCCTTCGGGCAAAATGCGCTTTCCCCTCTAGGCTGGCGTATTCTATACGGGAACGTTTCCTGTTTTTATGAGCTAGCCCTGGGAACTTTCTGTTTCATTACAGATGAGTCCCTGGACAAAAACCTTTATAACTTTTAAACAGAATAATATTTTTGATTGATTCTTTTCTGTTCTCTTCAGATTTTTGTCTAGTTTTTCTCATATTTATTTGAAAAAAATTTGGAATACTTTTTGTGCACCTCGTGGTATTTACGATAGCACATATATTTTCTTTATACCGTAGATACCGAAGGAGGTGACGGGACCGCAAACTTCACCGAGCTAGTCTCCAACTACTCCGAACCAGGCAAGCATGTTTGAAATTTTGATATGATGAGTGTCTTGGCATGTTTTGCATTTATTTAGTCTCATGGCATGTTGATGAGCATACCGATGAACGTTATTTCCATGCACTGTTGAGGTAAGTGAGTTCGATGATCCATAAGTGGATGGATGTGGATATGAATGGCCATGTGTTGGCATGAGGATGGGTAAGATGGCAGTGTTGTAGCATGCCAGTCTTATGCCAGACTATGTGACTGCAGTGTCAAACCGTATCGGTCCAGTTCCTCCCATTTCCTTCCCTGTACTACCACATGTTTTCCGCAAGGAATATGGCTTAGTAAGTTGCAAACCACTTTCCTGGTACACACCAAAAGGAGAGGCCGGGATGATGGTTCCATGGCCCTGGATTAAAGCCAGTCATCCGGTCAGGGGGCATGGGTGTTTGCGGTTGGGACCAAGAGGGGGGCACCCCTTAGAGCGTGCGTATATAAATTTGATCCCATGCTATTCGAGATTGTGATCTCCCCGTCTCAAAAGTTTTTCTTGGACGATGTCTAGGGTGATTCCTAGCATCGAGAGGTAGGATGGGTGTGTACTGGTTAGCTGTGTTTCTTCCGAAATACCGTAAACGGAACTAGTCCTCCGTGACTACGGAAATCTGTTGGCTGTGGGAAAATTTTTGTACAACCTCTGCAGAGTCATATATTGCTTGAATCATCTCTTCTATGTCCAAGTTCAGTATCATCTTATCCTGACAAGTGCCAGTTTTGATGACAGAGACTCCGGTGAATCACATGAGTGCTAAGTCCGGTTAAATGATTATTCCTGTGGATGGACTAACCCGTTTATTTTCATGAATTGAATGTTGATTATGAGTATTATTTACTTGTGGATAAAAGCCCTTTCTGTGATGTCGCTCAGACGTCCGACTGTGGCATTTCTTTTAAAGCCCTTTATGTGATGTCGCTCAGACGTCCGACTGTGGCATTTCTTTTAAAGCCCTTTATGTGATGTCGCTCAGACGTCCGACTGTGGCATTTCTTTTAAAGCCCTTTATGTGATGTCGCTCAAACGTCCGACTGTGGCATTTCTTTTAAAGCCCTTTCTGAGATGTCGCTCAGACGTCCGACTGTGGCATTTCTTTTAAAGCCCTTTCTGCGATGTCGCTCAGACGTCCGACTGTGGCATTTCTTTTAAAGCCCTTTATGTGATGTCGCTCAGATGTCCGACTGTGGCATTTCTTTTAAAGCCCTTTCTGCGATGTCGCTCAGACGTCCGACTGTGGCATCATTTCCTTCTATTTATTTGTTCACCTTTCGAGGCGTCGCTTCAGACACCCGATCGGTTTTCATTTATGTTTTGTTGGGATTCCAGGCGGACTACCGCCGTTTCCCTTTTTACTTACTTCGTTATGCTAATTTTTGAATATACATTGGTGAATTAATCGTGACGCATTCATGCATGCATTTGTTATATCTTACGTCCGAACTGTCTTGCGAGTACTTTCAAAGTACTCACTGGCTTGTTGATTTGGCCAGATGCTGACGAAGGCGATCTCATGGATGAAGAGTTCGATAGCGAGTCCGACGCCTAGAGGAATCCCAGTCAGTCTCGTGCGACCCTGGATTTGGTCACAGTATTATATCCGCTTCCGCTACCAAATAAATTCATCGAGCCTCACCTCGACGCTCGATGAGATGCCAGTTTTAGAGTCATGTATCTCACTCCCCGCTGTGTTTTTCCACCACCGCCCTATCCTCGAGTCAGTAGTATGCCTCCACACCACTGTGCCATGTCCGCCATTATGTATAATTATTGGTGTGCTTGTAGTAATTTGGTTGAGCAACCGTAGCTCGATCCTGTAATATATTTTATGCTACTGGCTTATTGTATCAAGAATTTGTCTACCGGTAAGGGGAATTTTTCTCATACTGGACTCAAAAGATTGGTTTCTCAATAAATATTTTTATTGGAAAACCGGTCGTGACACTACGCCACCTGCTCGCAGATTCCGCCCGCCGCCACTCACCTAGTTACATCCCGACGACCTCCAGGTATCCCCTCTGGCCTTACTCCACTGCCCGTTTTCCCACGTCGCTGCATGTGGATCTTCCATAGTTCTTTGCCCAAAACGTCGCTCGTCCGGCGTACTTTCCATATTGCATTCTCGTCCTCACACCGTTTTAGACAAACACAACCATGTTGTTATCTTCCCTTAGGACAAGGAATATGCTTCTTTTTTGTTGTCGCATGTGTCATCAACTGTTATTGGCCAATAATTGTTTCCTTTCTACCTCTTTTTTGCAAACAGGGTTATCCATTTCACGTCATTGCTATTGCGACCTTTTGGTGAACTGCACAAATCACTTTTTTCTTAAGAGTGTTTTGTGCAGTTGTACTAAAATGTTACACGGGCAACGTCTCTACATTTCAGTGCGACTGCACAAAGGGAGATTGGTTTTGCTCTATCCTCCTAATCCAACTCTGAACCTAATCTTCTCCAACTAGTTAGTCTTAAGAGAGACTGCAAAGGTGACCGGCTTCTATTTGTGTGTTTATTGTTTCATCAGCAGTCCTCTATTATCGTAATCACACTTGATATCTTTGGAACAGGGAAGCTCAGCTCTATTTTAGTGGAACTGCACAAAATGATCGGATTGTTGCATGCTCCAGATAGCTACTTTTTTTCCCAACATGCCTTGTTGATTTAGACGGAGCTGGGGGGACGTTGCTGCCAATGAAAGCATGGATCAATTTTAATTTAACACCTTCTCACAACTTTGTCTTCAGTTGTGATGTAATTATTAGCTCTGATCTGCTAATAATTAACATGCATTAGAAAGGAAGTTAGTTTTTTATTGTTTCCGAAAGAGCATCGATGGCAAGACACGCGAAACAAAACCTGAAAGCTCACACCATTGTACAATTTCATGTCGCTGGAAAATTATTTGTATAGTACGTCAATTATGTAAACAAATGATGGAAGCTTGATAGCATTGCCAGAAGCCTCTTCATCATCCGGGTCCATGTGCCATGCACAAAATTATACTCCTTCGTTCCTAAATATTTGTCTTTTTACAAATTTCAAACGGGCATATTTTAGAGTGTAGATTCACTCATTTTGCTTCGTATGTGTACTCCCTCCATTCCTAAATATTCTATTCGTCTTAACAGAGATTTCAACAAGTGACTACATACGAAGCAAAATGAGTGAATCTACACTCTAAAATATGTCTATATACATCCGTATGTGCCAGTCCATTTTAAATCTCTAAAAAGACAAATATTTGAGAGAGATAGAGAGTAGTCACTCGTTGAAATCTCTAGAAAGACAAATACTCCAGAGTATATTTAAGAACCGAGGGGGTAGTGCACAACTGCATGGGAGACTCAGCTTGGTCGTTGCGCCGCATTAATAGTGAGTAATGAGCAGTCAAATCATAAGCCCCACCTTTCCCACTATAAGTTGCTCTGAAGAAGCAACCATCAATACGCTCTTCTTTGAATCCGCTCATACTACTCCATCCATCACTGTTTATACAGCACGCTTCAGAAAAAAGAAAAAAATCTGTGGGACCAAGGCGACTAGCGATCAGCCTGAAAAATAGCATTGGTAGTTATAGCACGGCGTCTATTACTAGAGGGAATAATGCGTACACACATGCATGCAGTGCTTCCACCCCGGGTACACACATGCATGCACTCCGTAGTAGTACAATACATGGAGAGAAAATTGTGGACTTGATTGCGGTTACCACGCCCTAATTAATTAAGCATTATACCAAATGCGTCTAAAGTCTCTCTGGTGGTGGAAATGCATTGAGAGGAATGCATCATAATGAAGCGCGCCCTGTAAACTGTGACGGATGGTGGAGTAGTATGAAGGTGCAAAACCAAGTACGCGTACTACTGCGCTTGGCTCTTCGCCCCTTCGTGAAGTCGAACAATGATGGTACTCCGCATGTTGGGTACTATAGTGTATGCCTCTGACAATCTGACACCGAATGGACTGATGCATGTCCACCGAGGGTAGGTTGCATTAGTCAAAAGGCGTAAGCGAGCTTCACCTTATCCTGCAAGCTTCTCCTCGTTCTGCGAGTTGACGGGACACACCAAAAAGTAGTGCTAGTCCATACTCCCTCCTTTCTGGTTAATATGGCTTAATCTTTTTTGCGGGTAAATGAGAGAGCTTTATTCATATATAAGCATTCTTAGGACGATCAGCCAAGACACTGGTCACTAGGAAGCGAGGTACCCCGCAAAAAAGAAGTAGGAAGCGAGGTGTTTCGTCAAGCCAGCTCTCGGCCACATTCAAAGTGCAGCAAGCACGTTTCGCACGAAGATCCGCCGCAAGGTTTGCTAACCTGTTTACATGCTGAATAACAAAAAAGAGGAAATATTACTGAGCGCTACTATTTGTAATCAACTTCCATTATCACATGAGAGAACCCTCGAAGAGAACCAAATGTGTTGAAGATTGCTTTATCACATTTTAAAATTATAATAAGAGTGCAGACGCTCCTCCATCCGGTTCCTAGTACTAGTATAGTACGTACCTTTATGGACTATAGTAGTAGTACTAGTAAACTTTGCGCTTGGCTGTTAGGGAAGTCGAACAATAATAGAACTAGTAGTATAGTGTATGCTTCTGGCAATCTGACACCGAATTAACTGTTGCACGTCCACCGCCTGAGCGAGGGAGAGCTTGCATTAGTCAAAAGTTTCTCCTTGTCCTGCGAGCCACCGCGCGCAAGCTTCTCCCGCCCTGCAACCTTCTCCTCATTCGGCAAGTTGACGGGACACAGCAAAGTAATGCTAGTCCGTGCTGCCTCCTCTCCGGTTAATATGGCTTAATTTTAAACGAGATAAATACACTGTCTGTCACTGTATATTTGTAAAAATACGATCAGTGGACTTCATAATACGCTCATTGCGCTCAATATATATATATATATTCCTGTGTTCATATGGTCACTAGCTCACCCTGACTGAGTATGTGTGTGCATGCACGTGTAGGTTGAGCACTTGAGCGTGACCGTGTGTGTTCCGTCGTGTGCTCGGACATGCATGCATTAGGGCGTCGCACGCGTTTTTGCGTCCATGTGTACGTGTGACTGTTGCATACCCGTAGGGGGAGTACGTGTAGGGGCCACTAAGGAGCAGTCAAATCACACAGTAAGTTAGTCGGAAGAAGCAACCATCATTTCACTCTTGAATGACACGTACGCAATATAAAATGGTTGATATGGAGAGAAAAAGAAAACCACTATATATACACTAGCAGGAGCCTAAGCTACAAGCCTGCTTGCTTAGGCTGCTCTCTTCACAAGCATAGAACGACGGGCCTGATCCCGCAGCTGGGGGAATGGAACAATGTTCTGCGTAGACGCGGTCGACATCGGCGAGGGAGAAAACCCACAGTCGGTGCGTCCCAATCGGTATGGGCCGATGCCGCATCCCAACCGCCCTTCTAGCTACAGCCCGACGTCCCAGGTAGTCCATCTTCCTTTTGGAGCTGGCTTGCTCCACTGCCGTAGCTCCATCTCCATGTCGATCTTTCTCTACTTCTACCTACTTCTATTTGTGATGAGTTTATGTCTCATGAACTAGTGCCAGTACTATTATTCTAATCACACTTCTTCAATATCTTTGCCATCAGGGATGCTCAGGTCGATTTTAGTGGAACTGCACAAAAGCATCGTATGATCCGAGGGTGCCAGCCGTCTTTCCTTCCCGACATGGAAAGTGCTATGGAACAAGAGGTACCAGAAGGTGGAGAACCAAAGAGTGCTGCTTATATTGTTGCTGACATTCTCACTAAAGAATCTCCATCTAGCACATTCCTTCGACAGGTTCTACCTGGCCAAGAAATTAAATCATGTTTAGGGTTTAGGGTTTAAGTCGTAGTGACCTCATCAGTAGTTTTTCTATCGTACACGCACTCACAACTTTTTTCTTTGGTTGTGAAGTAAATATTGGCTATGATCTGTGAATCATTGAGGTGCATCAGCATGCGTGTTAGTTTTCCTTTGTATTTGATGGAATGTTGTAACAAGGCAACCTTGGAATAGGAATGAAAATGGAGTGGAAAAGTTTCCATTTTTCTGGAGAAAAAATGGAAACAGAGAGAAACCAACGTTTCGTTTCGTTGGATCGCGCCATCGAGAAAAACCAACGTTTAAATCACGTCTGTCGTGTTCGTGTCTCGCCCTCCTCCACGGCTCGATCCCACACGGTCGCTCGGCATGCCACTCACCGCAAATCGAGTAGTACAACATAACTTTCCCGCCTGCTTGTCGATGGATCGCGCCATGGAGTACTAGCACTACTGGAAGAGATTGACGAGTTGGGGGAGGACAGCTAGCTGTAGCATGGACTCCCAAGAACTTACTACTGGAAGAGATCGCGCATGTTGTAGCCGGCTATTGCGACCTTTGAACGCGGAGCAGCCACGTGCACCCGGAAGCGGCCCGGGCGACGCTCTCTCAGCCGGCGTGCCGCAATCAATGTCGGCGCCAGTGAGAGGTAGCGTCCGCTCTGGCCGGGCATGAATGCGGCACTGACCGTTTCGGGCGGGAAGCACGCGCGGCTGATGAAGAGGGTTCGGGTTGGTCAGGATCGACCGTGGCAGCGGTCCGGACGTGCGCAAACAAGAGATGATGTACGTTAATATTGCTGCTTATATAATTAACAACGTAAATAATGTGCCAGTTGGACAAAATGATTGGAGATGGAGATGGAAATGGAATTTTACGTAAACACGGATATGCATGTCTATGTCTATGTGTGTGCGCGACACGACTCTCGCGACCTGGAAGCGGGGCGTGTTTTTGATCGAGTTTTCTTTCTTGGTACATTAGAAAATTAGTTTTGTCTAATTCACATCTAGATGTTATTTAAGGATATCACATCTAAGCTCCCACAAGTATATAATGTAGCAACAAGAAACAAAAAAATTAGGAAAAGACCACAAACAAAGTGGACATCAACTTATATGTGACATAACCATGTCACATCTAGATGTGTCCTAGACAGACCCTTCAAAAATTGTCCGCCAGTTTTTGTTTCTTTTTTCCGGGAACGCGCGTATTATATTTAAAACCACTGCTATGGAGAGATTTTTTTACTCCATTATAGCCTCTTGTTTGATAGAGTTTCTCGCGTTTCGCTCTCTCACCCTCTCCATATCAAAACAAGATGACAGTGTCCACTCTATCTCTCTCCTCACCGGTGGTCACAGATCCGGCCGAATCTCGTCCGCTGCGGGAGGTGAGGAGGTGCATCATTGACGTTGTCGCCATCGGCGACGGAGGAAGCCGATGCGCATCATCCTCTCGGAGCCGGCGCTGGCGCGGACGAAGATCCTCCGCGCCCTTGTTCGCTACCGTTGTGTGGGCAGATCCCGCCCGCCCGCCTCAACGACATCTCGCCCACCTGAGGTATAACTTCTTGTACTGGTCCAGCTCCCCAGGTCGCTGCATGCGGGTTTTCTTCTATGCGACTACTACCCAGCCCCCCATGCATAGTAGCTAGGGTTCGTCGGCTGGTCCAACATCACCTAGTAGTACTATTATAGAGGAAATGCCACTCAAAAAGTTGTCTTGATTTATGCCTCAGTGGAGGTATACATGTTGTTTCGACAAAACGTACATGGTGGTTGTGCGGTCATTGTCCATATGGTGGTAGTACTATCACTGGTTAAATGAAGAAATGCTTTTTTTCTCGGGTATCCTGGTTTAGTTCCCATCAAGATAATTATGATGCTTCTGTTTGTCAGTGTACTTTTCATTAATTCTCATTGACAATTGAGATGTCATTGCTAACCCTTTTTTATATTTTTGGAAACAGCGATGCGTGTCTCCATACCCGGGCATGTCTTCCTCAATTTTAGTGGAACTACACAAAATTGGATGGCCATTGTTGTTCCGCCTCACTGTCCTCTGCCACATGGTTCTTCCTTCCTCGAGCTTGATTACTGAGAAGAAACAGAACACAGTGAGGATTTGTCGAACTTCTTAGGTGCCTCACCAAAACTTAATGCCAAATGTATGATGCATCACCACGATGACCTATCGATGCTCATGGTTGCGCCTCATGGTTGCGTCGGCTGGTGAAGCTGATCGATTTTCGATGAAAAACAAGTTGTCTTCCATCAGTGCTCTTTGCTTGTTACGCACAAAGATGATATCCTTCGTCAGTTCACCTTGGTTGCGTTGGAGACGCAGTCGTCTTTCACGTTGGTGCAATTTTCGCTAGGGTTTTACGACAGGTGGGCCCAAAATGTGGCTGGCTCACCTATCATACAGCCAAAAGCAGGTGCAGTGAAGGCACCGGATCTCAGTCCGTACTACAGTAGTATATATATAAGTGGGAGCCTCAGCGCTTGTTCGCTAGGGTTTGCACTCTCCACACGCTCGCCGCACTACATATATGTTACTCCCTCCGTTCCGAATTACTTGTCTTAGATTTGTCTAGATACGGACGTATCTAGCACTAAAATGAGTCTAGATACATTTGCTAGGGTTTGCTATATTCACAGTCTCTCACCCTCTCTTCACCAGATCTAAACAAGACTGCGTTGGCCTCTTGTCTCTCTCTCCCCCCTCACAGCTGGTGAAGGAGATGTCTGTATCCCGTCGCACCGGGAAGGGGAGGAGGTGCAGCGTTCACTCTATCGCCTACGGCGAGGGAGGCAATCCACTGCCAGCTGCGCTGTTCTCTTTCACCCAGCGCCTGTGCGGGAGGGCCACCAACCCCTTCTTCCTCGCTGCCGTACATAGTGTGGGCAGATCCGGCCTCCCGCCGCACGCCTTGCCACATCTCGACGACCCTAAGGTATAAGTTTCTTTGAAACCGTCGTTGCTCTAGCTGCATGTGGATCTTTTTCGATCTGTAGTCGAATGTAGGTCTTGGTTCAAAGAGGAATGAAGGGTGCGGTGGGCTGCAGGAAGAATCTAGGATGTGGTTCAATGAGGAAAGGAGGGGCGGAAAGTAGTATAGACTGGCTATGCAGCCGCTTTGTAGGTCGAAAAGGGAAAAAGGGGTTAACTCAGTACACACATCTGTAAGGAACCGATCTCTTTGTTGAAAAGGGAAAGAAACTGGGGGGTCGGGTAGTTTGTGCACGACTAGATTTGCTGCCCTCACATAGGAAGAAGGTTCAAAGAGAACAAATATGGGACCAGCGCATATATGCTGCTTGGCTACATACTCTGCATCACCCATTTATACGTGTGGACGCACATGGTGCTGGCATGTCCCATGCAGCTATTTTGCTGTTGTTAATCTTAGAATTAACTACTGATCTGTTTTAAAAGAATCTCTCTGTTAATATGAATCAATGCAACCGTTTTAGAAATGCTATTGTCCTATACTTTGCTTTCCATCAAGATAAGGTAGATGCTTCTTTTTGTGGCCGCATGTTTCATCCTCCTTTATTGGCCATTAATTGTTTTCTTTTTTGCCTCTTAAAATAGGGATATCTATTCAACTTGTTGCTATAGAAAACTTAAATGTCACACCGGCAACTTTGCTTCATTTCAGTGCAACTGCACAAAACTTGATTGGATTTCCTGTTCGTGTTGGTAGATTCGTATTTTATGTTGGTCATCTCATGAAAGGTCAGTACAGGCCTTCATCCACATGATTGTGCAGTGTGCTTTGAGATGATGTGCTACTTGTATTGGTACTGTTTTAAATAAATGATGAATTGAAGCTATTGTATTGCTGTCTTTTCCCATTAAGTGGTGAACAAAAATGGGACCAACCCAGACATAATGCTTGTTGCTTTGTTACAACAAATTCAACATCACCCCCTTTATAAGCCAGTAATTGATGCCACTCTCAGAATTAACTACTGAATCTTATTTCAAAACTGCAACACTTGTTAGGGATTGGTGGGATTACCATTTTTGTGGCCGCATGTTTCATCCTCCTTTATTAACCAGTAATTGATTCCTTTTTTGCCTCTGTTTATACAGGGATATCTATTCAACTTGTTGCTATTGTGACATTTTTCTTCGGTACGCGAAACACTTTGCATGATTTCAGTGCAACTGCACAAAACGAGATTGGATTTCCTATTCGTGTTGGCAGATTCGTACGTGATCTTGTGTGTGTCATGACAGGTTGGTACTTGCCTTCATCCACATGATCGTGCAGTGTGTTTTGAGATGTTGTGCTACTTGTATTGGTGCTGTTTTAAATAAATGATGAATTGAAGCTATTGTATTGCTGTCTTTTCCCATTAAGTAGTGAACAAAAATGGGACCAACCCAGACATGATGCTTGTTGCTTTGTTACAACAAATTCAGCATCACCCCCTTTATAAGCTTTGTTGTTCTTTATACATGTTGAAACAAGGCATTGTTAAGATAATGTCTCAGTTAATATGAATGAATCACACTGATGAAGAATTGCTACTCTCCTGCTTTGTTTCCCATTAAGATAAAGTAGATCAGTAGATGCTTTTCTTCTGGGAGTACAAGTCATCAACCGTTATTTCTTAGTAATTGTTTCCCTTATACCTATTGTTGCTTATAGGGATATCAAAATTAAAGCTCGGTTTTATTCTGACTTTGATTTTAGTTGAACTGCAGAAAAGGAGCCAATGTGTAAGGCAAACTGCTGCATTACTGGGTCTAGTTGGTCGTTCCACTTTGCAGAAAGAAGCAGTCAATGTTTCCGCTACATTACAGAAGGAATGACCGAGAAGCTTTACAAAGTATTATTAGACACCGGTGACATGACTACTCTGCAGCGACCATTGGCAATTTAACAATACGTGGAGTGTCCTGGGCAAAAAGGGCCCAAACATGTACAAAAGCTACGACAGGACTCCACGATCATAGGCATTACATATTTTGAATGGGAAAAGCTTGTCAAAGTTTAATCATTGATGTTAGCAAGAAGACATTAGTTTAATATATTGGAATTGGAAAACCTTGTCAAAATTTGCTCATTGATGTTAGCCAGAAGACATGCATTTGATATTTTTGAGTGGGACGCCCTTGCTGTGAGCAGCATCGAGTGTTTTTTCCTATTCCTGTGTTCAGTTTAGAAGTAAATAGTTATTCTGCTGAGATATTCCTGTGTTAAGAGTTTGTTCTAAATATTGTCTATGTAATGCCAGGCCTTGTGTTTGATTGCAAAGTTGAGCTTGGAATGTTGTGGCATGCGGCATCACGAGCTGTTCACTGTGCCTCCTGAGAATAATGCTTCGTATTGTTTTGCATGTCGATCTAATGCCAGTAATTTGCTTGTTAAGAAGATCATCCTCTTCTGTTGTTTCCATACTTAAGAAGTTCATCTTCTGATGTTTCATTCATAGCCTATACGACAAGTCGGGTAGGTTAGACGTGAAACCATATGATCTTCCGACCAACTCATGATATTAGGCCGTGATTGGATCGTCGTTTTCCAACCAAAACCGCTTGTAAAACCGACGCTTGTAAATTAAAGCAGATGGTCTCGGGTGAAGGCGCTTGGTTGGTCGATTTCGACTAGTAAAATATCGGAAGTACTTGACACACGATAAAAAAATTGAACGACACTCGGACGATTGCTAATCCAGCCGTTAGCTGTTGTTTCAGCCTTGCCCATGGATGGCATGATACGCACGTCGTGCATGTATCGTCTGGTAATGTCGTCCATATAGCAGTGCTCGTAAAATATACACTGGTCTCTCAAATTACACGCGTAACCCGCCGGTTTTACTTACAGACCTCGGGCCCTCGGTTTCATTACGCCTGTATTTTACGCGTTGTTTTCGATGACGAGTAAATTACACTTGTATGTTAATACAGGTTTGAAATAAACCAGAGCTCCCAAGCGCGGCCTTACCGTTTCATGACGTCTCAGTTTCTCAAAGGTGCTCATAGGTGTCCAATGATCCTGGCTTCCTGAATGAGTAGCGGGCGCTGTATCAGACCATCTGTACGGCCCGTGAGGCCCTCTCCGTTGTCCTTCGAGTTGTTGCGCTCGCCATGGCGCCGAGCATTGTTAACATCGTCAACGAACATGAGGATTCAAGAGATGACTTTATTTTGACTGGATGACACTAGGGACCCACTAGGGCCATAGCCATACATACGCAAGTGCCTCCTTATTATGTACAACTATAATTTTTTTGCTTTCTCCTGGTTTCGTGACATCACGGTCCCACACCATTGTCAACCTATGTAGTCAATATAAACGAGAGAATTGCACAAGGTGCGGCCGACAGCTGGGACCAAGCAGCTCGAGCAGTATTTGTGTTTTTGAGGCATGAGCACTGCAGAGTTTTTCTTGGCGATGATTTCGTTGTTGTTCAGAGGAGAGCAGGGTATTAGCTGGGCGGGCTGTGGCCCGTCTAGCCCAGGCCAGATATCCAGCCAAGATACTAATTTTTTTCAAGATGAAAATGGCTAGCCCAGCTATACGTCTTTTTGAGGAATACCCAGGCAAGGTCAACTTGTTATTCTCCGCTCCGCTGGGCTGCAAATCTTTCCTAGGAGGGATGCATTAGGCTTAACAAGAAAATGGGCTTTAAAAAATAATAAATGGGATGTAATTATAAAAATTGGGCAGTAACTATAAAAAATGCACCAAACACGAAATTAGTTTATAAAAATCATTTATGGATTTTGAAAATCTTAAATTTTCATTGTTGCGCGCGCAATGTTTCGTTGGATTTTTACATAATACAAATTTATATTTAATCTGACTAGAAATTTCGGGATAAAAATATTTCGGAGCCCATCAAAATGTGGGAAATTTTATTGAATTATGTCTTCAACGGTTGGTTGAAATTATTAATCATTGTCCTAGCTAGAAAATGGGTTGTACTTTTAACAAACTGTAAATGGGTTGTTGTAAATTCCATTAGAATTCCAAAATGGGATGTGCATTCTTACAAAACGCAAATGGGCTATAAGTTCTTTGCCACACACTTGTGGGCCTACTAAGTGATGCGTCCCCTAAAAAAATAAGTTGACTCGTATGCAAGGCTTTGCCAACTTATTATAGTCAACACACGGTTCTAGCAGCAGTGGTCGTTGGATGTCTATCTAACAGATGTTGTGCTTCTTCTTCAATCTCGGATATTCTTAGCTTCGGCCACCCAAAAAATGATTCCTCCCCCTGACATCAGGGGCGCACCGTTTCAGAGGCTGACCTATGGGCCTACTAAGTTGGAGCGTACCAAGGGCTTTGTCAACTTAGTCAATAATAAACGTTTCTAGCTTTAGTGACCGTACGATGTCCATCCAACGGCCGTAGTGCTTCTTCAACCTCTGGTCTTCTTGGTCCAGCCGCCCAAAGCAGCGCCGGTCGTGCCGCCTGTTCCTACCTCCCGTGGTCGGCTGTGCTACCGCGGAGGCCTCACCGCCCCCATACTACTCCCACCGCTGGCCAGGGCATCCCTCCACTCACCCACACCCCCTGTTATTCTGCGGTGACGGCAGCCTCACACCGCAGCCGAACCAGTGAACCCTCGTACTCCTTTCCGCGCGGGCTTCCACTGCTGCGTCTTCCCCGGCTCTACGTCGTCCCCTTCCTAGGCCTCGTCGTTGTCCAGACCACCGCCCTGGTGCTCTCGGCGTGGCGTGGTCAACGACCGACTTCCATCGGAAGAGTATTGTACGTGGAGAGGCTGACAGCTGGGTCCAGGCGGCCGCAAGGAAGTGCCTCCTTATTACGCACAAAATAATTATTTCTCCACCTTACAGCAGGGACCCATCGGATGGGCCACCTTATTTCGCGAAAAAAAACATTTCCCCCCTGACTGCTCAGACCCACCGGACGGGCCAGCGTATTTCGCGAAAAAACGTTCCCCCCGCTGTCAGCTCGGACCCACCGGAAGTGCCTCCTTATTACGCACTAAAAATGAATACTCCCCCTGCTAGCTGGGACCCACCATGGTGGGAGGCTGACTTGTGGGCCTACTAAGTTGACTGGGACGGGGGCCTTTGTCAACTTTAGTCAATATGAACGATTCTAGCTCCAGTGACCGTACGATGTCCATCCAACGGCCGTAGTGCTTCTTCAACCTCTGGTCTTCTTGCTCCAGCCGCCCAAAGCAGCACCGGTCGTGCCACATGCCCCTGCCTCCCGTGGCCGGCTGTGCTGCCACGGAGGCCTCACCGCCCCCTACTATTCCCACCGCTGGCCAGGCCCTGCGGCGACGGTAGCCTCACACTGCAGCCGAACCAGTGAACCTTCGTACTCCTCTCCGCGCGGCTTCCACTGTCGCGTCTTCCCCGGCTCCCTGTCATCCCCTTCCTAGGCCTCGCCATCGTCCACCGCCCTAGTGCTCTCGGCGCGGCGTGGTCAACATGGTCAAAGAACGACTTCCATCGGACATGGACTGTACGTGGAGAGGCTGGCAGCTGGGTCCACGGCCGTAGCAAGGAAGTGCCTCCTTATTATGTGCAAAATAATTATTCCTCCACCTGACAGCGGGGACCCACCTGACGGGCCACCGTATTTCGCCAAAAAAACGTTTCCCCCCTGACTGCTGGGACCCACTAGCTACACCTTTGCACGCAAGGAAGTGTGTTCGAGCAAAAAAAAATGATTCGCCCCCTGACTGTTGGGACCCACCAGCTACATCTTCGCACGCAAGGAAGTGCCTGACAGTCGGGACCCACCTGGTCGAAGTGTACGTAGCGTTGTCATTCTGGTCGCGAACGTGTACGTACATATATACTGGTCGATGTAGAGGCGCGCACGTAGCATGTCACGTACATACAGCGGTCAGGGTGCAAGAAAGAAAATACGGCCACGTATGTGTACACACGGGCGGGGTCTCGAACGCTTAGTCGCGCATACGTACGGCGAGGGCTCGTGTACATGGCTGGGTCGGAACGGAGAAACAGCGTCGTCGTCGTGTTCATGGGGAGGCAACAGAATGCGTCGTGTTCATGGGGAAGCAACGGAATGCGTCATGTTCATTGGGAGGGCTTGGACGGAACAGGCGATGGAAACGAGGCCTGGCGTATCGCAGAACGGAGGAAACGGCCTTGTGTTCGACCGGCCATGTTCAAAACGGGATCCTGTTCATTGGTAGGGGTCTGGCGTACCGCAAAACGGAGGAAACGGACCTCCTATGGTCGAAACGGGGGTCCTGTTGATCGGGAGGGGTGTGGCGTACCACAAAACGGACGAAACGGACTTGTGTTGGAGCGCGACGGTCGAAACGGGGGTCCTGTTCATTGGGAGGGGTGTGGCGTACCGCAAAACGGGACTCCACGGGATACTGTTCATCTCCACCGTCGACCCCCTCCAGCCTCCACGAGCTACTGTTCATCCACCATCGACCTCCTCCAGCCTCAACCTGCAACTGTTCATCCATGGGCTCCTGTTCATCCAGCCTCCACCGCGCGCTACTCCACCGGCTACTGTTCGACCAGCCCTCCCCACGGGCTCCTATTCAACCACCCCTCCACGGGCTACTGTTCATCCTGCCCCCCACCGTCTACTGTTCATCCTGCCCTCCACGGGGTGGTCCTGTTCATCCAGCCCTCCACAGGGTCCTATTCATCCAGCCTCAACCGGCTCGATCGATCGGGGTCCTGTTCATCTAGAGGCAACACCACGGGGTCCTGTTCATCCACCCACACCAGGAACTGTTCATCCAACCCCCCTGAGGGAGTCCTGGATTAGGGGGTGTCCGGATGGCCGGACTATACCTTCAGCCGGACTCCTAGACTATGAAGATACAAGATTGAAGACTTCGTCCCGTGTCCGGAAGGGACTTTCCTTGGCGTGGAAGGCAAGCTTGGCGATACGAATATGCAGATCTCCTACCATTGTAACCGACTTTGTGTAACCCTAGCCCTCTCCGATGTCTATATAAACCGGAGGGTTTTAATCCGTAGAACAACATACACAACAACAATCATACCATAGGCTAGCTTCTAGGGTTTAGCCTCTCCGATCTCGTGGTAGATCTACTCTTGTACTACCCATATCATCAATATTAATCAAGCAGGACGTAGGGTTTTACCTCCATCAAGAGGGCCCGAACCTGGGTAAAACTTCGTGTCCCTTGCCTCCTGTTACCATCCGACCTAGACGCACAGTTCGGGACCCCCTACCCAAGATCCGCCGGTTTTGACACCGACATTGGTGCTTTCATTGAGAGTTCCCCTGTGTCGTCGCCGTCAGGCTTGATGGCTCCTACCATCATCAATGCCGATGTAGTCCAGGGTGAGACCTTCCTCCCCGGATAGATCTTCATCTTCGGCAGCTTCGCACTGCGGGCCAATTCACTTGGCCATCTGGAGCAGATCGAAAGCTATGCCCCTGGCCGTCAGGTCAGATTTGGAAGCTTAAACTACACGGCTGACATCCGCGGGGACTTGATCTTCGACGGATTCGAGCCACTGCTGAGCGCGCTGCACAGTCACGACGAGCATGATCTAGCTCTGCCACCGAACAGTGCCCTGGAGGCCGCACCCACATCAGCTTCGACCCTTAATTCGGAGCCAACTGCGCCAATCGAGGATGGGTGGTTGGACACCGCCTCGGGGGCTGCGATCCAAACGGCGATCGAGCCGAACACCAGCCCCGCACTCTGCGAGACTCGTGACTCCAAGGAGCCGGACTCATCTCCGGACTCCGAACCCTCCGCGCCCCGGCCGATCGAATCCGATTGGGCGCCGATTATGGAGTTTACTGCCGCAGACATCTTTCAGCACTCGTCTTTCGGCGATATTCTGAAGACACTGAACTCTCTCTCTCTTTATCAGGAGAGCCCTGGCCGGACTACGGTCAGCAAGGTTGGGATTTGGACGATGAAGAAATTCATAGCCCACCCACCACCCACCTTGTAGCCACTGTCGACGACTTAACCGACATGCTCGACTTTGACTCCGAAGAAATCGACGGTATGGACGCCGATGAAGGAGACGATGAACAACCAGCGCCTATCAGGCCCGGGAAAGCCACCTCGTCATATGACATATACATGGTGGACACCCCAAAAGAAGGAGATGGCGATGGACCAGCGGAGGATGACCCCTCCAAGAAACAGCCTAAGCGTCGGCGTCAGCGGCGCCGCTCAAAATCCCGCCAAAACAAATACGGTGATTCCAGCATGGGAGATAATAATACTCCGGAAAGTGCCGAAGAAAACCCCCTCCAGCAAGATTTAGCACAGGAGGATGGAGAAACCAGCCCTCATGAGAGAGTGGTATACAGAGAGGTCGAGGACGATAATTATATGCCTCCCTCCGAAGACGAGGCAAGCCTCGACGACGATGAATTCGTCGTGCCAGAGGATCCCGTCAAGTAAGAGCGTTTTCAACGCAGGCTTATGGCCACGACAAGAAGCCTCAAGAAAAAATAGCAACAGCTTAGAGATGATCAAGATTTGCTAGTCGACAGATGGACTGAAGTCCTTACGGCCGAAGAGCATAAACTCGAACGCCCCTCCAAGAGCTACCCAAAGCGCAAGTTTCTACCCGATTAGAGGAGGAAGCACTTGATGCGGCCGACCGGCCACCTCGTGGCCGCGACAGAGAGGCCTCTCGGCCCTCCACTCAAGCCGCACCCCGTACCAAGGCACGGGAATATGCGCCGGACTTATGAGATATGTTGGAGGACAAGGCAAGGCAAACAAGATCGATCTACGGATCGCGTGGGCGCCCCACGACTCGAGACGGTATCCATCACGCCGGCAACAAATTCGGCAGGGCCGAACACAGTAGACAAAGCTCATTGGAGCTACGTCATGATATAGCCCAGTACAGAGGCGCCGCACACCCACTATGCTTCACAGACGAAATAATGGATCATCAAATCCCTGAGGGTTTCAAACCCGTAAATATCGAATCATATGATGGCACAACAGATCCTACGGTATGGATCGAGGATTATCTCCTTCATATCCACATGGCCCACGGCGATGATTTCCACGCCATCAAATACCTCCCACTCAAGCTTAAAGGACCAGCTCGGCATTGGCTTAACAGCTTGCCAACAGGATCAATCAGTTGTTGGGAGGACCTGGAAGCCGCATTCCTCGACAATTTCTAGGGCACTTATGTGTGACCCCCAGACGCCGATGACCTAAGTCACGTAATTTAGCAGCCAGAGGAATCAGCCAGGCAATTCTGGACACGGTTCCTAACAAAGAAAAATCAAATAGTCGACCGTCCGGACGCTGAGGCCCTAGCAGCCTTCAAGCACAATATCTGTGACGCGTGGCTTGTCCGGCACCTTGGACAGGAAAAGCCGAAGTCTATGGCAGCACTCATGACACTAATGACCCGCTTTTGCGCGGGAGAAGACAGCTGGCTTGCTCATAGCAACAATATGACCAAGAACCCTGGTAATTCGGATACCAGGGACAATAGTGGCAGGTCGCGTCGCAATAAGCAGAAGCGCCGCATTAACGGCGACAATGCTGAGGATACGACAGTTAAAGCCAGATTCAGAGGCTCTAAATCCGGTCAGCGGAAAAAGTCATTCAAAAGGAATCCTAGGGGCCCGTCCAGTTTGGACCGAATACTCGACCGCTTGTGCCAGATACATGGCACCCCCGAAAAGCCGGCCAATCACACCAACAGGGATTGTTGGGTGTTCAAGCAGGCAGGCAAGTTAATCGTCGAAAATGAAGACAAGGGGCTGCATAGCGATGACGACGAGGAGCCCCGTCTGCCGAACAATAGTGGACAGAAGGGTTTTCCCCCACAAGTGCGGACGGTGAACATGATATACGCAACCCACATCCCCAAAAGGGAGCGGAAGCGCGCGTTAAGGGATGTATACGCGGTAGAGCCAGTCGCCCCAAAGTTCAACCCATGGTCCTCCTGCCCGATCACCTTTGATCGAAGGGACCATCCCACTAGCATCCGTCATGGCGGATTCGCCGCATTGGTTCTAGACCCAATTATTGACGGATTTCATCTCACTAGAGTCCTTATGGACGGCGGCAGTAGCCTGAACCTGCTTTACCAGGATACAGTGCGAAAAATGGGCATAGATCCCTCGAGGATTAAGCCCACCAAAACGACCTTTAAAGGCGTAATAACAGGTGTAGAGGCCAACTATACAGGCTCAGTCACACTTGAAGTGGTCTTCAGATCTCCGGAAAATTTCCGAAGCGAGGAGTTAATCTTCGACATAGTCCCATTCCGCAGTGGCTATCACGCACTGCTCGGGTGAACCGCATTCGCCAAGTTCAATGCGGTACCGCACTACGCATACCTTAAACTCAAGATGCCAGGCCCTCGAGGAGTAATTACGGTCAGTGGAAACACCGAACGCTCCCTCCGAACGGAGGAGCACACGGCGGCCCTTGCAGCGGAAGTACAAAGCAGCCTCTCCAGGCAGTTTTCCAGTCCGGCCATTAAACGACCGGACACCGTCAAGCGCGCCCGGAGTAACCTACAACAAGACCGCCTGGCACGATCCGAGTAGGCGTAGCAATGCGGCCCCAACCCTAGCCCTCGCAAAAATGCGACACCAGTACTTCGCGTACATAACTACGCTCTAGAAATACCATGGGTACAGGGGAAGGGGCACCATCACGGCACGCCCGAAACACGGCTTAAACCGCACCAGGGGCTGCCGATTTTTTAATTTTCTCTTACTTTCAGGACTCCACACTTCGGAAGGCCTGTTCGGCAGTTCAATTGCCGCACAAACGATGCAAGAACCAGGGAAGCAGACAAGCCGCGCCGCATTACAGAACTCCCAGGTGGTCTCTATCACGAGAAGTATACCTGTTTCGCATACTATTCCGCAGCTTGCCCCTGGAACGGACATGTTACATAGTCCATCCTTTTGCTTATCGCATTATTTGTATCGTTCTGCTTTGATCGCAGCCCTCTTTAATAAACAGTGCATAGCTTTTGTCTATTTTTGCATTACTCTTTATATATATATATATATATGTTCCTTAATGACATATTGCACCCGTACACTTTGGTACGGCCTAAATACGCCAGGGGCTTTAGTACCCCTCAATATGGTGTGAGAAGTTCGAACACTTTAACAAGTGCGGCACCCCGAACTTATAGCATTATATGCATCGGCTCCGAATCATGTCTTGGGTCAATAGTTGGGTTTGCCCGGCTCCTATGTTTTGGTGCCTTACGTTCCGCTATATCAGCTAAGGTAGCACTAGGAGAACCACTGCGATTGTGCCCCAATTGAGCTGGGTCGAGCACCTCAGTGGAGAAAGCTAAAATTGACTGTCATGATGAAGCGAGAGCTGGTCGCTGTTCGAGAGGTTTTCTCGAGTCCCTAACGACTTATGCCGCTTAGAGCGAGGAGCCGGCTCTGTCCGGCCAAGGCGTGGATAGCGCCCCGAACTCGGTCTTCCGAATACCAGGGGCTTCGCCGAAATTTAAAATTATAAAATTCTATGGCTAAGTGAGAGTGTTCACGCATTATAGTCCGATTGCCTTTTTCGTTGGGCTGAGCGCCTCCCTCGAAGGAACCAAACATGGGAAAAAGAGCGCTCAGGTTTATCCCCGAACACCCCAGCACTAGCGACACGGGGGCAGAAGCCAACGACTTGCCATCTCTCAGAAAGTAATATTTTAAATTCCAAGAGCATTGCTTAGCGCATATGAACAAGTTTTCAGCGCATAGGACAAAACGAGCAAGTTTCACTCAAAAATTACATCCCTAGAACATTCATCCACCACAAGGCAGGCACCCTTCAGAACATTCTTATAATAATTCTCGGGCTTGCGATGCTCCTTCCCCGGCGGTGGCCCGTCCTTCACAAGCTTCTCATCATCCAGCTTGCCCCAGTGCACCTTAGCATGGGCAAGGGCCCTACGGGCACCTTCAATGCAGACGGAGTGCTTGATGACTTCGAGCCTTGGACAGACCTCCACCAGCCGCCGCACCAGCCCGAAATAGCTCCCAGGAAGAACCCCTCCAGGCCATAGCCGAACTATGAGGCCCTTCATGGCCTGTTTGGCCGCCTTGTGGAGCTCGACCAGTTGCTTCAGCTGGTCACTCAGGGGCACGGGGTGTCCGGCCTCAGCATACTGAGACCAGAACACCTTCTCTGTCGAGCTGCCCTCCTCGGCTCGATAGAATGCGGCGGCATCGGACACACTCCTGGGAAGATCTGCGAAAGCTCCTGGAGAGCTCCGGATTCGGGTAAGTAACAAGTAGCTCACGTTTATGTGCTTGCTTTGCATAAAGAATGCCTTACCCGCCGCTATCTTCTACACCTCATCCAACTCCTGGAGGGTCTTCTGGGATTCGGCCTTGGCAGACTTGGCCTTTTCAATAGCCACCGTGAGCTCGGACGCTCTCGTCTTTGAGTCAAGCTCCAAACTCTCATGTTTTTCCATGAGAGCCTGGAGCTCTTGTCGTACCTTGCCAACCTCGGCCTCATACTTCTCCCGCTCGGTGCGCTCCGTGCCCGCCCTCTTCTCGGCCTCGACCAGCGCTTGCTTAAGGGTCACCACCTCAGACGTGGCCCCTACAATAGCCACGATAATCCTGTCATTTTTTGCAATTGCACCTTTTTATATATGTTTAAACAAGGTATTTCTTACCTTCATTGTCCTCGAGCTGCTTCTTGGCACGCCCAAGCTCTTGCTCGGACCGCTCGAGGTTCTGCTTTAGCGTGTCCACTTCCGCAGTCAGTGCGGCGGACGCAAGCAGAGAAGCCTGCTTACGCATATTGACTCCCTTTTGTTAGACTCCTGCGAATTTTATTTGATCCTCTATTTGCCTTTTCTTCCCGAACGCCAAACAGAGCATCAGGGGCTACTATCTATGCGGTAATATTATTTACACATTCTTTACTTACCTCAGAGCCTATTAAAAGGCTAGTACAAGCTTCAGTCAGTCCGCTCTTGGCGGACTGAACCTTCTGGACCACCGCACTCATAATGGTGCGGTGCTCCTCGTCGATGGAGGCGCCTTGGAGCGCCTCCAACATATTGTCCGGCGCCTCCGGTTGGACGGGGGTCACCGGCATGGTGGGCTTGTTCCTCTTGGAAGGAGGTCCCCCACCGGACTCTGGAACCTTTGAAGGTTCTGGAGCAGTGTCCAGCCTAGTGCCGGACTTGGAGCCCTGAGGGGTTTCATCCCCTTTATTCCTGGAGTCCGGGAGGTCGCCTTGCGGTGCCTCCAGGACCACCTCCTCCCGGCTTGGAACCTGTTGGGACAACACTTCGGTGTCGTCCGTAGGGCGGGGGGAGGAAGAAGTCGGAAGCGAGTTCACATCCGACGAGTCAAGTGAGCCGCTCGATGACGCGTCGAGCCGGTCTTTGGGTGGGCTGCATAAACATATTCGACATAAGGGAAAGTTGTGCAATAAACGAATACTATGAATTACTCTGGTATCTGGATACTTACGATTTTGCCAGGGGCTTGGCCCTGGGTGGCCACTCCTCTCCGCCGTCGTCGGCGTCGGTGGAGTAGTCCGGAGGAAGGGTTTTCCCCTTCTTAGACCCTCCGGCCTCCCCAGAGAGGGCGGCCTTCCTTTTCTTCTCTCCTCCCGCTGGAGGGGGAGAGGTCTCTTCTTCTTCCTCCCCGTCTTCACGGGAGGAATGCGCCTCGGAACCGTCGAATGATGGATCCGACACCTCCTGGCGCCGGGCCCTCTTTCGAGTCCCCGTGGCCTTTTTCGCGGCCTTCTTCTCCGGCACCACATAGGGTGCCGGAACCAGCAGCTTCGCCAAGCGAGTGTCCGCTGGGCCTTCGGGCAAAGGAGCCGGACAGTTGATCTGTCCAGACGTCACCTGTCAATCCTGTCAAAGGTAAGGGAGCTTAGATCCCACATGGAGTCAAACTATGAAAAACTGATACCCTGTAAAAGGAAAAAACAGCTTACCGCATGAGCATGACGCTGCATACTGAATCCGCGATCCTCGGTAGCGGATGCGGGGGCCTCGGCGCCCTTGAAAAGCACCTTCCAGGCATCTTCGTACGTCGTTTTGAAGAGCCTGCTCAGAGTTTGGTGCCGTGCTGGGTCGAACTCCCACAGGTTGAAGGCCCGTTGTTGACACGGGAGAATCAGGCGGATGAGCATAACCCCACGACAAGTTTGAGCTTCTTGTCCACCAGGGTTTGGGCGCATGTTTGGAGTCCGGTCAGGTCTCCTTTTTTACCCCACGACAGGCCCGTCTCCTTCCAGGAGGTGAGCCGCGTAGGGGGTCCGGATCGAAACTCGGGTGCTGCGACCCATTCGGGGTCGCACGGCTCGGTGATGTAAAACCACCCCGATTGCCACCCCTTCAGGGTCTCCACAAAGGAGCCCTCGAGCCATAAGACGTTGGCTATCTTGCCCACCATGGCGCCTCCGCACTCCGCCTGGTTGCCGCGCACCACCTTCGGCTTGACATTGAAAGTCTTGAGCCATAGGCTGAAATGGGGGCGGATGCGGGGGAAAGCCTCGCACATGACGATAAACGCCGAGATGTTGAGGACAAAGTTCGGGGCCAGATCGTGGAAATCCAGGCCATAGTAGAACATGAGCCCCCGGACAAATGGGTGAAGAGGGAAGCCCAGTCCGCGGAGGAAATGGGGGAGGAACACCACCCTCTCATGGGGCCTAGGGGTGGGGATGAGCTGCCCCTTTTCGGGAAGCCGGTACGCAATGTCGTTAGACAAGTATCCGGCCTTCCTCAGTTTTTTGATGTGTCCCTCCGTGACGGAGGAGACCATCCGCTTGCCTCCCGCTCCGGACATGGCTGGAGAAGGTTGAGGTGGGGAGTGCGGACTTGGGCGCTGGAGCTCGAGTGCGCGGGAATGGATAAGTAAGGGAGGAAGAAGGCGTAGGTGAAAAGGTGGATCCTTATCCCGTTATATGGGTAAACGCAACTACGTGTCCCCACCAGCCTGGTAAAACTCGCTTATCTCCAAGCGTCGTAATCAATGGCGCGGTTGGGTTACCCACGCTCGTATTGATGAGAATCCCGGAATAAGGGGACACGATCTCTGCTTTAACAAGACGTGCCAAGGAAACCGCCTCGCATGACGCGCTGAGGTGGGATAATGAAACGACTCGAATAAAGGCTTGGCCGTGGTGTGTCACGCTACGGAATACGTCAGCAGATTAGATTGGTGTAAATATTATTCTCTCTATGGCAATATGTGGAAACTTATTTTGCAGAGCCGGACACTATCTTTGTGTTCAAAATCTTCTATGAAGTATTTGGAGGAGGATCCCGCCTTGCAATGCCGAAGACAATTTGCGCGCCGGACTCGTCGTCATTGAAGCCTAGTTCAGGGGCTACTGAGGGAGTCCTGGATTAGGGGGTGTCCAGATGGCCGGACTATACCTTCAGCCGGACTCCTGGACTATGAAGATACAAGATTGAAGACTTTGTCCCGTGTCCGAAAGGGACTTTCCTTGGCGTGGAAGGCAAGCTTGGCGATACGGATATGCAGATCTCCTACCATTGTAACCGACTTTGTGTAACCCTAGCCCTCTCTGGTGTCTATATAAACCGGAGGGTTTTAATCCGTAGAACAACATACACAACAACAATCATACCATAGGCTAGCTTCTAGGGTTTAGCCTCTCCGATCTCGTGGTAGATCTACTCTTGTACTACCCATATCATCAATATTAATCAAGCAGGACGTAGGGTTTTACCTCCATCGAGAGGGCCCGAACCTGGGTAAAACTTCGTGTCCCTTGCCTCCTGTTACCATCCGGCCTAGACGCACAGTTCGGGACCCCCTACCCGAGATCCGCCGGTTTTGACACCGACACCCCCCCACCCCCACAACGCTCACTGTTCATCCAGAGGCAGCATCGATCGGCTTTAGTTAGCAGCAGTAGCGAAGGAATCGCTCGATTGGGTTCAGTTAACAGCCATCAATCGATTGCTCTGGTTCAGTAACGCATAGCCTGTAGTGCAATCGCTCGGGTTCAGTTAGAGCCCAGCGCCTCGCTCGGGTTCAATTAGAGCCAATGCCTCGCACACACGCGCGTACGTGTATGAGAGAAACACGCATCGCTCGGCCCCCGACCTCCCACCGCAACCGGGAACTCCCCGAAATTTTCCTCGTTCTCGCTTCTACCACGGTTTTTTCTGTCATGGACGGCCCAAAGAATGTCATGCAGTTGCGTCTCCGGCCCGCCCAGGACAAAAAGCCCATTTTCTGTCATAGAAGTAGGAGCCCACCACATCTATGATGATACCGGGTTTTGTCACATTTATCGTCATAGAAGTGTCATATGTATGACAGAAAAAAATCGTTCGGCCCAAAATGTCACGGATGTGTCTTTTTTTGTAGTGTTAACCCTGGGTTTTAGATGAATACACCAGGCTTCCAAGCCGTGGCTTGATAGCCAATTACAAGGGTCCTTTCAAACTCATTGTTGCGTTGCACAAAGAGCCCCCAAGTAACTTTATGAGCTATGCTCAGTGTGCGCCCATGTTTGAGTTTGTGCTTTGTGCAACACTCTCTTTGGCTCCACATGATTTCCTTTGTGGCTTTAAAGCCCATCAAGAGGTGTAGCTATGGTGTGATAACAACCAAGCCCCCTAGTGAACTTCCTTTCCGGTTTTTTAAACCAATCAAAAGGTGTAGCTATGGTTCAGATATGACCAAGCCCCCTAGTGACTTTGTGCGGCTGCAAAAGCCGGTTTAACAAAATTTTGCTTTTGTTAGCGGGAACCCTTGTAAGCACACACATGATGTAAAAAGAACAGAGACCCCGCTTTATTTGAGGCTCCGGTTTATTATATAATATATACATTGTCATAAATATGTACATATGAAAAAGCCGATGGCTCAAGTATAGTAAGGCCGAAGAAGAGCTATGTTCCATGGCCGCTTGGTCTCCTCCTCCGATTTACGTGAGTCTTTGTGCTCTCGAACATCAATGAGGTAGTATGACCCGTTGTGCGGATTCTTGCTGACCACAGAGGGTCCTTCCCAAGGTGGGGATAACTTGTGCATATCAGTCTGATCCTCGATGAGCCGGAGCACCAAATCGCCTTCTTGAAAGGTTCTGGTATTAACCCGGCGGCTGTGATAACGTCGGAGATCTTGTTGATAAATCGCCCCACGTGCTGCTGCAAGATCATGCTCTTCATCCAACAGGTCCAGGGAATCCTGACGTGCCTTCTCATTATCAGCTTCAACGTAGGCTGTCACACGGGGCGAGTCGTGACGGATGTCACTAGGAAGAACTGCCTCCGCTCCATAAACCAGGAAGAAAGGTGTGTAACCCGTAGACCTATTGGGTGTGGTGTTGATGCTCCATAACACAGAAGGTAGCTCCTCAACCCAACAACCTGGTGTCCGCTTCAAAGGAACCATAATCCTGGGTTTGATACCTTGTAAAATTTCTTGATTTGCCCTCTCCGCTTGACCATTAGACTGGGGGTGAGCCACTGATGCTATATCGAGCCGGATGTGCTCACGTTGGCAAAATTCCTCCATCTCCCCTTTTGACAGATTAATACCATTATCTGTTATAATACTGTGTGGAAAACCAAACCGGAATATCACCTTTTTGATGAATTTAACCGCCGTGGCCGCATCACACTTACTGACTGGTTCTGCCTCCACCCATTTGGTAAATTTATCAACTGCTACTAACAGGTGGGTCGTTTTGTTCTTGGATCGCTTGAAGGGTCCAACCATATCAAGCCCCCAAGTCACAAATGGCCAAGTTATTGGAATCATCCTCAACTCTTGAGCCGGAATGTGCACACGGCAGGCAAATTTTTGACAACCGTCACATCTCTTGACTAAATCTTCCGCATCAGCATGAGCTGTTAACCAGTAAAAACCGTGGCAAAAAGCTTTAGCAACCAAAGACTTTGAACCGGCGTGGTGGCCACAATCCCCTTCATGGATTTCTCGCAAAATCTCACAACCCTCTTGAGGAGAAACACAACGTTGAAGTGGTCCTGAAACGTTGTAATGATGTAGCTCCCCATTGAGTATGGTCATGGACTTGGAACGCCGAATTATCTGTCGGGCCCACATTTCATCGTCTGGTAACTCGCCCCGGTTCATGTAAGCCAGATATGGGATTGTCCAATCCGGTATGACGTGCAAAGCTGCCACCAATTATGCCTCCAGGTCAGGAATAGCCAACTCTTCTTCTGTTGGTACCTTGATTGACGAATTATGCAATACGTCAAGAAAGACATTTGGCGGAACTGGTTTACGCTGAGAACCAAGACGACTTAAAGCGTCTACCGCTTCATTCTTTCGCCGGTCTACATGGTCCACCTGATAACCTTTGAAGTGACCAGCCACTGTATCCACCTCTCGCCGATATGCAACCATGAGTGGGTCTTTAGAATCCCAAGTGCCAGACACATGTTGAGCCACCAGGTCTGAATCCCCGAAGCACTTAACCCGGCTTAAGTTCATCTCCTTAGCCATCCGAAGACCGTGGAGTAAAGCCTCATATTCAGCTGCATTGTTAGTACAAGGGAACATTAAATGGAGGACATAACAAAACTTGTCACCTCGTGGGGAAGTTAGTATGACTCCAGCCCCCGAGCCTTCCAACTGTATGGACCCATCAAAATGAATAGTCCAATACGTATTATCTGGTTTTTCTTCTGGTGCCTGTAACTCCGTCCAATCATTGATGAAGTCCACGAGTGCCTGGGATTTTATCGCTATGCGGGGTATATATTTGAGCCCATGAGGTCCAAGCTCAATAGCCCACTTGGCAATCCGGCCAGTTGCTTCTCTGTTTTGAATTATATCTCCCAGAGGGGCTGAACTGACCACTGTGATGGGATGGCCCTGAAAATAGTGTTTAAGCTTCCGGCTTGCCATAAACACTCCATACACCAGCTTCTGCCAATGTGGATACCTCTGCTTTGACTCAATGAGCACCTCACTAATATAATAAACCGGCCGTTGAACCGGATATTCCTTGCCAGCCTCCTTGCGCTCCACCACAATAGCCATGCTAACAGGTTGGGCATTAGCAGCCACATATAACAATAACGGTTCCTTATCGATCGACGCTGCAAGCACAGGCGGTTCAGCTAATTGCCTCTTCAGATCCTCAAACGCTTTATCGGCTGCCTCGCTCCAGACAAAATTATATGTTTTCTTAAGCATCTGTTCTAAAGGGATGGCCTTCTCTCCAAGGCGACTGATAAACCGGCCCAAAGCTGTAATTCGGCCGGCCAGACGTTGAACGTCATTGATACACGCCGGTTTAGCCAAAGATGTAATTGCTGAAATTTTTTCCGGATTAGCCTCAATGCCTCTGTTTGACACCAGAAAACCCAAGAGCTTGCCTGCCGGGACACCAAAGACACACTTCTCCGGATTGAACATCTTGTAAACCCAGAGGTTGTCAAAGGTTTCTCTCAAATCATCTATCAATGTTTCCTCCTTTCTGGACTTAATCACAATATCATCCACATATACATGAACATTGCGCCCAATCTGCTTATGAAGGCAATTCTGAACACAGTGCTGATAAGTTGCCTGGGCACTCTTGAGTCCAAAGGGCATGGAGACATAGCAGAAGGCTCCAAAGGGAGTTATGAAAGATGTCTTCTCCTGGTCCTTAACCGCCATTTTGATCTGATGATAACCAGAATAAGCATCCAGAAAACACAAACGGTCACAACCTGTCGTAGCATCAATTATCTGATCAATACGAGGGAGAGCAAAGGGGTCTGCAGGGCAAGCCTTGTTTAAATCTGTGTAATCCACACACATACGCCAAGTGCCGTTTTTCTTAAGAACCAGTCCAGATGAAAGACCTCCACGATAAACCCTGCGGCCAACAACCGAGCTACCTCTTCACCGATAGCCTTACGCCTTTCTTCATTGAAGCGGCGGAGAAACTGTCGCACCGGCTTAAACTTAGGATCAATGTTAAGTGTGTGCTCAGTGAGTTCCCTCGGTACACCTGGCACATCAGAAGGCTTCCATGCAAAGATGTCCCGGTTCTCACAGATGAACTTGATGAGCGTGCTTTCCTATTTGGGATCCAGGTTAGAGCTGATACTGAACTGTTTGGATGAATCGCCGGGAACAAAATCAACCATCTTAGTATCTGTAGCCAATTTGAACTTCAACACCAGATCATGTTCCGTAGTCGGCTTTTTCAAAGAGGTCATATCTGCCGAATCAACTTGCTCTTTATAGAATTTCAACTCCTCCTTAGCACAAACCGACTCAGCATAAGCCGCATTACCTTCCTCACATTCCAAAGCGATCTTTCTTCTTCCATGTACTATGATAGTCCCCTTATGACCTGGCATTTTAAGCTCTAGGTAAACATAACACGGCCGCGCCATGAATTTAGCATAAGCCGGCCGCCCAAACAAGGCGTGGTACGGACTTTTGATTTTTACCACCTCAAAAGTCAATGTTTCTGATCTTGAATCATAATCATCTCCAAAAGACACCTCTAAGGCTATCTTGCCCACTGGATATGCCGATTTACCAGGCACCACACCATGAAAAACGGTATTTGACGGTTTAAGATTCTTATCTATCAACCCCATAAGTCGGAATGTATCATAATATAGAATATTGATACTACGTCCCCCATCCATGAGCACTTTGGTGAACTTGTATCCCCCAACTTGAGGGGCCACCACCAGGGCCAAGTGACCCAGATTGTCAACCCGGGGTGGATGATCCTCTCTACTCCACAAAATGGGTTGCTCAGACCAGCACAAATACTGAGGCACTGCCGGTTCAACAGAGTTTACTGCCCTCTTATGAAGCTTCTGATCACGCTTACACAAACTAGTAGTGAAGACATGATATTGCCCGCTGTTTAGCTGCTTGGGATTACTCTGGTAACCCGACTGCTGCTGCTGGTGGTGGTTCCCATGATTGTTGTAACCACCCTGGTTGCCTTGGTGCCCTTGATTGATGTATCTGGTTTGGTTGCCTTGAAACCCTAAACCGGAACCGCCACCTCCGTAACCTGGCCCGTGGAGACCACCTCCTGAACCGCCGGGCGGGCCATTATCATACTGGAACATATTGGAGTTCTTGAAATCCCGCATGATATAACAGTCCTTCCAAAGATGCGATGCTGGCTTCTCCTTTGATCCATGCTTTGGACAGGGTTGATTTAACAGGCGCTCCAAATTGGGGCCTGAACCTCCGCCCCTCTGGGGTTGCTTGCCCTTACGGCGCTGGCCATTCTGCTGAGCATTGGTGTTAGCGACAAAGTCCAAGATGTTGTTGGCTTTGCGCTTACCACTGTTCCCATGGCCTGCCGGATTATGCTGCTGACCCTTGGCGTTACCGTTCTTCTTCCCTTTCCCCGGTTTGTCCTCCTCTGAGTCCGGGTCCTTGGTATTATCTGAATCGGCGTACTTGACCAAAGCGGCCATGAGCGTTGACATATCATTGCAGTGACGTTTGAGCCTTCCTAACTTCTGTTTGAGAGGCAGAAAACGACAATTGCCCTCCAATGTTAGTACTGCGGTATCTGCATTGATATGATCCGATGAGTGCAAAATCGCTGAGACCCGCTTGACCCAATGGGTCATGGACTCTCCCTCCTCTTGGACACAAGCGGCCAGATCCACGATTGACATCGGCTGCTTACAAGTATCTTTGAAGTTCTGGATAAACCGGTGCTTCAATTCGGCCCATGATCCTACAGAGTTAGTTGGTAAGCTCTTCAACCAGGTACGAGCTGCTCCTTCCAACATCATGGTGAAGTATTTAGCACATACTGCCTCATCCACATCTAACATCTCCATTGCCATCTCATAGCTTTCCACCCACGCCTCTGGTTGCAAATCGGCGGTGTAATTTGGTACCTTGCGAGGTCCCTTGAAGTCCTTGGGCAATCTCACATTACGCAAAGCGGGGGTGAGACACGGCACCCCTAAGGAACTGAATACAACACCTGGCTCTACTGAAGCGGTAGGGTGAACCGGAGTATGGTGTTGTGCTTCGCGTCAAGCTGCTAACTCGGCCTCCCGACGCTCGCGGCCATGATCCACAACATTCTGCGCATTAGCACCTCCCCCTGCCGGGTTGTGTCCTCACGGCGAATTTCGGCGACGTGCACTGCTTGACACAGTCAGTTCATCCTCAACGTGTCTGCTATAGCTCCGGCTCGTACGGGGAGTGAAATGAATCCTCTCACGACTGTGTGAATATGCCTGCTGCTGATTTAGCACCGTTTGCATGAGATCTCTGGCCCGACGTGCCTCAATCGCAATAGGTGATTCACCATCGGTTGGGAGGGCTGCTAGGCGTGAAGCGGCGGCCATGATATTGTCCAATGGGTTGGAATAATGCCTGGGAGGTGTTGGTACATACTGTGGCACAACGTTGTTCTGACGGGGCGGGTCCATCATGCGCGGTTGAACCGGCGCTCCTGTTCTTGGTACCTCCGCCCGGTTCAGTAAGGGTTGGTTACTAGCTCCTGCTCCTGGTGTGTTGAAGAGATTTCGCGGCTCATAACCCGACGGGAGATGCGATTGGTACCTTCTTCTCATGACTTCTTCGGAAGCGTTCTGATCCAGCCTAATCCGGTAGGCTTGTGCTTATAATTCAGCCCGTTCTGTAGCCATCCTAGCGTTCTCCGCCGCTAGGTCCGCTTTAGCCTGGCCTATCTGATCCTTTACCTTTGCAATCTCCGCGTTGTGCTGATCCCTGGCTGCTACATCCACTTCTGCGGCCATCAATGTTGCCAAAGTGTCGAACAAGTCAGACAGGACTTGAGCCCGAGGCGGCGCAGAGCTTCCTGCCCCCGCCGGTGTGGTCGTTGTTGAACCAGAGAGTATTGCTGTGGTAGCCAACAAATGAGGCACTGATTGTGTGCCGACCATGAAGATGGCGGCCCAGTTTGGCAGATCAGGGGAATCCGGAATACTATTGCCCTCGGATCCTCCATTAATCCGGCCATCCTGCAACTGATAGAGCGATTCGTTCTCCCCAGAAGACTCGTCGTCGGAACAGACAACGGTTTCACCATCGGATGTCGGTCCGTCCTCGTATTCTGCTCCATGGATGACACCTACGAAAACATGCTTCGTCAGGGGCTGAACCGGCAAAGAACTTGCACGCTGAGCCGTTTCGATGATGTCGGTGCAGGTGTCTGGCTCAGGGGCCGGTTCGCCAATCTTGCCGATGAAAACGTGAATCCCACCAAAGGGGACCCGGTATCCATATTCAATTGAATCAGCCTCGGGACCCCATCCTGCGTTGTCGATGTAGAGCTTGCCACGTCGACTCTTCGTCATCCGGCCCACAACGTATCCCTTGAGTCCATCAAAGCTGTCCTTCAAGAACTCGAAACCATCATGCGATAGCCCCACGGTGGGCGCCAACTATCGTGGGTTTGTCACGACAGATGTCCTTGTGAAAGGACTTAGTCGTGGAGCCATCGCAATGGGTTAGCTTAAAGGGGTTAAACCGGACAAGGGGACATGGGGAGTTTTATACTAGTTCGGCCCCTTCAAGGAAGGTAAAATCCTATGTCTAGTTGTGATTGGTATTGCTAGGATTTCGAAGGCCAGGGAGCGAATCCGCTTTGTCTGGCTCTCGAGTTGTTGTCCCTCAACCGCTATTGGGTCGTCCCTTTATATACATAGGTTGACGCCCGCCGGTTTACAGAGTCCCGAAGCCGGATTATAAACGTGTCCGGTTCGGTCTCCACACTTCCTATCTTACAAAATAAGTTACATGATTAAGTCGGTTTACATCTATAGGCCTTAACTCACTTCTGGGCCTTGGGCCTTCGTAAAGCGTCATCATCTTCACATCTTCATGGGCTTCCAATCTTCATAAAGTTAACCTGGCTACTCCTAGCCGGTTTAGGTCCAATAATAATATCCCCAACGAAGTGCCAAAAATATTTTCAAGATCATAAGAAGTATGATTATCTTCCACAATTATGTTTTCATGAGGCAAAACAGTAATAGGAGCAGCATTATTTGGGGGAGATATCTTTTTACCTCTCTTCCTTTTTCTTTTCTTCTTCTTCACCACATCATGTGTGGGTTCAATCCTCTTTTTGGAGATCCTTATTAATGAGATTGGTTGAATAGGAGGCTCTTCCTCGTTACCTGATTCATCATAAGAAATAATAGGAGGGTATTGGGAAGTCTCTTCCCTTTCATTAGTATTCTCTTCATCTTCTATTTGTTTTCTTTTATTTATGTAGTTGGCAATATAAGGATTTTCAATACAATTCACCGCACATTTCATATAAATTTCCTCTAGATCAAAACCAAGAAGTTTATAACGGGCAAATTCTAGAAGATGCTTAGTTATATGTTTCATTTCTTCGTAACCCATAAGCAAACTGAGTTCATTATAATGTGCAAGGGAAATCAAGTCATCACAATTTTTGGACACGATTAGATCATGAGACAATTTTCATCGGATAGCTAAATGACCCTGTTCATTGCAAAGTCCACAAGTACGGCCAAGAAAATTTAAATTTTCAGCACAATCATCTAGCCTTTGTTGCAACAATTTAGTTTCTAAGTACTTAAGACTCTTGCAATATCTATATTCCCTATTTGGTGTGTACTTACAAACCCAATGCACTCCACAAAAATTGACATGTTTATAGGAGACATTTTCATCATAACTAGTGCAATCATCATTAGTACCATGGATATTCAAGGAGTTCATACTAACAACATTGCAATCATGCTCATCATTCAAAGATTTAGTGCCAAACATTTTAATGCATTCTTCTTCTAACACTTTGGCACAATTTTCCTTTCCATCGTACTCACGAAAGATATTAAAAAGATGAAGCGTATGAGGTAGAATCAATTCCATTTTCTGTAGTTTTCTTTTATAAACTAAACTAGTGCTAAAACAAGAAACAAAAAGATTCGATTGCAAGATCTAAAGATATACCTTCAAGCGCTAACCTCCCCGGCAACGGCGCCAGAAAAGAGCTTGATGTCTACTACACAACCTTCTTCTTGTAGACGTTGTTGGGCCTCCAAGTGCAGAGGTTTGTAGGACAGTAGCAAATTTCCCTCAACTGGATGACCTAAGGTTTATCAATCCGTGGGAGGCATAGGATGAAGATGGTCTCTCTCAAGCAACCCTGCAACCAAATAGCGAAGAGTCTCTTGTGTCCCCAACCGGCCGGTAAATTGTATAGGTGCACTAGTTCGGCGAAGAGATGGTAATACAAGTGGTATATGGATAATAGATAAAGGTTTTTGTAATCTGAAAATATAAAAACAGCAAGGTAACTAATGGTAAAAGTGAGCGTAAACGGTATTGCAATGCTAGGAAACAAGGCCTAGGGTTCATACTTTCACTAGTGCAAGTTCTCTCAACAATAATAACATAATTGGATCATATAACTATCCCTCAACATGCAACAAAGATTCACTCCAAAGTCACTAGTAGCGGAGAACAAACGAAGAGATTATGGTAGGGTACGAAACCACCTCAAAGTTATTCTTTCCAATCAATTTGTTGGGCTATTCATATAAGTGTCACAAACAGCCCTAGAGTTCGTACTAGAATAACACCTTAAGACACAAATCAACCAAAACCCTAATGTCGCCTAGATACTCCAATGTCACCTCAAGTATCCGTGGGTATGATTATACGATATGCATCACACAATCTCAGATTCATCTATTCAACCAACACATAGAACCTCAAAGAGTGCCCCAAAGTTTCTACCGGAGAGTCAAGACAAAAATGTGTGCCAACCCCTATGCATAGATTCCCAAGGTCACAGAACCCGCAAGTTGATCACCAAAACATACATCAAGTGGATCAATAGAATACCCCATTGTCACCACGGGTATCCCACGCAAGACATACATCAAGTGTTCTCAAATCCTTAAAGACTCAATCCGATAAGATAACTTCAAAGGGAAAACTCGATCCATTACAAGAGAGTAGAGGGGGGAGAAACATCATAAGATCCAGCTATAATAGCAAAGCTCGCGATACATCGAGATCGTACCACCTCAAGAACACGAGAGAGAGAGAGAGAGATCAAACACATAGCTACTGGTACATACCCTCGGCCCCGAGGGAGAACTACTCCCTCCTCGTCATGGAGAGCACCGGGATGGTGAAGATGGCCACCGGAGAAGGATTCCCCCCTTCGGCAGGGTGCCGGAACGGGTCTAGATTGGCTTTCGGTGGCTACGGAGGCTTCTGGCGGCGGAACTCCCGATCTATTGTGCTCCTTGATAGTTGTAGGGTATATGGATATATATAGGCGGAACAAATACATCAGGGGAGCCACGAGGGGCCCACGAGGGTGGAGGGCGCGCCCAGGGGGGTGGGCGCCCCCCTGCCGCGTGGCTTCCTCGTTGATCCCCTGACGTGCACTCCAAGTCACCTGTATTGCTTTCTTTCCAAAAATAACTTTTCCGAAGGTTTCATTCCGTTTGGACTCCGTTTGATATTCTTTTTTCTTCGAACCCCTAAAACAAGGAAAAAAATAGAAACTGGCACTGGGCTCTAGGTTAATAGGTTACTCCCAAAAATCATATAAAATAGCATATAAATGCATAAAAAACATCCAAGGTTGATAATATAATAGCATGGAATAATCAAAAATTATAGATACGTTGGAGACGTATCAGCAGGCAGGAGTCGGTCTACTTGTCACGGACGTGATGCCTATATACATGATCATACCTGGATATTCTCATAATTATTTGCTTTTCTATCAATTGCTCAACAGTAATTTGTTCACCCACCGTAATACTTATGCTATCTTGAGAGAAGCCACTAGTGAAACCTATGGCCCCCGGGTCTATTTTCCATCATACAAGTTTCCAGTCTATTTTATTTTGCAATCTTTACTTTCAATCTATATCATAAAAGTATCAAAAATACTTATCTTATTATTATCATCTCTATCAGATCTCACTCTTGCAAGTGGCCGTGAAGGGATTGACAACCCCTTAATCGCGTTGGTTGCGAGGTTCTTATTTGTTTGTGTAGGTACGAGGTGACTCGCGCGTGGTCTCCTACTGGATTGATACCTTGGTTCTCAAAAACTGAGGGAAATACTTACGCTGCTTTACTGCACCACCCTTTCCTCTTCAAGGGAAAACCAACGCAGTGCTCAAGAGGTAGCAAGAAGGATTTCTAGCGCCTTTGCCGGGGAGATCTACACCAAGTCAAGACATACCAAGTACCAATCACAATCTTATCCTTCGCATTACATTATTTGCCATTTGCCTCTCGTTTTCCTCTCCCCCACTTCACCCTTGTTGTTTTATTTGCCCTCTCTTTTCGTTCGCCTCTTTTCCGCTTGCTTCATCGTTATGGCTAGTCCTTTATCCGCTCCTTTGTCTCCCGATAATGAAGTTCTTAATTTTAAACAAAGGGAGGGAGAAAATCTAAAAGATGCCTGGTATAGAATTTGCAATGCACAAAGTAGATCTACTAGGAAGCAATCTACTTCCATTCTTCTTCGCAATTTTTATTGAGGCATCACTCCTTGGAATAGATGTATTCTTGATACCATTACTGGAGGAAATTTCTTGGGTAGCATACTTTTGATTCTTATAATGCTATGATAGATTTGTTTGGCCCACCACCTCTTTTGGTTAATGGAACTATTTTAACTTTGGAACATGTGATGCAATGGCTTGAAATTATTGAAAATAAAGTTGCCACCGTAGAGTTAATTGATTGGATAGAAAGATCCATAACCAAATTACACAATACGGATCTAAGGTAGGAGTTGCTCTTAAAAAATTTAAAGAAAAGGGACCTATGGTTAATGAAAAGATAGATCAAGATTCCACTAGAATTGATAAAATTGAGGATATTATTACCAACCTTGGGTCTGCCTTTTATTCTTGAAAAACACTCCTCCTAATGCTAAGATTTCCAAATTGATGTATGTTCCTAAAAAGAAGGGTGAAACTTCTAGTAAGGAAAATGCGGACCTCAAATCCATAAGTGTTCACCCCAATTTTCTCACTATCCTTAAGGAACCTTTTGCTACATATGATTTTCTTGATTTCATGCCTAGGAGTTTGATTATTAATAAAAAGAAAGAAACTCCTAAAAGCTATAGGTGTCTTATTGAAGAATTGCCTACCAAAGATGACAATACCTAGATCTATCCTTACTTATATGCCTAGCTAAGGGCGTTAAATGATAGCGCTTGTTGGGAGGCAACCCAATTTTATTTTTATCCCTTGCTTTTTGCTCCTGTTTAGTAATAAATAATTTATCTAGCCTCTGTTTTGGTTGTGTTTTTTGTGTTTAGTTAGTGTTTGTGCCAAGTAGAACCATTGGGAAGACTTGGGGAAAGTCTTTTTGATCTTGCTGTAAAAAACAGAAACTTTAGCGCTCACGAGAATTGCTGCCATTTTTTATTAGAGAGTGATATTTAGTTGATTCTTTTGGAAGATGATTAATAGATAAATTTCTCCCGTCCATAAATTTATTTTAGAATTTTTTGTGTTCCATAAGTATTCAAAACCTACGGATTACTACAGACTGTTCTGTTTTTGACAGATTCTGTTTTTTCGTGTGTTGTTTGCTTATTTTGATGAATCTATGCCTAGTAATAGAGTTTATGAACCATAGAAAAGTTGGAATATAGTAGGTTTAACACCAATATAAATAAAGAATGATTTCATTACAGTACCTTGAAGTGCTGGTTTGTTTTCTTTTACTAAAGGAGCTCACGAAGATTTTCTGTTAAGTTATGTGTTGTGAAGTTTTCAAGTTTTGGGTAAAAATTTGATGGATTATGGAACAAGGAGTGGCAAGAGCCTAAGCTTGGAGATGCCAAAGGCACCCCAAGGTAAAATCCAAGGACATCAAAAAGCCTAAGCTTGGGGATGCCCCGGAAGGCATCCCCTCTTTCGTCTTTCTCTATCGGTAACTTTACTTGGAGCTATATTTTTATTCGCCACATGATGTGTTTTGGTTGGAGCGTCTTGTATGATTTGAGTCTTTGCTTTTTAGTTTACCACAATCATCCTTGCTGTACACACCTTTTGAGAGAGACACACATGAATTGGAATTTATTAGAATACTCTATGTGCTTCACTTATATCTTTTGAGCTATATAGTTTTTGCTCTAGTACTTCACTTATATCTTTTAGAGCACGGTGGTGGTTTTATTTTATAGAAATAATTGATCTCTCATGATTCACTTATATCTTTTCCTACCAATCTATCCCCCTAGGAGCATGCATGTAGTACTTTGTTTTGGTAACTAATAGATTTTTGCAATAAGTATGTGAGTTCTTTATGACTAATGTTGAGTCCATGGATTATACGCACTCTAACCCTTCCATCATTTCTAGCCTCTTTGGTACCATGCATTGCCATTTCTCACCTTGAGAGTTGGTGCAAACTTCACCGGTGCATCCAAACCCCGTGATACGATACGCTCTATCACACATAAACCTCCTTATATCTTCCTCAAAACAGCCACCATACCTACCTATTATGGCATTTCCATAGCCATTCCGAGATATATTGCCATGCAACTTTCCACCATTCCGTTTATTATGACATGCATGATCATTGTCATATTGCCTTACATGATCATGTAGTTGACATCGTATTTGTGGCAAAGCCACCATTCATAATTCTTTCATACATGTCACTCATGAGTCATTGCACATCCCGGTACACCGCCGGAGGCATTCATATAGAGTCATATCTTGTTCTACTATCGAGTTGTAATCATTGAGTTGTAAATAAATAGAAGTGTGATGATCATCAGTAATAGAGCATTGTCCCATAAAAGAAAAAAAGAAAGGCCAAACAAAAAAAGAAGGCCCAAAAAAAAGGGGGCAATGCTACTATCCTTTTTTCCACACTTGTGCTTCAAAGTAGCACCATGATCTTTATGATAGAGAGTCTGTTGTTTTGTCATTTTCATATACTAGTGGGAATTTTTCATTATAGAACTTGGCTTGTATATTCCAACAATGAGCCTCCTCAAGTGCCCTAGGTCTTCGTGAGCAAGCAAGTTGGATGCACACTCACTTAGTTTCTTTTGTTGAGCTTTCATACATTTATAGCTCTAGTGAATCCGTTGCATGCTAATCCCTACTCCTTTCATTGACATCAATTGATGCGCATCTCCCTAGCCCATTGATTAGCCACGTCGATGTGAGACTTTCTCCTGTTTTGTCTTCTCCACATAACCCCCTTCATTATATTCTGTTCGACCCATAGTGCTATATCCATGGCTCTCGCTCATGTATTGCATGAAAGTTGAAAAAAGTTTGAGATTACTAAAGTATGAAACAATTGCTTGGCTTGTCATCGAGGTTGTGCATGATGAGAGCATTCTTGTGTGACGAAAATGGAGCATGACCAAACTATATGATTTTGTAGGGATGAACTTTCCTTGGACATGTTATTTTGAGAAGACATGATTGCTTAGTTAGTATGCTTGAAGTATTATTATTTTTATATCAATATTAAACTTTTATCTTGAATCTTTCGGATCTGAACATTCATGCCACAATAAAGAAAATTACATTGAGAAATATGTTAGGAAGCATTCCACATCAAAAGTTCTATTTTTATCATTTACCTACTCAAGGACGAGTAGGAATTAAGCTTGGGGATGCTTGATACATATCCAACGTATCTATAATTTTTGATTGTTCCATGCTATTATATTATCTGTTTTGGATGATAACGGGCTTTATTTACACTTTTATATTATTTTTGGGCCTAACCTATTAACCTGAAGCCCAGCCCAAATTGTTGTTTTTTTGCCTACTTCAGTGTTTCGTGGAAAAGGAATATCAAACGAAGTCCAAACGGCATGAAACCTTCGGGGGCGTGATTTTTGGAACAAACGTGATCCAGAGGACTTGGAGTGGACGTCAAGCAATCAACGAGGAGGCCACGAGGCAGGGGGCGTGCCTACCCCCCTAGGCGCGCCCTCCACCCTCGTGGGCCCCTCGTTGCTCCACCGACCTACTTCTTCCTCCTATATATATTCATATACCCCACAAACATCCAGGAGCACCACGAAACCCTATTTCCACTGCCGCAACCTTCTGTACCCAAGAGATCCCATCTTGGGACCTTTTCCGGAGCTCCGCCGGAGGGGGCATTGATCACAGAGGGCCTATACATCAACTCCATGGCCCCTCCGATGATGTGTGAGTAGTTTACCTCAGACCTTCGGGTCCATAGCTAGTAGCTAGATGGCTTCTTCTCTCTCTTTGGATCTCAATACAAAGTTCTCCTTGATTCTCTTGGAGATCTATTCGATGTAATCTTCTTTTGCGGTGTGTTTGTCGAGATCCGATGAATTGTGGGTTTATGATCAAGTTTATCTATGAGGAATATTAGGATCTTCCCTGAATTCTTTTATGTATGATTGGTTTATCTTTGCAAGTCTCTTCGAATTATCAGTTTGGTTTGGTCTACTAGATTGATCTTTCTTGCAATGGGAGAAGTGCTTACCTTTGGGCTCAATCTTGCAGTGCTCGATCCCAGTGACAGAAAGGGAAACGACACGTATTGTATTGTTGCCATCGAGGATAAAAAGATGAGGTTTACATCATATTGCATGAGTTTATCCCTCTACATCATGTCATCTTGCTTAAGGCGTTACTCTGTTCTTATGAACTTAAGACTCTAGATGCATGCTGGATAGTGGTCGATGTGTGGAGTAATAGTAGTAGATGCAGGTAGGAGTCGTTCTACTTGTCACGGACGTGATTCCTATATACATGATCATACCTAGATATTCTCATAATTATTCGCTTTTCTATCAATTGCTTGGCAGTAATTTGTTCACCCACCGTAATACTTATGATGTCTTCAAAGAAGCCACTAGTGAAACCTATGGCCCCCGGGTCTATTTTCCATCATACAAGTTTCCAATCTATTTTATTTTGCAATCTTTACTTTCAATCTATATCATAAAAATGCCAAAAATCATTATCTTATTATTATCATCTCTATCAGATCTCACTTTTGCAAGTGGCTGTGAAGGGATTGACAACCCCTTTATTGCGTTGGTTGCGAGGTTCTTATTTGTTTGTGTAGGTACGAGGTAACTCGCGCGTGGTCTCCTACTGGATTGATACCTTGGTTCTCAAAAACTGAGGGAAATACTTACGCTACTTTACTGCACCACCCTTTCCTCTTCAAGGGAAAACCAACGCAATGCTCAAGAGGTAGCAAAAGTTCTCCTCGATTCTCTTGGAGATCTATTCGATGTAATTCTTTTTGCGGTGTTTTTGTCAAGATCCGATGAATTGTGGGTTTATGATCAAGATTATCTAAGAACAATATTTGATTCTTCTCTGGATTATTTTATGCATGATTTAAATGTCTTTGCAAGTCTCTTCGAATTATCAGTTTGGTTTGGCCTACTAGATTGATCTTTTCTTGCAATGGGAGAAGTGCTTGGCTTTGGGTTCAATCTTACGGTGTCCTTTCCTAGTGATAGCAGGGGCAGCAAGGCGCGTATTGTATTGTTGCCATCGACGATAAAAAGATGGGGTTATATCATATTGCTTGAGTTTATCCCTCTACATCATGTCATCTTGCCTAATGCGTTATTCTGTTCTTATGAACTTAATACTCTAGATGCATGCTGGATAGCGGTCGATGTGTGGAGTAATAGTAGTAGATGCAGAATCATGTCGGTCTACTTGTCACGGACGTGATGCCTATATACATGATCATGCCTAGATATTCTCATAACTATTCGCTTTTTTATCAATTGCTTGACAGTAATTTGTTCACCCACCGTAGGTTATGCTATCTTGAGAGAAGCCACTAGTGAAACCTATGGCCACCGGGTCTATTCTCCATTATATTATTTTCCCGTTAACTAGCTATTTCTGTCGCCATTTATTTTGCAATCTTTACATTTCAATCTATACAACAAAAATAACAAAAATATTTATCTTATTATCTTTATCAGATCTCACTTTTGCAAGTGGCCGTGAAGGGATTGACAACCCCTTTATCGCGTTGGTTGCAAGGTTCTTGATTGTTTGTGCAGGTACGAGGGACTTTCGTGTAGTCTCCTACTGGATTGATACCTTGGTTCTCAAAAACTGAGGGAAATACTTACGCTACTTTGCTACATGACCCTTTCCTCTTCAAGGGAAAACCAACGCATGCTCAAGAGGTAGCAAGAAGGATTTCTGGCACCGTTGCCGGGAAGATCTACGCACAAGTCAAGACATACCAAGTACCCATCACAAACCCTTATCCCTCGCATTACATTGTTTGCCATTTGCCTCTCATTTTCCTCTCCCCCACTTCACCCTTGCCTTTTTATTCGCCTCTTTTCCGTTCGCCCTTTTTTCGCCTGTCTCTTTTCGCTTGCTTCTTATGTGTTCGTGTGTTAGATCGTTTGTTTCGTCGTCATGGCTAGTACTTCTACGTTGTTAGTACTCCCTGTCATGAAGTTCTTAATTTTAAACAAAGGGGGGAGAAAATCTAAAAGATGCTTGGCATAGAATTTGCAATGCTTAGAATAGATCTACTAAGAAGCAATCCACTTCCGTTCTTCTTCACAATTTTTATGTAGGCATCACTCCTTAGAACAGATATATTCTTGATACCATTACCGGAGGGAATTTCTTGGGTAGCCATACTTTTGATTCTTATAATGCTATGTTAGATTTGTTTGGCCCACCACCTCATTTGGTTAATGGAACTATTTTAACTTTGGAACATGTCATGCAAAGGCTTGAAATTATTGAAAATAAAGTTGCCACTGTAGAGTTGATTGAAAATTTTGATAAAAATGTCCACAACCAAATTACCCAATACGGATCTAAGGTAGGAGTTGCTCTTAAAAATTTAAAGAAAAGGAACCCATAGTTAACGAAAAGATAGATCAAGATTCCACAAGAATCGATAAACTTGAGGATATTATTACAAACTTAGGGTCTGCCTTTTCTTCCGTGAAAAATACCCCAAATCATCTTACTACTAAATTTTCCAAGTTCATGTATGTGCCTAAAAATAAAGGTGAATCTTCTAGTAAGGAAAATGCGGATCTCAAATCAATAAGTGTTCACCCCAACTTTCTCGCTATCATTAAGGAACCTTTTGCTACAAATGAATTTCTTGACTTCTTGCCTAGGAGTTTGATCATTAATAAAAAGAAGGAAACTCCTAAGGGATATAAGTGTTCCATTGAAGAAATACCTACCAAAGATGACAATACCTAGGTCTATCCTTGTTTTTATGCCTAGCTAGGGGCGTTAAACGATAGCGCTTGTTGGGAGGCAACCAATTTTATTTTTGTTTCTTTCTTTTTGCTTCTGTTTAGTAATAAATAAATCATCTATCCTCTGTTATGATTGTGTTTTTTATGTTGTAATTAGTGTTTGTGCCAAGTAAAGCCTTTAGGATCTTCTTGGATGATTGTTGTTTGATCTTGCTGAAAAAACAGAAAGTTTGCGCTCACGAGAATAATTTTCATTTTTAACCAGAGAGCGATAAAATACTGATTCCAATTGCAATAGATCAATATACAAATTATAGAGGTCTTACTGATTTTGTAGGATTTTTGGAATTACAGAAGTATTCAAAACCTACAGATTACTACAGACTGTTCTGTTTTTGACAGATTCTGTTTTTCATGTGTTGTTTGCTTATTTTGAAGAATCTATGCCTAGTATCGGGGGGTATGAACCATAGAGAAGTTGGAATACAGTAGGTTTGACACCAATATAAATAAATAATGAGTTCATTACAGTACCTTGAAGTGGTGGGGTTTTTTTTCTTATACTAACGGAGCTCATGAGATTTTCTGTTGAGTTTTGTGTTGTGAAGTTTTCAAGTTTTTGGGTAAAGATTTGATTGATTTGGGGAATAAGGAGTTGAAGACTAAGCTTGGGGATGCCCATAGCACCCCAAGGTAAAATTCAAGGACAACCAAAAGCGTAAGCTTGGGGATACCCCGGAAGGCAACCCCTCTTTCATCTTCGCCCATCGGTAACTTTACTTGAGGCTATATTTTTATTCACCACATGATATGTGTTTAGCTTGGAGCGTCCTGTATGATTTGAGTCTTTGCCTTTTAGTTTACCACAATCATCCTTGCTTTACACACCTTTTAGAGAGACACACATGAATCAGAATTTATTAGAATACTCTATGTGCTTCACTTATATCTTTTGAGCTAGATAATTTTTCTCTAGTGCTTCACTTACATCTTTTTAAGAGCACGGTGGTGGTTTTATTTTATAGAAATTATTGATCTCTCATGCTTCACTTATATAATTTTGAGAGTCTTTTAGAGCAGCATGGTAATTTGCTTTGGCTATAAAATTAGTCTTAATATGATAGGCATCCAATATGGGTATAATAAAAACTTTCATATATAGTGCACTGAATACTATGAGAAGTTTGATACTTGATGATTGTTTTGAGATATGAAGATCGTAATATTAGAGTCATGTTAGTTGAGTAGTTGTGAATTTGAGAGATACTTGTGTTAACGTTTGTGATTCCCATAGAATGCACGTATGGTGAACCGTTATGTGATGAAGTCGGAGCATGATTTATTTATTGACTGTCTTCCTTATGAGTGGCGGTCAGGGACGAGCGATGGTCTTTTCCTACCAATCTATCCCCCTAGGAGCATGCATGTAGTACTTTGTTTCGGTAACTAATAGATTTTTGCAATAAGTATGTGAGTTCTTTATGACTAATGTTGAGTCCATGGATTATACGCACTCTCACCCTTCCACCATTGCTAGCCTCTCTAGTACCGCGCAACTTTCACCGTTACCATAAACCCACCATATATCTTCCTCAAAATAGCCACCATACCTACCTATTATGGCATTTCCATAGCCATTCCGAGATATATTGCCATGCAACTTTCCACCATTCCGTTTATTATGACACGCTTCATCATTGTCATATTGCTTTGCATGATCATGTAGTTGACATCGTATTTGTGGCAAAGCCACCTTTCATAATTCTTTCATACATGTCACTCTTGATTCATCGCATACCCCGGTACACCGCCGGAGGCATTCGCATAGAGTCATATTTTTGTTCTACTATCGAGTTGTAATTCTTGAGTTGTAAGTAAATAAAAGTGTGATGATCATCATTATTAGAGCATTGTCCCAGTGAGGAAAGGATGATGGAGACTATGATTCCCCCACAAGTCGGGATGAGACTCCGGACGAAAAATAAAAAAGGCCATAAAAATACAGGAGAAAAGGCCCAAACAAAAAAATAAAAAGAGAGAGAAAAATAGAGAAGGGACAATGTTACTATCCTTTTACCACACTTGTGCTTCAAAGTAGCACCATGATCTTCATGATAGAGAGTCTCCTATGTTGTCACTTTCATATACTAGTGGGAATTTTTCATTATAGAACTTGGCTTGTATATTCCAATGATGGGCTTCCTCAAAATGCCCTAGGTCTTCGTGAGCGAGCAAGTTGGATGCACACCCACTTATTTTATTTTTGAGATTTCATACACTTATAGCTCTAGTGCATCCATTGCATGGCAATCCCTACTCACTCACATTGATATCTATTGATGGGCATCTCCATAGCCCGTTGATACGCCTAGTTGATGTGAGACTATCTTCTCCTTTTTTGTCTTCTCCACAACCACCATTCTATTTCACCTATAGTGCTATATCCATGGATCACGCTCATGTATTGCGTGAAGATTGAAAAAGTTTGAGAACGTCAAAAGTATGAAACAATTGCTTGGCTTGTCATCGGGTTGTGCATGATTTAAATATTTTATGTGGTGAAGATGGAGCATAGCCAGACTATGTGATTTTTTAGGGATAACTTTCTTTGGCCATGTTATTTTGAGAAGACATAATTGCTTAGTTAGTATGCTTGAAGTATTATTATTTTTGTGTCAATATTAAACTTTTATCTTGAATCTTTCGGATCTGAACATTCATGCCACAATAAAAAGAATTACTTTGAAAATTTTGTTAGGAAGCATTCCACATCAAAAATTCTGTTTTTATCATTTACCTACTCGAGGACGAGCAGGAATTAAGCTTGGGGATACTTGATACGTCTCCAACATATCTATAATTTTTATTGTTCCATGCTATTATATTATCTCTTTTGGATGTTTAATTGGCTTTATTATGCACTTTTATATTATTTTTGAGACTGACCTATTAACCGAAGGCCCACTGCAAAATTGTTGTTTTTTGCCTATTTCAGTGTTTCGCAGAAAAGGAATATCAAACGGAATCCAAACGGAATGAAACCTTCGCGAGGATCGTTTTTGGAACAAACACAATCCAGGAGACTTTGAGTGGACGTCAAGGAAGAAACAAAGCGGCCACAAGGTAGGAGGGCGCGCCCAGGGGGTAGGCGCGCCCCCCACCCTCGTGGGCCCCTTGTGGCTTCGCCGACCTACTTCTTTCGCCTATATATACTCAGATACCCCGAAAACATCTGAGAGCACCACGAAACCCTATTTCCACCACCGCAACCTTCTGTACCCGTGAGATCCCATCTTGGGGCCCTTTCCGGCGCTCCGCTGGAGGGGAAATCGACCACGGAGGGCTTCTACATCAACACCATAGCCTCTTCGATGATGTGTGAGTAGTTTACCACAGACCTTTGGGTCCATCGTTATTAGCTAGATGGCTTCTTCTCTCTCTTTGGATCTAAATACAAAGTTCTCCTCGATTCTCTTGGAGATCTATTCGATGTAATTCTTTTTGCGATGTGTTTGTCGAGATCCGATGAATTGTGGGTTTATGATCAAGATTATCTATGAACAATATTTGATTCTTCTCTAAATTCTTTTATGCATGATTTAAATATCTTTGCAAGTATCTTCAAATTATCAATTTGGTTTGGCCTACTAGATTGATCTTTCTTGCAACGGGAGAAGTGCTTGGCTTTGGGTTCAATCTTGCGGTGTCCTTTCCTAGTGACAGCAGGGGCAGCAAGGCACGTGTTGTGTTGTTTCCATCGAGGATAAAAAGATGGGGTTTATATCATATTGCTTGAGTTTATCCCTCTACATCATGTCATCTTGCCTAATGTGTTACTTTGTTCTTATGAACTTAATACTCTACATGCATGCTGGATAGCAGTTGATGTGTGGAGTAATAGTAGTAGATGCAGAATCGTTTCGGTCTACTTGTCACGAACGTGATGCCTATATACATGATCATGCCTAGATATTCTCATAACTATTCGCTTTTCTATCAATTGCTCGACAATAATTTGTTCACCCACCGTAGATTATGCTATCTTGAGAGAAGACACTAGTGAAACCTATGGCCCGGGGGTCTATTCTCCATTATATTATTTTCCCGTCAACTAGCTATTTCTGTCGCCGTTTATTTTGCAATCTTTACTTTTCAATATATACAACAAAATTACCAAAAATATCTATCTTATTATCTTTATCAGATCTCACTTTTGCAAGTGGCCGTGAAGGGATTGACAACCCCTTTATCGTGTTGGTTGCAAGGTTCTTGATTGTTTGTGCAGGTACGAGGGACTTGTGTGTAGTATCCTACTGGATTGATACCTTGGTTCTCAAAAACTGAGGGAAATACTTACAGTACTTTGCTGCATCACCCTTTCCTCTGTAAGGAAAAACTAACGCATGCTCAAGAGGTAGTAGGGCAATGCAGTCAAGTAGCTCCTACCAGGCGGCAGCCTCCAGAGACCCAAATGGTCTCCGGAAGGCGAGGCGCCGAAGTCAATAAGGGCCCTCTCAACCGGCATCCTAGGATCAATGGCGATGGAGAAGAGGTCAGGGAAGCACGCAGCAAAGGGGGAATCGCCCACCCAGCGGTCAAACCAGAACAGAGTCGCAGCTCCAGATCCAACCGAGATGGATGTCCCGATGCGATGCACCGGGAGCAGCTGGATGACCGACTACCAGAACTGGGAGCCGCCAGTTTTCTGGAAGAAGGCGAGGGGCTGCCCACGAAGTTATTTGTTCCGGATAATGTCTAAATAGAGGCCACACCTTGCCCTTGAGAGATCCGCCAAAGCCAGCGAGATAGTAGGGCGATGTTCATGCGCTTAGAGCACATGATCCCAAGGCCCCCGTGCTCCCGAGGCTTGCATATGTTCGGCCAGCTGACCATATGGTATTTCTATCTATCGTTGTCGCCCGCCCAGTAGAAACGAGATTGAACTTTGGCGATCTCATGATGTAGGGTTTCGTGTAGGCTATAGAAGCTCGTGAGGAACAATAGGAGACTATGCAAGGATGAGTTTATGAGAATCGTCCGGGCCGCCTTAGACAGCCATCTCCCCTGCCAGGGTTCAATACGCGTCTGCAACTTTGCCATGGTCGGGAACAAGTCAGCCATGGTGAGCCTAGAGTCACTAATGGGAGTCCCCGGGTAGGTCGTGTGGAAGGTGCCCAAGTTGCAGTTAAGCCGGTTGGCGATGCCCAGGCATTCGTCCTGGGAGTAGCCCATCACCATCACATCACTCTTGTCGAAGTTGATCTTGAGGCCAGACATTTGTTAGAAGCAGAGGAGGAGGAACTTCAGATTCGAGATGCCAGTCTTCGAGCCTTCCACCATAATGATGGTGTCATTAGCGTATTGGAGGAGGGATATTTCGGAGCCGTCGGCCAAGTGAGGAGTAATCCCATGAATATGGCCAGCCGCCTTGGCCTTGTCAAGGATGGCGGCAAGAGCGTCGACCACCATGTTGAACAAGAATGGGGAGAAGGGGTCGCCCTGTCTAACACCACAAAGGGTCGGGAAGTAGGGACCAATCTCCCCATTGATGTTCACGGCCGTGCGACCGCAGGAGACCAGCTGCATCACTTGGGTGATCCAACGGTCATGATCGAAGCCCTTTCAGAGCAAAACTTCATGAAGGAAGGACCAACTGACTGTCTCGTAGGCCTATTACGGCATTTCCATAGCCATTCCGAGATATATTGCCATGCAACTTTCCACCATTCCGTTTATTATGACACGCATCATCATTGTCATATTGCCTTACATGATCATGTAGTTGACATCGTATTTGTAGCAAAGCCACCATTCATAATTCTTTCATACATGTCACTCATGAGTCATTGCACATCCCGGTACACCGCCGGAGGCATTCATATAGAGTCATATCTTGTTCTAGTATCGAGTCGTAATCATTGAGTTCTAAATAAATAGAAGTGTGATGATCATCAGTAATAGAGCATTGTCCCATAAAAAGAAAAAAAGAAAGGCCAAACAAAAAAAGAAGGCCCAAAAAAAGGGGGCAATGCTACTATCCTTTTCTCCACACTTGTGCTTCAAAGTAGCACCATGATCTTTATGATAGAGAGTCTGTTGTTTTGTCATTTTCATATACTAGTGGGAATTTTTCATTATAGAACTTGGCTTGTATATTCCAACAATGAGCCTCCTCAAGTGCCCTAGGTCTTCGTGAGCAAGCAAGTTAGATGCACACTCACTTAGTTTCTTTTGTTGAGCTTTCATACATTTATACCTCTAGTGCATCCGTTGCATGGCAATCCCTACTCCTTTCATTGACATCAATTGATGCGCATCTCCCTAGCCCATTAATTATCCACGTCGATGTGAGACTTTCTCCTGTTTTGTCTTCTCCACATAACCCCCTTCATTATATTCTGTTCCACCCATAGTGCTATATCCAAGGCTCTCGCTCATGTATTGCGTGAAAGTTGAAAAAAGTTTGAGAATACTAAAGTATGAAGCAATTGCTTGGCTTGTCATCGAGGTTGTGCATGATGAGAGCATTCTTGTGTGACGAAAATGGAGCATGACCAAACTATATGATTTTGTAGGGATGAACTTTCTTTGGCCATGTTATTTTGAGAAGACATGATTGCTTAGTTAGTATGCTTGAAGTATTATTATTTTTATGTCAATATTAAACTTCTATCTTGAATCTTTCGGATCTAAACATTCATGCCACAATAAAGAAAATTACATTGAGAAATATGTTAGGAAGCATTCCACATCAAAAATTCTGTTTTTATCGTTTACCTAATCAAGGACGAGTAGGAATTAAGCTTGGGGATGCTTGATACATCTCCAACGTATCTATAATTTTTGATTGTTCCATGCTATTATATTATCTGTTTTGGATGATAACGGGCTTTATTTACACTTTTATATTATTTTTGGGCCCAACCTATTAACCTGAAGCCCAGCCCAAATTGTTGTTTTTTTTGCCTACTTCAGTGTTTCGTGGAAAAGGAATATCAAACGGAGTCCAAACGGCATGAAACCTTCGGGGGCGTGATTTTTGGAACAAACGTGATCCAGAGGACTTGGAGTGGATGTCAAGCAATCAACGAGGAGGCCACGAGGCAGGGGGCGCGCCCTCCACCCTCGTGGGCCCCTCGTTGCTCCACCGACCTACTTCTTCCTCCTATATATATTCATATACCCCACAAACATCCAGGAGCACCACGAAACCCTATTTCCACTGCCGCAACCTTCTGTACCCAAGAGATCCCATCTTGGGACCTTTTCCGGAGCTCCACCGGAGGGGGCATTGATCACAGAGGGCCTATGCATCAACTCCATGGCCCCTCCGATGATGTGTGAGTTGTTTACCTCAGACCTTCGGGTCCATAGCTAGTAGCTAGATGGCTTCTTCTCTCTCTTTGGATCTCAATACAAAGTTATCCTCAATTCTCTTGGAGATCTATTCGATGTAATCTTCTTTTGTGGTGTGTTTGTCGAGATCCGATGAATTGTGGGTTTATGATCAAGTTTATCTATGAGCAATATTAGGATCTTCCCTGAATTCTTTTATGTATGATTGGTTTATCTTTGCAAGTCTCTTCGAGTTATCAGTTTGGTTTGGCCTACTAGATTTATCTTTCTTGCAATGGGAGAAGTGCTTAGCTTTGGGTTCAATCTTGCGATGCTCGATCCCAGTGACAGAAAGGGAAATGACACGTATTGTATTGTTGCCATCGAGGATAAAAAGATGGGGTTTACATCATATTGCATGAGTTTATCCCTCTACATCATGTCATCTTGCTTAAGGCGTTACTCTGTTCTTATGAACTTAAGACTCTAGATGCATGCTGGATAGCGGTCGATGTGTGGAGTAATAGTAGTAGATGCAGGTAGGAGTCGGTCTACTTGTCACGGACGTGATGCCTATATACATGATCATACCTAGATATTCTCATAATTATTCGCTTTTCTATCAATTGCTCGGCAGTAATTTGTTCACCCACCGTAATACTTATGATGTCTTCAAAGAAGCCACTAGTGAAACCTATGGCCCCCGGGTCTATTTTCCATCATACAAGTTTCCAATCTATTTTATTTTGCAATCTTTACTTTCAATCTATATCATAAAAATGCCAAAAATACTTATCTTATTATTATCATCTCTATCAGATCTCACTCTTGCAAGTGGTCGTGAAGGGATTGACAACCCCTTTATCGCGTTGGTTGTGAGGTTCTTATTTGTTTGTGTAGGTACGAGGTAACTCGCGCGTGGTCTCCTACTGGATTGATACCTTGGTTCTCAAAAACTGAGGGAAATACTTACGCTACTTTACTGCACCACCCTTTCCTCTTCAAGGGAAAACCAACGCAGTGCTCAAGAGGTAGCAAAAGTTCTCCTCGATTCTCTTGGAGATCTATTCGATGTAATTCTTTTTGCGGTGTTTTTGTCAAGATCCGATGAATTGTGGGTTTATGATCAAGATTATCTATGAACAATATTTGATTCTTCTCTGGATTATTTTATGCATGATTTAAATGTCTTTGCAAGTCTCTTCGAATTATCAGTTTGGTTTGGCCTACTAAATTGATCTTTTCTTGCAATGGGAGAAGTGCTTGGCTTTGGGTTCAATCTTGCGGTGTCCTTTCCTAGTGACAGCAGGGGCAGCAAGGCGCGTATTGTATTGTTGCCATCGAGGATAAAAAGATGGGGTTATATCATATTGCTTGAGTTTATCCCTCTACATCATGTCATCTTGCCTAATGCATTATTCTGTTCTTATGAAATTAATACTCTAGATGCATGCTGGATAGTGGTCGATGTGTGGAGTAATAGTAGTAGATGCAGAATCATGTCGGTCTACTTGTCACGGACGTGATGCCTATATACATGATCATGCCTAGATATTCTCATAACTATTTGTTTTTTTATCAATTGCTTGACAGTAATTTGTTCACCCACCGTAGGTTATGCTATCTTGAGAGAAGCCACTAGTGAAACCTATGGCCGCCGGGTCTATTCTCCATTATATTATTTTCCCGTCAACTATCTATTTCTGTCGCCATTTACTTTGCAATCTTTACATTTCAATATATACAACAAAAATAACAAAAATATTTATCTTATTATCTTTATCAGATCTCACTTTTGCAAGTGGCCGTGAAGGGATTGACAACCCCTTTATCGCGTTGGTTGCAAGGTTCTTGATTGTTTGTGCGGGTACGAGGGACTTGCGTGTAGTCTCCTACTGGATTGATACCTTGGTTCTCAAAAACTGAGGGAAATACTTACGCTACTATGCTACATCACCCTTTCCTCTTCAAGGGAAAACCAACGCATGCTCAAGAGGTAGCAAGAAGGATTTCTGGCGCCGTTGCTGGGAAGATCTGCGCACAAGTCAAGACATACCAAGTACCCATCACAAACTCTTATCCCTCGCATTACATTGTTTGCCATTTGCCTCTCGTTTTCCTCTCCCCCACTTCACCCTTGCCTTTTTATTCGCCTCTTTTCCGTTCGCCCTTTTTCCACCTGTCTCTTTTCGCTTGCTTCTTATGTGTTCGTGTGTTAGATCGTTTGTTTCGTCGTCATGGCTAGTACTTCTATCGTTGTTAGAACTCCCAATCATGAAGTTCTTAATTTTAAACAAAGGGGGGAGAAAATCTAAAAGATGCTTGGCATAGAATTTGCAATGCTTAGAATAGATCTACTAAGAAGCAATCCACTTCCGTTCTTCTTCGCAATTTTTATGTAGGCATCACTCCTTAGAACAGATATATTCTTGATACCATTACCGGAGGGAATTTCTTGGGTAGCCATACTTTTTATTATTATAATGCTATGTTAGATTTGTTTGGCCCACCACCTCTTTTGGTTAATGGAACTATTTTAACTTTGGAACATGTCATGCAAAGGCTTGAAATTATTGAAAATCAAGTTGCCACTGTAGAGTTGATTGAAAATTTTGATAAAAATGTCCACAAACAAATTACCCAATACGGATCTAAGGTAGGAGTTGCTCTTAAATAATTTAAAGAAAAGGAACCCATAGTTAACAAAAAGATAGATCAAGATTCCACAAGAATCAATAAACTTGAGGATATTATTACAAACTTAGGGTCTGCCTTTTCTTCCGTGAAAAATACCCCAAATCATCTTACTACTAAAGTTGCCAAGTTCATGTATTTGCCTAAAAATAAAGGTGAATCTTCTAGTAAGGAAAATGCGGATATCAAATCAATAAGTGTTCACCCCAACTTTCTCGCTATCATTAAGGAACCTTTTTCTACAAATGAATTTCTTGATTTCTTGCCTAGGAGTTTGATCATTAATAAAAAGAAGGAAACTCCTAAGGGATATAAGTGTTCCATTGAAGAAATACCTACCAAAGATGACAATACCTAGGTCTATCCTTGTTTTTATGCCTAGCTAGGGGCGTTAAACGATAGCGCTTGTTGGGAGGCAACCAATTTTATTTTTGTTTCTTTCTTTTTGCTTCTGTTTAGTAATAAATAAATAATCTATCCTCTGTTATGATTGTGTTTTTTATGTTTTAATTAGTGTTTGTGCCAAGTAAAGCCTTTAGGATCTTCTTGGATGATTGTTGTTTGATCTTGCTGAAAAAACAGAAAGTTTGCGCTCACGAGAATAATTTTCATTTTTAACCAGAGAGCGATAAAATACTGATTCCAATTGCAGTAGATCAATATACAAATTATTGAGGTCTTACTGATTTTGTAGGATTTTTGGAATTACATAAGTATTCGAAACCTACAGATTACTACAGACTGTTCTGTTTTTGACAGATTCTGTTTTTCATGTGTTGTTTGCATATTTTGAAGAATCTATGCCTAGTATCGGGGGGTATGAACCATAGAGAAGTTGGAATACAGTAGGTTTAAAACCAATATAAATAAATAATGAGTTCATTACAGTACCTTGAAGTGGTGGTTTTTTTTTCTTATACTAACGGAGCTCATGAGATTTTCTGTTGAGTTTTGTGTTGTGAAGTTTTCGAGTTTTTGGGTAAAGATTTGATTGATTTGGGGAGTAAGGAGTTGAAGCCTAAGCTTGGGGATGCCCATAGCACCCCAAGGTCAAATTCAAGGACAACCAAAAGCGTAAGCTTGGGGATACCCCGGAAAGCAACCCCTCTTTCATCTTCGCCCATCGGTAACTTTACTTGAGGCTATATTTTTATTCACCACATGATATGTGTTTTGCTTGGAGCGTCTTGGATGATTTGAGTATTTTCGTTTTAGTTTACCACAATAATCCTTGCTGTACACACCTTTTAGAGAGACACACATGAATCGGAATTTATTAGAATACTCTATGTGCTTCACTTATATCTTTTCAGCTAGATAATTTTGCTCTAGTGCTTCACTTATATCTTTTTAAGAGCACGGTGGTGGTTTTATTTTATAGAAATTATTGATCTCTCATGCTTCACTTATATAATTTTGAGAGTCTTTTAGAGCAGCATGGTAATTTTCTTTGGCTATAAAATTAGTCTTAATATGATAGGCATCCAATATGGGTATAATAAAAACTTTCATATATAGTGCATTGAATACTATGAGAAGTTTGATACTTGATGATTGTTTTGAGATATGAAGATGGTAATATTAGAGTCATGTTAGTTGAGTAGTTGTGAATTTGAGAGATACTTGTATTAAAGTTTGTGATACCCGTAGAATGCACGTATGGTGAACCGTTATGTGATGAAGTCGGAGCATGATTTATTTATTGACTGTCTTCCTTATGAGTGGCGGTCAGGGACAAGCGATGGTCTTTTCCTACCAATCTATCCCCCTAGGAGCATTCACGTAGTACTTTGTTTCGGTAACTAATAGATTTTTGCAATAAGTATGTGAGTTCTTTATGACTAATATTGAGTCCATGGATTATACGCACTCTCACCCTTCCACCATTGCTAGCCTCTCTAGTACCGCGCAACTTTCGCCGTTACCATAAACCCACCATATATCTTCCTCAAAATAGCCACCATACCTACCTATTATGGCATTTCCATACCCATTCCGAGATATATTTCCATGCAACTTTCCACCATTCCGTTTATTATGACACGCTTCATCATTGTCATATTGCTTTGCATGATCATGTAGTTGACATCGTATTTATGGCAAAGCCACCTTTCATAATTGTTTGATACATGTCACTCTTGATTTATCACATATCCCGGTACACCGCCGGAGGCATTCGCATAGAGTCATATTTTTGTTCTAGTATCGAGTTGTAACTCTTGAGTTGTAAGTAAATAAAAGTGTGATGATCATCATTATTAGAGCATTGTCCCAGTGAGGAAAGGATGATGGAGACTATGATTCCCCCACAAGTCGGGATGAGACTCCGGACGAAAAATAAAAAAGGCCATAAAAAATAGAGGAGGAAAGGCCCAAACAAAAAAATAAAAAGAGAGAGAAAAATAGAGAAGGGGCAATGTTACTATCCTTTTACCACACTTGTGCTTCAAAGTAGCACCATGATCTTCATGATAGAGAGTCTCCTATGTTGTCACTTTCATATACTAGTGGGAATTTTTCATTATAGAACTTGGCTTGTATATTCCAATGATGGGCTCCTCAAAATGCCCTAGGTCTTCGTGAGCGAGCAAGTTGGATGCACACCCACTTATTTTATTTTTGAGATTTCATACACTTATAGCTCTAGTGCATCCATTGCATGGCAATCCCTACTCACTCACATTGTTATCTATTGATGGGCATCTCCATAGCCCGTTGATACGCCTAGTTGATGTGAGACTATCTTCTCCTTTTTTGTCTTCTCCACAACCACCATTCTATTTCACCTATAGTGCTATATCCATGGATCACGCTCATGTATTGTGTGAAGATTGAAAAAGTTTGAGAACGTCAAAAGTATGAAACAATTGCTTGGCTTGTCATCGGGTTGTGCATGATTTAAATATTTTATGTGGTGAAGATACAGAATAGCCAGACTATGTGATTTTTTAGGGATAACTTTCTTTGGCCATGTTATTTTGAGAAGACATAATTGCTTAGTTAGTATGGTTGAAGTATTATTATTTTTATGTCAATATTAAACTTTTATCTTGAATCTTTCGGATCTGAACATTCATGCCACAATAAAAACAATTACTTTGAAAATTTTGTTAGGAAGCATTCCACATCAAAAATTCTGTTTTTATCATTTACCTACTCGAGGACGAGCAGGAATTAAGCTTGGGGATACTTGATACGTCTCCAACATATCTATAATTTTTTATTGTTCCATGCTATTATATTATCTATTTTGGATGTTTAATGCGCTCTATTATGCACTTTTATACTATTTTTGAGACTAACCTATTAACCGAAGGCCTAGTGCAAAATTGGTGTTTTTTGCCTATTTCAGTGTTTCGCAGAAAAGGAATATCAAACGGAATCCAAACGGAATGAAACCTTCGCGAGGATCGTTTTTGGAACAAACACAATCCAGGAGACTTTGAGTGGACGTCAAGGAAGAAACGAAGCGGCCACGAGGTAGGAGGGCGCGCTCAGGGGGTAGGCGTGCCCCCCACCCTCGTGGGCCCCTCGTGGCTTCGCCGGCCTACTTCTTTTGCCTATATATACTCATATACCCCGAAAACATCTGAGAGCACCACGAAACCCTATTTCCACCGCCGCAACCTTCTGTACCCGTGAGATCCCATCTTGGGGCCTTTTCCGGCGCTCCGCTGGAGGGGAAATCGACCACGGAGGGCTTCTACACCAACACCATAGCCTCTTCGATGATGTGTGAGTAGTTTACCACAGACCTTCGGGTCCATCATTATTAGCTAGATGGCTTCTTCTCTCTCTTTGGATCTCAATACAAAGTTCTCCTCGATTCTCTTGGAGATCTATTCGATGTAATTCTTTTTGCGATGTGTTTGTCAAGATCCGATGAATTGTAGGTTTATGATCAAGATTATCTATGAACAATATTTGATTCTTCTCTAAATTCTTTTATGCATGATTTAAATATCTTTGCAAGTATCTTCGAATTATCAATTTGGTTTGGCCTACTAGATTGATCTTTCTTGCAATGGGAGAAGTGCTTGGCTTTGGGTTCAATCTTGCGGTGTCCTTTCCTAGTGACAGCAGGGGCAGCAAGGCACGTATTGTGTTGTTGCCATCGAGGATAAAAAGATGGGGTTTATATCATATTTCTTGAGTTTATCCCTCTACAGCATGTCATGTTGCCTAATGTGTTACTCTGTTCTTATGAACTTAATACTCTAGATGCATGCTGGATAGCAGTCGATGTGTGGAGTAATAGTAGTAGATGCAGAATCGTTTCGGTCTACTTGTCACGAACGTGATGCCTATATACATGATCATGCCTAGATATTCTCGTAACTATTCGCTTTTCTATCAATTGCTCGACAATAATTTGTTCACCCACCATAGATTATGCTATCTTGAGAGAAGCCACTAGTGAAACCTATGGCCCGGGGGTCTATTCTCCATTATATTATTTTCCCGTCAACTAGCTATTTCTGTCGCCGTTTATTTTGCAATCTTTACTTTTCAATATATACAACAAAAATACCAAAAATATTTATCTTATTATCTTTATCAGATATCACTTTTGCAAGTGGCCATGAAGGGATTGACAACCCCTTTATCGCGTTGGTTGCAAGGTTCTTGATTGTTTGTGCAGGTACGAGGGACTTGCGTGTAGTATCCTACTGGATTGATACCTTGGTTCTCAAAAACTGAGGGAAATACTTACAGTACTTTGCTGCATCACCCTTTCCTCTTCAAGGAAAAACCAACGCATGCTCAAGAGGTAGCAGGGCAATGCAGTCAAGTAGCTCCTACCAGGCGGCAGCCTCCAGAGACCCAAATGGTCTCCGGAAGGCGAGGCACGCTAAGTCAATAAGGGCCCTCTCAACCGACATCCTAGGATCAATGGCGATGGAGAAGAGGTCAGGGAAGCACGCAGCAAAGGGGGAATCGCCCACCCAGCGGTCAAACCAGAACAGAGTCACAGCTCCAGATCCAACCGAGATGGATGTCCCGATGCGAAGCACCGGGAGCAACTGGATGACCGACTACCAGAACTGGGAGCCGCCAGTTTTCTGGAAGAAGGCGAGGGGCTGCCCATGAAGGTATTTGTTCCGGATAATGTCTAAATAGAGGCCACACCTTGCCCTTGAGAGATCCGCCAAAGCCAGCGAGATAGTATGGAGATGTTCATGCGCTTAGAGCACATGATCCCAAGGCCCCCGTGCTCCCGAGGCTTGCATATGTTCGGCCAGCTGACCATATGGTATTTCTATCTTTCGTTGTGGGTCGCCCAGTAGAAACGAGATTGAACTTTGGCGATCTCATGATGCAGGGTTTCATGTAGGCTATAGAAGCTCATGAGGAACAAGAGGAGACTGTACAAGGATGAGTTTATGAGAATCGTCCGGGCCGCCTTAGATAGCCATCTCCCCTGCCAGGGTTCAATACGCGTCTGCAACTTTGCCATGGTCGGGCACAAGTCAGCCATGGTGAGCCTAGAGTCACTAATGGGAGTCCCCGGGTAGGTCGTGTGGAAGGTGCCCAAGCGGAAGTTAAGCCGGTTGGCAATGCCCAGGCATTCGTCCTGGGAGTAGCCCATCACCATCACATCACTCTTGTCGAAGTTGATCTTGAGGCCAGACATTTGTTGGAAGCAGAGGAGGAGGAACTTCAGATTCGAGATGCTAGTCTTCGAGCCTTCCACCATAATGATGGTGTCATCATCGTATTGGAGGAGGGAGATTCCGGAGCCGTCGGCCAAGTGAGGAGTAATCCCATGAATATGGCCAGCCGCCTTGGCCTTGTCAAGGATGGCGGCAAGAGCATCGACCACCATGTTGAACAAGAATGGGGAGAAGGGGTCGCCCTGTCTAACACCACAAAGGGTGGGGAAGTAGGGACCAATCTCCCCATTGATGTTCACGGCCGTGCGACCGCAGGAGACCAGCTACATCACTTGGGTGATCCAACGGTCATGATCGAAGCCCTTTCAGAGCAAAACTTCACGAAGGAAGGACCAACTGACTGTCTCATAGGCCTTATGGAAATTGCGCTTCAGGACGACCGCCTTGAGATGCTTAGAGAGGACCTAATGTAGCAATTCGTGGAGATGAGTAATGTGATCCACCCTTGGATGAAGGTGGACTGGTTGGGATGAGTAATGTGATCCGCCAGCAGGGTCACCCTATTGGCATTCTTTCTTTTTTACAATGGAAAGATCTAATAATATTGACCCCATTGGCACTACACGGACTTCATCTTTCATACAAATAGGTCTGTGGCGCTACTTTCATTAAAGAACCAAAGAACCCAAGTTTGGCTGGTTACAAAGCATCATCAACACTGAAAGGCTCCTCTCTTTGAAGCCATTATCAAAAATGACATCAACATAATGAAATACAGCCCCGTACACCACCCTCACAGCCCCCACGACCACCTCCCGAGCTAGATTACCTACCTAGTTTTATTTTAGGGGATGTTGTGCTGAGCCCCAGCAAGACTTTTTTATTTTATTTTATGCTCTCTCACTATTTGAACTCCTCTTTGTAAGAACTTTGTCGTTGGTCGTTGCTTTATAATATAAAGTGGGGGGGAACCCTTTACCATCGTAATGAAATGCAGTAATCGAAATACCCATGCGTTGTAAGGATAAAACAATATTTGAAGAGTGCTGGCGTGTGACTGATTGTCCTCCGCCGCAGTGGTGTTGACTGTGTTGTGACAACGTTGGTGGCTAATTATTTCAAGTGTATATGAAGCAGTAGATTATGGCATGTTTCAGAAAGATTCTCTACTATTAGAGCATGGTTAATAGTATAGCCAACTGCTGGCTGCTACGTCTTGAGCTTGCGTTGGTTTTCCCCGAAGAGGAAGGGATGATGCAGCAGAGTAGCGTAAGTATTTCCCTCAATTTTTGAGAACCAAGGTATCAATCCAGTAGGAACCCACGCTCAAGTCCCTCGTACCTGCACAAAGCGATAGCTACTCGCAACCAACGCGATTAGGGGTTGTCAAGCCCTTCACGGTCACTTATGAGAGTGAGATTTGATAGATATAATGTTTTTGGTATTTTTGATATAAAGATGCAAAGTAAAAAGTAAAGGAAAAGTAAAAAAGCAAAGCAAGATTAAAGTAGTGGAGATTGATATGATGAAAATAGACCCGGGGGCCATAGGTTTCACTAGTGGCTTCTCTCAAGAGCATAAGTATTCTGCGGTGGGTGAACAAATTACTGTTGAGCAATTGACAGAATTGAGCATAGTTATGAGAATATCTAGGCATGATCATGTATATAGGCATCACGTCCGTGACAAGTAGATCGAAACGATTCTGCATCTACTACTATTACTCCACTCATCGACCGCTATCCAGCTTGCATCTAGAGTATTAAGTTAAAAAACAGAGTAACGCCTTAAGCAAGATGACATGATGTAGAGAGATAAATTCATGCAATATGAAATAAACCCCATCTTGTTATCCTCGATGGCAACGATACAATACGTGCCTTGCTGCCCCTTCTATCACTGGGTAAGGACACCGCAAGATCGAACCAAAGCTAAGCACTTCTCCCATGGCAAGAACTACCAATCTAGTTGGCCAAACCAAACGGATAATTCGAAGAGACTTGCAAAGATAACCAATCATACATAAAAGAATTCAGAGAAGATTCAAATATTATTCATAGATAGACTTGATCATAAACCCACAATTCATCCTCTCAACAAACACACCACAAAAAGAAGATTACATCGAATAGATCTCCACAAGAGAGGGGGAGAACTTTGTATTGAGATTCAAAGAGAGAGAAGAAGCCATCTAGCTACTAACTATGGACCCGAAGGTCTGAGGTAAACTACTCACACTTCATCGGAGAGGCTATGATGATGTAGAAGCCCTTCATGATGACGGCCCTCTTCCGGCGAAGCTCCGGAACAGGCCCCGAGATGGGATCTCGTGGATACAGAAAGTTGCGGCGGTGGAATTAGGTTTTTGGCTCATGTTCTGATTATTTGGGGGTACGTGTGTATATATAGGAGGAAGAAGTACGCCGGAGGAGCAACGAGGGGCCCACGAGGCAGGGGGCGCGCCCTAGGGGGCGCGCGCCCCCCACCCTCGTGACCGCCTCTTTTGTTCCTTGGAGAAGGGTCCAAGTCTCCCGGATCACGTTCGGTGAGAAAATCACGTTCCCGAAGATTTTATTCCGTTTGGACTCCATTTGATATTTTGTTTATCTGAAACACTGAAATAGGCAAAAAAACAGCAACTCTGGGCTGGGCCTCCGGTTAATAGGTTAGTCCCAAAAATAATATAGAAGTGGAAAATAAAGCCCAATATAGTCCAAAATAGTAGATAATATAGCATGGAGCAATCAAAAAATATAGATACGTTGGAGACGTATCACTGGCTATAAGCCATTGCCATGTCATATATAGCCCATCTTATAGCCAATATTTACAATAGTTGATTAGAAGAGTGTACTACTTTTTTATTATATGGCCCACCTTTCACTCTCACAAAGTGCCTAGGAGCACATGCTAGAGTTGTCTCTTCACCAAGAGCCCGCTTACCTTCTCTCTCCTCTTTTCTTTCCTCCAACTAAGCAAGAATATACTAGATTATTTCTTATAGCCAGCTGACTCAGCTCTATTGTACTTGCTCTTAGGGAAACGAAATTGATGTGCAGTGTTGCTGTCATGCATCAGATGGCTCGAACTTCAGTGTTGTCCACAAATCGTGTGTGTGGCATCGTGTGTATAGCAGGGTTCTTAGACTAGCCATAGTGGAGAGTAACATACACTACTAACATACACATTATCCTAGGCTAGGTTACTACCTTCATAGTGGGTAGTAACACAAGTGTGGTGTCAGGCAAAACTTTATTTATCAGGTTATAGACTCATATTGTTTTGAGATATGTGATGTTACAGTGACCTATTATGTTACCAGAAACATCTCTCTTCATTAATTACTTGACACATCAGCTTTTTTGCCTACGTGGCATCTATGTTAGCACTAGTGCAGAACCGGGCAATAGCACCGGTTCGTAAGGCCCTTTAGTGCCGGTTTGGTAACCGGCGCTAAAATGTAGGCACTAAAGGCCCCCCCTTTAGTACCGGTTCAGCACGAACCGGTGCTAAAGGGCAACCACGTGGCACGAGCCAACTTCAGGGGCAGGGAGCCCTTTAGTACCGGTTGGTGTCACCAACCGGTATTAAAATGTTGGGGGGGTTTGGATTTATGATGTCTTTTTCATTTAATTTTTGTTTTCCATTTAATTCTTTTGCGTTTGCTGGTATTTTACGATACTACATATTGTACACGTTATGCATATATATAAATAGAATTTCTAGTAGAACCGATCATAATATATATATCATCGAATGTCTCACAACCACCATTAATTAATTCACACATATATACACACATGTATATATATACAATTTCTCCTAATTGGTGCCTTCAGAGCCAGTGGCATTAGCCTAGCTAATTCATGCCTTCGGAGCACGATAACAATTGGAAGTGGTTCATGGGGGCGGTAGCGGGTAATAGTATTCTCCTTTGGGATCTATGACCTGGTCGAGCAAAAATCCCGCTATTTCCTCTTGAATTGCTTCTATGCGGTCCTGTGCTAGGAGCTTGTCCCGCACCTCTTTGAACTATTAAGAAGGAGATCAATATGCATGTGTATTAGTTGTGTGACTAGATATCGATAATGGTGTAAAAATTGTGAATAGTGTTCTGACAATCGATATCGTACCCACTCCTGTCTTTGAGATTTGCTCCTTTCAGACGCCATCATGCGAATGTTCTCGCAAACGTAGTATGCACATAGATCATTCCCCGGCGCCTGCTTCAGGGCCTTTATGAGAATGGAATTTTGATCAGATAATAATTAATCAAGCATGATAATTAAAGAGATGGCAGCTAGCTAGTACTACTTAATTACTTACCTTGGGTCGATACCATTTCAGACTTTGTTTCCATGGGCCTGGAGTGACCCTGATGAACTTTGCCCAAGCCCTGCCCGCCGACAAAGAAAATGAATAAATGGGTTATTAAATAGTTGTTATCAGGAAATGACGAACTAATTAAATAGGCCGAGATATAGTTAATAATGATTGAAATTACCTGTTGACTATCCCCTTCACGATGTTGTAGTCACTTGCTTTCTTAAGTAGCGAGTCTAGTACTTCAACTGTTCCTTCATCAACTTTAATGATTAACAAGATCCAGCGAAATCTGCATGCACACACGTTTGCATGTCTTAATTAAGCGGGCATATATATGTAAGCAAAAACATGTAGCTATAGCTAGTAGGGAAAAACAGAATTTGTAGGACAAGACAGTGTGACTCACTGGAAGTTGTAAGGAAGTAGTATATCTTCATTGTATTTGAGTTCCTTGAAGAACTGTAGCATGCTTTCCTCTACACATTTTGCGTGATATGGATCTATTTTCCATGTGTATTCATTAATGGTATTTGGGTCAATGAACCCAATGCCATAGCATCCACCTTTTTTCATTTCATAAATCTTCATCCTGCATAATACCACAGAAAAGAATATAGTGAGGATAATTACAGGTAATGATTGATCAAAATGATCAGCTAGCTTGAGACTTAAATTACAGAAAGAAATCACTTACAGACAATAGCAACTGACGATAGATTTGTCGAGTGCGTCTTTATTGTATAGCTGAAAAAGTTCTGAATACTCAACGGTCACATCTTTCTTATGGTAGTAATGCTCCTCGTTGACATTCACCATGAGGGACTCTCGATTGGAAATCTTGGTAATGTCCATGTACCATTGATGCAATGCATACATTCTCGTTGGGAGCTTATTGACCTCCTCTGGCTTGACCAAAGGTTGGCCCCGGGCATATTTCCGTTTTATTTCCTCCTCTCTAGTCGGAGACATGGGCTCGATATCGAGGAGTTGTCCAATAGTGATCCCGATCGGTTCAGCCTGCGCAATATGCTCCTCGGTTATTACCACATCGCCCAGCCCGGGAATGTTAACGGTTTGCCCACAATAATATTGGGCGCGCCTACTCTCATGTGTTGTTCGCACAACAAGCGGGGGATTGATTGCGCCGCCTGTTCTCCCAGCTGGGGAACGGTTTTACCGCATTTTTTGCCACTTGATTTGCTCGAGCTCGAGCTCGCCTCTTTCTGTAGACGTGCTCGATTTAACTTCCTGAGGTGGCGCTCATAGTCTGTGTCAACAGGCTTGGGAGCTGGTGGTCTAGCTGTTGGGGAACGTAGTAATTTCAAAATTTTCCTACGCACACGCAAGATCATGGTGATGCATAGCAACGAGAGGGGAGAGTATGATCTACGTACCCTTGTAGATCGCAACGGAAGCGTTGACACAACGTAGAGGAAGTAGTCATACGTCTTCTTCCCGATCCGACCGATCCAAGCACCGTTACTCCGGCACCTCCGAGTTCTTAGCACACGTACAGCTCGATGACGCTCCCCGGGCTCCGATCCAGCAAAGCTTCGGGGATGAGTTCCGTCAGCACAACGGCGTGGTGATGATGATGATGTTCTACCGACGCAGGGCTTCGCCTAAGCACTACAACGATATGACCGAGGTGGAATATGGTGGCAGGGGGCACCGCACACGGCTAAGGAACGATCACGAGGATCAACTTGTGTGTCCTAGGGTGCCCCCCTGCCCCTGTATATAAAGGATCCAAGGGGGGGTGCGGCCGGCCTAGAGGAGGGCGCAGGAGGAGTCCTACTCTCCTACCAGGAGTAGGACTCCCCTCCCCGTTCCTTGTCCAACTAGGAGAGGTGGAGGGAGAGAAGGAAAGGGGGGCGCCGCCCCTCCCTCCTTGTCCAATTCGGACTAGGGGAGAGGGGGCGCGCGGCCTGCCCTGGCAGCCCCTTCCTCTTCTCCACATTAGGCCCATGAGGCCCATTAACCTCCCGGAGGGTTCCGGTAACCCCCCGGTGCTCCAGTTTTATCCGAAACTACCCCGGAACACTTCCGGTGTCCGAATATAGTCATCCAATATATCAATCTTTATGTCTCGACCATTTCGAGACTCCTCGTCATGTCCGTGATCACATCCGGGACTCCGAACAAACTTCGGTACATCAAAATGCATAAAACTCATAATAACTGTCATCGTAACTTTAAGCGTGCGGACCCTACGGTTCGAAAACAATGTAGACATGACCGAGACACATCTCCGGTCAATAACCAATAGCGGGACCTGGATGCCCATATTGGCTCCTACATATTCTACGAAGATCTTTATCGGTCAGACCGCATAACAACATACGTTGTTCCCTTTGTCATCGGTATGTTACTTGCCCGAGATTCGATCGTCGGTATCCAATACCTAGTTCAATCTCGTTACCGGCAAGTCTCTTTACTCGTTCCATAATACATCATCTCACAACTAACATATTAGTTGTAATGCTTGCAAGGCTTATGTGATGTGCATTACCGAGAGGGCCCAGAGATACCTCTCCGACAATCGGAGTGACAAATCCTAATCTCGAAATACGCCAACCCAACATCTACCTTTGGAGACACCTGTAGTACTCCTTTATAATCACCCAGTTACGTTGTGACATTTGGTAGCACCCAAGGTGTTCCTCCGGTAAACGGGAGTTGCATAATCTCATAGTCATAGGAACATGTATAAGTCATGAAGAAAGCAATAGCAACATACTAAACGATCGGGTGCTAAGCTAATGGAATGGGTCATGTCAATCAGATCATTCAACTAATGATGTGATCCCATTAATCAAATAACAAATATTTTGTCTATGGTTAGGAAACATAACCATCTTTGATTAATGAGCTAGTCAAGTAGAGGCATACTAGTGACACTCTGTTTGTCTATGTATTCACACATGTATTATGTTTCCAGTTAATACAATTCTAGCATGAATAATAAACATTTATCATGATATAAGGAAATAAATAATAACTTTATTATTGCCTCTAGGGCATATTTCCTTCAGTCTCCCACTTGCACTAGAGTCAATAATCTAGATTACACAGTAATGATTCTAACACCCATGGAGCCTTGGTGCTGATCATGTTTTGCTCGTGGAAGAGGCTTAGTCAACGGGTCTGCAACATTCAGATCCGTATGTATCTTGCAAATCTATATGTCTCCCACCTGGACTAGATCCCGGATGGAATTGAAGCGTCTCTTGATGTGCTTGGTTCTCTTGTGAAATCTGGTTTCCTTTGCCAAGGCAATTGCACCAGTATTGTCACAAAAGATTTTCATTGGACCCGATGCACGAGGTATGACACCTAGATCGGATATGAACTCCTTCATCCAGACTCCTTCATTTGCTGCTTCCGAAGCAGCTATGTATTCCGCTTCACATGTAGATCCCGCTACGACGCTTTGTTTAGAACTGCACCAACTGACAGCTCCACCGTTTAATGTAAACACGTATCCGGTTTGCGATTTAGAATCGTCCGGATCAGTGTCAAAGCTTGCATCAACGTAACCTTTTACGATGAGCTCTGTGTCACCTCCATATATGAGAAACATATCCTTAGTCCTTTTCAGGTATTTCAGGATGTTCTTGACCGCTGTCCAGTGATCCATTCCTGGATTACTTTGGTACCTCCCTGCTAAACTTATAGCAAGGCACACATCAGGTCTGGTACACAGCATTGCATACATGATAGAGCCTATGGCTGAAGCATAGGGAACATCTTTCATTTTCTCTCTATCTTCTGCAGTGGTCAGGCTTTGAGTCTTACTCAATTTCACACCTTGTAACACAGGCAAGAACCCTTTCTTTGCTTGATCCATTTTGAACTTTTTCAAAACTTTGTCAAGGTATGTGCTTTGTGAAAGTCCAATTAGGCGTCTTGATCTATCTCTATAGATCTTAATGCCTAATATATAAGCAGCTTCACCGAGGTCTTTCATTGAAAAACTCTTATTCAAGTATCCCTTTATGCTATCCAGAAATTCTATATCATTTCCAATCAGTAATATGTCATCTACATATAATATCAGAAATGCTACAGAGCTCCCACTCACTTTCTTGTAAATACAGGCTTCTCCAAAAGTCTGTATAAAACCAAATGCTTTGATCACACTATCAAAGCGTTTATTCCAACTCCGAGAGGCTTGCACCAGTCCATAAATGGATCGCTGGAGCTTGCATACTTTGTTAGCTCCCTTTGGATCGACAAAACCTTCTGGTTGCATCATATACAACTCTTCTTCCAGAAATCCATTCAGGAATGCAGTTTTGACATCCATCTGCCAAATTTCATAATCATAAAATGCGGCAATTGCTAACATGATTCGGACAGACTTAAGCATCGCTACGGGTGAGAAGGTCTCATCGTAGTCAATCCCTTGAACTTGTCGAAAACCTTTTGCGACAAGTCGAGCTTTATAGAAAGTAATATTACCGTCAGCGTCAGTCTTCTTCTTGAAGATCCATTTATTCTCAATTGCTTGCCGATCATCGGGCAAGTCAACCAAAGTCCATACTTTGTTCTCATACATGGATCCCATCTCAGATTTCATGGCTTCAAGCCATTTTGCGGAATCTGGGCTCACCATCGCTTCTTCATAGTTCGTAGGTTCATCATGATCTATTAGCATGACTTCCAGAACAGGATTACCGTACCACTCTGGTGCGGATCTCACTCTGGTTGATCTACGAGGTTCAGTAGTATCTTGATCTAAAGTTTCATGATCATCATCATTAGCTTCCTCACTAACTGGTGTAGGTGTCACTGAAACAGTTTTCTGTGATGTACTACTTTCCAATAAGGGAGCAGGTACAGTTACCTCGTCAAGTTCTACTTTCCTCCCACTCACTTCTTTCGAGAGAAACTCCTTCTCTAGAAAGGATCCATTCTTAGCAACGAATGTCTTGCCTTCGGATCTGTGATAGAAGGTGTACCAACAGTCTCCTTTGGGTATCCTATGAAGACACATTTCTCCGATTTGGGTTCGAGCTTATCAGGTTGAAGCTTTTTCACATAAGCATCGCAGCCCCAAACTTTAAGAAAAGACAACTTTGGTTTCTTGCCAAACCATAGTTCATAAGGCGTCGTCTCAACGGATTTTGATGGTGCCCTATTTAACGTGAATGCGGCCGTCTCTAGAGCATAACCCCAAAATGATAGCGGTAAATCTGTAAGAGACATCATAGATCGCACCATATCTAATAAAGTACGATTACGACGTTCGGACACACCATTACGCTGTGGTGTTCCGGGTGGCGTGAGTTGCGAAACTATTCCAAAAAATTTCAAATGTACACCAAACTCTGAAGCTGTTCCGGGTGGATTGAGCCTCTTCTATTGCAACAAGTAGCTTATCTTCGGCTCTGTCCAGACATGCCTTCTTGGAAACTTTGCCTGTCTTCGGGTCCAACTCCCCCCCCCCCATGCGCATAGAACCAAGTCCTGCGCCTGGGGGGGCAGCTCAATGTTTCTGGAGTGACACCTGCATCCAGCATCTCTTTCTCAGACTTATCCCACTTAGGCATTCCCACCGCATAGCCACCTGGCCCCAGCTTATGGAACTTATCCTTTTTTGCGGCATTGGCCTTGTTTATTCTCGATCGTTCCTTAGATAATTCCGAATCCTTGAATTTCACAAAATCGTCCCAATGAGCACTTTGGTTCTCTAGTGTTCCCTCGAATACTGGAGTCTTCTTTCCTCCATTGACGTACTTGGCCCATTCACGAATCTTGTGGTTCTTGAATGCAACCGCCATCTTCCTAAGAGCAGCGTCCTTGACTTTCTCCACATCTGCATTTGTGAAATGATCTGGTAGGGTGAAATGTTCCATGAGCGTTTCCCAAAGAAACTGTTTTTGTCTGTCATCGACAAAAGTAACTCCTGGACGTGGCTTTGATGGCTCTCTCCATTCTTGAAGGGAGATCGGGAGTTGGTCCTTCACAAGAACTCCGCACTGACGAACGAACTTGTCTGCAATCTTCTTAGGCGCGAATGGTTCGCCATTAGGTTTGATTGCCTCGATATTGTACTTTACGCCCTCCTTCAACTTTTTGTTCGGGCCTCGTTTCGTCCTGTTGCCTGAAGATTTGCTCGATCCGGATGGCTGAAATAAGAAAGATCGATTCGTTAATATATCTTCAAGTCATTTAAAACATGTGATGACCACCAGATGCCTGCTTATATAAATGTATATACCTCGCCAGTCTTTGTTGTTTCAAGATCAACATTTTCTTCGTCATGTTCATAGTTCACGACTTCATCAATTCGGTCGTCGCGATCGAATATCATATCACCCTCCCCGGTGTTGTTTAGATATTCGGAGCCGTCATAATCTTCTTCATTCTGATCATCATCTGGCCCGTGAGGATTGCGTATGATATTGAACAGGGCCTCTTCTCCCTCTCTGTCGGTATTGTCCGCCATAGGTTTTGTTTAACTAATCCAAAAGAAATATATTCAAATTACAATGCATGGATGCAATCAATTAATAAGGAAAAACTGAATCAATCATAGTACATAATAAGCATCATCGAATATAATCTCGAATACGTCGTCTCGAATAATAGATATAATCTTGAATACATCGTCTCGAATAATAGATATAATCTCGAATACATCGTCTCGAATAATAGATATAATCTCGAATACATCGTCTCGAATAATATATAATCTCGAATACATCATCTTGAATATTATATATCGAGTACATCACTGGCTAGGTAGCTAATAAAGATCGAATACTACAGAAGAATCTAGGACACTCGCTGTTCCTGCGGCGAGGGCGGTGGACACCCAAAGAGAAGGAACCCTCACAGGATCATAGCTGAAGTGAGATCCCTGAAGAAACTGCCAAGTATTGGAGAACCTGCCTCCCTCTAACGCAACCATGTAGCGATGGACGTGCTCGTCCTCCTCCCTGACACGGCGACGTACCACCTCCGGCGGGGCCGGCTCCCTCCGCACCGAAACAGGCCCACACGAACGCCACCAAACGAGATCAGGGTCGACGACGGGACCCGGGGTCGGGTTCCTCATCAAGTGGCGTGCCCCTCCAGGCAGCACCTCCCAATGCCAGCCCGGCGGAGCCCAGTCCCGGACATGGGTCAGCCGGATGTCGTCGCGGACGGGTCGACGGCGAGGATGCGGGTCGGGCATCGTCGAGAACAAATACTAGCTATATGCCCGCAAAAAGTAACATTTTTTAATGATTGGATTTTGATAACTAAAATTTCTAACATTTCTATATAACTAACATTCCTATAACATTTCTAACAATGCTATATAACTAACATTTCTATAACATTTCAAATATTTCTAAAACTAAAAAACAGAAAAAAAAAATTATAACATTTCTATATATAACTAACATTTGTATAACATTTCTAATATTTCTATAACTAAAAAAAAGAAAAATTTCTAACTTTTTTATAACTATTTCTATAACTAAAAAATACAAAAAATTCTAACAATTCTAACTATTTTATAACTATTTCTATAACTAAAAAACAGAAAAATTTCTAACAATTCCAACATTTCTATAACATTTCTAACAATGCTATATAACTAACTATTTCTATAACTAAAAAAAGAAAATTTTCTAACAATGTTATATGTGTGTGTGCTCACCGGCGAGGCGAGAGGCGAGAGGCGACGGGGGGCGGCGACGGGGACGGCGACGGGCGCGGCGACGACGGGGATGGCGACGACGGGGACATGGACGGGGCGGCGATGACGGGGACGGGCCGGGGCGGCGACGACGGGGACGGGGCGGCGATGACGGGGATGGGGACGACGCGGGACGGGCCGGGACGGCGCGGCGGTGACGACGGGGACGACGGGGACGGGGATGACGGGGCGGCGACGACAGGGACGGGGGCAGCGACTAGGGTTATGGAGACGGGGGCGGCGGGCGACGGGGCAGAGGAGAAGAATCAGAGGAGAAACTGAAATTTTTTAAGTGTTTAGTTATATAGGATGGACCTTTAGTACCGGTTGGAGCCACCAACCGGTACTAAAGGCCTGTTTTGGCCAGGCCAAGCGGCGGGAACCGCACCCCCTTTAGTGCCAGGTGGTGGCTCCAACCGGTACTAAAGGCCCCCCCTTTAGTACCGGTTGGTGCTACCACCCGGCACTAAAGGGGGTGCGCTGGCGCAGGTGCGGTGCGAAATGATTAGTCCCACCTCGCTAGCCGAGGGGCGTCCGCACTGGTTTATAAGCCCCAGTGCGGTAGCTCCCTCGAGCTCCTCTCGAAAGCAGGCCTACTGGGCGTAAATGTTCTGTGCTTCCTTGTGGGCCTACTGGGCCTTTGCGGGCCTGCATCCTGGCCCAACAACAGGTTCGGTTTCTAGTCGTATGCAGGCCGCTGTGGCGCAGTAGGTGGGCTTTTTTCTTATTTTTTTTGCTTTATTTATTTTTGTTTGAGTTGTTTTTTTGCTGTATTTAGAGTTTCTTTGTGAATATTTTTGCTTTAGGTACAAAAAATTACAAACTTTCTGTTAGTACCGGTAGTTTACAAATTTGAATAGTTTAAATTTTGATTTATTTGAAATTTGTGTGAATCACTAGTTTGTGAATAACTTAACTTTGAGAATAGATTTTTCAGTGATTCTTTTTTCTTATGTTTAATATTAGTGTGTTTTATCATTATATTCAATTTGGTAATGCTTAGGTTATTTAAGAAATGCCTTTTGTAACGGATGAGTTTTCGTCCGAAACCCTGATACTTCGAAAGAGATTGTCCATTTAGTACACGAAGAGCATCCAGTTTTTGCGGTAACCCTCTCTACTTTTTTGCACATGCTATGTGGGTGAAATTATGATACCATGCCAACTTTCAACCTTTTCTGAGTTCATTTGAAATGCTTTTCAATTTCAGGGTCATTTAGCTTTAAAAAATCAGTAAAGGCATGAAAGAATTTGTTTGGACATAAAATTTCTTCGCATTTCAAATGCCAAAACACATAACTACCCTAACTATTACAGTGATTCCCTCCTGGGTGTGAAACACAGAAGAAAGTGATGATAGTGAAGCCGATCACATCCCAGATCTTTGGGTGTGAAACTTTTTCTTCGCGTGTGTCCCTTTGCGCCGTAACCATGGAAAATCTTCATCATTTAACGGGATGCTCGGGTCAATATTCACTGTGAATGGAGCAATTTCATCAAACTTTTCATAATCTTCTGACATGTCTGTCTTGTCATCCACTCCCACGATGTTTCTCTTCCCAGAAAGAACTATGTGCCGCTTTGGCTCATCGTACGATGCATTCGCTTCCTTATCTTTTCTTTTTCTGGGCTTGGTACACATGTCCTTCACATAGAAAACCTGTGCCACATCATTGGCTAGGACGAATGGTTCGTCTGCATACGCAAGATTGTTGAGATCCACTGTTGTCATTCCGTACTGCGGGTCTTCCGTTACCCCGCCTCGTGTCATATTGACCCATTTGCACAGAAACAAAGGGACCTTCAAACCACGTCGATAGTCAAGTTCCCATATGTCCTGTATATAACCATAATATGTTTCCTTTCCTGTCTTGGTTTCTGCATCAAAGCGGACACCACTGTTTTGGTTGGTGCTCTTCTTATCTTGGGCGATTGTGTAAAATGTATTACCATTTATCTCGTACCCTTTGAAAGTCATTATATTCGAAGATGGTAACTGGGACAACAAGTACAGGTCATCTTCAATAGAGGTGTCATGCATGGTACGTGTCTGCAACCAGCTGGCGAAACTCCTGGTTTGTTCACGTGTAATCCAGTCATCAGACTGCTCCGGGTGTTTGGAGCATAGCAAATTCTTGTGTTCATCCATATACGGAGCCACCAAGGCAGAATTCTGTAGAACTGTGTAGTGTGCTTCAGTGAGAGAATGTCCGTCCATACATATTATTTGTTCCCCTCCTAGCGTGCCTTTTCCATCCAGTCTGCCCTTATGCCGCGATTCAGGAACACCAATCGGCTTAAGGTCAGGAATAAAGTCAATACAAAACTCAATGACCTCCTCATTTTCATGGCCCTTGGAGATGATTCCTTCTGGCCTAGCATGGTTATGAACATATTTCTTTAAGACTCCCATGAACCTCTCAAAGGGGAACATATTGTGTATAAATACAGGACCCAAAACGTTAATCTCTTCGCATAGGTGAACTAGGACGTGCGTCATGATGTTGAAGAAGGATGGTGGGAACACCAACTCGAAACTGACAAGACATTGCACCAAATCATTCTCTAACCTTGGTATGATTTCTGGATCGATTACCTTCTGAGAGATTGCATTGAGAAATGCACATAGCTTCACAATGGCTAATCGAACATTTTCCGGTAGAAGCCCCCTCAATGCAATCGGAAGCAGTTGCGTCATAATCACGTGGCAGTCATGAGACTTTAGGTTCTGGAACTTTTTCTCTGCCATGTTTATTATTCCCTTTATATTCGACGAGAAGCCAGACGGTACCTTAATACTAAGCAGGCATTCAAAGAAGATTTCCTTCTCTTCTTTGGTAAGAGCGTAGCTTGCATGACCCTGATGTATGCCGTCTTTTCTGTGCATACATTACTGGTCCTCCCGTGCCTCAGGTGTATCTTTTGTCTTCCCATACACGCCCAAGAAGCAAAGCAGGGTCACACAAAGATTCTTCGTCACGTGCATCACATCGATTGCGGAGCGGACCTCTAGGTCTTTCCAATAGGGCAGGTCCCAAAATATAGATTTCTTCTTCCACATGGGTGCGCATCCGTCCGCGTCATTCGGAACAGGTTGTCCACCAGGACCCTTTCCAAAGACCACCTTCAAATCCTTGACCATATCATGTACATCAGCACCAGTACGGTGGCGAGGCTTCGTCCGGTGATCCGCCTCACCTTTGAAATGCTTGCCTTTCTTTCTTACGGGATGCCTGCTCGGAAGAAATCGACGATGTCCCAGGTACACATTCTTCTTACAATTAGCCAATTATATACTGTCGGTATCGTCCAAACAGTGCGTGCATGCGCGGTATCCCTTGTTTGTCTGTCCTGAAAGGTTACTGAGAGCAGGCCAATCATTGATGGTCATGAACAGCAACGCCTTTAGGTCAAATTCTTCCCCCATGTGCTCATCCCACGCACGTACACCTGTTCCATTCCACAGTTGTAAGAGCTCTTCAACTAATGGCCTTAGGTACACATCAATGCCGTTGCCGGGTTGCTTAGGGCCTTGGATGAGCACTGGCATCATAATGAACTTCCGCTTCATGCACAACCAAGGAGGAAGGTTATACAAACATAGAGTCACAGGCCAGGTGCTATGGTTGCTGCTCTGCTCCCCAAAAGGATTAATGCCATCTACGCTTAGACCAAACCATATGTTCCTTGCGTCATCTGCAAACTCCTTCCCATACTTTCTTTCGATTTTTCTCCACCGCGACCCGTCAGCGGGTACTCTCAACTTTCCGTCTTTCTTACGGTCTTCTCTGTGCCATCGCATCGCCTTGGCATGCTCTTTGTTTTGGAACAAACGTTTCAACCGTGGTATTATAGGAGCATACCACATCACCTTGACAGGAATCTTCTTCCTGGGGCGCTCGCCCTCGACATCACCAGGGTCATCACGGCTGATCTTATAGCGCAATGCACCGCATACCGGGCAAGCGTTCAAATCCTCGTACTCACGGTGGTAGAGGATGCAATCATTAGGGCATGCATGTATCTTCTGCACCTCTAACCCTAGAGGGCAGACAGCCTTCTTTGCTTGGTACGTACTCTCGGGCAATTCGTTGTCCTTTGGAAGCATGTCCTTTATCATTACCAGCAACTTTCCAAATCCCTTGTCAGATACACCATTATCTGCCTTCCATTGCAGCAATTCCAGTGTGGTGCCCAGCTTTTTCTTGTCACCTTCGCAATTCAGGTACAACAATTTTTTGTGATCCTCTACCATGCGCTGCAACTTCTTCTTCTCCAAATCACTTGCGCAGTTTCTCTTTGCATCGGCAATGGCCCGACCTAGATCATCAACGGGCTCATCCGATGCCTCGTCTTCAGCTTCTTCCCGCATTGCCGGCTCAGCTTCTTCCCGCATTACCGGCTCAGCTTCTTCCCTCATTGTTGTATCATCTTATTCAGGGAACCCATGGCCAGGATAGCTGTCGTTGTCCTCTTCTTCTTCATTGTCTTCCATCATAACCCCTCTTTCTCCATGCTTGGTCCAAACATTATAGTGGGGCATGAAACCGGACTCAAACAGGTGGACGTGAATGGTTCTTGACGTAGAGTAATTGCGACCATTCTTACAGCCATCACATGGACAATGCATAAAACCATCCGCTCGCTTGTTTGCCTCAGCCGCAAGCAGAAAAGTACGCACGCCATTAATGAACTCGGGAGAGCATCGGTCATCGTACATCCATTGCTGGCTCATCTTCAATACACAGCACCGAAAACATCAAATTAATACAATACATAAAGTTCATACATAAAGAGCATACAACACTTCAATGCAACAAACAAATAACTCTCTAGCTAAAGAATTTAAATGCAACAACAAATGCGATCAAGATCGCAACTAAGGTAACAATTGATCCAACAGCATAATGATACCAAGCCTCACTATGAATGGCATATTTTCTAATCTTTCTAATCTTCAAGCGCATTTTCTCCATCTTAATCTTGTGATCATCGACGACATTGGCAACATGCAACTCCAATTCCATCTTCTCCCCCTCAATTCTTTTCAATTTTTCCTTCAAATCCTCGTTTTCTCTTTCAACTAAATTTAACCTCTCGACAATAGGGTCGGTTGGAATTTCGGGTTCAACTACCTCCTACATACAAATATCTATGTCAACTTGATGGGCATAATTTGTCATAAACACGAAATGCAATGAATAGTTTTAAAAGAGAATATACCACATCCGAATCATAACTCGGACGAGGGCCGACGGGGACGGATATCAAAACCATGGCACTATGCATAACAAACAACGTATGGGTAAGATAATTATACGAGTAACTGTATATCCAAATCACACAAACATCATTTTTTTATATAAAACTTCATGAACAAGAGGCTCACCACAAGGTGGTGCCGACGACGGGACGTTGCGAGCGATCGACGGTGGTTACGACGGAGATTTAGAAGGTACTAAGTAAACCACACCTACATATGCAAAACTAAGTGTTATTTTTGACCTCAAAATGCATATAAATCAAATACTAGCACATATATATAATTCCTCCCAAATTACTAAACTCAAAAATCAATCACTATATAAAGCATTGCACGAGCTAATCTAGCAATGAGAGATGAAAGGAAAGAGTTGCTAACCTTTGTGATCATTTGAATGGATGGGGGCCTTCAAATCTTGGGCAAAATGTGTGATGAGCTTGAGAGGAAGAGGGGAAAGAACAGAGAGGAGAGGGGAAAGGGGAAGAACAGAGCGAGCTCGGGTGGACGAAGGGTCTATGTAGGACGACCTTTAGTACCGGTTCGTGATACGACCCGGTACTAAAGGTGCTGGAGGGGCCCCGGACTGACAACATCCTGCCACCACTCACTTTAGTACCGGTTCGTGGCACGAACCGGTGCTAAAGGTTTGCTACAAACTGGTACTAATGAGAGCGGCCCGACTAGCCGTTGGAACCGGCACTAATGTACACATTAGTGCCGGCTCAAATTCAAACCGGCACTAATGTGCTTCACGTTTGACCCTTTTTCTACTAGTGTAGACTAGTCACAGTGGAGAGTAACTTACACTAGTAACATACACGCTATCCTAGACTCTACATAGTGGGTAGTAATATATGTGTAGTGTCATGCAAAGCTTCACTTATTAAGTTATAGACTCATTTTATGTTGGTGTGTGTGATGTTACTCATAGAATGAGTAACTAGCTAAGTTACTTAATTTACATCTCTCCTCATTAACTCATTGTCACATAGGCAAATTTGTTGAGTTGGACCCAATGTTACTCTTGAAATTACTCCCACTGTGACCAGTGACCAGTTCACTACTTACTCCCACTATGGCTAGTTTTAGGGATAATGCGATTGGAAAAATTGCTATTATTAATTATGTGTTGGCCTTAACTACTTGACTAATCAATTGCATTAATAGCTCGGTTTCCAAATTGATTTGGCATGAAAAAATGTCTATTTAAACATACCTAATCAATTGCATACACAATTAATTACGTGTAATTAATTGCATTAATGACTTAATTTTCAAATTGATTTGGTACTTGGTTTCCAAATTAATTTGCATTAGTGTCTACGTGTGAAACTTTAAAGTATAGATTCTTTTTGACATTATATATTGTCCCTTAGGCTCTTGTTGGAATGTATAGTGCAAGAATGGACGGAAGGTCTACCATCGCTTGTTTTTTGGTGATGCTTGTGTTGTTCAAAAGCACATCTGCAGGTGTGTTCCCTCATTTGTTGTTCTTAAGTAGAGTTCCTTCAAAAGAAGAGCCTTGAAAAATCCACATAAAATTTCAAGATCGTATTACCAAGAGTTTTCTCAAATGTGATGTTGATGCACATGCAGCATTGAAAAATATTATGTTGGTATAATTTCCGTTATGTTTGTGGTACGCAGACTGTGTGAATATAGAGCATAGCCAGACTATGTGATTTTTTAGGGATAACTTTCTTTGGCCATGTTATTTTGAGAAGACATAATTGCTTAGTTAGTATGCTTGAAGTATTATTATTTTTATGTCAATATTAAACTTTTATCTTGAATCTTTCGGATCTGAACATTCATGCCATAATAAAGAAAATTACATTCAGAAATATGTTAGGAAGCATTCCACATCAAAAATTCTGTTTTTATCGTTTACCTACTGAAGGACGAGTAGGAATTAAGCTTGGGGATGCTTGATACATCTCCAACGTATCTATAAGTTTTTATTGTTCCATGCTATTATATTATCTGTTTTGGATGATAACAGGCTTTATTTACACTTTTATATTATTTTGGGACTAACCTATTAACCGGAAACCCAGCCCAAATTGTTTTTTTCCTATTTCGGTATTTCGCAGAAAAGGAATATCAAACGGAGTCCAAACGGCATGAAACCTTCGGGGGTGTAATTTTTGGAACAAACATGATCCAGAGGACTTGGAGTGGACGTCAAGCAATCAACGAGGAGGCCACGAGGCAGGGGGCAGGCCTACCCCCCTGGCGCGCCCTCCACCCTCGTGGGCCCCTCGTTGCTCCACCGACCTACTTCTTCCTCCTATATATATTCATATACCCCACAAACATCCAGGAGAATCGCGAAACCCTATTTCCACCGCCGCAACCTTCTGTACCCAAAAGATCCCATCTTGGGACCTTTTTCGGAGCTCCGCCGGAGGGGGCATTGATCACAGAGGGCATATATATCAACTCCATGGCCCTTCCGATGATGTGTGAGTAGTTTACCTCAGACCTTCAGGTCCATAGCTAGTAGCTAGATGGCTTCTTCTCTCTCTTTGGATCTCAATACAAAGTTCTCCTCGATTCTCTTGGAGATCTATTCGATGTAATCTTCTTTTGCGGTGTGTTTGTCGAGATCCGATGAATTGCGGGTTTATGATCAAGTTTATCTATGAGCAATATTTGGATCTTCCCTGAATTCTTTTATGTATGATTGGTTTATCTTTGCAAGTCTCTTCGAATTATCAGTTTGGTTTGGCCTACTAGATTGATCTTTCTTGCAATGGGAGAAGTGCTTAGCTTTGGGTTCAATCTTGCGGTGCTCGATCCCAGTGACAGAAAGGGAAACGACACGTATTGTATTGTTGCCATCGAGGATAAAAATATGGGGTTTACATCATATTGCATGAGTTTATCCCGCTACATCATGTCATCTTGCTTAAGGCGTTACTCTGTTCTTATGAATTTAATACTCTAGATGCATGCTGGATAGCGGTCGATGTGTGGAGTAATAGTAGTAGATGCAGGTAGGAGTCGGTCTAGTTGTCACGGACGTGATGCCTATATACATGATCATACCTAGATATTCTCATAATTATTCGCTTTTCTGTCAATTGCTCGACAGTAATTTGTTCACCCACTGTAATACTGATGATGTCTTCAAAGAAGCCACTAGTGAAACCTATGGCCCCCGGGTCTATTTTCCATCATACAAGTTTCCAATCTATTTTATTTTGAAATATTTACTTTCAATCTATATCATAAAAATACCAAAAATACTTATCTTACTATTATCATTTCTATCAGATCTCACTCTTGCAAGTGGTCATGAAGGGATTGAAAACCCCTTTATCGCGTTGGTTGCGAGGTTCTTATTTGTTTGTGTTGGTACGAGGTAACTCGCGCGTGGTCTCCTACTGGATTGATACCTTGGTTCTCAAAAACTGAGGAAAATACTTACGCTACTTTACTGCACCACCCTTTCCTCTTCAAGGGAAAACCAACGCAGTGCTCAAGAGGTAGCAAAAGTTCTCCTCGATTCTCTTGGAGGTCTATTCGATGTAATTCTTTTTGCGGTGTTTTTGTCAAGATCCGATGAATTGTTGGTTTATGATCAAGATTATCTATGAACAATATTTGATTCTTCTATGGATTATTTTATGCATGATTTAAATGTCTTTGCAAGTCTCTTCGAATTATCAGTTTGGTTTGGCCTACTAGATTGATCTTTTCTTGCAATGGGAGAAGTGCTTGGCTTTGGGTTCAATCTTGCGGTGTCCTTTCCCAGTGACTGCAGGGGCAGCAAGGCGCGTATTGTATTGTTGCCAACGAGGATAAAAAGATGGGGTTATATCATATTGCTTGAGTTTATCCCTCTACATCATGTCATCTTGCCTAATGTGTTATTCTGTTCTTATGAACTTAATACTCTAGATGCATGCTGGATAGCGGTCAATGTGTGGAGTAATAGTAGTAGATGCAGAATCATGTCGGTCTACTTGTCATGGACGTGATTCCTTTATACATGATCATGCCTAGATATTCTCATAACTATTCGCTTTTCTATCAATTGCTTGACAGTAATTTGTTCACCCACCGTAGGTTATGCTATCTTGAGAGAAGCCACTAGTGAAACCTATGGCCCCGGGTCTATTCTCCATTATATTATTTTCCCGTCAACTAGCTATTTCTGTCGCCATTTATTTTGCAATCTTTACATTTCAATCTATACAACAAAAATAACAAAAATATTTATCTTATTATCTTTATCAGATCTCACTTTTGCAAGTGGCCGTGAAGGGATTGACAACCCCTTTATCCGTTGGTTGCAAGGTTCTTGATTGTTTGTGCAGGTACGAGGGACTTGCGTGTAGTCTCCTACTGGATTGATACCTTGGTTCTCAAAACCTGAGGGAAATACTTACGCTACTTTTCTACATGACCCTTTCCTCTTCAAGGGAAAACCAACGCATGCTCAAGAGGTAGCAAGAAGGATTTCTGGCGCCGTTGCCGGGAAGATCTACGCACAAGTCAAGACATACCAAGTAACCATCACAAACTCTTATCCCTTGCATTACATTATTTGCTATTTGCCTCTCGTTTTCCTCTCCCCCACTTCACCATTGCCGTTTTATTTGCCTCTTTTCCGTTCGCCCTTTTTCCACCTGTCTCTTTTCGCTTGCTTCTTATGTGTTCGTGTGTTAGATCGTTTGTTTCGTCGTCATGGCTAGTACTTCTATCATTGTTAGTACTCCCGATCATGAAGTTCTTAATTTTAAACAAAGGGGGGAGAAAATCTAAAAGATGCTTGGCATAGAATTTGCAATGCTTAGAATAGATCTACTAAGAAGCAATCCACTTCCGTTCTTCTTCGCAATTTTTATGTAGGCATCACTCCTTGGAACAGATATATTCTTGATACCATTACCGGAGGGAATTTCTTGGGTAGCCATACTTTTGATTCTTATAATGCTATGTTAGATTTGTTTGGCCCACCACCTCTTTTGGTTAATGGAACTATTTTAACTTTGGAACATGTCATGCAAAGGCTTGAAATTATTGAAAATAAAGTTGCCACTGTAGAGTTGATTGGAAATTTTGATAAAAATGTCCACAACCAAATTACCCAATACGGATCTAAGGTAGGAGTTGCTCTTAAAAATTTAAAGAAAAGGAACCCATAGTTAACGAAAAGATAGATCAAGATTCCACAAGAATCGATAAACTTGAGGATATTATTACAAACTTAGGGTCTGCCTTTTCTTCCATGAAAAATACCCCAAATCATCTTACTACTAAAGTTTCCAAGTTCATGTATGTGCCTAAAAATAAAGGTGAATCTTCTAGTAAGGAAAATGCGGATCTCAAATCAATAAGTGTTCACCCCAACTTTTTCGCTATCATTAGGGAATCTTTTGCTACAAATGAATTTCTTGATTTCTTGCCTAGGAGTTTGATCATTAATAAAAAGAAGGAAACTCCTAAGGGATATAAGTGTTCCATTGAAGAAATACCTACCAAAGATGACAATACCTAGGTCTATCCTTGTTTTTATGCCTAGCTAGGGGCGTTAAACGATAGCGCTTGTTGGGAGGCAACCAATTTTATTTTTGTTTCTTGCTTTTTGCTTCTGTTTAGTAATAAATAAATCATCTATCCTCTGTTATGATTGTGTTTTTTATGTTTTAATTAGTGTTTGTGCCAAGTAAAGCCTTTAGGATCTTCTTGGATGATTGTTGTTTGATCTTACTGAAAAAAACAGAAAGTTTGCGCTCACGAGAATAATTTTCATTTTTAACCAGAGAGCGATAAAATACTGATTCCAATTGCAGTAGATCAATATACAAATTATTGAGGTCGTCCTTATTTTTTAGGCTTTTTGGAATTACAGAAGTATTCGAAACCTACAGATTACTACAGACTGTTCTGTTTTTCATGTGTTGTTTGCTTAGTTTGATGAATCTATGCCTAGTATCGGGGGGTATGAACCATAGAGAAGTTGGAATACATTAGGTTTAACACCAATATAAATAAATAATGAGTTCATTACAGTACCTTGAAGTGGTGGTTTTTTTTTCTTATACTAACGGAGCTCATGAGATTTTCTGTTGAGTTTTGTGTTGTGAAGTTTTCAAGTTTTTGGGTAAAGATTTGATGGATTTGGGGAATAAGGAGTGGAATCCTAAGCTTGGGGATTCCCATAGCACCCCAAGGTAAAATTCAAGGACAACCAAAAGCGTAAGCTTGGGGATACCCCGGAAGGCAACCCCTCTTTCGTCTTCGCTCATCGGTAACTTTACTTGAGGCTATATTTTTATTCACCACATGATATGCGTTTTGCTTGGAGCGTCTTGTATGATTTGAGTCTTTGCCTTTTAGTTTACCACAATCATCCTTGCTGTACACACCTTTTAGAGAGACACACATGAATCAGAATTTATTAGAATACTCTATGTGCTTCACTTATATCTTTTGAGCTAGATAATTTTGCTCTAGTGCTTCACTTATATCTTTTTAAGAGCACGGTGGTGGTTTTATTTTATAGAAATTATTGATCTATCATGCTTCACTTATATAATTTTGAGAGTCTTTTAGAGCAGCATGGTAATTTTCTTTGGCTATAAAATTAGTCTTAATATGATAGGCATCCAATATGGGTATAATAAAAACTTTCATATATAGTGCATTGAATACTATGAGAAGTTTGATACTTGATGATTGTTTTGAGATATGAAAATGGTAATATTAGAGTCATGTTAGTTGAGTAGTTGTGAATTTTAGAGATACTTGTGTTAAAGTTTGTGATTCCCGTAGAATGCACGTATGGTGAACCGTTATGTGATGAAGTCGGAGCATGATTTATTTATTGATTGTCTTCCTTATGAGTGGCGGTTGGGGACGAGCGATGGTCTTTTCCTACCAATCTATCCCCCTAGGAGCATGCACGTAGTACTTTGTTTCGGTAAATAATAGATTTTTGCAATAAGTATGTGTGTTCTTTATGACTAATGTTGAGTCCATGGATTATACGCACTCTCACCCTTCCACCATTGCTAGCCTCTCTAGTACCGTGCAACTTTAGCCATTACCATAAACCCACCATATATCTTCCTCAAAACAGCCACCATATGTACCTATTATGGCATTTCCATAGCCATTCCGAGATATATTGCCATGAAACTTTCCACCATTCCGTTTATTATGACACGCTTCATCATTGTCATATTGCTTTGCATGATCATGTAGTTGACATCGTATTTGTGGCAAAGCCACCGTTCATAATTCTTTCATACATGTCACTCTTGATTCATCGCATATCCCGGTACACCGCCGGAGGCATTCGCATAGAGTCATATTTCTGTTCTAGTATCGAGTTGTAATTCTTGAGTTGTAAGTAAATAAAAGTGTGATGATCATCATTATTAGAGCATTGTCCCAGTGAGGAAAGGATGATAGAGACTATGATTCCCCCACAAGTCGGGATGAGACTCCGGACGAAAAATAAAAAAAGGCCATAAAAAGAAAGGAGAAAAGGCCCAAACAAAAAAATAAAAAGAGAGAGAAAAAGAGAGAAGGGGCAATGTTACTATCCTTTTACCACACTTGTGCTTCAAAGTAGCACCATGATCTTCATGATAGAGAGTCTCCTATGTTGTCATTTTCATATACTAGTGGGAATTTTTCATTATAGAACTTGGCTTGTATATTCCAATGATGGGCTTCCTCAAAATGCCCTAGGTCTTCGTGAGCGAGCAAGTTGGATGCACACCCACTTATTTTATTTTTGAGCTTTCATACACTTATAGCTCTAGTGCATCCATTGCATGGCAATCCCTACTCACTCACATTGATATCTATTGATGGGCATCTCCATAGCCCATTGATACGCCTAGTTGATGTGAGACTATCTTCTCCTTTTTTGTCTTCTCCACAACCACCATTCTATTTCACCTATAGTGCTATATCCATGGCTCACGCTCATGTATTGCGTGAAGATTGAAAAAGTTTGAGAACGTCAAAAGTATGAAACAATTGCTTGGCTTGTCATCGGGTTGTGCATGATTTAAATATTTTATGTGGTGAAGATAGAGCATAGCCAGACTATGTGATTTTTTAGGGATAACATTCTTTGGACATGTTATTTTGAGAAGACATAATTGCTTAGTTAGTATGCTTGAAGTATTATTATTTTTATGTCAATATTAAACTTTTATCTTGAATCTTTCGGATCTGAACATTCATGCCACAATAAAAAGAATTACTTTGAAAATTTTGTTAGGAAGCATTCCACATCAAAAATTCTATTTTTATCATTTACCTACTCGAGGACGAGCAGGAATTAAGCTTGGGGATACTTGATACGTCTCCAACATATCTATAATTTTTTATTGTTCCATGCTATTATATTATCTCTTTTGGATGTTTAATGGGCTTTATTATGCACTTTTATATTATTTTTGAGACTAACCTATTAACCAAAGGCCGAGTACAAAATTGCTGTATTTTTTGCCTATTTCATTGTTTCGAAGAAAAGGAATATCAAACGGAATCCAAATGGAACGAAACCTTCGCGAGGATCGTTTTTGGAACAAACACAATCCAGGAGACTTTGAGTGGACGTCAAGGAAGAAACAAAGCGGCCACGAGGTAGGAGGGCGCCCAGGGGTACCGGTAGGCGCACCCCCCACCCTCGTGGGCCCCTCGTGGCTCCGCCGACCTACTTCTTTCGCCTATATATACTCATATACCCCGAAAACATCTGAGAGCACCACGAAACCCTATTTCCACCGCCGCAACCTTCTATACCCGTGAGATCCCATCTTGGGGCCTTTTCCGACGCTCCGCTGGAGGGGAAATCGACCATGGAGGGCTTCTACATCAACACCATAGCCTCTTCGATGATGTGTGAGTAGTTTACCACAGACCTTCGGGTCCATCGTTATTAGCTAGATGGCTTCTTCTCTCTCTTTGGATCTCAATACAAAGTTCTCCTCGATTCTCTTGGAGATCTATTCGATGTAATTCTTTTTGCGGTGTGTTTGTCGAGATTCAATGAATTGTGGGTTTATGATCAAGATTATCTATGAACAATATTTGATTCTTCTCTAAATTCTTTTATGCATGATTTAAATATCTTTGCAAGTATCTTCGAATTATCAATTTGGTTTGGCCTACTAGATTGATCTTTCTTGCAATGGGAGAAGTGCTTGGCTTTGGGTTCAATCTTGCGGTGTCCTTTCCTAGTGACAGCAGGGGCAGCAAGGCACGTATTGTGTTGTTGCCATCGAGGATAAAAAGATGGGGTTTATATCATATTGCTTGAGTTTATCCATCTACATCATGTCATCTTGCCTAATGTGTTACTCTGTTCTTATGAACTTAATACTCTAGATGCATGCTGGATACCAGTCGATGTGTGGAGTAATAGTAGTAGATGCAGAATCGTTTCGGTCTACTTGTCACGAGCGTGATGCCTATATACATGATCATGCCTAGATATTCTCATAACTATTCTCTTTTCTATCAATTGCTCGACAATAATTTGTTCTCCCACCGTAGATTATGCTATCTTGAGAGAAGCCACTAGTGAAACCTATGGCCCGGGGGTCTATTCTCCATTATATTATTTTCCCGTCAACTAGCTATTTCTGTCGCCGTTTATTTTGCAATCTTTACTTTTCAATATATACAACAAAAATACCAAAAATATTTATCTTATTATGTTTATCATATCTCACTTTTGCAAGTGGCCGTGAAGGGATTGACAACCCCTTTATCGCGTTGGTTGCAAGGTTCTTGATTATTTGTGCAGGTACGAGGGACTTGCGTGTAGTATCCTACTGGATTGATACCTTGGTTCTCAAAAACCGAGGGAAATACTTACACTACTTTGTTGCATCACCCTTTCCTCTTCAAGGAAAAACCAACGCATGCTCAAGAGGTAGTAAGGCAATGCAGTCAAGTAGCTCCTACCAGGCGGCAGCCTCCAGAGACCCAAATGGTCTCCGAAAGGCGAGGCGCCCTAAGTCAATAAGGGCCCTCTCAACCGACATCCTAGGATCAACGGCGATGGAGAATAGGTCAGCGAAGCACGCAGCAAAGGGGGAATCGCCCACCCAGCGGTCAAACCAGAACAGAGTCGCAGCTCCAGATCCAACCGAGATGGATGTCCCGATGCGAAGCACCGGGAGCAGCTGGATGACCGACTACCAGAACTGGGAGCCGCCGGTTTTCTGGAAGAAGGCGAGGGGCTGCCCATGAAGGTATTTATTCCGGATAATGTCTAAATAGAGGCCACACCTTGCCCTTGAGAGATCCGCCAAAGCCAGCGGGATAGTAGGGCGATGTTCATGCGCATAGAGCACATGATCCCAAGGCCCCCTTGCTCCCGAGGCTTGCAGATATTCGGCCAGCTGACCATATGGTATTTCTGTCTATCGTTGTTGCCCACCCAATAGAAACGAGATTGAACTTTGGCGATCTCATGATGCAGGGTTTCGTGTAGGCTATAGAAGCTCATGAGGAACAAGAGGAGACTGTGCAAAATGAGTTTATGAGAATCGTCCGGGCCGCCTTAGACAGCCATCTCCCCTGCCAGGGTTCAATACATGTCTGCAACTTTGCCACGGTCAGGCACAAGTCAGCCACGGTGAGCCTAGAGTCACTAATGGGAGTCCCCAGGTAGGTCGTGGGGAAGGTGCCCAAGCGGCAGTTAAGCCGGTTGGCGATGCCCAGGCATTCGTCCTGGGAGTAGCCCATCACCATCACATCATTCTTGTCGAAGTTGATCTTGAGGCCAGACATTTGTTGGAAGCAGAGGAGGAGGAACTTCAGATTCGAGATGCCAGTCTCCGAGCCTTCCACCATAATGATGGTGTCATCAGCGTATTGGAGGAGGGAGATTTCGGAGCCGTCGGCCAAGTGAGGAGTAATCCCATGAATATGGCCAGCCGCCTTGGCCTTGTCAAGGATGGCGGCAAGAGCGTCGACCACCATGTTGAACAAGAATGGGGAGAAGGGGTCGCCCTGTCTAACACCACAAAGGGTGGGGAAGTAGGGACCAATCTCCCCATTGATGTTCACGGCCGTGCGACCGCAGGAGACCAGCTGCATCACTTGGGTGATCCAACGGTCATGATCGAAGCCCTTTCAGAGCAAAACTTCACGAAGGAAGGACCAACTGACTGTATCGTAGGCCTTATGGAAATCGAGCTTCTGGACGACCGCCTTGAGGTGCTTAGAGAGGACCTAATGGAGCAATTCATGGAGATGAGTAATGTGATCCGCCCTTGGATGAAGGCGGTCTGGTTGGGATGAGTAACGTGATCCGCCAGCAGGGTCACCCTATTGGCGTTCTTTCTTTTTTACAATGGAAAGATATAATAATGACCCCATTGGCACTACACGGACTTCATCTTTCATACAAACAGGTTTGTGGCGCTACTTTCATTAAAGAACCAAAGAACCCAAGTTTGGCTGGTTACAAAGCATCATCAACACTGAAAGGCTCCTCTCTTTGAAGCCATTATCAAAAATGACATCAACATAATGAAATACAGCCCCGTACACCGCCCTCACAGCCCCCACGACCACCTCCCGAGCTAGATTACCTACCTAGTTTTATTTTAGGGGATGTTGTGCTGAGCCCCAGCAAGACTTTTTTATTTTATTTTATGCTCTCTCGCTATTTGAACTCCTCTTTGTAAGAACTTTGTCGTTGGTCGTTGCTTTATAATATAAAGTGGGGGGAACCCTTTACCATCGTAATGAAATGCAGTAATCGAAATACCCATGCGTTGTAAGGATAAAACAATGTTTGAAGAGTGCTGGCGTGTGACTGATTGTCCTCCGCTGCAGTGGTGTTGACTGTGTTGTGACAACGTTGGTGGCTAATTATTTCAAGTGTATATGAAGCAGTAGATTATGGCCTGTTTCAGAAAGTTTCTCTACTATTAGAGCATGGTTAATAGTATAGCCAACTGCTGGCTATAAGCCATTGCCATGTCATATATAGCCCATCTTATAGCCAATATTTACAATAGTTGATTAGAAGAGTGTACTACTTTTTTATTATATGGCCCACCTTTCACTCTCACAAAGTGCCTAGGAGCACGTGCTAGAGTTGGCTCTTCACCAAGAGCCCGCTTACCTTCTCTCTCCTCTTTTCTTTCCTCCAACTAAGCAAGAATATACTAGTTTATTTCTTATAGCCAGCTAACTCAGCTCTATTGTACTTGCTCTTAGGGAAACGAAATTGATGTGAAGTGTTGATGTCATGCATCAGATGGCGCGAACTTCAGCGTTGTCCACAAATCGTGTGTGTGGCATCGTGTGTATAGCAGGGTTCTTAGACTAGCCATAGTGGAGAGTAACATACACTACTAACATACACATTATCCTAGGCTAGGTTACTACCTTCATAGTGGGTAGTAACAAAAGTGTGGTGTCATGCAAAAATTATTTATTAGGTTATAGACTCATATTGTTTTGAGATATGTGATGTTACAATGACATATTATGTTACCAGAAACATCTCTCTTCATTAATTACTTGACACATCAGCTTTTTTTGCCTACGTGGCATCTATGTTAGACTAGTCACAGTGGAGAGTAACTTACACTAGTAACATGTTGGGGATCGTAGCAGAACTACGCATCACCAAGATCAATCTATGGAGTAATCTAGCAACGAGGGGAAGGGGAGTGCATCTACATACCCTTGTAGATCGCTAAGCGGAAGCGTTGCAAGAACGCGGATGAAGGAGTCGTACTCGTAGCGATTCAGATCGCGGTTGATTCCGATCTAAGCGCCGAACCACGGCGCCTCTGCGTTCAACACACGTGCAGCCCGGCGACATCTCCCACGCCTTGATCCAGCAAGGGGAGAAGGAGAGGTTGGGGAAGACTCCGTCCAGCAGCAGCACGACGGCGTGGTGGTGGTGGAGGAGCGCGGGACTCCAGCAGGGCTTCGCCAAGCACTACGAGAGACGAGGAGGGAGAGGGGTAGGGTTGCGCCAACAGGGAGATCGAATCGTGTGTTGGGCTGCCCCTTTGCCTCCACTATATATAGGGGGAGAGGGAGGGCTGCGCCCCCATCTAGGGTGGCGGCCACAAGGGGGAGAGGGGGAGGCGCACCTGGGGTGGGCCTTAGGGCCCATCTGCCCTAGGGTTTGCCCCCCTCCCCTCTTGGAGGCGCCTTGGGCCTTGGTGGGAGGCGCCCCAGCCCACCTAGGGGCTGGTCCCTTCCCACTATTGGCCCATGTACGCCTCCGGGGCCCGTGGCCTCTCCCGGTGGACCCCCGGACCCCATCCGGTGGTCCTGGTACACTACCGGTGATGCCCGGAGCACTTCCGGTGGCCAAAACCATACTTCCTATGTATCAATCTTTACCTCCGAACCATTCCGGAACTCCTCGTGACGTCCGGGATCTCATCCGGGACTCCGAACAACATTCGGTAACCGCGTACACACTTTCCCTATAACCCTAGCATCATCGAACCTTAAGTGTGTAGACCCTACGGGCTCGGGAGTCATGCAGACATGGCCGAGACAAATCTCCGGTCAATAACCAACAGCGGGATCTGGATACCCATGTTGGCTCCTACATGTTCCACAATGATCTCATCGGATGAACCACGATGTCAAGGATTCAATCAATCTCGTATACAATTCCCTTTGTCTATCGGTACGATACTTGCCCGATATTCGATCGTCGGTATCCCGATACCTTGTTCAATCTCGTTACCGGGAAGTCTCTTTACTCGTTCCGTAACACATCATCCCGTGATCAACTCCTTGGTCACATTGTGCACATTATGATGATGTCCTACCGAGTGGGCCCAGAGATACCTCTCTGTTACACGGAGTGACAAATCCCAGTCTCGATTCGTGCCAACCCAACAAACACTTTTGGAGATACCCGTAGTGAACCTTTATAGCCACCCAGTTATGTTGTGATGTTTGGCACACCCAAAGCACTCCTACGGTATCCGGGAGTTGCACAATCTCATGGTCTAAGGAAATGATACTTGACATTAGAAAAGCTTTAGCATACGAACTACACGATCTTGTGCTAGGCTTAGGACCGGGTCTTGTCCATCACATCATTCTCCTAATGATGTGATCCCGTTATCAACGACATCCAATGTCCATGGTCAGGAAACTGTAACCATCTATTGATCAACGAGCTAGTCAACTAGAGGCTTACTAGGGACATGGTGTTGTCTATGTATCCACACATGTATCTGAGTTTCCTATCAATACAATTATAGCATGGATAATAAACGATTATCATGAACAATGAAATATAATATAATAATAACCAATTTATTATTGCCTCTAGGGCATATTTCCAATAGTCTCCCACTTGCACTAGAGTCAATAATCTAGTTCACATCGCCATGTGATTAACACTCACAGGTCACATCGCCATGTGACCAACATCCAAGAGTCTACTAGACTCAATGATCTAATTCACATCACTATGTGATAAACACTCAAAGAGTTCTGGGTTTGATCATGTTATGCTTGTGAGAGAGGTTGTAGTCAACGGGTCTTGCCATATTCAGATCCCTATGTATTTCGCAAAACTTTATGTCATATCGTAGATGCTGCTACCACATTCCACTTGGAGCTATTCCAAATTGTTGCTCCATTATACGTATCCGGTATCTCTACTCAGAGCTATCCGGATAGGTGTTAAGCTTGCATCGACGTAACTCTTTACGTCGAACTCTTTATCACCTCCATAACCGAGAAACATTTCCTTATTCCTCTAAGGATAATTTTGACCACTATCTAGTGATCCACTCCTAGATCACCTTTGTACCCTCTTGCCAGACATGTGGCAAGGCACACATCTGTTGCGGTACTCAGCATGGCATACCATATAGAGCCTATACCTTCGTCCTTCCTCTTTCTTCGAGTCTTACTCAACTTCACACCTTACAACTCAGGTAAGAACCCCTTCTTTGACTGATCTATTTTGAACTCCTTCAAAAACATGTCAAGGTGTGCGTCCTTTGAAAGTATCATCAGGCGTCTTGATCTATCTCTATAGATCTTGATGCCCAATATGTAAGCAGCTTTATCCAGGTCTTCCTTTGAAAATCACTCTTCAAACAACCGTTTATGCTTTCCAGAAATTCTACATTATTTCGAATCAACAATATGTCATCCACATATACTTATCAGAAATGTTGTAGTGCTCCCACTCACTTTCTTGTAAATACAAGTTTCTAGCAAACATTGTATAAACCTAAAAGCTTTGATCACTCCATCAAAGCATATATCCTGACTCCGAGATGCTTGCTCTAGTCCATAGAAGGATCGCTGGAGCCAGCATACCTTTTAGCACCCTTAGGATTGACAAAAATTTGATTGTATCACATACAACTCTTTCTTACGAAAATTGGTAAGAAAACTTGTTTTTGACATCCATCTGTCAGATTTCATAATCGAAAAATACAGCTAATGCTAACATGATTCCGACGGACTTAAGCATCGCTACGGGTGAGAAATTCTCATCGTAGTCAACTCCTTGAATTTGTGAAAAGACTCTTTCCCACAAGTCAAGCTTCATAGACGGTAACATTACCGCCCACGTCTGTCTTCTTCTTAGAGATCCATTTATCTCAATGGCTTGCCGATCAGCGGGCAAGTCCATCAAAGTCCATACTTTGTTCTGATACATGGATCCTATCTCGGATTTCATGGCTTCTAACCATTTGTCGAAATACGGGCCCACCGTCGCTTCTCCATAGCTCGTAGGTTCATTGTTGTCCAACAACATGATATCTAAGACAGGATTACCGTACCACTCGGGAGTAGTACATATCCTTGTCGACCTATGAGGTTCGACAGCAACTTGATCCGAAGCTTCATGATCACTATCATTAACTTCCTCTTCAACAGACATAGGCGCCACAGAAAACATCTTTCTGTGTTGCATCACTCTCTGGTTGAAGTAAAGGTTCGACAACATCATCAAGTTCTATCTTCCTCCCACTCAATTCTTTCGAGAGAAACTCCTTCTCGAGAAAGGACCCATTCTTAGAGACAAACAATTTGCCCTCGGATCTGAGATAGAAGGTATACCCAACTGTCACCTTTGGGTATCCTATGAAGATGTGTTCGTCCGCTTTGGGTTCGAGCTTCTTCGGCTGAAGCCTTAAGCATCGCAGCCCCAAACATTAAGAAACGACAACTTTGGTTTCTTGCCAAACCAATGTTCATACGACGTCGTCTCAACAGACTTATATGGTGTCCTATCTAAAGTGAATGCAGCTGTCTCTAATGCATAACCTCAAAATAATAGCGGTAGATCAGTAAGAGACATCATAGATCGCACCATATCTCATAAGGTTCGATTACGACGTCCGGGCACACCATTACGCTGTGGTGTTCCAGGTGGCTTCAACTGCGAAACAATTCCACAATGTCTTAAGTGATTGCCAAACTCATAACTCAGAAAATCCCCTTTGATCAGATCGTAGGAACATGATCTTCTTGTTATGATGATTCTTAACTTCACTCTGAAAATCGCTTGAACTTTTCAAACGTTTCAGATTTGTGCTTCATTAAGTAAATATACCTATATCTACCCAAATCGTCAGTGAAGATGAGAAAATAGCGATATCCACCGCACGCTTCAATTCTCATTGGATCACACGCATCAGCATGCATGATTTCCAACAAGTCACTTGCCCGTTTCATTGTACCTAAAAACGGGGTCTTAGTCATCCTGCCCATGAGACATGGCTCGCATGTGTCAAGCGATTCAAAATCAAGTGACTCCAAACATCCATCGATATGGAGTTTCGTCATGCATCTTACGCCAATATGACCTAAGCGGCAGTGCCACAAGAAAGTGGTACTATCATTATTAACTCTACATCTTTTGGCGTGAACATGTGTATTACCATGACCGAGATTCAATGAACCATTCACATAGGGTGCATGACCATGAAAGGTATTATTCATGTAAACAGAATAACCATTATTCTCTAACTTAAATGAATAACTGTATTGCAATGAACATGATCTAATCATATTCATGCTCAACGTAGACACCTGATAACATTTATCTAGGTTCAATACTAATCCCGAAGGTAGATGGAGCATGCAATGGTGATCTCATCAACTTTGGAAACACTTCCAACACACATCGTCACCTCGCCCTTAGCCAGTCTCCGTTTAGTTCGTAGCTTTTGCTTCAAGTCACCAATAATAGCAACTGAACCGGTATCCAATACCCAGGTGCTACCAGGAGTACTAGTGAGGTACACATTAATAACACATATATACTTTGTTGAAGTTGCCAGCCTTCTTATCTACCATGCATTTGGGGTAATTCCGCTACCAGTGACCGTTCCCTTTACAATAGAAGCACTTAGTCTCGGGTTTAGGTTCAACCTTGGGTTCCTTCACTGGAGCGGCAACTGGTTTGCCATCCATGAAGTTTCCCTTCTAGCCCTTGCCCTTCTTGAAACCAGTGGTCTTGTTAAACCATCAACACTTGATGCTCCTTCTTGATTTCTACCTTTCGCGGTCTTAAGCACCGCGAACAGCTCCGGGATCAACTCCATCCCTTGCATGTCATAGTTCATCACGAAGATCTAGTAGCTTAGTGATAGTGGCTAGAGAACTCTATCAATCACTGTCTTATCTGGAAGTTTAACTCCCACTTGGTTTAAGTGATTGTAGCACCCAGACATTCTGAGCACATGCTCACTAGCTGAGCTATTCTCCTCCATCTTGTTGGCAAAAGAACTTGTCAGAGGTCTCATACCTCTCAACACGGGCATGAGCCTGAAATCCCAATTTCAGCTCTTGGAACATCTCATATGTCTTATGGCGTTCAAAACGTCATTGGAATCCCGATTCTAAGCCGTAAAGTATGGTGCACTAAACTATCAAGTAGTCATCAGAATGTGTCTGTCAGCTGTTCACAACATCCACAGACGACGTTGTAGGGGTTTGCACATCGAGCGGTGCATCAAAAGACGTAAGCCTTCTGTGTAGCAGTGAGGACACTCCTCGGACTACGGACCCAGTCCGCATCATTGCTTACAATATCTTTCAACTTGTTCTTTCTCTAGGAACGTATTGAAATAGGGAGCTACAACGTGAGCTATTTATCTACAACATATTTGCAAAGACAATTTAGACTATGTTCATGATAATTAGGTTCATCTAATCAAATTATTCAATGAACTCCCACTCAGATAGACATCCCTCTAGTCATCTAAGTGATACATGATCCGAATCGACTAGGCCGTGTCCGATCATCTCGTGAGACGGACTAGTCATCAACGGTGAACATCTAATGTTGATCGTATCTTCTATACGACTCATGTTCGACCTTTCGGTCTTCCGTGTTCTGAGGCCATGTCTGTACATGCTAGGATCGTCAAGTCAACCTAAGTGTTTCGCATGTGTTCCGAGGCCATGTCTGTACATGCTAGGCTCGTCAACACCCGTTGTATTCGAACGTTAGAATCTATCACACCCGATCATCACGTGGTGCTTCGAAACAACGAACCTTCGCAACGGTGCACAGTTAGGGGAAACACTTTTCTTGAAATTTTAGTGAGGGATCATCTTATTTAAGCTACCGTCGTTCTAAGCAAATAAGATGTAAAACATGATAAACATCACATGCAATCAAATAGTGACATGATATGGCCAATATCATTTTGCTCCTTTTGATCTCCATCTTCGGGATCCATGATCATCGTTGTCACCGGCATGACACCATGATCTCCATCATCATGATCTCCATCATCGTGTCTTCTTGAAGTTGTCTCGTCATCTATTACTTCTACTACTATGGCTAACACTTTAGCAATAAAGTAAAGTAATTACATGACGTTTATGTTGACACGTAGGTCATAAATAAATTAAGAAAACTCCTATGGCTCCTGCCGGTTGTCATACTCATCGACATGCAAGTCGTGATTCCTATTACAAGAACATGATCAATATCATACATCACATATATCATTCATCACATCCTTTTGGCCATATCACATCACACGGCACATGCTGCAAAAACAAGTTAGACATCCTCTAATTGTTGTTGCAAGTTTTTACGTGGCTGCTATAGGTTTCTAGCAAGAATGTTTCTTACCTACGCCAAAACCACAACGTGATATGCCAATTTATATTTACCCTTCATAAGGACCCTTTTCATCGAATCCGATCCGACTAAAGTGGGAGAGACAAACACCCGCTAGCCACCTTATGCAACTAGTGCATGTCAGTCGGTGGAACCAGTCTCACGTAAGCGTACGTGTAAGGTCGGTCCGGGCCGCTTCATCCCATGATGCCGCCGAATTAAGATAAGACTAGTAACGGCAAGTAAATTGACAAAATCGACGCCCACAACAACTTGTGTTCTACTCGTGCATAGAAACTATGCATATACCTAGCTCGTGATGCCACTGTTGGGGATCGTAGCAGAAATTTAAAATTTTCTACGCATCACCAAGATCAATCTATGGAGTAATCTAGCAACGAGGGGAAGGGGAGTGCATCTACATACCCTTGTAGATCGCTAAGCGGAAGCGTTGCAAGAACGCGGATGAAGGAGTCGTAGTCGTAGCGATTCAGATCGCGGTTGATTCCGATCTAAGCGCCGAACCACGGCGCCTCCGCGTTCATCACACGTGCAGCCCGGTGACGTCTCCCACGCCTTGATCCAGCAAGGGGAGAAGGAGAGGTTGGGGAAGACTTCGTCCAGCAGCAGCACGACGGCGTAGTGGTGGTGGAGGAGCGCGGGACTCTAGTAGGGCTTCGCCAAGCACTGCGAGAGACGAGGAGGGAGAGGGGTAGGGCTGCGCCAACAGGGAGATCGAATCGTGTGTTGGGCTGCCCCTTTGCCTCCACTATATATAGGGGGAGAGGGAGGGCTGCGCCCCCACCTATGGTTCCCACCCCAAGGGGTGCGGCAGCCCTAGATCCCATCTAGGGTGGCGGCCACAAGGGGGAGAGGGGCAGGTGCACCTGGGGTGGGCCTTAGGGCCCATCTGCCCTAGGGTTTGCCCCCCTCCCCTCTTGGAGGCGCCTTGGGCCTTGGTGGGAGGCGCCCCAGCCCACCTAGGGGCTGGTCCCTTCCCACTATTGGCTCATGTATGCCTTCGGGGCCCGTGGCCTCTCCCGGTGGACCCCGGACCCCTCCGGTGGTCCCAGTACACTACCGGTGATGCCCGGAACACTTCCGGTGGCCAAAACCATACTTCCTATATATCAATCTTTACCTCCGGACCATTCGGAACTCCTCGTGACGTCCGGGATCTCATTCAGGACTCCGGACAACATTCGGTAACCGCGTACACACTTTCCCTATAACCCTAGCGTCATCGAACCTTAAGTGTGTAGACCCTACGGGCTCGGGAGTCATGCAGACATGGCCGAGACAACTCTTCGGTCAATAACCAACAGCGGGATCTGGATACCCATGTTGGCTCCTACATGTTCCACAATGATCTCATCGGATGAACCACGATGTCAAGGATTCAATCAATCCCGTATACAATTCCCTTTGTCTATCGGTATGATACTTGCCCGAGATTCGATCGTTGGTATCCCGATACCTTGTTCAATCTCATTACCGGAAAGTCTCTTTACTCGTTCCGTAACACATCATCCCGTGATCAACTCCTTGGTCACATTGTGCACATTATGATGATGTCCTACCGAGTGGGCCCAGAGATACCTCTCCGTTACACGGAGTGACAAATCCCAGTCTCGATTCGTGACAACCCAACAGACACTTTCGGAGATACCCGTAGTGAACCTTTATAGCCACCCAGTTACGTTGTGACGTTTGGCACACCCAAAGCACTCCTACGGTATCCGGGAGTTGCACAATCTCATGGTCTAAGGAAATGATACTTGACATTAGAAAAGCTTTAGCATACGAATTACACGATCTTGTGCTAGGCTTAGGATTGGGTCTTGTCCATCACATCATTCTCCTAATGATGTGATCCCGTTATCAACGACATCCAATGTCCATGGTCAGGAAAACGTAACCATCTATTGATCAACGAGCTAGTCAACTAGATGCTTACTAGGGACATGGTGTTGTCTATGTATCCACACATGTATCTGAGTTTCCTATCAATACAATTATAGCATGGATAATAAACGATTATCATGAACAATGAAATATAATATAATAATAACCAATTTATTATTGCCTCTAGGGCATATTTCCAACATAACATACACGCTATCCTAGACTCTGCATAGTGGGTAGTAATATATGTGTAGTGTCATGCAAAGCTTCATTTATTAAGTTATAGACTCATTTTATGTTGGTATGTGTGATGTTACTCATAGAATGAGTAACTAGCTAAGTTACTCAATTTACATCTCTCCTCATTAACTCATTGTCACATAGGCAAATTTGTTGAGTTGAACCCAATGTTACTCTTGAAATTACTCCCACTGTGACCAGTGACCAGTTCACTAGTTACTCCCACTATGGCTAGTTTTAGGGATAATACGATTGGAAAAATCGCTATTATTAATTATGTGTTGGCCTTAACTACTTGACTAATCAATTGCATTAATAGCTCGGTTTCCAAATTGATTTGGCATGAAAAAATGTCTATTTAAACATACCTAATCAATTGCATACACAATTAATTACGTGTAATTAATTGCATTAATGACTTAATTTTCAAATTGATTTGGTACTTGGTTTCCAAATTAATTTGCATTAGTGTCTACGTGTGAAACTTTAAAGTATAGATTCTTTTTGACATTATATATTGTCCCTTTGGCTCTTGTTGGAATGTATAGTGCAAGAATGGACGGAAGGTCTACCATCGCTTGTTTTCTGGTGATGCTTGTGTTGTTCAAAAGCACATCTGCAGGTGTGTTCCCTCATTTGTTGTTCTTAAGTAGAGTTCCTTCAAAAGAAGAGCCTTGAAAAATCCACATAAAATTTCAAGATCGTATTACCAAGAGTTTTCTCAAATGTGATGTTGATGCACATGCAGCATTGAAAAATATTATGTTGGTATAATTTCCGTTATGTTTGTGGTACGCAGACTGTCAGTTGGTTCAGATTAAGCTCGTGTACTGCACCAAATCAGTATGCAAGGTTGAATGCTTGGCTCAGTGGCAGGATATGAAGGTCTACGAGCATTGGTGCAATCGGTTTTTCATTGGAACCTGCTACTGCAAGATTTGCTATGATTAATAGATCTTAATGGATATGCTAGGCACACTATCATGTTATCAATAAATAATGCATAACTTTGTGTCCCTGAATCACTGGTTCATGCATGGGAGTGTATGCTTTGGAGAGCGCCATGGGAGACATAATCTATATGGTTTCATGGACAAACTGCTTAAAGGCGAATATCATATAGTTATGAACAAATATAGCGAACGGAACTGATGAGTACATTACTTTCCTTAGCAAACATTTGACTTTGGTCTTCAACAAGAAAACAAGAACTGCATATGTCACCCTTGTGTTGGGAAGAGGAAATAGTCGTCCAGTGTGCCACCTGCAGATGTATGATAAACCAAGCCATGCCAACCGCCCAAGGTGCCATTGCCAGCGCTGGGAACATGGTTATGGAGACTGAAAACAAGACAGTCACGAAACAATCTGTTCATCGTTCCATATACACAACCATCAAGTTAATAACACATTTGATAATGAGGGAATAGCTAGGGGCCAGTTGACTTGGTTTGTTTTTTGGGTCAGTCGATTTGTTCCCAGCCGTTTATCTCCTTCAACCTCCTAAAAAAATTGTTCATCGTCTTCCTCCCCACGATCTCGATATGAACCGCCCACAACCGATGGCCAAACCGCATGCCTCCACCATCCCTGGGCGGCGGCGCTCCCGCAACCGCCTCATCCCCCCGCCCTCCCACCACCGCCATGCTTGCCGCCGCCCACGATCATCCCTCTAACCGGCAAACCACCTAAATTTTCCAGCGAACCTGCACCCCCCAAGCAACCTTAAGATAGACAAGGAGGCTTTTGCTTCTCCCTAGACCCTAGACGTGGAGGCTGCTTCTTCCCCTTGCACCCGAAGATTGACAAGATTAAACCTGCTGGCAGCAGTCTCGGTGCACTACGGTTGCTGCTTCCTTCTCCACCTAATCGATTGACCAAAATTCTAAGTTCAGGCTACTGGCGCCCAGCAAAACTGTTTGATAATAGTATTTTCTTCCTTCTTATTGCATCTGGAACTATAACAATCGGCAGATTTGAAGTATGGACAAACATATAATCTGCTAACTACTTCTTTCTCACTAAATTTGAGACTTTGAGTTCAGTTCGGTGAGCAAAGCTTTCAGATTCAGACAACTGTTGCAGTTACACTTACACCACATCAGCTCACACACAAAACTTTCATGGTTATGGATCCCCTGTTGCCCTAAAAGATTAAAACCACAATAACGCGCGTGATCCGGGCCAGGCTGTGGCCTACAGTTTTTGTAGTGTGAGATACCAAGTTCGTAACTCCGACTGCTCCAGCGCCGTTTTATCAGCTCTCAGACGCAGCACGCCATCGATGAACTTCAGCCGCCATAGACCTGGAGCATGGGTGATCTAGTCAGAGCAGTGCAGATTCTGAGGTCAAAGGCAAACTCGTGAGCAAGTGATAGGAATGCCTCATGCAAGAAATTTGTCAGAAGCCATCAAGATGTAAGCAGAAGAGCGGGCTTGGTAGATGTAAGCAGAAGGCGTGTTCATCTGTTCCTCGTCAGAGGGCGGGGAGCTCCCGCGTTGCATTAAGAAGAGAGTTGGTCCAGTTAATAAGGGAAACTGGACCCAAAAACCATACATGGCACGGTTAATTAAGGGAAACCGGCGAAGACCACACACAGCGGACTAGCACTCGAGGGACGTCGTCCGAGCCAGATTCAAGGGTGCCTAGGCCCAAGACCATCGACAACACAACGTACCCAACCAAGTCAACCTCTGCAACCTCAAGAACACACCTGCATCTAGATGTGTGCTTGCACCTAACCTTCTGAAAAATTAGATCAAACATTGACCTCCACCAAGGCACGAATTGCCTGGACAGCCGTCGGCGTAAACGATTTCTTATACATCTGTAGATAAGGCTTCATCTTCTCTTGCACATCCTCCTCTGTGTTCATCTGTTCCAAGTAGGATGAAAACAAGAAGACATAAGGATTAACGAAAAAGTTCAACAAAGAACTAAACAGTATCACTAGGTGTGTATTGGTTATTACCGTAGACTTTCGGTATTGAGAAAATATAACCATGCAGAAGAGTGGACAAAATGTCCATTTGGTAGGTAAAAGAGTGGCGAAAAAATCAGAAGCATAAATATCATCTTTAACATAAATAATCATTCTTATTTCTATTGACTCTGGCTGGCTGTGTAATGTACATTGGCATGAGACAGGCCAAACAATTTACTACAAGGTTAAAACGGCTCACTACATACATAGGCCTAATTTCTACTCCACCGGCCAAAGACGAGCAGGTCTGTTTACATTTGCCATCAACCAAGAAGCTGCCTGAGGCCATTGATGACCTGCTCCCTCTTTGAAGGATTCATTTTGCCAAGGAGGAGCGAGAGACCGTTGGGCAAAGCCTTCACATCTGAGCTTTCAGCAAGTTGCGACAACAGCCTGGATACTCGTTCAGCTTTCATCTCCTCGAGATGCTTGTCATAGTTGCTACAATCGTCTTTCCAGGCAAAGAAAGCCTCGTCGTCGTCCCACTTCTCGCCATCTCCCTGTCCTTGAGAAGCCATATACCATTCCTTGATACACTCCAGCGCCGATCCATAAGTAGGCATCATCTGCTCACCAGCGGCTTCTCTAACTTGTTTGGCAAGTGAATCCTCAGCAACCCTCCTTCGCAACCTCCTGTAGAAGAAGGCCCGGGACTCCTCCCAGTCCACCACCTTTCTGATCACACCTTTGGCGACCATTCTGGAAGTGGTGTCGTGCAGTTCAGCAAACCGGGTAGCAACCTGAGTGTATATGGGCATCAGCTGCTTCATCCGAGCGGTCATCATACTCCTGATCCTGATGGCCTCCGTTTCCGATGTGCCTATCTTGATTTCTTTGAGGAGGCTAGCATTGAGTCTGACCAACTGAGGGTCAAGCCTTAACATGCTCTCTTCAACTTCATTTGGCTTAAATTTGATCTCAATTAGCGCCTTTGGCTCAAGGACATTACCTTTTGCACTCCTCTCGGCATACATCTCAATGTGCTCAGGATTGACCTTGCTGTCCACCACGACCCATGCGCCTCCACGCAGCTCTCCAGCCTTTGGTATATACACAAAGGCAGGCTGCTTATATGTCCTCAGATTCTCGACAATCATGGAACCGGCCTGAAGGATTCCTTCAAACAGATCCCTTTGGCCACCAGAAAAGCCTCTCCAGTTAGCAAGTATGAACAATGGGAGCTCTTCATGGTTGAAATCCAGCAGTGCCTGGGCTGTTTTCGCGGCCGAATCTGGGAACCACACCTGTCCTGCTTGAGGGACTACACGCTCTGCAGAATCAAGCTGACCAGGATCAGCGGGGGTCACTTGCATCATTGTCTCGGTTTCCACAGCTATGACACCGACTGGAATCCCACCCAGCTTTGCCCTTCCAGTGATAACAGTTTTCGCCCATCCCCCTAATGTTTCCACAAAGCTTTCTCTGTCAAACATACCACCCAACCACTTGCCTCCTTGAGTGTCCTGAATGCCACAGATGGCTGCACGGGCATCACATGAATTCTCTGGTAAGTATGTTACAGGTCTCTCCGGTGGATCAAGAGGTGTCAGAATAGGAAGAGGACCGCCGACATACGCAGGTACGTAGCTGAGCCATTTCAAGATAGCAGAAACACCTTCAAGATCATCTGACACTGTGAGATGGGCAACTCCATTTGCAGCCATGATTTTGGGGCCACCCAGTTGCAATTGGGAGCTATAAACCTCCCGCCTCAGAAGCTTGTTTAGCGGAGCAAACCCAGTTAAAATAATTGGTTGATCAAGACGCTGTATACACCGCAGTCCTATCCGAGCAAGATAAGCCCCAATGCCAACAGCTTTCCCAGTCACAAATGTCAGAGTAAACGTCTCTCTGTATGCATTAGAGTAGGCACTGGCAATGGCACCACTTCCATGTAGATTCTCACAACCGAGTCCATCCTCTTTCCCAACAATGGTATCAACAACCCATCTGGTTTCTCCACTTTCCAGCTTTAGCTCATGGGCTATAACCGAAGATCTTAGGCGTGAATAATCTTGTTCCATGAGGTAAATATACTGAAAACCACGTTCAGGACTCTCATCATCAGACCATCCCACATGGAAGCATGCCTTTATTTCCTCTGCTACACCGAGCCTAGCACCAGAAGTTGCTGCCAAGTAGATTAGAGGAATTTTCCTCTCACAAGCAAGATTGGTAACAGCATCGAAGAATGCATCTTCTCTAGGACCAAAAGAACCAGCTTTAAATGTCACGTCATTTGCAACAACTATAATCTCCCGGCCGTCTGGAAATTCTGGTGTGGACAGCTTCATGTTCCAAGCAACAGTTCCAATATCATTCATACCTGGAGGACGCTCAACTGGAACCAAAGGAGTACCCCATGATCCAGTTGAATCAGCAAACATGAGCTCTGTCACTTGAGCATACTGCTGATTGTGCCCGTTAGCTTCTGCAACATGTGAAATACCAGATTTCCAGGACTCCTTCAATGCTTTTTCAAATACCAATGGGAAATCATAGCAGTATGTAGTTTCATTTTTCCTGGCAGTGTTACGTTTCTGGTCAAGGGCATCCAAAGGTTTGTATGGCTCATGCAATGGAATGCCATGCAAAGGACCAGCTGCGGGTGTGGCGGAGCGGTAGAAAAGCTCATGTGTATTGGAGTCCTCCACTTCTCGGTAAATATCAACAGTGCAGGAATGCCCAGTGACAATGGTAACAACAACTCTCCAAGCACCACTAGCTTGCCCATCACAATCTAACCATAGCTTCACTTCCCACTGGCACACGGAAAGTCGATGCATCCTAACACCGACATGTTCATGTATACTCATAGCCATATGCTTCAAAAGTGTGCATGCTGTCTCCTCATCTTGGCCAACTTCATCCATCCTCGTTGAAACTGGAATTAGATCAAACAACCGCTGCTCTCTCAGTATGCACATATACATATGGGAGTGTGCTGACCTCACAGCCTCATTGTGAGCATGTAACTCTATTTCCTCTAGCGCTGCCATCAATGATCTGAGTATGCTGTTAGATATGAATGACGATGAGGCTTGAGCACGGCATAACTCATTGTCAATATGTCCAAACGAAAAACCATTGGTCATACTTGGCTGTCTGACTATGGTATGAAGAAACATCCTTTGGTCATTTGATCTCGGATCTTTATTGTTCTTTACCAGTGTGTAGATGTGCCACTGGCGATCACGAGATGGGGTGTATTTTGCGTCACTGTAACCTTCTAGATGCACTTTGTCCAATTCAAGAAATGTGGACAAAGGAGGTTCCACATGACGGAGCATCGGGTCCTCCTCATAATATAGCTTGTCAAATGACCATTGGAAGGAGTGGCGCATTGGCGGACGCCCTTCATCTCTTTGGATAATGCAGCTGACAACCCTAACACCAGCACCATTGAGATGTGATGTTATAGTCGTATCCTTCAGAATCTTGGAAAGTTTGTTAATCCTTTCTTGAGCTTGATCCTCATGACCACTGTCTTGAAGAGTGCCCATCTGATTGCTGATACCAACCAAAGCAATGTGCAGAATATTGCCATGGTTAGAATTTATAGGATTACCATTTGAGACACTTCCAGCACCTGCTCTGTAATGTGAAGTCTCCTTTAATGCAGCTTCAATCGCAGTTGACAGACACTGAAGAGACTTGATTACAACCATTACACCCCATCGCCTGCCCCTGGGATCCTGTACTTGTTGCTTTAGAAATGCCGCAGACTGCCCAATATGCTCTTCAGAGAATTCCCATAATGCAATTAGGCCAGACCTGTGCCATTGTATCCGGACACTACCCCTTACAAGGTAATGCTGATACAATCTTCTTATGTATGTCTCGACTACTCTCCGCTGAAGAGTAGGATCACTGTGATCAAACAAAGCCACAAGGGCGTCTTCAACTGCATGTGGGGCACACACTAAATCTTCCATCCTTTCATTGATGGCCATCTTCCTCCTAGGTGTAGAAACCTGCTCTCCTTCCTCAGTAAACATCTCCAGCTCTGAAAGGCTTCTTGCTATGCTTGTGCGGAGTTCACTCAATTTAGTTTGCTCAAGAAGTTGGCTTGCTTTAAGTGCCAGCCCAGAGTATGCTGTATGGTTCAGAGCAGAAAAGCGAATCAACTGGTCCCTGTAAGCAGATGGATTTGCGTAGACCAATCCGTCCATAAGCTGTAGTATCAACTCATTTTTATTTTTCACACCCTGATGGGAGAACACAATATAGACAACCTTCTCAAGGTCTTTTGCATGTTGAAGTCGTAGACGTTCTATCACATCAGACTGAATGTCATCACTGAACAGTTCTTCAACAGATAAATACTCCTCAAAGAGAGACTTGACAACAACGCAAGCATGGCTTTCTCTTCCACCCTCATATGACTTGACCAGGCTCATAAGTGGCTCTATAAGCCTCTCACTGGTAATCCTATCTTTCTCAGAACAGTGTGCAAGATTTGCCTCAATGAATTCCCTTAACAACTTGGCAGGGAAATCCTGGCCCTTCCGGAAGTCAGCATTCAACTCATACTCCTTGTACACACCATCCAACTCATTCCTAAGATCTTTTGGGAGTCGTGTTGCCAAAACGGACATGAGTTCTTGCCACCAAAGAAAAGGGAGCTCAGGGCTGTCTAGGCAGTTTAGCAAATATTGTACAACATGACTGATATTATGTTCATATCCTGCAAGGATCATGTGCGCAGAATTCACACTTGCAGCAAACTTTTGGTGAACTTTGCCAGAAATAGCAGCAGAAGGTCCAAGCTTTGGGAAGGTGCCATGAAATGGTTCAGCTTTCCTCACAGAAGATGGGTCATCAAGATCCAACCTTGCTATCAGGTCACTCGCCTGCATGGCCTGACCCTCAGGCATGACAAAGTGAATGACACCAGAGGCCGGTAGTAACAGTGGCATGCACATCTTCATGACCTCCACCTCAGCATATGGTGTATCAGAAACCACATGAGAACCATCGGCGACCAAAAACCGAAGAAGTTTGCACGGTGTATCAGCCAACAGCTTGGAAGGATCATGCTCTTTCTGTAATAAGCAGGTTCTACCATTGATTAGAAGGCGTGTACCAGCACCCTCTGTCTCTGCGTAAATTACATGACTGTTTCCATCCAACTGCATTAAGAGCCCACCATCACGCAACGAGTGCATCTCTGCTTCAATCTCTGATTCATTGATTCTTAATTTGTAGCTACCAGGTCCACCTCTTACTGTCTTAACTGTATATTTGATCCCCTCTATATTTAGTGTTACAGTCAAATTGACAAGAGAGATGTGCCTTGGTGGTATTTGACCTTTACTGAGATAACCGACATAATCGGTTACAACACTTGAGCTCCTGCTTGATGCTTCATATAGAGCTCCAGCAACAACTGAAAGGTACCATGGTGGCCTCTCTGCTCTGACACGCATAGCTATTCTGCTGTCTAGCCAACCAGTGTGGATCTTATTTTCTCGGTATTCCGCGGCATTCAAGAGATCGACCGTGTAACCAACATTGGTGCGTATCTCTCCACGAATCTGGATCTCTTTTAACCCAAGTACCATATTGGCTATTGCCAACGACCTGGATTCCCCAAAAGCAAAAACATGACCAAACTGAGAATCAGAAAACTCATGAATTGCTCCGCCAGACTTAACCGAGAAATAGGCCCAAGCATTGGGTTTACTTTTAAAGTTTAGCTCCTCCACTCTTCCACCAGTAGGCTTAAACCCGTCATCTGGATCCTCGCTAGTAACTCGAACTGCTACACAGTGACCCGTTGGCCTTACAGACTGTGCTTTGTCCAAGTCAAATTTAGCCGCAACAGCTGATATTTCCTTCCAGCTGTGATAGCCACCTCCATGTTCCACTCCATAAAAGCGTCTGATCTCTGGAATGTTGTAGAGGGGTATGCCCATTCCTACCGCAACTTGAGATGCAGGTAGGTTCACTCCAGCAATCCATTCGGTCACAGGGTGTTCTACCTGCAATCTTGGATTAAGCTCCAGGAAATAGTATTCACCCGTTTCCATGCTGTACAGATATTCCACCGTGGCAGCACCCTGATATTGCACACAATTAGCGAGCCGCCTTGCTGCCTGCTCAAGCTCTCTAACCTTCTCTGGAGGAGCAACAGTGATTGGTCCCTCTTCGATAATCTTTTGGTGCCTTCTCTGAACACTACAGTCCCGACTGTGCAGCGCTGCTACGTTGCCGTGCTTGTCACAGAGCAACTGGACCTCTAGATGCCGGCTCTGAGAGGCCACCTTCATAACAAATATAGGCGATCCAGGGACTTCTCCTTGCACCTGCTTAAACAAGGCTCTCACCTCATCGTCATTGTGCACCTTCCTTATTCCTTTACCACCACCGCCCCACGATGCCTTGATCATTGCAGGATACCCCACCACTTGACAACTTGCGACTGCTTCCTCTGTGGTTGACACACAAGCCTTCTTATAGATCTCCTCAGGTATAGAGTGGCAGGTTTCTTGCGGAACTTTCACCTAGAGCACGATATTTCGTGTTAGTTTTAAGCAACATATATGTATATACAGTGATGGAGAAAACAAAACAATATATATCAAAGAAATAGGAGAAGGCACGCATACATACATGTGACCCACTCCATGGAAGAGTTGGAACTCCTGCTGCTTGTGCAATAAGAGAGGAACCGATCTTATCACCTAATGCCGCCATGGCGGCCGACGGTGGCCCAAGAAAAATGATCCCCTTTTCCTTGAGCGCATCTGGAAGCTCTGGGTCCTCAGAGGCATGACCCCAGCCTGGCCAAACTGCAGAAACCCGGGTCCTCTCTGCTATCTGTATCATGACATGACAGGTGAATCACAAGCAAACATTAGTAACTACTAGTCAAGTACCAAGCACAATGAACATGGATGATATAAGAGCAGGAGAATGACTGATGGATGAACCGCGCTAACCTCGACAATGAGCTGCACATTTGCATAGTTGTTGTTATTGGTTCCACCAGGGACCTCCAAGAACTGGTCAGCGATCCTTACATGCTCCGCATTGGCCCGGAGGTCCTCTGGGGTCGCCATGGCCACCAGAAGGATGGCCTTCTCGGTGCCAAAGGTCTCGGAGGCCCAGGCGCGGATGCTGCGCATGAACTTGACGGCCGCCATCCCATTGTTGGCGACCAGCACGCTGCGGATCGGCGTGTCGCCCCCAAGCGCCCTGCAGAATTCGCTGATCTGGTCGGACCCCGCCATTGCCGCCCCCTCAAAAAACTAACTTTCAGCGCCACCCAGCAGTCACCGCCATCAATGCGGGCGGCGACGGCGCAAGCTTTCAGACGAACACAGCAGACGCTGATCCCGCGGCCGCGCCCGAGATATAATCTACTCCGACGAAATCGAAACCGGTTTGGTAATCTGGTGCTGGCTGCTGCTTATATATGTCGCCGGGGATTGGAAGGGCGGCGGGCGGAGTCGAACGCGATTGGAAGGAGGGAGGGAAGCCCACGCGGAGACGGACGGAGAATAGCGACTAGTTGGTCACGGAGAGGGAGTCCTGCTCCGAAGAGAGGAGAGGTGGACGACGGGACCGACTCGACCGCGGGGGTGGTGCGGGGAGGGCCTGGTGGGTGCGCACCGTAGGCGTTCGACGGAATGCCTGCCGGCCGCGCGCACTGGAAGGGGAGGGGGAGGAAGATCGAAGACGGCGGCGGCGGGGCGGGCCTTGAATGCCTGGCTGCGGCTGCGCTGCCGTCCGCCGCGGAGCAGAGCGAAGACGGGAGGGGAGGCGCGACGACATGCATCCATGGAGTGGGGAGGGAGAGGAGCCGCGGGTGGCGGCTTGGACACGACGAGACGACGACGACTCGCCCCACACCCCATGACCCACTAGTCAGTCAGTCACTTAGTCTCCCCTCCCAATCCCGGCCCTCGGTCCTCCCCTTTGCATATCTAGCCCATCCCTTAAAACCCGTCAGAGAATAAAAATTTGGTTCCGTGGGGCTAAACCATGCCTAGCCGATTCTATATCATCGTCCGCTCTATTTACTACTCTGTAGACATGATGCGTTTAAATTTTTTGCCTCCATTCTAACCCACCGGCCACCGCTCTGCCGGCTGGGTTGTATCCACTCTAGCACACATCTTCTTGCCTCCGTCGGCCATCACAAGCCATCGTCGACACCCTAGAACCCCGCCGACCTCTGGCCGCAAAGATCTTGCAATGATGCTCCCACAGCCAGCACACTTGCAAAGTGCTTACTGGTTCCAACATCGCCACGCACGATCACTGGCTTTGCATCCCATCGTTGTAGCATCATCGGCTCGTCGAAGAAGCGTCGTAGGATGAGGCTCGTAGCAACGCCTTCTCCATGGGCTCGCAGTAGCCATGATGCTTCTTCGCGGCAACCATGCATGGCTGGCTTGACATGTCGTCAGACGGTTTGCCACAGCCGCAACACTCGCTCGCAACGGCTGACATCGCGTTTAATGTGAGGCCCCATGCATGTGTTGCCCTAGCCCCTTTTCCTTCGATCTGTATGCGGAGGAGGAGAGCAAATCTTAGTAACAGCCCGTGCACGTCGACGACTAGTTGCCAGAACCAGAAGCCCTGTCTCGACCATTACTACACGAGCCGCAAATTCCCCCACAATGCAGCATCCAAATTGCGCCAAACATCATGTACTCTCTCCGATCCATATTAATTGACGCTGATTTTGTACAAAGTTAGTAGGGAGTAATGAATTTACAACAGTATCATATGATTGCCGGCGCGGGGGGAGGGGGTACTGTACGCACCTTTCTCCTTGCAGTGGCGCGCCGAGTCGGGGAGGGATCGTCGGGCGACATCTTTGCCGGCGCCGATCTCTATCAGCAGCAACCTGTCGGAGAAGTTCTGCGAGTTGAACGCGAACTCGAAGCTGGGCACCTCGCCGCCGCGTGAGAACTCCAGGTCCTTCTCCGCCCCCTCCGTCGCCAATCGTTCGGCGCCGGCCATGTGCTTCGGCGACTTTGGAAGAGGGAGAAGGTGCGGGACGACGGAAGCGGGGATAGTAAACCCTAGCTGCGGTCTGCGGAGGCTTCTCCGGTAGGCGCGGCCGGTGGCCGGCTATATATATTTTTTAGATTACGGCCGGTTCATTTCGAATGCCCACGAACCTTTTCTATTTTGGAGTAAACCAAAGAATTTCCCAACAAAACCCTCGAAAATGGATAATTACGAGTACACATTCTTCTATCTCTGCTACAAGGACAAATAAAAAAGGTTAATCAGCACCACTATAAGAGAAACTCCAACGCGGTGACCCAAACAGACGCTGATTTTGTCTTTTTTCGTTTCGAACGGCCGTCCGCTCAACCGTGTTAACTTTTTCGTTTGGGTCGGTCGATGCGCCCAATGAGGATGGACGCATTTTGTGACATGCTCGTCCCGGCATTCCATCGAACACCTATGAGTGAACTACCCCGAGCTCCTGCGCGCGCCGCCCTGAGCTCCCACGGCGCACCCCTGCCCGCGGATGAGGTCAACACCCGGCAGCTGAGAGGTCGAAGTGCTCGCGGACGAGGTCGTGCCGGCGATGAAGCCATGGGGTCACACGCTCGCACCTGTGCTCCTCGTTGCACTCTCCGATCGCACGCTCGTGCCCGCCCGCGCCAATGCTCCCGGCGTTGCGCGCTCACGCACGCCCGCGCCTGTGCTCCGCGCGACGTGCTACGGGTCACGAAATGCAATTAGAACTTTCGCATACTACTCCATATGTCATTTTGATTTATGGCATCTCCAACACTGACCCGCAAATATGCCCCCGTATCCACCAGCGGAACAGGGGGCACACATTCTTCTGTTTGTGCCAGAAGGACAAATAAAAAGGTGAATCGGATAGACGCCACCGTAATTCTCGCGTATTCGGGAAATGCTACTAGAACTTATGCATAGTTCTCCCTATGTCATTATGAATTTAGGGCATCTTCAATGCTGACCCGCAAATATGCTCCCACATCCATCAAGGAAAAGGGGGGACCAATCGCGTACACTAATACGGGGGACCACCATCCAAAGCTGCCCGCATACATTTTTCATCAACTATTTAAACTAACCAGACGAAATTCATGTAAAGACCATTAAAGTTTGGATATAATTTACATAAACAAATGATTTTTTTACTGTCTTGCTAATAAAGTTACAAAAATAAAACCTACACCCAGTTCCATGCCCCCTTTCTAGGGGTAATGCCTCATGCTTGGATGAGTTTCTCTCTTGCGTGAGTCAAGTGATTACAAGGGATTGTCTTTAGCTTGTAGACTTGAGTAAATCTTATGAGCCTATCTATGTCTTGTGCCCTTTTCATCTTACTCCCTCTGTCCCAAAATTCTTGTCTTAGATTTGTCTAAATACGGATGTATCAAGTCACATTTTAGCATTAGATACATCTGTATCTAGACAAATCTAAGACAAGAATTTTGGGACAGAGGGAGTATGATAAACAAGTGTAATAACGTCCATAATTGTGGTACTTATCGGTAGAATTACTACGTCACCATTTGAGTTTTGATGGCATTCTTGATTGACCACGTCTTGGTCCAGTCAGATGGATGATGTGGCGTTTAGCTGGGCTACGTGACGTTCAACCAGATGGGCTAGGAGCTTGTCGAGGAGCTTGATACGTCTCCGTCGTATCTACTTTTCCAAACACTTTTGCCCTTGTTTTGGACTCTAACTTGCATGATTTGAATGGAACTAACCCGGACTGACGCTGTTTTCAGCAGAATTACCATGGTGTTATTTATGTGCAGAAACAAACGTTCTCGGAATGACCTGAAACTTCACGGAGCAACTTTTCAGAAAATATGAAAAATACCTACAAAAGATGAAGGCCAGGGGGGCCACCACCTCTCCACGATGGTGGGGGCGCGCCCCCTACCTCGTGGGCCCCTGTTGCCTCTCCGACTCCAACTCCAACTCCATATATTGTGTTTCGGGGAGAAAAAATCAGAGACAAGAAATCATCGCGTTTTACGATACGGAGCCGCCGCCAAGCCCTAAAACCTCTTGGGAGGGCTGATTTGAAGTCCGTTCGGGGCTCCGAAGAGGGAAATCCGTCGCCATCGTCATCATCAACCATCCTCCATCAACAATTTCATGATGCTCACCGCCGTGTGTGAGTAATTCCATCGTAGGCTTGCTGGACGATTATGGGTTGGATGGGATCTATCATGTAATCGAGTTAGTTTTGTTAGGGTTTGATCCCTAGTATCCACTATGTTCTGAGATTGATGTTGCTATGATTTTGATATGCTTAATGCTTGTCACTAGGGCCCGAGTGCCATGATTTCAGATCTGAACCTATTATGTTTTCATCAATATATGAGTGTTCTTGATCCTATCTTGCAAGTCTATAGTTGAAGGAAATATGCCCTAGAGGCAATAATAATGTTATTATTTTATTTCCTTATAAATGTTTATTATTCATGCTAGAATTGTATTATCCGGAAACATAATACTTGTGTGAATACATAGACAAACTAAACGTCACTAGTATGCCTCTACTTGACTAGCTCATTAATCAAATATGGTTATGTTTCCTAACCATAGACATGTGTTGTCATTTGATTAACGGGATCACATTATTAGGAGAATGATGTGATTGACATGACCCATTCCATTAGCTTAACACCTGATCGTTTAGTATGTTGCTATTGCTTTCTTCATAACTTATACATGTTCCTATGACTATGAGATTATGCAACTCCCGTTTGCCGGAGGAACACTTTCTGTGCTACCAAACGTCACAACGTAACTGGGTGATTATAAAGGAGCTCTATAGGTGTCTCCAAAGGTAAATGTTGGGTTGGCGTATTTCGAGATTAGGATTTGTCACTCCGATTGTCGGAGAGGTATCTCTGGGCCCTCTCGGTAATGCACATCACATAAGCCTTGCAAGCATTGCAACTAATGAGTTAGTTGCGAGATGATGTATTATGGAACGAGTAAAGAGACTTGCCGGTAACGAGATTGAACTAGGTATTGAGATACCGACGATCGAATCTCGGGCAAGTAACATACCGATGACAAAGGGAACTGTTGGGGAACGTTGCAGAAAACAAAATTTTCCTACGGTTTCACCAAGATCCATCTATGAGTTCATCTAGCAACGAGTGATTGGATTGCATCTACATACCTTTGTAGATCACGCGCGGAAGCGTTCAAAGAACGGGGATGAGGAAGTCGTACTCGACGTGATCCAAATCACCGGAGATCCTAGCGCCGAACGGACGGCACCTCCGCGTTCAACACACGTACGGTCAGCGTAACGTCTCCTTCTTCTTGATCCAGCAAGGGGGAAGGAGAGGTTGAGGGAGATGGCTCCAGTAGCAGCACGACGGCGTGGTGGTGATGGAGCTGCAGTACTCCGGCAGGGCTTCGCCAAGCACTATGGAGGAGGAGGTATTGGAGAGGGAGAGGGAGGCACCAAAGGCATGGGGTCAGAAGTCCTCCATCTCCCCACTATATATAGGAGGGCCAAGGGGGGGGGGGGCGCCGGCCCTAGGAGATCCAATCTCCTAGGGGGGTGCGGCCAAGGGGAGGAATCCCTCCTCCCCAAGGCACCTAGGAGGTGCCTTCCCCTCCTAGGACTCTTCCTTTAGGGTTTCCCCCACCCTAGGCGCATGGGCCCTAGGGGGAAGTGGCGCCCCAGCCCACTTTGGGCTGGATCCCTTCCCACTTCAGCCCATGGGGCCCTCCGGGATAGGTGGCCCCACCCGGTGGACCCCCGGGACCCTTCCGGTGGTCCCGGTACAATACCGGTGACCCCGAAACTTGTCCCGATGGCCGAAATAGCACTTCCTATATATAATTCTTTACCTCCGGACCATTCCGGAACTCCTCGTGACGTCCGGGATCTCATCCGGGACTCCGAACAACATTCGGGTTACTGCATATACATATCCCTACAACCCTAGCGTCACCGAACCTTAAGTGTGTAGACCCTACGGGTTCGGGAGACATGTAGACATGACCGAGATCGCTCTCTGGTCAATAACCAACAGCGGGATCTGGATACCCATGTTGGCTCTCACATGCTCCTCGATGATCTCATCGGATGAACCACGATGTCGAGGATTCAAGCAACCCCGTATACAGTTCCCTTTGTCAATCGGTATGTTACTTGCCCGAGATCTGATCGTCGGTATCCCAATACCTCGTTCAATCTCGTTACCAGCAAGTCAATTTACTCGTACCGTAATGCATGATCCCATGACCAGACACTTGGTCACTTTGAGCTCATTATGATGATGCATTACCGAGTGGGCCCAGTGATACCTCTCCGTCATACGGAGTGACAAATCCCAGTCTTGATCCATGTCAACCCAACAGACACTTTTGGAGATACCCGTAGTATACCTTTATAGTCACCCAGTTATGTTGTGACGTTTGGTACACCCAAAGCACTCCTACGGTATCGGGAGTTACACGATCTCATGGTCTAAGGAAAAGATACTTGACATTGGAAAACTCTAGCAAACAAACTATACAATCTTGTGCTATGTTTAGGATTGGGTCTTGTCCATCACATCATTCTCCTAATGATGTGATCTCGTTATCAATGACATCCAATGTCCATAGTCAGGAAACCATGACTATCTGTTGATCAACGAGCTAGTCAACTAGAGGCTTACTAGGGACATGTTGGTGTCTATTATTCACACATGTGTTACGATTTCCGGATAACAAAATTATAGCATGAATAAAGACAATTATCATGAACAAGGAAATATAATAATAATGCTTTTATTATTGCCTCTAGGGCATATTTCCAACAGTCTCCCACTTGCACTAGAGTCAATAATCTAGTTACATTGTGATGAATCGAACACCCATGGAATTCTGGTGTTGATCATGTTTTGCTTAGGGAGAGGTTTAGTCAACGGATCTGCTACATTCAGGTCCGTGTGTACTTTACAAATATCTATGTCTCCATTTTGAACATTTTCACGAATGGAGTTGAAGCGACGCTTGATGTGCCTTGTCTTCTTGTGAAACCTGGGCTCCTTGGCAAGAGCAATAGCTCCAGTGTTGTCACAGAAGAGCTTGATCGGCCCCGACGCATTGGGTATGACTCCTAGGTCGGTGATGAACTCCTTCACCCAAATTGCTTCATGTGCTGCCTCCGAGGCTGCCATGTACTCCGCTTCACATGTAGATCCCGCCACGACGCTCTGCTTGCAACTGCACCAGCTTACTGCCCCACCATTCAAAATATACACGTATCCGGTTTGTGACTTAGAGTCATCCAGATCTGTGTCGAAGCTAGCGTCGACGTAACCTTTTACGACGAGCTCTTCGTCACCTCCATAAACGAGAAACATTTCCTTAGTCCTTTTCAGGTACTTCAGGATATTCTTGACCGCTGTCCAGTGTTCCTTGCCGGGATTACTTTGGTACCTTCCTACCAAACTTACGGCAAGGTTTACATCAGGTCTGGTACACAGCATGGCATACATAATAGAACCTATGGCTGAGGCATAGGGGATGACACTCATCTCTTCTATATCTTCTGCCGTGGTCGGACATTGAGCTGAGCTCAATTTCACACCTTGCAACACAGGCAAGAACCCCTTCTTAGACTAATCCATATTGAACTTCTTCAATATCTTATCTAGGTATGTGCTTTGCGAAAGACCTATGAGGCGTCTTGATCTATCTCTGTAGATCTTGATGCCTAATATATAAGCAGCTTCTCCAAGGTCCTTCATTGAAAAACTCTTATTCAAGTAGGCCTTTATGCTGTCCAAGAGTTCTATATCATTTCCCATCAAAAGTATGTCATCTACATACAATATTAGAAATGCTACAGAGCTCCCACTCACTTTCTTGTAAACGCAGGCTTCTCCATAAGTCTGTGTAAACCCAAACGCTTTGATCATCTCATCAAAGCGAATGTTCCAACTCCGAGATGCTTGCACCAGCCCATAAATCGAGCGTTGGAGCTTGCACACCTTGTTAGCATTCTTAGGATCGACAAAACCTTCCGGCTGCATCATATACAATTCTTCCTTAAGGAAACCATTAAGGAATGCCGTTTTGATGTCCATTTTCCATATCTCATAATCGTAGAAAGCGGCAATTGCTAACATGATTCGGACGGACTTTAGCTTCGCTACCGGTGAGAAAGTCTCATCGTAGTCAACCCCTTGAACTTGTCGATAACCCTTAGCGACAAGCCGAGCTTTATAGATGGTCACATTACCATCCGCGCCTGTCTTCTTCTTAAAGATTCATTTATTTTCTATGGCTCGCCGCTCTACGGGCAAGTTAGTCAAAGTCCATACTTCGTTTTCATACATGGATCCTATCTCGGATTTCATGGCTTCTAGCCATTTGTCGAAATCCGGGCCCGCCATTGCTTCTTCATAGTTCGAAGGTTCACCGTTGTCTAACAACATGATTTCCAAGATAGGGTTGCCGTACCACTCTGGTGCGGAACGTGTCCTTGTGGACCTTCGAATTTTAGTAGGAGCTTGATCAGAAGTATCTTGATCATCATCATTAACTTCCTCTCTTGTCGGCGCAGGCACCTCAGAAACATTTTCTTGAGTTGCGCCATTTTCCGGTTCAAGAGGTAATACTTCATCAAGGTCTACTTTCCTCCCACTTACTTCTTTCGAGAGAAACTCTTTCTCTAGAAAGGACCCATTCTTGGCAACAAAGATCTTGCCTTCGGATCTGAGGTAGAAGGTATACCCAATAGTTTCTTTAGGGTATCCTATGAAGACGCATTTTTTCGATTTGGGTTCGAGCTTTTCAGGTTGAAGTTTCTTGACATAAGCATCGCATCCCCAAACTTTTAGAAACGACAGCTTAGGTTTCTTCCCAAACCATAATTCAAACGGTGTCGTCTCAACGGATTTCGACGGAGCCCTATTTAAAGTGAATGCGGCAGTCTCTAAAGCATAGCCCCAAAAAGATAACGGTAAATCGGCAAGAGACATCATAGATCGCACCATATCCAATAGAGTGCGATTACGACGTTCGGACACACCATTACGCTGAGGTGTTCTAGGCGGCGTGAGTTGTGAAACTATTCCACATTTTCTTAAGTGTGTGCCAAACTCATGACTCAAGTATTCTCCTCCACGATCTGATCGCAGGAACTTGATTTTCCTGTCACATTGATTCTCAACCTCACTCTGAAATTCCTTGAACTTTTCAAAGGTCTCAGACTTGTGTTTCATTAAGTAGACATACCCATATCTACTCAAGTCATCGGTGAGGGTGAGAACATAACGATAGCCACCGCGAGCCTCAACACTCATTGGACCGCACACATCAGTATGTATGATTTCCAATAAGTTGGTTGCTCGCTCCATTGTTCCTGAGAACGGAGTCTTGGTCATTTTACCCATGAGGCATGGTTCGCATGTGTCAAATGATTCGTAATCAAGAGACTCTAAAAGTCCATCAGCATGGAGCTTCTTCATGCGTTTGACACCTATGTGACCAAGGCGGCAGTGCCACAAGTATGTGGGACTATCATTATCAACCTTACATCTTTTGGTACTCACACTATGAATATGTGTAGCATTACGCTCGAGATTCATTAAGAATAAACCATTTACCATCGGAGCATGACCATAAAACATATCTCTCATATAAATAGAACAACCATTATTCTCGGATTTAAATGAGTAGCCATCTCGAATTAAACGAGATCCTGATACAATGTTCATGCTCAAACTTGGCACTAAATAACAATTATTGAGGTTTAAAACTAATCCCGTAGGTAAATGAAGAGGCAGCGTGCCGACGGCGATCACATCGACCTTGGAACCATTCCCGACGCGCATCATCACCTCGTCCTTTGCTAGTCTCCGCTTATTCCGCAGCTCCTGCTTTGAGTTACAAATGTGAGCAACTGCACCGGTATCAAATACCCAGGAGCTACTAAGAGTACTGGTAAGGTACACATCAATTACATGTATATCACATATACCTTTTGTTTTGCCGGCCTTCTTGTCCGCTAAGTATTTGGGGCAGTTTCGCTTCCAGTGACCACTTTCCTTGCAATAAAAGCACTCAGTCTCGGGCTTGGGTCCATTCTTTGGCTTCTTCCCGGTAGCTTTCTTGCCGTGCGCGGCAACTCCCTTGCCGTCTTTCTTGAAGGTCTTCTTACCCTTGCCTTTCTTGAACTTAGTGGTTTTATTCACCATCAACACTTGATGTTCCTTTTTGACTTCTACCTCTACTGATTTCAGCATTGCAAATACTTCAGGAATGGTCTTTTCCATCCCCTGCATATTGAAGTTCATCACAAAGCTCTTGTAGCTCGGTGGAAGCGACTGAAGGATTCTGTCAATGACCGCGTCATCCGGGAGATTAACTCCCAGCTGAGTCAAGCGGTTATGTAACCCAGACATTGTGAGTATGTGCTCACTGACAGAACTATTTTCCTCCATCTTACAGCTGAAGAATTTGTCAGAGACTTCATATCTCTCGACCCGGGCATGAGCTTGAAAATCCATTTTCAGCTCTTCGAACATCTCATATGCTCCGTGTCTCTCAAAACGCTTTTGGAGCCCCGGCTCTAAGCTGTAAAGCATGCCGCACTGAACGAGGGAGTAGTCATCGGTACGTGCCTGCCAAGCGTTCATAACGTCTTGTTCTGCAGGGAGAACAGGTGCGTCACCCAGCGGTGCTTGTAGGACATAATCTTTCTTGGCAGCTATGAGGATGATCCTCAGGTTCCAGACCCAGTCCGTGTAGTTGCTGCCATCATCTTTCGGCTTGGTTTTCTCTAGGAACGCGTTGAAGTTGAGGACTACGTTGGCCATTTGATCTACAAGACATATTGTAAAATTTTAGACTAAGTTCATGATAATTAAGTTCATCTAATCAAATTATTCAATGAACTCCCACTTAGATAGAGATCCCTCCTGTAATCTAAGTATAACATGATCTGAGTTAACTAGGCCGTGTCCGATCATCACGTGAGACGGACTAGTCAATATCGGTGAACATCTTCATGTTGATCGTATCTTCTATACGACTCATGCTCGACCTTTCGGTCTTCTGTGTTCCGAGGCCATGTCTGTACATGCTAGGCTCGTCAAGTCAACCTAAGTGTTTGCATGTGTAAATCTGTCTTACACCCGTTGTATGTGAACGTTAGAATCTATCACACCCGATCATCACGTGGTGCTTCGAAACAACGAACTGTCGCAACGGTGCACAGTTAGGGGGAACACTTTCTTGAAATTATTATGAGGGATCATATTATTTACTACCGTCGTTCTAAGTAAACAAGATGCATAAATATGATAAACATCACATGCAATCAAATAATAAAAGTGAGATGATATGGCCAATATCACATAGCTCCTTTGATCTCCATCTTGGGGCTCCATGATCATCTTGTCACCGGCATGACACCATGATCTCCACCATCATGATCTCCATCATCGTGTCTCCATGAAGTTGCTCGCCAACTATTACTTCTACTACTATGGCTAACGCGTTTAGCAATAAAGTAAAGTAATTTACATGGCGTTCTCAATGACACGCAGGTCATACAAAAAATAAAGACAACTCCTATGGCTCCTGCCGGTTGTCATACTCATCGACATGCAAGTCGTGATTCCTATTACAATAGCATGAACATCTCATACATTACATATAGATCATTCATCATTCATCACAACTTTGGCCATATCATATCACAAAGCACTTGCTGCAAAAACAAGTTAGACGTCCTCTAATTGTTGTTGCAAGTTTTACGTGGCTGAAGTAGGGTTCTAGCAAGAACGTTTTCTTACCTACGTGAAAGCCACAACGTGATTTGTCAACTTCTATTTACCCTTCATAAGGACCCTTTTCATCGAATCCGCTCCAACTAAAGTAGGAGAGACAGACACCCGCCAGCCACCTTATGCAACTTGTGCATGTTAGTCGGTGGAACCGGTCTCACGTAAGCGTACGTGTAAGGTTGGTCCGGGCCGCTTCATCCCACAATACCGTTGAAGCAAGATAAGACTAGTAGCGGCAAGAAAGTTGACAACATCAACGCCCACAACAAATTGTGTTCTACTCGTGCAAGAGAACTACGCATAGACCTAGCTCATGATGCCACTGTTGGGGAACGTTGCAGAAAACAAAATTTTCCTACGGTTTCACCAAGATCCATCTATGAGTTCATCTAGCAACGAGTGATTGGATTGCATCTACATACCTTTGTAGATCACGCGCGGAAGCGTTCAAAGAACGGGGATGAGGAAGTCGTACTCGACGTGATCCAAATCACCGGAGATCCTAGCGCCGAACGGACGGCACCTCCGCGTTCAACACACGTACGGTCAGCGTAACGTCTCCTTCTTCTTGATCCAGCAAGGGGGAAGGAGAGGTTGAGGGAGATGGCTCCAGCAGCAGCACGGCAGCGTGGTGGTGATGGAGCTGCAGTACTCCGGCAGGGCTTCGCCAAGCACTATGGAGGAGGAGGTGTTGGAGAGGGAGAGGGAGGCACCAAAGGCATGGGGTCAGAAGTCCTCCATCTCCCCACTATATATAGGAGGGCCAAGGGGGGGGGGCGCCGGCCCTAGGAGATCCAATCTCCTAGGGGGGTGCGGCCAAGGGGAGGAATCCCTCCTCCCCAAGGCACCTAGGAGGTGCCTTCCCCTCCTAGGACTCTTCCTTTAGGGTTTCCCCCACCCTAGGCGCATGGGCCCTAGGGGGAAGTGGCGCCCCAGCCCACTTTGGGCTGGATCCCTTCCCACTTCAGCCCATGGGGCCCTCCGGGATAGGTGGCCCCACCCGGTGGACCCCCGGGACCCTTCCGGTGGTCCCGGTACAATACCGGTGACCCCGAAACTTGTCCCGATGGCCGAAATAGCACTTCCTATATATAATTCTTTACCTCCGGACCATTCCGGAACTCCTCGTGACGTCCTGGATCTCATCCGGGACTCTGAACAACATTCGGGTTACTGCATATACATATCCCTACAACCCTAGCGTCACCGAACCTTAAGTGTGTAGACCCTACGGGTTCGGGAGACATGTAGACATGAACGAGATCGCTCTCCGGTCAATAACCAACAGCGGGATCTGGATACCCATGTTGGCTCCCACATGCTCCTCGATGATCTCATCGGATGAACCACGATGTCGAGGATTCAAGCAACCCCGTATACAGTTCCCTTTGTCAATCGGTATGTTACTTGCCCGAGATCTGATCGTCGGTATCCCAATACCTCGTTCAATCTCGTTACCGGCAAGTCACTTTACTCGTACCGTAATGCATGATCCTGTGACCAGACACTTGGTCACTTTGAGCTCATTATGATGATGCATTACCGAGTGGGCCCAATGATACCTCTCCGTCATACGGAGTGACAAATCCTAGTCTTGATCCATGTCAACCCAACAGACACTTTCGGAGATACCCGTAGTATACCTTTATAGTCACCCAGTTATGTTGTGATGTTTGGTACACCCAAAGCACTCCTACGGTATCCGGGAGTTACACGATCTCATGGTCTAAGGAAAAGATACTTGACATTGGAAAACTCTAGCAAACGAACTATACGATCTTGTGCTATTTTTAGGATTGGGTCTTGTCCATCACATCATTCTCCTAATGATGTGATCTCGTTATCAATGACATCCAATGTCCATAGTCAGGAAACCATGACTATCTGTTGATCAACGAGCTAGTCAACTAGAGGCTTACTAGGGACATGTTTGTGTCTATTATTCACACATGTATTACGATTTCGGGATAACACAATTATAGCATGAATATAGACAATTATCATGAACAAGGAAATATAATAATAATGCTTTTATTATTGCCTCTAGGGCATATTTCCAACAGGAACAACGTATGTTGTTATGCGGTCTGACCGATAAAGATCTTTGTAGAATATGTAGGAGCCAATATGAGCATCCAGGTTCCGCTATTGGTTATTGACCGGAGGCATGTCTCGGTCATGTCTACATTGTTCTCGAACCCGTAGGGTCCACACGCTTAAGGTTTCGATGACAGTTATATTATGAGTTTATGAGTTTTGATGTACCGAAGTTAGTTCAGAGTCCCGGATGTGATCACGGACATAATGAGGAGTCTCGAAATGGTCGAGACATAAAGATTGATATATTGGACGGCTATATTCGGACACCGAAAGTGTTCCGGGTGATTTCGGAGAAAACCGGAGTACCGGAGGGTTACCGGAACCCCCCCCCCCCCCCCGGGAGAAGTAATGGGCCATATGGGTCTTAGTGGAGAAAGAGAAGGGCGGCCAGGGTGGGCCGCGTGCCTCCTCCCCCCTGGTCCGAATTGGACTAGGAGAAGGGGGGCGGCGCCCCCCTTTCCTTCTCCCTCCCCACTTCCTTCCCCCTCCTTGTAGGAGTCCTACTCCTACTAGGAGGAGACTCCTCCTTGGCGCGCCTATAGGGCCGGCCGGCCTCCTCCCCTTGCTCCTTTATATACGGGGGCAGGGGGCACCCCTAGACACACAAGTTGATCCACGTGATCGTTTTCTTAGCCATGTGCGGTGCCCCCTTCCACCATAATCCTCGATAATATTGTAGCGGTGCTTAGGAGAAGCCCTGCGACGGTAGAACATCAAGATCGTCACCATGCCGTCGTGATGATGGAACTCTTCCCTGACACTTTGCTGGATCGGAGTCCGGGGATCGTCATCGATCTGAACGTGTGCTAAAACTCGGAGGTGTCGTAGTTTCGGTGCTTGATCGGTCGGGCCGTGAAGACGTACGACTACATCAACCGCGTTGTCATAACGCTTCCGCTGTCGGTCTACAAGGGTACGTAGATCACACTCTCCCCTCTCATTGCTATGCATCACCATGATCTTGCGTGTGCGTAGGAAATTTTTTGAAATTACTACGTTCCCCAACAATAGTCACCTATTATGTCTTATGATCCGTTAACCCCGAAGTGACAATAATCGGGATACTTACCGGTGATGACCGTAGTTTGAGGAGTTCATGTATTCACTATGTGTTAATGCTTTGTTTCGGTTCTCTATTAAAAGGAGGCCTTAATATCCCTTAGTTTCCGTAAGGACCCCTGAGGGAGTCCTGGATTAGGGGGTCTCCGGACAGCCGGACTATCTCCATTGGCCGGACTGTTAGACTATGAAGATACAAGATTGAAGACTTCGTCTCGTGTCTGGGTGGGACTCTACTTGGCGTGGAAGGAAAGCTAGGCAATACGGATATGGATATCTCCTCCTTTGTAACCGACCTTGTGTAACCCTAACCCTCTCCGGTGTCTATATAAACCAAAGGGTTTTAGTCTGTAGGAAAACAACCATAACATACAATCATACCATAGGCTAGCTTCTAGGGTTTAGCCTCTGATCTCGTGGTAGATCTACTCTTGTACTACCCATATCATCAATATTAATCAAGCAGGACATAGGGTTTTACCTCCATCAAGAGGGCCCGAACCTGGGTAAAACATCGTGTCCCCTGCCTCCTGTTACCATCCGGCCTAGACGTGCAGTTCGGGACCCCCTACCCGAGATCCGCCGGTTTTGACACCGACATTGGTGCTTTCATTGAGAGCTCCTCTGTGTCGTCGCTGTTAAGTTTGATGGCTCCTACTATCATCGATAGCGATGCGGTCCATGGTGAGACTTTTCTCCCCGGACAGATCTTTGTATTCGGTGGCTTTGCACTGCGGGCTAATTCGCTTGGCCATCTGGAGCAGATTGAAAGCTACACCCCTGGCCATCAGGTCAGATTTGGAAGTTTGAACTACACGGCCGACATCCGCGGAGACTTGATCTTCGACGGATTCGAGCCACAGCCGGGCGCGCCGCACTGTCGCGATGGGTATGACCTAGCTCTGCCGCCGAATAGTACCCTAGAGGCTGCGCCCGCATCAGCTCCGACCCTTAGCTCGGAGCCAACTGCGCCAGTCGAGGACGGGTGATTAGACACCGCCTCAGGGGCTGCAGTCTCAACAGCGATCAAGCCGAACACCAGCCTAAACCTCTGCGCAGCCCGTGACTCCAAGGTGCCGGACTCTTTTCCGGACTCCGAACCATCCGCGCCCCTGCCAATCGAATCCGATCGGCGCCTATCATGGAATTCACCGCCGCGCATATCTTTCAGCACTCGCCCTTAGGCGACATTCTGAATTCACTAAGGTCTCTCTCTTTGTCAGGAGAGCCCTGGCCGGATTATGGCCAACAGGATTGGGATGCGGACGACGAAGAAATTCGACGCCCACCCACCACCCACTTCATAGCCACTGTCGGTGATTTAACCAACATGCTCGACTTCGATTCCGAGAGCTCGATGGTATGGACGACGATGTCGGAGACGAACATTAACCAGCACTTATAGGGCACTGGAAAGCCACCTCGTCATATGACATATACATGGTGGATACACCCAAAGAAGGCAATGGCGACGGGATTACGGAGGATGACCCCTCCAAGAAGCAACCCAAACGCCGACGTCAGTGGCGCCGCTCTAAGTCCCGCCAAAGAAAAAGTGGTGATACCGGCACAGGAGATAATAACACTCCGGATAGTGCCGGCGAAAACAACAAACCCCTCCAGCAAGATTTAGAGCAGGAGGATGGAGGAGCCAGCTCTCCTGAGAGAGCGGCAGACGGAGAGGAGGAGGATGACAATTACATCCCCCCCTCCGAAGACGAGGCAAGCCTCGGCGACGATGAATTCGCCGTCCCAGAGGATCCCGTCGAACAAGAGCGCTTCAAGCGCTGGCTTATGGCCACGGCAAATAGCCTGAAGAAAAAGCAGCATCAGCTTCAAGCTGATCAAGATCTGCTAGCTGACAAATGAACTGAAGTCCTCGCGGCCGAGGAATATAAACTCGAGCACCCCTCCAAGAGTTACCCAAGGCGCAGGTTACTACCCCGAATGGAGGAAGAAGCGTATGATATGGCTGATCGGCCACCTCGTGGCCGCGATAGAGAGGCATTCCAGCCAAAAGCTCAGCCTCCACTCCAACGCCATTCAAATAAAAAGGCATGGGGAGATACGCCAGACCTGCGAGACATATTGGAGGACAAGGCAAAGCATTCAAGATCGATCTACGGATCACGAGGGCGCACCACTCTGCGAGACGACAAATGTCACGCCGGATACAGTAAAAGCAAATCCGGTCGGGCCGAACACAGCGGGCAAGACCCATTCGAGCTGTGTCGCGATATAGCCCAATACAGAGGCGCCGCACACCCCTTATGCTTCACAGACGAAGTAATGGAACATCAATTCCCAAAAGGTTTCAAACCTGTAAATATTGAATCATACGACGGCACAACAGCTCCCGCGGTATGGATTGAGGACTTCCTCCTCCACATCCACATGGCCCGCGGCGATGACTTACACGCCATCAAATACCTCCCACTAAAGCTCAAAGGACCAGCGCGGCATTGGATTAACAGCTTGCCAGCGGCCTCCATTAGCTGTTGGGAAGATCTGGAAGCCGCATTCCTCGACAACTTTTAGGGCACTTATGTGCGACCACCAGACGCCGATGATTTGAGCCACATAATTCAGCAGCCAGAAGAGTCGGCCAGGCAATTCTAGACTCGGTTCCTTACAAAGAAAAATCAAATCGTCGACTGTCCGGATGCGGAGGCCTTAGCGGCTTTCAAGAACAACATCTGAGACGAGTGGCTAGCCCGGCACCTTGGTCAGGAAAAGCCAAAATCTATGGCAGCTCTCACGACGCTCATGACCCGCTTTTGTGCGGGAGAAGACAGCTGGCTGGCTCGCAGTAATAACATATCAAAGAACCATGGTACCTCAGATACCAAGGACGGCAATAGCAGGTCACGTCGCAACAAGCATAAGCGCTGCATTAACAGCGAAAATACTGAGGATACGGCAGTCAATGCCGGATTCAAAGGCTCTAAACCCGGTCAGCGGAAAAAGCCATTCAAACAAAGTACGCCGGGTCCGTCCAGCTTGGACCGTATACTCGATCGCTCGTGTCAAATACATGGCACCCCAGACAAGCCAGCCAATCACACCAACAGGGATTGTTGGGTGTTCAAGCAGGCCGACAAGTTAATTGCCGAAAACAAGGACAAGGGGCCGCATAGCGATGATGAGGAGGAGCCCCAGCAGCCACACACTGGAGGACAGAAGAGGTTTCCCCCGCAAGTGCGGACGGTGAACATGATATACGCAACCCACATCCCCAAGAGGGAGCGGAAGCGTGCGCTCAGGGACGTATATGCGTTGGAGCCAGTCGCCCCAAAGTTCAACCCTTGGTCTTCCTGTCCGATCACCTTCGATCGTAGGGACCACCCCACTAGTATCCGTCATGGCGGATTCGCCGCACTGGTCCTATACCCAATCATCGACGGATTTCACCTCACTCGAGTCCTTATGGACGGCGGCAGTAGCCTGAACCTGCTTTATCAGGACACAGTGCACAAAATGGGTATAGACCCCTCAAGGATCAAACCCACAAAAATGACCTGTAAGGGCGTCATTCCAGGTGTAGAGGCCCATTGCACAGGCTCAATTACACTGGAAGTGGTCTTCGGATCCCCGGATAACTTCCGAAGCAAAGAGTTAATCTTCGATATAGTCCCGTTTCGCAGTGGTTATCACGCGCTGCTCGGGCGAACCGCGTTTGCTAGATTCAATGCGGTACCGCATTATGCATACCTCAAGATCAAGATGCTAGGACCTCGCGGAGTTATCATAGTCAATGGAAACACAGAGCGCTCTCTCCGAACAGAGGAGCACACCGCAGCCCTCGCAGCAGAAACCCAAAGTAGCCTCTCAAGGCAATCAACCAGTTCGGCGCTTCACAGCCCGGACACCTTCAAGCGCGCTCGGGGCAATCGGCAAATAGACCACCTGGCGCGATCTGCACTCGCGTAGCAATACGGCGGCCACCCCAATCCCAGCCCAGCGGCGAAACTCGTGTCGCGCGTACATAATTACGCATTAAAAATACCATGGGCACACGTGGGGAGGGGGGCACAACTACGGCACGCCCCAAGACGCGGCCTAAACCGCACTAGGGGCTTCCCGTTCGGTTATTTTTCTTTTTCTTTCAAGACCTTAATCTCTAGAAACACTTGTCGGCAGCACTATTGCCGAACACATGATGCAGGAACCAAGGAGGCAGACAACTACGTTATATCACGGAATTCCCAGGTTGATTACAGTACACGAGTGAAATATTCAATTTAATATCATTCCTCAGCTTGCCCTTGGAATGGACATAGTCCTACTCTTTGCTTATCGCACTATCTGTATCACTTTGCTTTAACGCAATTTTTTAGTAAATAATGCATGACATTACGACTATTATTGCATTCTTGTTATATATATATGTGTGTGTGTGTTCATTAACGATGCCTTGCAACCGTACACTATGGTACGGGCAATACACCAGGGGCTTACGTACCCCATAATGCGGTGTGAAAAGTCCGAACACTTTCATAAGTGCAGCACCCCGAACTTATAGCATTATATGCATCAGCTCCGAATCATGTCTTTGGTCAAATGTTGGGTTTGCCCGGCTCCTATGTTTTGGAACCTTACGTTCCGCTCTATCGGCTAAGGTAGCGCTAGGAGAACTACTGTGATTGTGCCCCGGTTATGCCGGGCTTAGCACCTCAGTAAAGAAAGCTAAAACTGACTGTCATGATAAGGCGAGAGACTGGTCGCTATTCGGCGAGGTTTTTCGAGTCCCTAAAGACTTATGCCGCTTAGGGCGAGGGGCCGGCCCTGTCCGGCTTACAGGCGTGTATCGCGCCCCGTATTTGGCCTTCCGAATACCAGGGGCTTCGCGAAATTTAAAATTATAGAATTCTATGGCTAAGTGATAGTGATAAAGCATTATTAGTCTGGTTGCCTTGTTCGTTGTGCTGAGCACCTCCCTCGAAGGACCCAAATATGGGAACAAGAGTGCTCAGGTTTATCCCAAACACCCCAGCACTCGTGGCATGGGGGCAGAAGCCGAGGACTGGTCATCTCTCAGATTGGATAAACAGCCAAACAGAAGGTAATATTTTAAATTCAAACAAGCATTGCATAGCGCATATGAAACAAGTTTTCATCAATACAGGATAAAACGAGCAAGTTTACTCAAATATTGCATCTCTCAAACACTCGTCCGCGATGAGACGGGCACCCGGCAGAACACCCTCGTAGTACATCTTGGGGTGGCGGTGCTCCTTGCCCTCTGGCGGCCCCTCCTTGATCAGCTTCACGGCGTCTAGCTTGACCCACTGCAATTTCACACGGGCGAAAGCCCGGCGTGCACCTTCAATGCAGACAGATCGCTTGACGACCTCCAGTCGCGGGCAGGCATCCACAAGCCGCCTCACCAGGCCGAAGAAGCTGTTTGGAAGGGCGTCGCCAGGCCACAGCCGGACTATAAAGCTCTTCATGGCCTGATCGGCCGCCTTATGTAGCTCGACCATCTGCTTCAGCTGGTCGCTCATTGGCACCGGATATTCGGCCTCAGCATACTGAGAACAGAACAGCTTCTCCGTCGAGCTTCCGTCCTCGGCCTGGTAAAATTGTGCGGCATCGGACACACTGCGGGGCAAATCTTCGAATGCTCCTGAAGAGCTCCGGATCCGGGTAAGTAATCGGTAATTTACTTTTACATGCTTGCTTTCCATATAGTAAGCCTTACCCGCCGCTATCTTCTTCATCGCGTCGATCTCTTGGAGGGCCTTCTGGGCCTCGGCCTTGGCACTCTTTGCGCTCTCAAGGGCCGCGGCAAGCTCAGACTCTCGCGTGTTCGAGTCAAGCTCCAATGCCTCGTGCTTCGTCACGAGAGCCCGGAGCTCTTGCTGCACCTCGCCCACCCGAGCCTCGTGCTTCTCTCGCTCGGTGCGCTCCTTGGCCGCTTTATCTTCGGCCTTGGCGAGCGCTTGCTTCAGGGTCACCACCTCGGTCGTGGCCCCTGGCAAACATATGATGATCCTGTCATTTTGCAATCGCGTCCTCTTTTTTATATATACATAAGACAGGGTATTACTTACCCTTGTTTTCCTCGAGCTGCCTCTTAAGGCCGAGCTCTTTCCTGGACCCCTTGAGGCCCTGCTTCAGTACGGCGACCTCCGCAGTCAGTGCGGCGGACGCCAGCAGCAAAGCCTGCATACGCATATTGACATACTTATATCAGACTCCTGCAATATTATTTGATCCTCTGTTCGGCTTTTCTTTATGAACACCGAACAGAGCATCAGGGGCTACTGTCTATGCGGTAATATTCCTACTACATTTTAAAACACTTACCTCGAAGCCTGTTAGAAGGCTGGCATAGGCTTCAGTCAATCTGCTCTTGGCGGACTGAACCTTCTGGATCACCGCACTCATGATAGCGCGGTGCTCCTCGTCGATGGAAGTGCTGTGAAGCGCTTCCAGCAGATTGTCCGGCGCCTCTGGATGGACAGAGGTCACCGGCACAGGCATCTTGCCCCTCTTAGAAGGAGGCCGCCTGCCTGAGCCTGGAACCGCTGGAGGTTCCGGTGTGGTGTTCGGCTGAGAGCCGAACTCTGAGCTCTCAGGGGCCCCGTCCCCTCAGCTCCCGAAGTTCGGAAGGTCGCCTTGAGGCGCCTCCGGGACTGTCTCCCCTCGATCCGGTGCCTCTTGAGACAACACCTCGGCGTCGTCGGCAGGATGACGGGAGGTGGCGGTCGGGACTGGATCGTTGTCCATGTCCAACGAGCCCAGGGAGCCGTTCGATGATACGTCGATATTGGCTCATGGCGGCCTGCATAATTATGTTCGGCGTTAGGGAAAGTAGTGCGACAAAGGAATCCTATGAGTTACTCTGGTATCCGGATACTTACGATCTCCCCTGGGGCTTGGCCCTGGGCAACCACTCATCTTCGCCTTCGTCGGCGGCGGTGGAACTGTCCGGAAGAAGAGTCCTTCCCTTCTTGGACCCTTCGGCCTCCCCAGTTGGGGCGGCCTTCCTTTTCTTGTCTCCCCCGCCTGGAGGGGGAGCATCTTCTTCTTCCTCCTTGTCTTCGGGGGAGGAGTGTGCCACAGAGTTATCGGACGACGCGCCGGGAACTCATTTTCGGGTTCCCTTGGCCTTCTTGGTCTTCTCCGGCACCTTGTAAGGAGCCGGAGTCAGCATCTCCGTCAGGAGAGCGCCTGCAGTATCTTCGGGAAAAGGGGCCGGACAGTCGATCTGCCCCGACATCTCCACCCAGTCCTGTCAAAGGCGTGGAGATTAGACCCTGCACATAATTAATCTAGGGAAACAAGTGTCCTACGGGACGTATTGAACTCACCGAACGCGCTAGGCGCTTTGCGCTTAGTCCGCGGTCCTCGGCGAGAGAAGGGGGGACCTCGGCGCCCTTGAACAGCGTCGTATCGAAGAGCTCGCTCAGAGTCTGGTGTTGGGCCGGGTCGAATTACCATAAGGTAAAATCCCGTTGTTGACACGGGAGGATCCGGCGGATGAGCATAACTTGGATTATGTTGACACGCTTGAGCTTCTTGCTCGCCATACTCCGGATACATTTCTGGAGTCCATCCAGCTCCACCGACGAACCCCATGACAAGCCCGTCTCTTTCCAGGAAGTGAGCCGTGTAGGGAATCCGGATCGAAACTCGGGGGCTGCCGCCCATTTGGCGTCGCATGGCTCAGTGATGTAGAACCACGCCGACTGCCATCCCTTTATTGTCTCCACGAAGGAGCCTTCGAGCCATATGACATTGGGCATCTTGCCCACCATGGCTCTGCCGCATTCTTCTGTTGGCCTCGTACCACCTTCGTCTTGGTATTGAAGGTCTTTAACCACAGGCCGAAGTGGAGCCGGATGCGGAGGAAAGCCTCACACACGACGATGAACGCCGAAATGTTGAGGATGAAGTTCGGGGTCAGATCATGAAAGTCCAGCCCGTAGTAAAACATGAGACCACAGACGAATGGATGGAGGGGAAACCCTAGTCCACGGAGGAAGTGGAGAAGGAAAACTACCCTCTCGTGAGGTTCCGGGGTAGGGACGATCTGCCCCGCAGCGGGCAGCCGATGCGCGATGTTCGCGGCTAGGTATCCGGCTCCGTGCAGCTTCTTGATGTCTCCCTCCGTGACTGAGGAGACCACCCACCTGCCTCCCGCTCCGGACATGGTTGGAGAAGGTTGAGGTGGGAAGTGCGGACTTGGGCGCTAGAGCTCGAGTGTGCGAAAACGGATGAGCAAAGGAGGAAGAAGGCATGGATAGAAAGGTGAATCCTTATCCCTTTATATGGGTGGACGAAGCCAAGCGTCCCCACTTGCCTGGTAAAACTCGCTTATCCCCCAAGCGGCGCAATTGATGATGCGGTTGGGTTACCCACGCCCGTATTGATGAGAATCCCGTAATAAGGGTACACGATCTCTGCTTTGACAAGACGCGTCGAAGAACTGCTTCGCGTTATGTGCGGGGCTGGTTAAAAGAAACGGTTCAAATAATCACCGAGCCATGACATAACGTCATGCTACCAAAACAAGCCAGCAAATTAGATCTGCAAAAATATTATTCTCTCTACGGTGGAATGTGGAACTTATTTTGCAGGGTCGGACACTATCCTCGTGTTCAAATTCTTTTGTGATGTATTCGGAGAAGGAACCCGCCTTGCAATGCCGAAGACAATACTGCATGCCGGACTCATCGTCATTGAAGCCTGGTTCAGGGGCTACTGAGGGAGTCCTAGATTAGGGGGTCTCTGGACAGCCGGACTATCTCCATTGGCCGGACTGTTAGACTATGAAGATACAAGATTGAAGACTTCGTCTCATGTCCAGGTGGGACTCTACTTGGTGTGGAAGGCAAGCTAGGCAATACGGATATGGATATCTCCTCCTTTGTAACCAACCTTGTGTAACCCTAACCCTCTCCGGTGTCTATATAAACCGAAGGGTTTTAGTCCATAGGACAACAACCATAACATACAATCATACCATAGTCTAGCACTGGTAGAAAAAGGGCCTATAGTCCCGGTTCGTAAGGGCCTTTAGTCCCGGTTCCTGAACCAGGACTAAAGTGTTGGTACTAATGCCCTGTACCTTTAGTCCCGGTTCTGGATGATGGGCCTCCACGTGGGCAGTGCGTAGAGCCCAGGCAGGAGACCCTTTGGTCCCGGTTGGTGGCACCAACCGGGACCAATAGGCATCCACGCGTCAGTATTTCTGTGGCTGGGGTTTTTGTTTTTTTTTTAAAGGGGGGGGTTGGGGGTTTTGGGGGGTTAATTTAGGTGTTTCATATATTGTGTTAGCTAGCTATAATTAATAGAGAGAAGTGTCCTCTCTTACGTCCGTGCTTGGTCGACGCTACGTACTATACATACGTATAGAGAGGACTAGACACGCTAGTTAGCTAGTAAGCAAACGAAGGAAACAGAAGATCGTCATGAACATATATGCATACAGAGAGAAGTGATATCGACCACCTCTCCTTCTCCGAGAGATTGGTCAAACAACAAGTTCTCGTATATCTATCCGACACTACCGGCTACATATATACAGTAATTATCTCTTACAAATATAATCATACGGACTCATGGTCCACATAGTATTCTCCGTCTTCAGCGATCACGTGGTCAAGAAAGAATGCCGCCAATTCCTCTTGAATTGCTCGCATGCGAGCTGGTGCTAGGAGTTCATCCCGCTTCCGAAACATCTAATTTGAAGAAGGGGGTCAATACATATATATATGAATGAATGAAACTCAATACAAATGATGGTAATAAAATAAAATTGTGAATGTTGTTATTTACGTACTTCATATTGTTTGTCAGAGTACCCGCCCCACTCACAGGTCGTGTGGCGGATGGACTCGCAGACGTAGTATCCACAGAAATCATTCCCTTTTTCCTGCCACAACCACTTTACAAGAAATAGAGGTCAATCAAACTGATAAGCAAGAATGCTAAATGGTATTGATGAAACTAGCGCTTGAATCACTAGGAGATGCGCGGAACATGCTACTATAGTACTTACTTTCGGGTGTCTAAATTCCAGCTCCTTCGGCAGTCCCGGAACTGTTCTGGTGAATTTTCTCCAAACCCTGCCGGACAAAGAAAACAATTACTTGATATCAGGAAATGAACAAAGTTGCTGATATGGTGGATAATGATCGATTTAACTTACTTCTTGAGTATTTCAGTCATGTCCGCATACTCCCGGGGATCTTTTCGTTTAGAGTCCAAGACGGTTACTACTCCCTGCTCAAGCCTAATCTCTAGGAGAATATAGTGGAAACTGCACACGCATGCATAACTCATCAATTACATTACTATAACCTGGACTAATATATAAGGGAAACCTATATGCACAAGACAGTAACACTCACTTGAAGTTGTAAGGAAAGAGTATTATATCTTTGTTTTCATTTTCTTGAATGATCATAGCAAGTTGGCCTCGGTATCTCCGGGACGATGTTGAACCTCAGTTGCATCTATGAGATATGTGTTAATGAACCCAATATCACCGATTTGTCTTTTCTTCAATTCGGCGATCTTCATTCTGCATAATATAGTGAGGATAATTATAAATACATGCAATGAAAGAGATGAGCTATATAGAGAGACTTAATGACAGAAGTAGTAGTACTTACAGACAGTAGCAGGTGATCGTTGTTTTATTGAGGGCCAATTGATTGAAAAACTAATAGAACTCCTCAAATGGAATAGGCAACAGTTCAATTCCAACGAGGTCATGCTCCGGTTTAACTCTCGCATACAAAGTACTCCTCCCCCAGACTCTCTGCAGATTTTCAAGTACCAATCATGTAATCTTCGCATCATCGTTGTTAAAGATTTTTCATCTTTGACGAGAGGCTTCCCGTACTCGTATCTGTGTATCTGCACCTCCATGGTATCATAATGTACATCGTCGGGCAGGTAATTGTCAACATTGCCATAACCGGGCACCATCCTCGGATCGACGATGTCGCTAGGCACCTTGAGGGGGGGGGGCACGATTGCTTTGCTTGTTCGCCGAGCTGGGCAATTTGTTTCCCAGCTGCTCGTCATTCTTTCAGCCTTTGATCACTGACTGTACTTCCCGACCGCTCCGCTTCGGCCCATGTCTTTGCAATAATGCGCTCATAGTTGCCTTTCGGCGGAGACTTGGGTGGTTTTGCGAGGGCAGCCAGAGTGCGCTTCACTTTCACCGGATCTACCTTCTCCTCCGGAGGTGGATGTCTCTTTGCTCTCAACCCTTGAAACCAGTCATCCACTTCGGTTCGCGCGATCTCGGAGTTCTCCTCCGGGGTCCTCTCATATGGTAACTTCTCTGGAGTCTTCAGAGAAGGACCGAATCTGTATGTCCTCCCGCCTCTGGTTGTACTGCTAGACGCCGACCGAGCAGACGGAGCGGTTGTCTTCTTTACTTGCTTACGAGGCGGAGGAGAAGGACTACGACGCGCCGGAGCAGCTGGAGCGGCGGCAGGTCTCTTCCGCCTTTGCTGACGAGGCGGAGAAGGAGGAGGCTGGCTGCTCGGGCGCGTCGGCGCAGGCGGAGAAGGAGGCGGAGTGCCGCCACGCACCGGAGAAGGAGCCGGCAGAGGGCCCTGATCGTCACTCGCCGGAGGAGGAGGCGGTGGAGGAGGCAGAGTGCCCTGACTCGCCGGAGGAGGAGGAGGAGGAGGAGGCGGAGGCGTCCAGTTCGGAAGGTTGATGAGCTCCTTCCGCCATAGGCATGGAGTCTTCAGAGCAGACCCCAGCCGAGTCTCCCCTTCACCGATAGGGTGGTCAAGCTGGAGGTCCTCAAATCCCTCCGTTATTTCATCCACCATCACCCTAGCATATCCTTCTGGAATCGGCCGGCAGTGAAAAGTTGCGCCGGGTTCAGTAGGATAAACAGAGCCAACAGCCGCCTTGACCTTCAAATTCATCCATTGCATCATAAGGTGGCAATTTTGAGACTCCGTGATAGCATCCACGGGATAGCTGGCAGGAGCCATCAAGGCATGCTCCGGCTGAAGCAGCTCGGTGGAAGCCACGCTGCTTCTGCGCTGAGATGGCGGGGTAGCTTCGGGGGAGGCTTCGGCAGTACGTTTGCTGCGATTTGCTTCTCGTTCCTCTATCGCGTCTACCCTTGCTTGCAGCGCCTGCATTTGGGTCTGCTGCACTTTTTTCCTCCTCTCATGGGATTTGTAACCGCCTGCGTCCGGAAACCCAACCTTCCATGGAATGGAGCCTGGCGTGCCTCGTGTCCGTCCAGGGTGCTCAGGATTCCCGAGGGCCATTGTGAGCTCGTCGTTCTCTCTGTCTGGAAAGAACTTCCCTTGCTACGCTGCTTCGATATACTGCTTAAGCTTCCTGACTGGTATGTCCATTTGATCGTTCGTCCAAATGCACTTCCCTGTTACAGGGTCCAAGGTTCCGCCAGCCCCGAAGAACCAAGTCCAGCAACGGTCTGGCCAGCTAATTGTCTCTGGTTCGATCCCTTTATCAACCAGATCATTCTCAGTCTTGGCCCACTTAGGCCGGGCTACGAGGTAGCCACCTGACCCCGTGCGATGGTGAAGCATCTTCTTCGCAGCATTTTGCTTGTTTGTCGCCGACATCTTCTTACTCTTTTCCGATGTCCTGTGGGCCACAAATGCGGGCCAGTGATCTCTGATCTTCTCATATCTGCCCTTGAATTCTGGTGTCTCATTATTTTCGACAAACTTATTCAGCTCTTTCTTCCACCTCCTGAATAGTTCTGCCATCCTCTTAAGAGCAAAAGACTTGATTAATTTCTCTTTAACTGGGTTCTCTGGATTATCCTCTGGCGGTAGGGTGAAATTTGACTTCAGCTCAGTCCAAAGATCATTTTTCTGCATATCATTGACATAAGACACCTCAGGGTCTTCTGTAGCCGGCTTAAACCATTGCTGGATGCTTATCGGGATCTTGTCCCTAACCAGAACCCCGCACTGAGCAACAAATGCGCTCTTTGTCCGGAGGGGTTCAATCAGTTGGCCGTCGGGTGCGATTGCTATGATCTCAAACTTTTCATCCGAGCTCAACTTTTTCTTTGGGCCTCGTCTCTTTACCGAAGTTGTGCTCGATCCGGAGGGCTAGAAAAAAGAACAAAGACTTAATTAATATGTGTACATACCAAAACAATGAATGCATCAATCAGCTAGTTAGCACAGGCTTAACTAATATATATACCTGGCCGGACTCGGTTCGGTCACCGGAGCCGTCATCACGGTCTCCTTCTTGCACCGGCATTGGGTCACCGGAGCCGTCCTCATGTTCTTCTTCTTGCACCGGCATTAGGTCACCGTAGCCAGCTTGTTCACCCTCTCCTTCCAGACCATCGGTTTCGTTGAGAAACAACCAGACGGCATCACTTCCTTCTGCGATTATGTCCCTCAACAACGCTTCTTTTGCTTCGTTTAGGGCGGTGTCCATAGTTTCTACAAATATTTACAACATGGCAATTATTATTCAAACATGACAGATGGATATATTAGTGCCAAACGTAGAACTAGCTACCTAATCATAGTAAGCTATCGGGAGGGGGTATATATCGACAACGACGACACTACATCTATGTCCCTCGACGACCCTCGTTCCCGATAAAAAAAAGAGGAAGAAGAAGAAAAAAAGAGGAGAAGAAAGAATAGAGGAGAAGATCTCCTCTATTCTTTCTTCTCCTCTTTTTTTCTTCTTCCTCTTCTTTTTTTATCCTCTTCTTCCTCTCATGTTCGAGAGCATCGCCGAGGGGTCGGGAGGTTGCCTAGTGTCAAAGGATTCAACAAAACCATGTCTTCATCATTAGGCGAAAGTAACATGTGCATGATGGTACGAAGCTCTCCAAAGTTATTTTGGAACGGAGTCCTAGATAGGATAATTCGCTTTTTGGTACAAAGTTCAGCAAGAACCTTCGAAATATTGTTATTTGGAAGGCCTTTGCTGAAATTCATACAAAAAGGCAAATTATCCTATCCGGGACACCATTCCAAAATAATTTTGGAGGACTTCGTCATGCCCTGGTTACTTCTGGCTAATGATGAAGCCATGGATTTCTTCAATACTTTGACACTAGGAAACCTCTCTCAACCCCTCGGCGATCCTCGACCCCTCGAACCCTCGACGACCCTGGAACCCTCGACCCCTCGGCGATCCTCTTCTTCCTCTCATGTTCGAGAGGATCACCGAGGGGTCGGGAGGTTGCCTAGTGTCAAAGGATTCAACAAAACCATGTCTTCATCATTAGGTGAAAGTAACATGTGCATGATGGTACGAAGCTCTCCAAAGTTATTTTGGAACGGAGTCCTAGATAGGATAATTCGCTTTTTGGTACAAAGTTCAGCAAGAACCTTCCAAATATCGTTATTTGGAAGGCCTTTGCTGAAATTCATACAAAAAGGCAAATTATCCTATCCGGGACACCATTCCAAAATAATTTTGGAGGCCTTCGTCATGCCCTGGTTACTTCTGGCTAATGATGAAGCCATGGATTTCTTCAATACTTTGACACTAGGAAACCTCTCTCGACCCCTCGGCGATCCTCGACCCCTCGAACCCTCGACGACCCTGGAACCCTCGACCCCTAGACGACCCTGGAACCCTCGACCCTCGACCCTATAGAACCCTCGAACCCTCGACCCTGAAACCCTCAACCCTTAACCCCTTAACGACCCTCGACCCTCTACCCTAGTTCCCGACCCTCGACCCCTCGGCGATCCTCGACACCCTGGTTCCCGATAAAAATTAAGAAGAAGAAGAAGAAGAAGAAGAAGAAGAAGAAGAAGAAGAAGAAGAAGAAGAAAGAGGAGAAGAAGAAAGGAATAGCTAGAGGAGAAGATCAAAGAAAAAGAAGAAGAAGAAAAAGAGAAGAAAAAGGAATAGTGGAGAAGAAGAAAAAATAGAATATATTCTATTTTCTCTTCTTCTCCACTATTCCTTTCTTCTTCTCCTCTTCTTTTTCTTCTTTTTTCTTCTTCTTATTTATTTCTCCTCTTCTTCCTCTCCTCTTCTTCTTCTTATTTAGTTCTCTCTACCCCTCGTCCCTCTCTCGACCCCTTGACGACCCTCGTCCCTGATAACATTTTTTTTCTCCCCTCGACACCTCTCGACCTCTCATCCCACTCTCGACCCCTCATCATCATCTATCACCCCCCTTGTTTTCTTTAGCATATATCCATGAACAAAATAGAGGATAAGATCTAAGAAAAAAAAGAAGTCTTCCTCTTCTTATTTTCCTTTTTCCACTCCTTCCTTTTCTTCTTCTTCTTCCTTCTTCCTTCTTCCTCTTTTCTTCCTTTTCCTTATTTTACTTTTTCCTCTACACTAACCTAATTAAAATGCACTAACCTAAAATTGATATCTACTAACAAACTAAATAAAAAATTAATACATATATGAAAAAACATATATAAACAAAAAATGTTATGAACATTATATTCATACATACATATATAGCCACATCCATTCATCATATAGCTATAAACAAAAAAATTAATACATATATGAAAAAACATATATAAAAAATGCTATGAACAGAGCCTCGACGGCGGCGGCTCACAACGGGGGCGGCCGGCGAGGGCGACGGCGGCGGCGGCGATGGCGGCGGCGACGACCATGGCGTTGGCGGGGGTGGGCGGCGGGCGGCGTCGGGGCAGCGCCTGGTGGCGACGGGGCAGGGGCGACGAGGACGGCGGGCTCGGGGCGGCGCAGGGCGCGGGCGACGGCGGGGGCGGCGACGACGTCGGGGCGGCGCGGGCGACGACGGGGCGGCGCGGGGCAGCGCCTGGCAGCGACGGGGCAGGGGCGACGAGGACGGCGGGCTCGGGGCAGCACGGGGTGCGGGCGACGGCGGGGGCGGCGACGACGGCGGGGCGGCGCGGGGCGCGGGCGACGACGGGGGCTGCGACGACGTGCGCGGGCGACGACGACGAGGAGCAGGGCGTCGGGGCAAAGGGCGGCGTCGGCGGCGGGGAGAATGAGGAACTGAATGAAATTTTTGACAAGTGTTGTATATATAGCAAGAGCATTGGTCCCGGTTCGTGAAACCAACCAGGACTAATGCACCCCTTTAGTCCCGGTTGGTGCCACCAACCGGGACCAAAGGGCTCTTTTCAGCAGCCCAAAGGGCGGGAAGCGGCGGCCTTTGGTCCCGGTTGGTGGCACCAACCGGGACTAAAGGGGGGCATTAGTCCCGGGTCGGAGCACCAACCGGGACTAATGCTGCCCTTTAGCCCCGGTTGGTGCCACCAACCGGGACCAAAGGCCTGTGCTGCCCCGAACCCAAATATTTAGTCCCACCTCGCTAGTTGAGAGGGAGGCGCACCTGTTTATAACGTGCGGTGCGCCTTCCCTCTCGAGCTCCTCTCTAAAGCAGGCTTTCGGGCCTAACACTGCAATCTGTGCCTGTGGGCCTACTGGGCCTCCCGCGGGCCTGAATCCTGGCCCATGGTAGGGTTTCTAGTCGTATTCAGGCCGTGGGGGCCCAGTAGGTGGCACTTTTTTTGTTTTTTTTGTTTCTACTTAGAACTAAATACTTATAGTTTTGTAGTGATTTCTTTTTTATTTTAGGTCACAAAAATTATAAACTTTCTGTTAGTGCCATTAGTTTTAAAATTTGAATAGTTTAAATTTGATTTTTTTAAAATTTATGTGAATCACTAGTTTATGAATAACTTTACTATAAAAATTGATTTTTGAGTCAATCTTTTTCCTGCTATTTAATATTACTGTGTTTTATCATTATACTCAATTTGGTAATTTTAGTTAGTCATAACAAATATTATAGGGGTGAGCCCTATTTTTCCAGTTTTTTGTTTTTTTTCTGCATTATTTATTTCCTTTTGTTTTTTGCTTTATTTTTTAATTCTTTTTGCTTTTAGTTTTAGAAAAATTATAAACTTTCTGTTAGTGCCATTAGTTTTCAAATTTGAAAACACTTTTTTAGTTTTTTGTTTTCTTTGTTGCTTTATTTATTCTATTTTGTTTCTACTTACAACAAAATACTTATTGTTGCTATTTTTATTTTTTTCCAGTTTTCTTGTTTTGTTTTCTGTATTATTTATTTTCTTTTGTTTTTTGCTTTATTTTTTAATTCTTTTTGCTTTTAGGTCAGCAAAATTATAAACTTTCTGTTAGTGCCATTAGTTTTAGAAAAAATATAAACTTTCTGTTAGTGCCATTAGTTTTCAAATTTGAATAGTTAAAATTTGAACATAGATGCACCTATAGAGAAAATTCAACCTAAATTCATAGTTTTCAAATGAACTCTGAAAAGTTGGTATAGGATACTCGTCTGTTACAAATTTGGCATGGTATCATCATAATAGTTGCGGGAGAAAGTCTTCACTTTTTCTTCGCTTGTGTCATTTGCTTATTGCGCCGTAACCATGGATAATCTTCATTGTTTATCAGGATGCTTGGGTCAGCCTTGACATTGAAGGGAGGAATTTCATGAAACTTTTCATAATCTTCAGACATGTCTGTCTTGCCGTCCACTCCCAGGATGTCCCTTTTTCCTGAAAGAACTATGTGGCGCTTTGGCTCATCGTATGATGTATTCGCTTCCTTATCTTTTCTTTTTCTCGGTTTGGTAGACATGTCCTTCACATAAATAACCTGTGCCACATCATTGGCTAGGACGAACGGTTCGTCAGTGTACCCAAGATTTTTCGGATCCACTGATGTCATTCCGTACTGTGGGTCTACCTGTACCCCGCCGCCTAACAGATTGACCCATTTGCACTTAAACAAAGGGACCTTAAAATCAGGTCCGTAGTCAAGTTCCCATATGTCCACTATGTAACCATAATATGTATCCTTTCCGCTCTCGGTTGCTGCATCAAAGCGGACACCGCTGTTTTGGTTGGTGCTCTTTTGATCTTGGGCGATCGTGTAAAATGTATTCCCATTTATCTCGTATCCTTTGTAAGTCAATACAGTCAAAGATGGTCCCCTGGACAACAAGTACAACTTATCACAAACAGTGTTGTCACCTCTGAGACGTGTTTCCAACCAACTGCTGAAAGTCCTGATGTGTTCACATGTAATCCAGTCGTCGCACTGCTCCGGGTGTTTGGAGCGCAGACTGTTCTTGTGTTCATCGACATACGGGGTCACCAAGGTAGAGTTCTGTAGAACTGTGTAGTGTGCTTGAGACCAAGAATATTCGTCCCTGCATATTATTGAGTCTCTTCCAAGAGTGCCTTTTCCAGTCAGTCTCCCCTCATACCGCGATTTAGGGAGACCTATCTTGTTAAGGCCAGGAATGAAGTCAACACAAAACCCGATAACATCCTCTGTTTGATGGCCCATGGAGATGCTTCCTTCTGGCCTAGCGCGATTACGGACATATTTCTTTAGGACTCCCATGAACCTCTCAAAGGGGAATATATTGTGTAGAAATACGGGCCCCAGGATGACAATCTCGTCGACTAGATGAACTAGGACGTGCGTCATGATATTGAAGAAGGATGGTGGGAACACCAGCTCGAAACTGACAAGACATTGCGCCACATCACTCCTTAGCCTTGGTACGATTTCTGGATCGATCACCTTCTGAGAGATTGCATTGAGGAATGCACATAGCTTCACAATGGCTAATCGGACGTTTTTCGGTAGAAGCCCCCTCAATGCAACCGGAAGCAGTTGCGTCATAATCACGTGGCAGTCATGGAACTTTTAGGTTCTGAAACTTTTCTCTGGCATATTTATTATTCCCTTTATATTCGACGAGAAGCCAGTCGTGACCTTCATACTGAGCAGGCATTCAAAGAAGATTTCTTTCTCTTCTTTCGTAAGAGTGTAGCTGGCAGGACCTTTATACTGCTTTGGAGGCATGCCGTCTTTTTCGTGCAAACGTTGCAGGTCCTCCCGTGCCTCAGGTGTATCTTTTGTCTTCCCATACACGCCCAAGAAGCCTAGCAGGTTCACGCAAAGGTTCTTCGTCACGTGCATCACGTCGATTGAGGAGCGGACCTCCAGGTCTTTCCAGTAGGGTAGGTCCCAAAATATAGATTTCTTCTTCCACATGGGTGTGTGTCCCTCAGCGTCATTCGGAACAGATAGTCCACCGGGACCCTTTCCAAAGATTACGTAGTGTAAATCATTGACCATAGCAAGCACGTGATCACCGGTGCGCATGGCGGGCTTGTTCCGGTGATCTGCCTCGCCTTTGAAATGCTTGCCTTTCTTTCGACATTGATGGTTGGTCGGAAGAAATCGACGATGGCCCAGGTACACATTCTTCCTACATTTGTCCAGGTACATACTTTCAGTGTCATCTAAACAGTGCGTGCATGCGTGGTATCCTTTGTTTGTCTGTCCTGAAAGGATACTGAGAGCGGGCCAAACGTTGATGGTCACGAACAGCAACGCCTTAAGGTTAAATTCCTCCTATCTGTGCTCATCCCACGTACGTACACCGTTTTCATTCCATAGCTGTAAAAGTTCTTCAACTAATGGCCTTAGGTACACATCAATTTCGTTGCCGGGTTGCTTAGGGCCTTGGATGAGAACTGGCATCATAATGAACTTCCGCTTCATGCACATCCAAGGAGGAAGGTTATACATACATAGAGACATGGGCCAGGTGCTGTGATTGCTGCTCTGCTCCCCGAAAGGATTAATGCCATCTGCGCTTAAAGCAAACCATACATTCCTTGGGTCCTTTGCAAACTCATCCCAGTACTTTCTCTCGATTTTTCTCCACTGCGACCCGTCAGCGGGTGCTCTCAACTTCCCATCTTTCTTTCCTTTCTCACTGTGCCATCGCATCAACTTGGCATGCTCTTCGTTTTTGAACAGACGTTTCAACCGTGGTATTATAGGAGCATACCACATCACCTTCGCAGGAACCCTCTTCCTGGGGGGCTCGCCGTCAACATCACCAGGGTCATCTCGTCTGATCTTATACCGCAATGCACCGCATACCGGGCATGCGTTCAGATCCTTGTATGCACCGCGGTAGAGGATGCAGTCATTAGGGCATGCATGTATCTTCTCCACCTCCAATCCTAGAGGGCATACGACCTTCTTTGCTGCATATGTACTGTCGGGCAATTCGTTATCCTTTGGAAGCTTCTTCTTCAATATTTTCAGTAGCTTCTCAAATTCTTTGTCAGCCACAGCATTCTCTGCCTTCCACTGCAGCAATTCCAGTACGGTACCGAGCTTTGTGTTGCCATCTTCGCAATTGGGGTATAACCCTTTTTTGTGATCCTCTAACATGCGATCGAACTTCAGCTTCTCCTTTTGACTAATGCATTGCGTCCTTGCATCGACAATGACCCAGCGGAGATCATCATCATCGGGCACATCGTCTGGTTCCTCTTGATCTTCAGCAGCTTCACCCGTTGCAGCATCATTGGGCACATCGTCTGATTCCTCTTGATCTTCACCAGCTCCCCCCGTTGCAGCATCACCGTATTCAGGGGGCACATAGTTGTCATCGTAGTCTTCTTCTTCGCCGTCTTCCATCATAACCCCTATTTCTCTGTGCCTCGTCCAAACATTATAGTGTGGCATGAAACCCTTGTAAAGCAGGTGAGAGTGAAGGATTTTCCGATTAGAGTAAGACCTCGTATTCCCACATTCAGTGCATGGACAACACATAAAACCATTCTGCTTGTTTGCCCCAGCCGCATCGAGAAACTCATGCACGCTCTTAATGTACTCGCGGGTGTGTCTGTCACCGTACATCCATTGCCGGTTCATCTGCGTGCATTATATATAATTAAGTGTCCAAATTAATAGAAGTTCATCATTACATTAAAACCAAAGTGCATACATAGTTCTCATCTAACAACATATAGCTCTCCAGAGCATCTAATTAATTAAACCATACATTGAAACTATGTAAAACATTTCAATGCGAAAACAAATGCGATCATAATCGCAACCAAGGTAACAATTTGATCCAACGGCATAATGATACCAAGCCTCGGTATGAATGGCATATTTTCTAATCTTTCTAATCTTCAAGCGCATTGCATCCATCTTGATCTTGTGATCATCGACGACATCCGCAACATGCAACTCCAATATCATCTTCTCCTCCTCAATTTTTTTTCCTTCAACAAATTGTTTTCTTCTTCAACTAAATTTAACCTCTCGACAATAGGGTCGGTTGGCATTTCCGATTCACATACATCCTAGATAAATAAAATCTATGTCATGTTGGTCGGCATAATTTTCATAAACAATAAATGAACCAATAGTTATAAAGATAATATACATACCACATCCGAATCATAGACAGGACGAGGGCCGACGGGGGCGGATACCAAAACCATCGCACTATATAAGATGCAATAATAAATGTAAGAAAATGATACAAGTATCTATCTAAACATACAAGTAAGAATATTTTTCCTTTCAGAAAGAAGATAAGAACAAGAGGCTCACCACGGTGGTGTCGGTGATGAGATCGGCGCGGGTGATCGACGGCGGTGAAGACGGGGATAGGGCGTGACGGACCGCTAAATCTAGACAAATCTCGCGGAAAATGGAGCTTGGAGGTCGAGCTTCGAGAGGAGAAAGCTTAAGTAGTGTGGCTCGGGCATTCCATCGAACACCTCATGTGCATAGGAGGTGAGCTAGAGCACCACAAAGCCCTCTCCCCCTCGGCCAGAAAAAACAGAGCACTGTGCTCTGCTCTTGCGCGAGGGGGTATATATAGGCACCTCATTGGTCCCGGTTGGTGACATGAGCCGGGACTAAAGGGAGCCTTTGGTCCCGGTTCAATCCACCAACCGGGACCAATGGTGGTGGGCCAGGAGCGAGGCCCATTGGTCCCGGTTCATCCCACCAACCGGGACCAAAAGGTCCAGATGAACCGGGACCAATGGCCCACGTGGCCCGGCCGGCCCCCTGGGCTCACGAACCGGGACCAATGCCCACATTGGTCCCGGTTCTAGACTGAACCGGGACTAATGGGCTGACCCGTCCTGGACCAAAGCCCTGTTTTCTACTAGTGTAGCTTCTAGGGTTTAGCCTCTCTGATCTCGTGGTAGATCTACTCTTGTACTACCCATATCATCAATATTAATCAAGCAGGACGTAGGGTTTTACCTCCATCAAGAGGGCCCGAACCTGGTAAAACATCGTGTCCCCTGCCTCCTGTTACCATCCGGCCTAGACGCACAGGTCGGGACCCCCTACCCGAGATCCGCCGGTTTTGACACCGACAACCCCACTGCCACGGGAGGGTAGGACAAAAGATGGCATGCAAGTTCTTTTCCATAAGCACGTATGACTATGTTCGGAATACATGCCTAAATTATATCAATGAACTGGAGCTAGTTCTGTGTCACCCTAGGTTATGACTGTTACATGATGAACCGCATCCGGCATAATTCTCCATCACCGATCCATTGGCTACGAGCTTTCCATATATTGTTCTCCACTTATTTACTTTTCCGTTGCTATTGATATCATCACTACAAAATACCAAAAACATTACTTTTACTATTGTTACCTTTTGCTACCGTTACCACTACTATCATATTACTTTGCTACTAAACACTTTGTTGCAGATATTAAGTTTCCAGGTGTGGTTGAATTGACAACTCAGCTGCTAATACTTGAGAATATTCTTTGGCTCCCCTTGTGTCGAATCAATAAATTTGGGTTGAATACTCTACCCTCGAAAACTGTTGCGATCCCCTATACTTGTGAGTTATCAAGACTATTTTCTGGCGCCGTTGCCGGGGAGCATAGCTCTATTCTTTGAGTCACTTGGGATATATATCTGCTTATCATTATGAAGAACTTGAGAGATCCAAAAACCAAGATCTATCCCTCAACTATGAGGGGGGGTAAGGAACTACCATCTAGCTCTGCACTTGATTCGCCTTCTATTTTGAGTAAGCTTGCGACACCTAAACCTGCTTCTGCTATTCGTTCTGATATGTCGCATGTTATTGATGATGCCACTTCTGCTATGCATGATACTTATGATGAAACTACCTCTATGCTGATACTACTGTGCCACTTAGTGATTTTCTTGATGAACAACTTGCTAGGGCTAGAGAGATTGAAAATATTGAATATGATGATACTGATGAAAGTGATGATGAAGAATCACTTGTTATTCCTAAGGGTTATGTTTTTGATCAAGAAGCTTCTTTAGCTATTTTAGCTTGCAAAAATAGAAATGAACTCAAAAGGTTATTAGCTAAATGGAGTAAGCAATTTCTAAATGCTAGAATGAAACCTGACCCTGCTTTTGCTACTTCACCTATCTTTATTACTGATAAGGAATATGAATTCTCTGTTGATCCTGATATAATTACTTTGGTTGAATATGATCCTTTTCATGGTTATGTCAGGACCCCGATTCTAAGTCACACCGATCTAGCATGTAACACCTCATATCACTTTGCGGCCTCACGCACGGTATTCCCACGGGTGTCGCCTTACCATGGTCCGGGACCGTTTGCACCTTTTGGCTCACGTATATGATAGTGTCGCTAGCATCCATATGACAGAGAACCCGGGCCGACATGACTAGTCGTGAACCCAAAGTGGCACTGACTTACGGGGACAGGCATACATGAAACAACATCGAGCATGTCGGTCAGCAGCGTGTGAATCCGGGCTGTAGCAACTAGGCTAAATGGACTCCGGAAATCCGGGCTGTAGTAGGCTAGGCAGGATTCCGGATGTCACCGCGTGACATTTCCCCGAAGGGACAGACACAGGAACAAAGTGAATCACATGCCGGCCAGTCTAAGTGTTCCGGACCAGTAGTGCTGGGCTAGCAGGACTCCGGTGAACCGGGCTGTAGCGGACTACCATGGCTCGATGGAAGCACTAGACTACATTTTCCCATAAGAGAGGCTACCAAGGATAGACAACTAGGTTGTCGGATCCCACACATAGCAATACACGTTACACGTACGCATAACATGCAAGTATGTGTTGTACAACATGGCATCACAACATAACGCAAACTCATAAATATAAAGGCCCAGAAGGGCCACATAGCATTTAATACAAACAAGGGTCTCATGACCCATCATTCAGAGCATACAAGCAACAAGCGGAAGCATTACATGTCTGAGTACAGATGGCTACAGATGAAAAAGGCTGAAGAGCCTGACTATCTACAACATCCGATCAAGATCGTAGCTGAGGTACAAGCTACTAGTCGAAGTCCACGTAAACTAGTAAGACCGAAGTCTCCGCTGCAAGAACATTACTAAAGCAACATGAGTACAAAGGTACTCAGCAAGACTTACATCAAATCCTATCATACATGCATTTGTATCAAGAAGGTAATGTGGAGTTTAGTTGCAGCAAGCTAGCTTTGACTCAGTGGCTATCCTGTACTACGACTGCTGGTAACTCTTTTGAGGTGGCGCACACGAGTCCACTAATCACCACATCAATACTGTACTATGGATTCATTTCCATCTCCCTACGAGAAGGCCATCCATAGCACTCACACTTGTCTTGAGCATTTTAGAGTATCCACTTTAAGTTGTCTATGTACCACGTAAGCATCCAAGAAGTCCATAACCGCGAACCTGGCTATTCGAATAGCTCATGTTAACCCTGCAGGGGTGTACTTCTTCACACACACTCTCGCCACTTTCCGCCATGTACACGTCATGTATATCGGCAACCTTCAAGCGGAAGCTTGGCGAGGGAGTCGTCCACGACCTAACTAACCACACAAGACTCTAGTCCAGGTTTATCGCCTATTCGGGTTCCATCCGCAAGGAGATCCGGCCGGGGGGTCGCTCACGGCCCCAAACAATGTGTGCAGGGTTCCCAAGCCCACCTCGCCGGATGGATCTACACTTGGTACACCGTGCCACTTGTGCCTAGTCTGTCCCAAGCCCACCTGGCCGGGTGCCACTTGGTAGACTACTAACACTACCTACAAACACCGGAAACTATTTCAACTCCTGGACAGAGACCAAGTCGGTTAATAAGTCGAGAGGGGTCGAGTTACCAGAACCCAATGTGTGGTAGTATCTAGTCATTGGACAACATACACAGAACTCAGTGCTTAAGGACGGTTCCAGTGAGACAACCCACCATGTACTCCTACATGGCCTCTCACCGCTACCTTTACCAAATCGTGTTCACACACTTAACTCTCAGCACCAGAACATATCGTAACACTCGAATTCATTCCCAATGAATCAGACCTGACACAACTCTAAGCAATAGCAGGCATGGCATGGTAGGAACACAACATGGCTCAATCAACTCCTACACATGCTAGTGGGTTTCAACTATTTATTGTGGCAATGACAGGTCATGCAGAGGAATGGGTTCAACTACCGCAGCATAAAGTAGCAGTTGAATCGTTGTTGTCCTAATGCAATAAAAGAGAGCAGGAGCGAGAGAGTGGGATTGTATCGGAATGAACAAGGAGGGTTTGCTTGCCTGGTAGATCAACAGGGGGCACTGCTCCACAGACAGGTACTCTCGAACACTCTTCGGAGCAGGACCTATCGAGAAGAACGGTGCCGACAATCAATACACAAGCATATGCAATAATATGATGCATGATCATGGCATGTAGATGTGATGTTGTTTGAGCTAATGCAGCTAGCATTCATTTGGATGAAGTCCATTTGAACCAAGAATTCAAATGCAACTCCAAGTTAAGTCTTTATAAATGCCATTTATATGTTATCACCTATACAGCAAGTATAAGTTGGTTTATCATGCATGAAACTGTTACAGATGGATAGATTGAATTTTTCTGATAATTTTTCATATATAAATTATTTCAATCTGAGCTACGATTGAATTTCTATGAATTTTAGAAGTTTATATCATTTTCTGGATTTTCCTGATTTATTTTAAAACCAGAAAATGATATATTGCGTCAGCACTGCGTCATGCTTGCGTCAGCAAGTCAACAGTGCTGACTGGGTCAAACCTGACGCGTGGGGTCCATACGTCGGTGTCATAGTTAATTAACAGAGGTTAATTAATCACCCTAACTAAAAATTAGTCAGGGCCGGGCCCCACCTGTCATTGACCCACACGGGTCAAATGGGGGGTCAAACCCGGTCAACCCGTTGGTGTTTAGCCGCCGGTGAGGCCGAACGTGGCGGAGGGCTCGGGATCGTCGCTCCGGCGACCATTTAGGCGGCGGAAACCACCTACGCGAAGCCCAGGCTCGCGCGCATCCAATGGGACACGCCGGAGGCCGTGGGATGGTCGGAACTCGTCGAAGCAGAGCTCGCGGCGGCGGCCGGAGTTCGGTGGCGTGCGGTTTTGATACTACGGGGCACGGCAGGGGCTGCGAGCGGGTGCGTTTGGCTCCTGGGGTTGCAACGAATTCAGTGACGTGCTCGGGACCGAGTTGCGGTGGCTCTGGCCACGGCGGCAACATGATCGGCGGCGAGGAGCTACGGCCATGGCGGGGAACGGAGCTGGAGCGTGCAAAAACAAGGGGGGAAGAGGGGTTCGGTAGAGGAGCTCACGGCGACGCCTTCGGTGATCTCAGCGCGCTCGGGGACGGCTTGGAGGCGACGGAATGTCGGTGGCGATCTCCGGCGGCCGATGATGAAGACGACGGTGGTGACGGCTCCACGGGGCGTCCGGCAATGTGTGGCTTGACGGAGAGGACGAGGACGACGGCGCAGAGCTGTTGGACTTGTCGGAGAGGCGAGGGGGAGGCGGTGGCTGCGGCTACGGTGAACGGCGGCGATGACAGCGCTCGGCCATTCGTGCGAGAGAGCGAGGGAGAGGAGGGGAGGCCACGAGAGAGAGAGAGGTGTGGGGCGGCGCGTGGCGTCGTCCAAGGCATCCAGGGCGACGGGGGAGTGAGGCAGACAGGCAGGAGGTGGCCGGACGCGTGCGTGCGCGCCGCGGGCACACGCCCCTGTCCTCCTGGCGGGAGGTGGAGGACGACTGGCACTGGCCAGTCGGCTGGGCCGGCCTGTTGGGCCACTGGGCTGCCAGGCTGCAGGTAAGCACAGGTAAGCGTTTTTCCATTTTTGTTTTCTTTTCTATTTTGTGACATTTGTTTCTGATTTAGTAATAATACTAAATCATTTTATTTTCTTCTGACAATTTTTTTGCAGGGACCTAAGGGGTTATTCCAAAGCCCCTCAGCAAAAATCAGAATTTTTTGACATATATAAAATATATCACATATATATATATCCAAGGCAAATAATTATTGCATTAATTCCAAATGGCCAAAATAAATATTTATGGGCTCCTAAAATTATTGGTTTGAATTTTACCTCTGACCAATATTTTCAGAGAGCAACATGAACATTTTCTTGGACCTTTTTGGAGGAATTTTTATCTGGGTCATTTCCAGAAATTAATTATGAGGGTTTCACAAATCCCCAATTCAAATTTAAATTAAGTTTAAACATGATGCACACATGACTAGCTAGTCTAGGTCATACCGGAACTAGGGATGTGACAACTCGCCCCCACTCGAAACAATCTCGTCCCGAGATTCAGGAGTCGGCGGAAAGAAAGTGGGATACTCGAGTCGAAGACGAACTTCACGCTCCCAAGTAGCTTCTATCTTGGAATGATGAGACCACTAAACCTTGAGAAACTTGATGTTCTGACGTAGGGTAACACGCTCTGCTTGATCAAGAATGCGAACTAGGTACTCTCGGTATGTGAGGTTATCTTGGAGATCAAGCGTTTCGTGGTCCACTCCACGGATGGGATCCGAGAAGCAATGCCTGAGTTGAGAGACGTGGAAGACATCATGAACTCGACAAATATGTGGGGGTAGTTCCAGCTGGTAGGCAACCTCTCCTCGTTTAGCGAGAATGCGAAAAGGACCAATGTAACGAGGAGCCAACTTGCCCTTGATACCAAAGCGATGGGTACCCTTTAAAGGGGTCACCCGAAGGTAAGCTTTGTCGCCAACCTCATAAGCCACTTCCTTATGACGACGGTCATACTGGCTCTTTTGACGAGATTGGGCTGTTTTCAAATTCTCACGAATGATGCGAACTTGCTCTTCTGCCTCCTGGATCATATCCGGTCCAAAGAATTGTCTTTAACCGGTTTCTGACCAGTTCAAAGGTGTTCGACATCTTCGTCCATAGAGAATCTCGAAAGGAGCTTTCTTGAGACTGGATTGATAGCTATTGTTATAAGCAAACTCGGTGAAAGGAAGGCACTTCTCCCAATCCATACCGAATGAGATAACACAAGCTCTAAGCATGTCTTCAAGAATTTGGTTGACCCTTTCCACCTGACCACTTGATTGAGGGTGGAAAGCGGTACTGAAAGAAAGATGGGTGCCCATGGCAGTTTGGAAACTCTCCCAGAAATGAGAAGTGAAAAGACTACCACGGTCTGAATTGATCTCTAGTGGAACACCATGAAGTGAAACTATTCGAGAGAGATATAAGTCAGCGAGCTGACTAGCAGTGATACTCTCTCGAACAGGTAGGAAGTGAGCCACTTTGGAAAGACGATCAATGACTACGAAGATAGCATTATTCCCTTTCTTGGTCCTGCGAAAGCCGGTGATGAAGTCCATACCAACCTTATCCCATTTCCATTCAGGAATAGCTAAAGGCTGAAGGGTGCCAGCAGGCCTCTGATGTTCTGCCTTAACGCGACGACAAACGTCACAGTTAGCAATGAACTCAGCGATTTCTCTCTTCATCCTAGTCCACCAGAACTCTGGCGTAGGTCCTGATACATCTTAGTACTACCGGGATGAATCGTGAGAGGAGATTCATGCGCCTCCTTAAGGATCAGTTGCCGAAGATGCTCTTTCTTGGGAACCACCAGGCGGTTTCCGAAGAAAACAACACCTCGATCATCTAATGAGAAACTACCAGCAATACCCTTGGCAATGTTTCTCTTGATCCGGGTAATCCCCGTATCATGCTTCTGGGCTTCTATGATATGATCCACAAGAGTAGGTTTCGCCACCAAGGTAGAAAGGAATCCATGAGGAGCAATGTGAAGATTAAGCTTACAGAATTCCTCATGGAGAAGTGGTTGGCCCTGCTGCAACATAAGATTGTTGCAATAGGACTTACGACTTAGCGCATCAGCCATGACATTTCCCTTGCCTGGGGTGTAGGTAATCCCTAAGTCGTAATCTGAGATCAACTCCAACCAACGTCTTTGCCTAAGGTTCAAATCTGGTTGGGTGAAGATATACTTGAGACTCTGGTGGTCGGTGTAAATCTCGCAATGTTTACCAAGAAGGTAATGTCGCCATGTCTTAAGTGCATAGACTACGGCTGCAAGCTCTAGATCATGTGTAGGATAATTCTCCTCATGTGGATGCAACTGTCGAGATGCATAGGCAATCACATGGCGATCTTGCATAAGAATGCAACCTAGTCCCTGTCGTGAGGCATCGCAGTAGATAACAAAGTCTTTAGTGAAATCCGGTGGCACAAGTATGGGAGCGGAAGTCAGGCATCTTTTCAGTTCCTGAAAATTGTACTCACACTGTGGGGACCACTCAAACTTTTTATCTTTCTTGAGAAGTTCCGTGAGAGGTTTGACCACTTTGGAGAAGTTCTCAACGAAGCGGCGACAATAACTGGCTAGACCGAGGAAACTCCTAACTTGTTTAACTGTTTCAGGTGGAGTCCAATCAAGAACTGCCTGAACTCTCTCGGGATTGACAGCAATGCCCTTACCAGAGATCACGTGGCCTAGGTAGGTCACTTCTGGCAACCAAACTTCGCACTTGGAGAACTTGGCATAAAGGCGATGCTCTCTGAGTTTCTCTAACACAAGTCTAAGATGTTCGGCATGTTCTTCCTCGTTCTTCGAGTAAATAAGGATATCATCAAGGTAAACCATGATGAACTTATCTAAGTACTCCATGAAGATCGAGTTCATCAAGCGGGAGAATGTAGCTGGAGCATTGGTTAGACCAAAGGACATGACGGTGTACTCGTACTAGCCATAACGAGTGACAAAGGCCGTTTTAGGAATGTCCCCATTTATAATCTTGATTTGATGGTAGCCTAACCTCAAATCCATCTTGGAAAAGACTGAGGATCCAGCGAGCTGATCATACAGGTCGTTGATCCTGGGGAGCGGATACTTGTTCTTTATCGTGACCAAATTAATGGGATGATAATCTACAACCATCCGGTCCGTACCATCCTTCTGCTTGACGAAGAGAACGAGGCAAGCCCAAGGAGAAGAACTAGGACGGATGAAACCCTTTTACAAGGACTCATCAAGTTGTTTCTTTAGCTCGGCTAGCTCTAAGGGTGCCATCTTCTAAGGTCTCCTAGAAATTGGGGTGGTTCCTGGGATAAGATCTATGACAAACTCTACATCTCTGTCAGGTGGAACACCTGGTAGTTCTTCTGGAAATACATCCGGAAAGTCACGGACTACCGAGATATCCTCAAGGTATGGAAGAGGGCTGGCATTAAGAGAATAAAGCTGACGCTTTGCAACTCTGGTGGAGATAGTGACTATCTTGCCAGAGGGGTGTGTGAGCTGAACAGACCTGGTGTAACAGTCAATCTTGGCATAATGAGCTTTCATCCAGTCCATACCCAAGATGATGTTAATATCTGAAGACTTAAGGGATATCAAGGAAGCTAGGAATACAAGTTTGTCAACATGTATTTCATTGCCATAACTTATCCTAGAAGTTTGCCACTTGGATCCAGGAGTTTGAATGAGTAGTGGGGAGGGCATATCACAAAATGACATGTCGTGCAAGCGGGCATAACTTTCGGAAATGAAGGAGTGAGATGCTCCAGTATCGAATAGAACCGATGCTGGATGACAGTTGACAAGGAGTGTACCAAGAACGTCATCTGGATCATCATGAGCGTCTTTAGCTGAGACGTGATGCACATGTCCAAGTTCAGTGGGAGCTGACTTGGCACTGATCATCTTGCGTGATGGCTTACTACCACGTCCAACAGACTTCTCGGGCTGGGATGGAGCAACACTGGTCTGAGTGCAAATACGGGGAATGTGGCCTGGCTCTCCGCACTTGTAACAAATCTTGGAGGTAGGACATGGACCCGCATTGGCAGGCGGTCCACCAATAGGCCTGGGTGGAGCATATGGCTGAACTGGGTGAGGCGCCACATAAGATGGCGTCAGTGTGTAGCCGGGTGGAAGAGCAGAGTTCGGAGCCCAAATCCGACGCTTATGAGAACTAGAACCGGAGGAAGAATCCAAATCACGGTTGTGCTTACGAGACTCCTCGTAAGTGAGCTGAGCTGTCTCTGCGTTAATGGACTTGTTCACAAGAGCCTGGAATGTATTGCAATGATGCAAGTGGAGATCACGACGCAACTTGGGGTTGAGACCCTTCCGGAACCTAGCCTACTTCTTGGCGTCCGTGGACACTTCTTCTGCAGCATAGCGAGCGAGGTTCTCAAACTCTCTACTGTAAGCATCAACAGCCATCATACCCTGGCTGAAACTACAGAACTCTTCTCTCTTGCGATCGATGAGGGCTTCAGGAATGTGATGCTCGCGAAAAGCCTCAGTGAAATCTTTCCAGGTAGGAATCTGTCCAGCTGGAAGCATAGCCTCATAGTTTTGCCACCAAAGACTAGCAGGACCTTCCAGGTGATATGCAGCATAGGTGACCTTGTCACCTTCAGCTACGTTCGCAGAACGCAGCTTGAGAGTAGTGGTCATATAAAGGAACACAAGCGGGTAACCACTTAGGGAACTAGGACCCGGTATCTGCTGATTCCACTGGAGTGACTTACTCTCGGAGGGAGCACCGGTTCTTGAATCCGTTAGTAGTACACGTAGGCGCGCATTCGTGCAGGTCGCTACTTATGCGACAAGGAATTTTGCTACCTTAGGACAGTTAGAGTTACTGCCGCCGTTTACCGGGGCTTCCATTCAAAGCTTATCACACTTCTCTTTCTGACCTTCCAGCACCGGGCAGGTGTTAGTGATACTATGGAGCCAGTCATCTGCATCGAGTGGTTCAATGGAATGATGGAAGGTGGGTGGTTTCAGACCAATGAAATCATGGATGGTCACTGACTCTTTGCACTGGGGTGCGGTGTTCTCCTCGATACGTGCTAACAAGCGGTTAGACTCACGCTTGTTCCTCTCCATCTCTAACATGAACTCTGCCAACGAAGGTTGGTCGGGAGGATCCTCCTCATCCCTATCACCTCCGTGGTTCAGGTAACGAGCAACGAAACTTCGGTTAACTGACGACATCTTGAGAAGCGGAACCAAGGACGAGGTCAACAACTATAGGATGCAACATGTAGCACAAGGAAATTTAGTATCTCTCAAACTCCTAGGACAATTCCGGTGGCATAACGGGAGTAAAATGCTCAAAATGAGACATTCTGCAAAAAACAAGGTAGCACCACAACTCAACATCATCACTCAAGGTTCTGAGATAGTACTAAACATGCTACACCGGAGGTACTCGAACTGGGATATGACTCTGATCAACCAATCCTAAGAGACTACGGAATAGTAACACGTGATCCTGATAGACGGAAGAGAAAGCCTAGTTCCTTAACCCCGTAGGAAAGATAGGATGACTCAGATCAGAAGGGAATGAGGTATAAGGAGTAAAAAGAGCCTTACGTTCCCTTCCACAATCAATTCCCTTACATAACTAAAGAATTTCTATACTCAACTTCGACCAGGTTGGTTTGGAAATCCTACAGGCAGTCAGGCTCTGATACCAAAACTGTCAGGACCCCGATTCTAAGTCACACTGATCTAGCATGTAACACCTCATATCACTTTGCGGCTGCACGCACGGTATTCCCACGGGTGTCGCCTTACCAAGGTCCAGGACCGTTTGTGCCTTTTGGCTCACGTATATGATAGTGTCGCTAGCATCCATATGACAGAGAACCCGGGCCGACATGACTAGTCGTGAACCCAAAGTGGCACTGACTTACGGGGACAGGCATACATGAAACAACATCGAGCATGTTGGTCAGCAGCGTGTGAATCCGGGTTGTAGCAACTGGGCTAACAGGACTCCGGAAATCCGGGCTGTAGCAGGCTAGGCAGGACTCCGGATGTCACCGCGTGACATTTCCCCGAAAGGACAGACACAGGAACGAAGTGAATCACATGCCGGCCAGTCTAAGTGTTCCAGAGCAGTAGTGCTGGGCTAGCAGGACTCCGGTGAACCGGGCTGTATCGGACTACCATGGCTCGGTGGAAGCACTAGACTACATTTCCCCATAAGAGAGGCTACCAAGGATAGACAACTAGGTTGTCGGATCCCACACATAGCAATACACGTTACACGTACGCATAACATGCAAGTATGTGTTGTACAACATGGCATCACAACATAACGCAAACTCATATAGATAAAGGCCCAAAAGGGCCACATAGCATTTAATACAAACAAGGGTCTCATGACCCATCATTCAGAGCATACAAACAACAAGCGGAAGCATTACATGTCTGAGTACAGACGTCTACAAATGAAAAAGGATGAAGAGCCTGACTATCTACAACATCCGATCAAGATCGTAGATGAGGTACAAGCTACTAGTCGAAGTCCACGTAAACTAGTAAGACCGAAGTCTCCGCTGCAAGAACATAAATAAAGCAACATGGGTACAAAGGTACTCAACAAGACTTACATCAAATCCTATCATACATGCATTTGTATCAAGAAGGTAATGTGGAGTTTAGTTTCAGCAAGCCAGCTTTGACTCAGTGGCTATCCTGTACTATGACTGCTCGTAACTCTTTTGAGGTGGCGCACACGAGTCCACTAATCACCACATCAATACTATACTATGGATTCATTTCCGTCTCCCTATGAGAAGGCCATCCATAGCACTCACACTTGTCTTGAGCATTTTAGAGTATCCAGTTTAAGTTGTCTATGTACCACGTAAGCATCCAAGAAGTCCATAACCGTGGACCTGGCTATTCGAATAGATCATGTTAACCCTGCAGGGGTGTACTTCTTCACACACACTCTCGCCACTCTCCGCCATGTACACGCCATGTATCTCGGCAACCTTCAAGCGGAAGCCTGGCGAGGGAGTCGGCCACGACCTAACTAACCACACAAGACTCTAGTCCAGGTTTATCGCCTATTCGGGTTCCATCCGCAAGGAGATCCGGCCGGGGTGTCGCTCACGGCCCCAAACGATGTGTGCAGGGTTCCCAAGCCCACCTCGCCGGATGGATCTACGCTTGGTACACCATGCCACTTGTGCCTAGTCTGTCCCAAGCCCACCTGGCCGGGTGCCACTTGGTAGACTACTAACACTACCTACAAACACCAGAAACTATTTCAACTCCTGGACAGAGACCAAGTCGGTTAATAAGTCGAGAGGGGTCGAGTTACCGGAACCCAATGTGTGGTAGTATCTAGTCATTGGACAACATACACAGAACTCAGTGCTTAAGGACGGTTCCAGTGAGACAACCCACCATGTACTCCTACATGTCCTCTCACCGCTACCTTTACCAAATCGTGTTCACACACTTAACTCTCAGCACCAGAACATATCGTAACACTCCAATTCATTCCCAATGAATCAGACCTGACGCAACTCTAAGCAATAGCAGGCATGGCATGGTAGGAACACAACATGGCTCAATCAACTCCTACACATGCTAGTGGGTTTCAACTATTTACTGTGGCAATGACAGGTCATGCAGAGGAATGGGTTCAACTACCGCAGCATAAAGTAGCAGTTGAATCGCTGTTGTCCTAATGCAATAAAAGAGAGCAGGAGCGAGAGAGTGGGATTGTATCGGAATGAACAAGGAGGGTTTGCTTGCTTGGTAGATCAACAGGGGGCACTGCTCCACAGACAGGTACTCTCGAACACTCTTCGGAGCAGGACCTATCGAGAAGAACGGTGCCGGCAATCAATACACAAGCATACGCAACAATATGATGCATGATCATGGCATGTAGATGTGATGTTGTTTGAGCTAATGCAGCTAGCATTCATTTGGATGAAGTCCATTTGAACCAAGAATTCAAATGCAACTCCAAGTTAAGTCTTTATAAATGTCATTTATATGTTATCACCTATACAGCAAGTATAAGTTGGTTTATCATGCATGAAACTGGTACAGATGGATAGATTGAATTTTTCTGATAATTTTTCATATATAAATAATAAATTATTTCAATCTGAGCTATGGTTGAATTTCTATGAATTTTAGAAGTTTATATCATTTTTTGGATTTTCCTGATTTATTTTAAAACCAGAAAATGATATATTGCATCAGCACTGCGTCATGCTTGCGTCAGCAAGTCAACAGCGCTGACTGGGTCAAACCTGACGTGCGGGGTCCACACGTCGGTGTCATAGTTAATTAACAGAGGTTAATTAATCACCCTAACTAAAAATTAGTCAGGGCCAGGCCCCACCTGTCATTGACCCACACGGGTCAAATCTGGGTCAACTGGGGGGTCAAACCCAGTCAACCCGCCGGCGTTTAGCCGCCGGCGAGGCCGAACGCGGCGGAGGGCTCGGGATCGTCGCTCCGGCGACCATTTAGGCGGTGGAGACCACCTACGCGAAGCCCAGGCTCGCGCGCATCCGGTGGGACACGCCGGAGGCCGTGGGATGGTCGGAGCTCGCCGGAGCAGAGCTCGCGTCGGCGGCCGAAGTTGGGTGGCGTGCGGTTTTGATACTACGGGGCACGGCAGGGGCTGCGAGCGGGTGCGTTTGGCTCCTGGGGCTGCAATGAATTCAGTGACGCGCTCGGGAGCGAGCTGCGGTGGCTCTGGCCACGGCGGCGAGGAGCTACGGCCATGGCAGGGAACGGAGCTGGAGCGCGCAAAACGAGGGGGAGAAGAGGGGTTCGGTAGAGGAGCTCACGGCGAGGCCTTCGGTGATCTCAGCACGCTCGGGGACGGCTTGGAGGCGACGGAATGTCGGTGGCGATCTCCGGCGGCAGATGATGAAGACGACGGTGGTGACGGCTCCACGGGGCGTCCGGCGATGTGTGGCTTGACGGAGAGGACGAGGACGACGGCGCAGAGTTGTTGGACTTGTCGGAGAGGCGAGGGGGAGGCAGTGGCTGCGGCTACGGTGAACGGCGGCGAGGGCAGCGCTCGGCCATTCGCGTGAGAGAGCGAGGGAGAGGAGGGGAGGCCGAGAGAGAGAGAGAGGTGCGGGGCGGCGCGTGGTGTCGTCCAGGGCATCCAGGGCGACGGGGGAGTGAGGCAGACAGGCAGGAGGTGGCCGGACGCGTGCGTGCGCGCCGCGGGCACACGCCCCTGTCCTCCTGGCGGGAGGTGGAGGACGACTGGCACTGGCCAGTCGGCTGGGCCGGCTTGTTGGGCCACTGGGTTGCCAGGCTGCAGGTAAGCACAGGTAAGCGTTTTTCCATTTTTGTTTTATTTTCTATTTTCTGACATTTGTTTCTGATTTAGTAATAATACTAAATCATTTTATTTTCTTCTGACAATTTTTTTGCAGGGACCTAAGGGGTTATTCCAAAGCCCCTCAGCAAAAATCAAAATTTTTGGACATATATAAAATATATCACATATATATATATATATATATATATATCCAAGGCAAATAATTATTGCATTAATTCCAAATGGCCAAAATAAATATTTATGGGCTCCTAAAATTATTGGTTTGAATTTTACCTCTGACCAATATTTTCAGAGAGCAACATGAACATTTTCTTGGACCTTTTTGGAGCAATTTTTATCTGGGTCATTTCCAGAAATGAATTCTGAGGGTTTCACAAATCCCAAATTCAAATTTAAATGAAGTTTAAACATGATGCACACATTACTAGCTAGTCTAGGTCATACCAAAACTAGGGATGTGACATGTTATGAATCTGAAACTGTTGTGGCACATCTGACTAAACTGAATGATATAGCCACCCTGTTCACTAAAGATGAGAGAACTCATTACTTTTATATCCTTAAAATATTTCTATTCTCATTAAAAGGTGATGCTGAGATATGGTTTAATTCTCTTGATCCTGGTTGTGTGCGTAGTCCCCAGGATATGATTTATTAATTCTCTGCTAAATATTTCCCTGCTCATAAGAAACAAGCTGCTTTAAGGGATATATATAATTTTGTGCAAATTGAAGAAGAGAGTCTCCCACAAGCTTGGGGGAGGCTTCTCCAATTACGTAATGCTTTGTCTGATCATCCTCTTAAGAAAAATGAAATACTTGATATCTTTTATAATGGACTAACCGATGCCTCCAGAGATTACCTGGATAGTTGTGTTGGTTCTGTTTTCAGGGAAAGAACACCGGATGAAGCTGAAATTCTATTGAATAATATGTTGACAAATGAAAATAATTGGACACCTCCGGAGCCAATTCCTGAGCCTATTCCTAAACCAACTCCGAAGAAGAGGGGTATTCTATTTCTCAGTCCTAAAGATATGCAAGAGGCAAAGAAATCTATGAAAGAAAAGGTATTAAAGCTGAAGATGTTAAGAATTTACCTCCTATTGAAGAAATACATGGTCTTAATTTACCGCCTGTTGAAGAAACATATAATCCAAATCCTTCTCCTATTGAAGAAACTCATGGTCTTGATAACCCGACATAGGTAGTAAAGGTAAATTCTCTCTACAGATATGATAAAGCTGAAATCCCATTTACTAAATTTGCTAGCCCATGCTTAGGAGTTTGATAAGTTTATGGCTAAGCAAGAAGATTTTAATGCTTATTTTGGTAGACAATTGAAATACAATTCAAATATGCTTGAACACTTGGGTGATTATATGGCTAATGTTAAAGGTGAATTTAAACTTATTAGTAAACATGCTTTTATGGTTACCACTCAAGTAGAACAAGTACTTAAAGCTCAAAATGATTTGCTCAATGAATTGAATATTGAAGATAATGATAATGCTATTAGAGTTATGACTAGAGGTGGTAAAATGACTCAGGAACCTTTGTATCTTGAAGGCCATCCTAAGAGAATTGAGCAAGATTCTCAGAGAAATAATATAGATGCACCTAGTTCGTCTAAAAAGAAGAAAAAGAAAAACAATAGGACTTTGCATGCTTCTAGTGATCCTATTGTTGAAACACCTGAGAATCCAAATGATATTTCTATTTCTGATGTTGAAACTCAATCTGGTAATGAACCTGAAACTAGTGGTAATGTTAATAATAATGTTCATAATGATGCTCAACCTAGTAATGATAATGATATAGAAAATGAACCTGTTGTTGATCTTGATAACCCACAATCAAAGAATCAATGTTATGATAAGAAAGACTTTGTTGCTAGGAAACATGGTAAAGAAAGAGAGCCTTGGGTTCAGAAACCCATGCCTTTTCCTCCCAAACCATCCAAGAAAAAGGATGATGAGGATTTTGAGCGCTTTGCTGAAATGATTAGACCTATCTTTTTGCGTATGCGATTAACTGATATGCTCAAAACCAATCCTTATACTAAGTACATGAAAGATATAATTACAAATAAAAGAAAGATACCGGAAGCTGAAATTTCCACCATGCTTGCTAATTATACTTTTAAGGGTGGAATACCAAAGAAACTTGGAGATCCCGGTGTACCAACTATACCATGCTCCATTAAAAGAAACTATGTTAAAACTGCTTTATGTGATCTTGGAGCCGGTGCTAGTGTTATGCCTCTCTCTTTATATCGTAGACTTGATTTGAATAAGTTGACACCTACTGAAATATCTTTGCAAATGGTTGATAAATCAACTGCTATACCTGTCGGTATTTGTGAGGATGTGCCTGTTGTAGTTGCAAACGTTACTATTTTAACGGACTTTGTTATTCTTGATATTCCCGAGGACGATAGTATGTCTATTATTCTTGGAAGACCCTTTTTGAATACTGCAGGGGCTGTTATTGATTGCACTAAAGGCAATGTCACTTTTCATGTTAATGGTAATGAGCATACGGTACACTTTCCGAGGAAATAACCTCAAGTTCATAGTATCAACTCTATTGGAAAAATTTCATCGGTTATATTTGGAGGTTTTGAATTTCCTCTTTCTACTGTCAAGAAGAAATATGATATTCTTATTATTGGGGATGTGCATATCCCCGTTGAGGTAACATAGTGTTATTCGAAATTTCTCTGGTTTCATGTTATTCGGAATTAGTTCGTTAACAAGACTTGATCAACCTTGTTAGTGGATTCCTTTTGATGATCATGAGAAGGATGAAACTAGAAGGCACAACCTTCTGTACCCCACTTTTACTTTCTATTACTTATATTAAATAAAATAAAAATAAATATTTTTTTGTTTGTTATCTGATTATCCATGCAATATAAAAATACCTCGAAAATAAAAGTTCTCCAAATGCCCTGAAATTTAAATATGATTTTTTCAGAATATTTGAGAATATTTGGCACTAAGAACATAGCAGGGGGTCAACCACCTGCCCACGAGGGTGGAGGGCGTGCCCTACCCCCCTAGGCGCGCCCCCCTGCCTCGTGGGCCCACGGTGGCCATCCTCCACTTATTCCTGCACCCATACACTCCTTCTTCCTCCCACAAACACGAATATCCAGCTCAAGCACGAGTTCTAGCTCAGTTTGCTGCCATTTTCGATCTCCTTGCTCAAAGCACCTCTCACAAAACTGCTTGGGGAGATTGTTCCTTGGTATGTGACTCCTCCATTGGTCCAATTAGTTTTTGTTCTAGTGCTTTATTCATTGCAAATTTTTGCTGCTTAGGTGACCCTGTTCTTGAGCTTGCATGTCAAATTTATATGGTTCCAAGTAGTTTTGATGCATGATATAGGCCCTAGGCACTTGTAGGAATAGTTGCTATCAATATTATTGAGTTTGGTTTACCTTTATTTTGAAGTTACTAAAAAAATCAAAAAAAATCAGAGGAAGAAATATGCTTAGGAAAATGTTTCAAGGTGGTTCTTCAAGGAAGCAAGGACACAGGCTTGCAATGCGTGATGCTGATGATGAGCCACCAAGAGATGCTCCAGTGCATCCTTGTGAATGGCCTTATGAGAATTTTATGGATCGAGCGGGAATTAAGGAAGAATTTAACGCATATTTGCGTAACGCTGATCTTGTGAGCTTCGAGGAAGAGAAGTGCAGCCAGTATCACAACCTCACCAGTACCTTTGTGAGGAGGTTTGAATTTTCAACTTCACGTAATTCTCCAACTGTCCTGTTTGATCTTTATGAAAATTCCTATACTATGGACTTAGAGGATTTTACCACTGCTTGCAAACTTCCACAATGGGGTAGTATAAGGGATCCTCGCAAATCTGAATTTAGAGATTTTCTTGCTAGTATAACTGTGGGAGAATCTAGAGATATAACACAAGCCACCATAGGGAGCATTCACTTTCCTGCTATACATTATTTTGCTCTCTTCATAGGTAGATGCATTAATGGTAAAGATGAGACATGTCGCATGTGTGTCCCTGACCTCAGTATTCTTCGGAGTGCTGTGTTAGGAGACAAATCTTATAATTTGTGATCCATTGTTGCACGTAGGTTGCATCTTAATAGATTTAATGAAGATTTCTTTGGGGGAATTTATGCAACCCGCATAGCTAATTTTCTTGGTATAGCCATACGCGAAGATGATATTGAATTACCTCCTGCTTACCTAGACTTTAATGCTATGGTTCACCACCAGTTCGTCGAGAGGAATGAATCACCTCTCCAGTATCGACTAATCTTTGACAGACGCTGTGCTGTCCATATTACTCTCCCTGCTCCTGCCTTCTTTGATTATCAGGCAAGTGGAAGATATACCATTACCAGAGAGGAGGCAGATGAGTATGAGAGGAGAGCGGAGGCCGCTCGTCGCCACGCAGCAGATCAGCAGGCGATAGCCGCTGCATCTCAGTACGACCCCAACTACTATTATGGATATCCGTCAGGCCAGCCGTGGCCATAGACCAACTTAGGTCAAAAGCCTAAGCTTGGGGGAGTACGTATTTCCCACCAACATTATATTTATGTTCACACACTCATTGATAGATGTCGGTGCTCATACTTTTTCATTGTATCATCCATGCTAGTTTATTTTCCTTTTTATGCTTTCTTCTTGTGTGTTTAATAAACCTTAAGAAAAACAAAAAAATTAGTTGTAGCTTTTAATCAGTTTAATTTCCATGCTTGTAGTAGTAATTAAAAAGAAAACCCAAAAAGATTTTATGTTCTTCTTTTACTTGTTGGGAGCTCTCCCGTGTAAATAGTTTTATTTCTTTTCTTTTATTTGGGGGTCGATAGGAGAAGACCATAATTAAATTGTTGAAGTGGCTCTTATATGCATTATTGCTTATCTGACAAAAGAGCCCATATTGTCTTGTCTTCTCCTGTTTATTGAATGCCTGCAGATTCCAGCTTAGTTCAATGCACGTGCACTATTATTATTATTCACATCATTTGATCGTGCAAGTGAAAGGCAATTATGATGATATATGATGGACTGACTGAGATGAGAAAAGCTGGTATGAACTCGACCTCTCTTGTTTTTGTAAATATGATTAGTTTATCGTTCCTGATTCAGCCTATTATGGATAAACATGTTCGCAATGACAACTAGAGATCATAGTTTCTTATGCCATGCTTGATTAGCTATGAGTTATAATGGTTTACCTTGCATGCCAACATGCTATTAAAATTGTTATGATGTGGTATGATAGGGTGGTATCCTCCTCTGAATGATTTAAGTGACTTGACTTGCCGCATGTTCACGCATGTAGTTGAAACAAAATCAACATAGCCTTCACGATATTTATGCTCATGGTGGATTATATCCTACTCATGCTTGCATTCGGTGTTGATTAATTTTAATGCATGTTCATGATCGTTGTCGCTATCTAGCTGGTCGCTTCCCAGTCTTTTGCTAGCCTTCACCTGTACTAAGCGGGAATACTGCTTGTGCATCCAAATCCCTTAAACCCCAAAGTTATTCCACATGAGTCCACTATACCTACCTATATACGGTATCTACCTGCCGTTCCAAGTAAATTTGTATGTGCCAAACTCTAAACCTTCAAATAATTATCTTGTTTTGTATGCTCGAATAGATCATGTTTCAACTAGGGTTGTTTGTATCTTCCATGTTAGGTGGGTTATTCTCAAGAGGAGTGGACTCCGCTCCTCACTCACGAGATAAATTGCTAATCACCGGGATGCCAGTCCCATGCTTTATGCAAACTAAATCAAAATAATTACAAACAAAACTCCCCCTGGGACTCTTGTTAGTTGGAGGCACTCGTTGTTTCGAGCAAGCCATGGATTGATGCTTGTTGGTGGAAGGGGGAGTATAAACTTTACCATTTTGTTTGGGAACCGCCTATAATGTGTGTAGCATGGAAGATATCGCCATCTCTTGGTTGTTATGTTGACAATGAAAGTATACCGCTCAAAATATTGTTCACCTCTGTTTCAAAACCGAGCTCTGACACCTCTACAAATCCCCGCTTCCCTCTACGAAGGGCCTATTTGTTTACTTTTATGCTGAGTCATCATCCTCTTATTAAAAAGCACCAGTTGGAGAGCACCGCTGTCATTTGCATTCATTACTGTTAGTTTATATTGAGTACGACTTGACTGGATCTTTTTTACCATGAATTACAATGTCTAGTCAGTCCTTGGTCTTTAAAGGTGATCTGCATTTATGTTTTGCGGTCTCAGAAAGGGCTAGCGAGATACCATCTTGTTATATCATATTATGATTGTTTTGAGAAAGTGTTGTCATCCGAGATTTATTATTATGGCTCGCTAGTTGATTATGCTATTGATATGAGTAAACTTGAGACCTATGCGTTATTGTGAATGTGGTTAGTTATAATCTTTGCTAAAAACTTGAATGCTGGCTTTACATATTTACAACAACAAGAGCAAACAGAGTTTGTAAAAGTTTTTCTTTATCACTTTCAGTTTATCAACTGAATTGCTTGAGGACAAGTAAAGGTTTAAGCTTGGGGGAGTTGATACGTCTCCGTCGTATCTACTTTTCCAAACACTTTTGCCCTTATTTTGGACTTTAACTTGCATGATTTGAATGGAACTAACCCGGACTGACGCTGTTTTCAGCATAATTACCATGGTGTTATTTATGTGCAGAAACAAACGTTCTCGGAATGACCTGAAACTTCACGGAGCAACTTTTCAGAAAATATGAAAAATACCTGCAAAAGATGAAGGCCAGGGGGCCCACCACCTCTCCACGAGGGTGAGGGGCGCGCGCCCCTACCTCGTGGGCCCCATGTTGCCTCTCCGACTCCAACTCCAACTCCATATATTGTGCTTCGGGGAGAGAAAAATTAGAGAGAAGAAATCATCACGTTTTACGATACGGAGCCGCCGCCAAGCCCTAAAACCTCTCGGGAGGGCTGATCTGGAGTCCGTTCGGGGCTCCGGAGAGGGGAATTCGTCGCCATCGTCATCATCAACCATCCTCCATCACCAATTTTATGATGCTCACCGCCGTGCGTGAGTAATTCCATCGTAGGCTTGCTGGACAGTGATGGGTTGGATGGGATCTATCATGTAATCGAGTTAGTTTTGTTAGGGTTTGATCCATAGTATCCACTATGTTTTGAGATTGATGTTGCTATGACTTTGCTATGCTTAATGCTTGTCACTAGGGCCCGAGTGCTATGGTTTCAGATCTGAACCTATTATATTTTCATCAATATATGAGTGTTCTTGATCCTATCTTGCAAGTCTATAGTCACCTATTATGTGTTATGATCCGTTAACTCCGAAGTGACAATAATCGGGATACTTACCGGTGATGACCGTAGTTTGAGGAGTTCATGTATTCACTATGTGTTAATACTTTGTTCCGGTTCTCTATTAAAAGGAGGCCTTAATATCCCTTAGTTTCCGTAAGGACCCCGCTGCCACGGGAGGGTAGGACAAAAGATGTCATGCAAGTTCTTTTCCATAAGCATGTATGACTATATTCGGAATACATGCCTACATTATATCAATGAACTGGAGCTAGTTCTGTGTCACCCTAGGTTATGATTGTTACATGATGAACCGCATCCGGCATAATTCTCCATCACCGATCCATTGCCTACGAGCTTTCCATATATTGTTCTCCACTTATTTACTTTTCCGTTGCTATTGCTATCATCACTACAAAATACCAAAAACATTACTTTTACTATTATTACCTTTTGCTACCGTTACCACCACTATCATATTACTTTGCTACTAAACACTTTGCTGCAGATATTAAGTTTCAAGGTGTGGTTGAATTGACAACTTAGCTGCTAATACTTGAGAATATTCTTTGGCTCCCCTTGTGTCGAATCAATAAATTTGGGTTGAATACTCTACCCTCGAAAACTGTTGCGATCCCGTATACTTGTGGGTTATCAAAGCTCCGAACTCCTCCGCTACTTCGTCTGCGCCAACGAGATCAAGTCCAACACCCCCGCATCGACATCGCTGTCGTCTTCCTCAACCATCAGCCACCGTAACATTGTCGTTCGATCCGCGCCGCCCTGAGCTCCCCTGTCTTCCCCTAGGGCGCCGTTGACACTGTCATGATCTCCTCTTGCCTTTTCCCATGTTTCCCCTCTCATTTGCTCTCGTTAGGTATTTCGCTGTGGCCGAAAACCGCCGTCCGCCATGGCCATTGCAGGGGTAGCCAGCGAGCTCCTCGGATTGACCTCGTGGCACATGCCCGCTCCTATGCGTGCCCATGCCCGAGCCTGCTGCTCTTCTTCCGCGCCCGCGGGGCCATGCTGTCCACTGCCGTCGCGCTCGCCGCAGCCACCGCACCACTGTGACCCGCGCGACGCACACCCTGGCCACGCGCCACACTCTCGCTAGCTGCGCTCGCCCCGTTTGCTGCCGCCTATCCCTTTGCTCGCCCCGCAGTCGCGCCCCTGCCTCACGCCCCCTCCTGTCACGGCCATCTTCTGCCGGCCGCCCCCTCGGCCATGCCGGCCGCTTGCCTCGCCTGCTGCGTGCTGCTATGCGCTTCTCTACCGCTGGTACGCTGCTGCGCCATGTCCTCGACAGCTCCGTGGACAAACATGCGGAGGGATTGTCAATGGAGTACGAGGAGGAGGTGGCGAAGAAGGTGTGGAGAGGCAGGAGGTCTGGGGTGGCGTCAACTGGCTGTGGTGGAGGTGTTTATGCGAGAAGGAGCCGGAGCGGAAGGAGAGGTCGCAATTAGAAATAATCGCAAAAAAAATCATAACCTGAAGATCTCATTCCAAAAAAATGCTAATATTGATGGAGGGGTGATTTCCTTCTATACGTGGAAAACATAGGAAATATTGGTTGTTATCAAGGAAAGGTAAAAATTTAGGAAAGTCAGGATTTTAAACTGATTTCTATACAAATGGGGTTTTATTGTTTGGTAACGTGATATCAGTACCTGCCCGTTTGTGACGTGTCCGATTAGGAAAGTTTGCAAATGTTAAGAAACTATTTATTGGGAGGAAAGTTTGTGACGTGTTTGTTATTTGTTTCCTAAAACAAATTTCATTAATGAGAGAAATCAATTGATTTAGATAAGTTGGGAAAGTTAGATTAAAATATATTATTTGTTTCCTGAAAATCTGTTATATGTTAGGAAAGTTCTGGTTGTAAAGAATAAACCGATAAACCAGGGTGGGAGAAGGTGATGGGAGGAGAGACGGAAAAAATGAGCGAAAATAAACCAGCAAAAATAAATCAATAAAAATAAACTGTAAAGACTATTCATTAACTGCTCCATTAGAAATAGAGATACATTCATATGTTTTGATGGCTTGTCTCACATAACCAAACCAGCGTGCATCGCATGTGTGGGCTGGTCACGCAGCGCATTTCGACTTCGTGTGCGTGCGTATCTATCTATCTACCGCTGTACCGCTGGTCGGTGTAGCAAATAATTGAGGAGGGAGTGAGGGAGGAGCCTCCACCATCCCACGCGTCGGGCGCTCCGTGGCCAGCGGCCGCAGCTTCCCTTTCGGGCTTGGGACGGAGCTCACTGCACGCTGCCCCCTCCCCAGGCAGCACCCGAGGCCGGCGGCGGCGGCGACGGCGGCGGCGATCTGTCCACTCCACCCATGGACACGGACGAGTTCTTCAACCCAGGTGAGTGACCACCACCTCCCCGTCCGTCCTTCCTTCTTTTTCTTTTTCTTTGTTTCGATTTGCCCCTCCGTCCTCCTTCATGCCCCCCGACCGGCCGGCCGGCCGGAGAAAAATGCGGCCTTCTCTTACATCGATCCGTGGCCCCATCCATGCCCAGGCTGCGCCGGGACGGCCGGCGACGGCTGCGACTGCGGGGACTGCGAGGAGCGGAGGCACGACCACGGCCGCACCAAGCACTTCGTCCTCTTCGCCTCCGACAACAAAGATTTTCTGGTGAGAACCCCTCCTGCTCCTCCTCCTCTCTCTCTATGCTCTGATCCCGTCGATCGATTCAGAGTTTCCTCTCTACATTTCCTCCTTCCAGACACAAGGGTGGGTTCAATTTGAGGGTTTTTTGGGACTGAAAAAAATGCCTAATTTCATCCTTGGCTTAAAATGTTGCTGTAAAATCTGCCTTGGGGGAATGGATAGAGCATGACATTTTGCCTTGGGTGGGGGGAAATTTGTTTCACAACATATGTATGTAATGTACCAGGAGGTGGCAGGAACAAGTCTTTACAGTATGTGTTTATTGTTGAGTACTTTTTGCAAGTGAAAAGAATGATTCCCTTCCAATGCTGCTAATGTTGACAAGAGATAGCCCCTGCCCTTTCCCTTCCTCCCATTTGTTAGTTAATTCATTCTGTTGCTGCTCCTAGAAAGGGAGGGCTTTTCAGCCAGTATTATTTTGGGGTGTTCAGATTTCACTGAAAAGCAATGTTTCATTTTGTTCTTACCTATGTTGTGTGCCTGAAATAGATGGCGTTTATATACATGCTAGAATTGTTCCATACCCTCTGCTACTGCATGCAATCTGAATTGTGTCGGCATTTTCTTCAAATAGTGCAGTGTGAAACTCAATGCCCACAAACGCTGAAACCTAATATCTCACTCTAACCAAACTGAATATTTCTGACAGTGCATACCGTGGGAGGTCACAAGACAGCTGAGAAATATGATCGCCCACTCTGAGCCTATCAAACTTGAAACTCCTGATGGCCATGTGTACAGTGTTGAATTCGTCAAGTTCGGCCTGATAACTCTTACGACTGGGTGGCGGCACTTTGTGGATGCTAATCATATACGACAAGGTGACCCCATCACGTTCGTCTACTGTGGGCGCTCCACGTTCAAGGTCCACTTCAAGGGCACTTCATCCGGTCACAAGAATTCTCTGCCCTCTTCTCAACAGCCTCCCAACATCTTTAGAGCCATTCCTCCTCGTGATCATCACGTGCTGAATGGTAAAGTGAATTAGGACCTTCGAGTCGAGTGCTTTTGGCAATGCTTTTCTGATCATTATAACAGTGTTCTTTCTTGATGTGCAGAACAAGTGGTGCCTGATCCTGCACATGTTCGGACGTCAACCGACTTTGGCTATACCATGTTCCCTGGGACCTGCCTAACCAAAGCACAAGAGAAGAAAGTGCTAGAGCTAGCTGATAGCAGCATGAGGTCTGAAATTCCTCTGCATGTGGCAGCTATGAACAAAAGAAATGCCAATGAGGACTACTATGTTGTAAGTTGCATCCTTCCTCAGATAATTTCCTGGTTGTGTATGACTGTATGTCACTCCGATCCATAGGCTATTAATTCCTGCTTGTATTTTTTTTCGATGTTCTTGCAGTACATACCATTGGGGCTTTTGGACAATTTCGAAGAGGGGATAACTGCAACTACCATTCAGCTCGAAGCCCATGGCAACGGCATGGTATACTTTGTTGCCGCAAGCAAGCAACGTGACGATCAAATAATCCTCGAATCCGAGTTGAGTCATTTTGTAGCTTCTCTCCGCATACAAGACAATGACCTCCTCGTCTTCAGAAGCATGAGGAAAGATCGCCTTGAAGTTTTTGTCCTTGACCCGATCGGTTGTGAGAAAACTTGTTTTGCCATGGGAAACTCTTCAAATGCCCGAGAAGTGCGTGAAGATCCGGTTGAGATTGTTGATCCACCCCAGCATACTGTTATTGATTTGAGTTCTGATGACGATGAAGTCGTGGAAAAAGGCACGGCAACATCAAGAGGGGAGCAGCGGCCACTACGAGGCTATCGTGCAGAAGCTCAGAAGATGGCTTCGACATCCTCCCGTCGTACTAAGTCAGGTGATAGTATTGTAGTTAGTTACCCTGTGCATTTCATTCCATTTACCATATTTTAGACGATCGACTTGTGGTTATGGTATGCTCACCACAAGAAAGTATGGCATGTTTTTCAGGACACAAAGCTGACAAGTCGAAGAAAGCCAGTCTAGAAGCTCCTATGTCTAACAAGCCTTACATATCAACCAGTGGGACGAAGCTAACTAGGCGACAAGAGGAGAAAGTAGAGGAGAAAGTCCAGGCAATTGGATCTGAATTCCCTGTGTTTGTGAAGGTGATGAATGAACGCGATGTTTGGAGCCCAAAACGTCTGGTGAGTTTAGAACTTCAGATACCACAGGCAATATGTATAGTCCATTTCTCATCCAAAAGCTCGCAAGTTTAGAACCATTTTCTTGTTGAATTAACCGTCGGCCTGAGATTCGATCGCCATGCATCTTGACACGCTCTTTACTGAACAGAGCTTCAGCCTGGAATATGCTTCGGCGTGTCGTCTCCCGCTTGAACAAACACATGTCATACTTGGGCTGGAGGGTAGCAACATGAAGTGGTCTAGCAGGATGGTGGCCCAGAAACATAAGGATGTGAGGCATATTAGCTCATTTTGGAAGGACCTTGTCTTGCTGGCCGGGATGAAGGTAGGAGACATCTGCCTCGTTGAACTGGCAGACAGGAGCAGCGAGAGCCTCACGATGACGGTCCATCTGATCCGCAAGCTCTAGTTCTAGTTTGTGTGTGGTCTGTACTATGATGGCTTTTAACTCAGCTGTTGTATGCATTGCTTGATGATTGTTTTGAACAACCTGGTGTTAGTTTGGGTAAACACTGAACCCTTGACCCTCATCTCCTGTAGTACTGCTGCTGCTGCTGATCAGTTTTTCTTGCTGAAGAGATGTTTCATTTTATTGCTGATTTCTTTATTGTTTCTTGTTGAGACAAGTCTTATTTTGTTGCTGATTGGGGTGTCTCCAGCTGACCAAAATTTTCTTCGGCATTGTGTTGGTGTTCCCTACTTGCTTGTGCTGCTGCATGCACAAAGAAAAAGGCCATCTCATCTCAGGTGCATATATTACATACTCAGAAAGTTTGGTGGTGCAGAAGCTACATATACAGTACAGTAGTATAGGACAAGCAGATCCAGTGAAATCAAAAGCTCTTTCCAAAGGCACAAATCAAAAGCTCTTTCCAAAGGCACATGCATACAATAAGTGCAGAAGGGTGAAACTAGTTTTTATTTATTTATTTATTTTTTAAAAAAAACATCTTTTGCCAGCCTCTTGTGGCTTCTTATTATGCCTCCAAGTCGAAGATAACCAACCCAACCTAGGGTTCCTGCTCTGTCGGTCAGCGAAGCACCGGTTGTGAAGACAGGGTTCTCAGGAAGGGCGCTTGACGGCGTGGGCTGAGCCAAACATCCAAGCACGAGGTTGAGCTTTGCAGGGGGCTGGCCTTCGGTTCCTCAATCTAATCTCAAGGGGCAGCCATTTTCGTGGGCTCCCATGTTGCATTCTCGGCCGATTTTACCAAGCTCAAATTCAGCAAAATGCTGCCTAGCAAGCGGCACCGATTTCATCACGGATCATCCAGCATCTTTTATCTGTTCACCGTGCCATCTTCCATTGCTGTAATAATTGTCATAGTCTGTCTCCAACCTTCTCAAATTCGGCAAAATCTTCCTAGCAAGCAGCACTGATATGTTGCCTTATCTGGGCCATAACGACTGTGGGGTTGGGCCTCCATAGGCCTTATCTGGGATTTACGTCGCCATGGGCCTACCTGGTGAGAGATAACCTCATCACTTCCCTCGTTAGACCTTATTTCGACGCAATTATTAAGCTCAAATGAAGTGGGGAGCAACTAGTTGGCGAGCGCTCCTTCGGGAGCCTCCCAACAATCATTTTGGGGTGGGCTGAGAACACGTCACTTGGTGCGCTCTCAGCCGCCGCCACGTGTCGCGCGCTGGTGCTTCCTCTGGTTTTTTTTTATTTTTCACACGCGTTTTCGGCGTTTTAAACGGGTTTTTTGGGGGGGTTTTTGCGTTTTGGTTTTTCACCCGTCTTCCTTAGCTTTTGGACCCAAAAAAATACAAAAAACACGTTTTTTTAACCACAAGAGGCACGGTTTTGCTTCCATGAGAGGCACGCTCCTGCCTCTCAGAAATGGAATAAAAAACATGTTTTCTATTTTTTTCTTCCTAGAGAGGCACGGTTTTACTTCCGCGAGGAGGAACAGTCGTGCATCTTGAAAACTGAAAAAAAAAACGCGTATTTTATTTCTTTTTTCTTCCTCGGGAGGCATGATCGTGACTCTCGGAAACAAAAAAACATGTTTTCTGGTTTTTTTCTTCCGCAAGAGACACAATTATGCTTTCGTGAAAGGCACGGCCATGCCTTTTTTGGAAAGGAAAAAAAACGTGCTCTCGGTTCGGTTTTTGCGTCCGGTTTTTTTCATGGAAAAAGTTCACATATCTAAAAAAATGTTGACGGACTCAAAAAATGTTCATGATTTTAAAATATATATTCATATATCTAAAAAATGTTCACGAGTTCCAAAAAATGTTCATGAACTTTTATAAAATGTTCACAAATTCTAAAAATATTCACGAATTTGTAAAAAAATGTTTACATATTTTGAAAATGTTCGTGAATTCAAGAAATGTTCATATTTTTTTTAATGTTCACAAAAGTGAAAAAAACGTGATTTTCTAAATACTGTTCCAAAATTTTAAAAAACATCAATTCAAAAATGTTATAAAATTTAAAAAAAACTGCTCACAATTTCAGAAAAATGTACATGGATTTTTTTTTTGAATAAATCGTGAATTTAAAAAATGTTCATGAATTCAAAAAAATATTCACAAATTTAAAACATGTTCATCATCTCCAAAAATATCATGATTTAATAAATGTTCATGAATCTGAAAATGGTTCAAAAAATAGGGAAAAAGAAAGAAAGACAAGTGAAAAGAAAATGAAAACCCAAAAAAGTTGAAAACCCGGTTTGGTATGGTTCCTAAAACTGAGTTAGTTGTGCTGGCCCAAATGTATGCAGCCAGAAGCGAGGGGTGCACATGCAGTCGCTAACCAGCGAACCGCACGCCAAATAGGATCCCCGCTGGTCACTCGACCCCACGAGTAGGTGGATCAAGGAACCAAGAAAGGAAGTACTCACTCCGTAAGGCGAAAATGCATAGGAGCTCTCGGGTGCTACACCCCCCTATATTCAAAATAATTTAGTAATTCAAAATAAGTCAAAAAATCCCGGAACTTTTTATGGAATCAAACCTGACCAGGTATTGCACTCGTATAAAAAGATTTAAACAGGAAATGACTTTTATTGTATCCGGGGTCAAAGATTTCCCAAAAAATGCTAGAAACAAGTACTATTCATGCTATATTGTCGTCATAAATTTGTTTTTTTTCCCTGAAGACAACGAGAATTATTCCTTGGCCAAACATTTTATATGAGTACAATACCTAGTCAAATTAGGTTCAAAAATATATCCAAGATTTTTTTTGGCTTTTTTGAATTATTACATTATTTTTTAATATAGGGGGTGGAGCACCCGAGTGCTCCTAATCTGCTTCCCTCCGTAAGGCTCTTATATTAGTTTACAGAGGGAGTAGAAGCCACAGCCACAAAGCAATGTCACAAAAAGGCTGTCTTTTGCCAGACTGAACCACACGCCATCCGAGAAGAGAACCTTGAGTAAAAAACGTTCGCCAAGGATGTAAAACACATGGCTCCCAGCGGCAGATGCGTGAACACTCTGCTTACATAACATGCTCGACGGATGACCACAACGGGCAAGGCCATGATCCATCCCGACTCCCGAGCCACCCAAACAGGTTCTATGGCCAGCTTTGCAACACAAACATTTCGTCTTCCGGGCTCATTCGCATCTCTGGGCTCTCGCGATCTCCCACACAGGGAGGGCCTCGGCTTTCTCGGCGTACCCATCGACCCGCTTGCTGGTGTTGGCGATGGCGACCGTGAAGCTCTCGTTCTGGAGGGTGAAGAGATACATCGCCTGTTCGTCCTGGTCGTTTATATCATCAGAAAGAAAAAACTTCAGTCAGAACGTAGTTAGTAGTAGTAGCTAGTAGCAGCAGCAACCTAACTGGCAGACACGATAGCAAATGAGACCACCAGGGCAATGTTCCAATTATGGAAATTATGGTTTATGCACATGATTTCATGTTGAGACGTGATTAACAATACATACTTTCGCTCAAGAAATGAGGACACTATTGCTGCCATTTTAGAAAAATCAGAAGCACTCATGCAACCATAATTAATTTAAGTAACTATACGTGAAATGCCACCAGTTAATGTCCACCTTAGAAGTTGTCGGTAAAATATTCGAAAGGGATGTTGAAAAGCACTACCTCAAATATTAGGTATATTATATGAGTGGTATGGTAAGTTCACCAGTTAATACCTCAGGGAGTTCCATGTATTCATCAGGAGATATCTGAAGGAACTCTACAGCCGTTTGACCAACACACCATGCAAAGACCTTCTCGCTGTCGTCTGCAATGGTCAAGTGCAACTGAAAGCCAGGCGTGCATCCATTCTGGCAGGCCACTTTACACAAGGAACACTGAAGCCCATCTGGCAGTTCATCCACAACATAACCACAGAGATTGTGGAATAACGACAACTTTAAACTGTCGCAATCGATGTGGTCAAGTCGAACACGGCATATCTGTACAAGATGTCAAATAAATGCAAGCTGTCAGCACAAAGAATTGACTGCAGTTGAAGAATGCAGTAAGTTCTTAGAAACATCAGTAAAAAAAATGGTGGTATCTGATGACTGGTTTTATTGTACTTTTACAGATTTCAACCTATGGTCAGTGGTTGTTTCCTGAAGTATGTTAGTACCTAAACTTGAAATGCTTTAGAAGAGATCTTATAGCAGTAATTGTCTAGTGGAAAAGAGTTACATGTGTTCTGTTTGCTGAATGGGGCAGATCTGACAAGAGTGATATATTATGCAGGCATGTTGAATTCAACAACGCTGGCAGTAAGCTCAAGTTCACAAACAGTGATCCTGGCTCCTTTTCGCTCCACGAGACTTCAAGGCTGTTGATACAAAAATAAGCCATCAACCAGAACTTTGCACTCATTGTGGCAATAAATACAACATAGAGATGCATATAGATGAAATATAAAAGAACATGCTGCTTACATGTTTATTTTATTCAAACTACAAGTCAGACCAGAGATATACACCATATGACCAACTCCAACTCTACCTAATGACCTGCATAGGTATTCATACAATATAACAGTTTCAGATGCATGGCAGAACCAATGAAATCGACGTTGCAAACAATAATAGGTAAGAACAACAACAGATAGTGGTACCAGTGTCCAGTAAAGATAAGCTTCGTCAGAACAACTCCTGTTGTGTCTTCTATCTCCAAATAGAATGTAGTGCCAGATGTGCTTACTTTGCAAACACTTCTTACAGTGCCAAACAGACTAACTCCCACCATTTTACCATGAAGATCACTTACATACGCCTAAAAATGAGGCATGTCATACAACTACCAGAAAAAAAAAATACATTGCAGGAACTTACACCACACGTGCAAAGGTACAAGATATATCACAAGTTGTATCGAACTGTATGATGTAGGGAGTGAAGTGTGGGATGGGGGATCTGAAGTGTTCTTCACAGTTTCCCTTTATTTACAGAATCACAAAATTATCACCAAAAAGATAGTGGAAAGCGTGAAACATTGGTTATTATTTTCTCAAAGCAGGTTCTACCAAGGTGAAACATTGGGTATTATTTTCTCAAAGCAGGTTCTACCAAGGGAATATCAGATTACTAGTTTGTGGTTCTACATAATGTTGCATGTGTCCATGGATTGAAAGCAGAAGATGCAAATAAACAGAACTAACAGGAACTAAACATATTATGACATGTAACACCTTATACAATATTAAATTCTTTTGTTTTCATTGCGGTAGACTCAACATATTAGGTTACATAGTAATATTAGGATTCACACTATAACTCAATACAAATTAAAGCTTCAGCAGAATCAGTGGTGAGAGAACTAAATCAAGAAGTAATCGGGTTGCAAGCAACACAATGGCTGGCAAAAGTTATCTTCTGAAAAGAAATAGAAACAAATGAAGATTAGGTTACATACTCGAAACGGATATTTGCTGAAGTCAACTGCACCATGCAAGTCCCGTGGTAATGTTACTTGCGAAGCCATATTATCGACTGGAACACATGACAGACGAGGTCCTTGGCTCCTTACTTGAGTAGGCGTGAGGAATACCTATCACATAGTCTCTATGTCTTGGTCAACAGTACTGCAGAAAAAAGTAGCACCAAGATATTCCAACCAACCTGTTCCTCGTGTTGAGCAATTGGCACCAAGTAAACCTGTGTTGCACTACCATACTCAAGGCACAATTCCTGAGGCTCCTCATGATTATTGTGCGCAAAATTGGAAATATAAGGACTGTCCAGTGCAAGCATGCTCCCTACACTGAAAGACAATGTTTAGCTTGCTATAACTTGACTTAAACAGTTGTAACTTGTATCGAGTGAAATGAACCTGAAAAGATTTGCAAGTGAAACCTGCTCTCCCCATAAAATAAATTTGATCTTCTCATCATCATTATCTACAAGCACAATCTGCTTTCTTTCTGTACATCCAAAAGGTTCCAAGGTCTCAATCTTCTCAATCCTGCAAGAAAGAAAGGGTGGGTTCTGAACCTTTCTCTAACAAAGTCGGCTTTTACAGTTCATCCAATTCAATTTTATTGCGAGCAGTAAATTTCTTCCTTTTTATTCTCACCACCAAAGGAGAGTCTTTTTTTATACCACAGAGCAAACATGTATTGACAGAGTTCTAATACCACTAAATGATGAATTCCCCTATACATGTTCACCAGTAAATCAAATGGCTTCGATGGTCTGAGTGATTCTACATATAATACTTAGAAGGAAACTTCAGCTGTTGAGTCCTGTTCATGTCAATAGTGGAGAGCTGAGCACAAAAGAGCTAGCGAGCATTCAGATTAAGTTCGGTGCTATCTTCTACCCTCGCCTTTGAGTACAAGCAGAGCATATTTTACCAAGCCGAATGCTAAACAAGCTTGTTTCTGCTAGAATCTTACATGTCCAGTAGTGTAATAAATAGGAAAATAATTACAAACATTTGTAAAAGCTTCAATCAAACCTGATCAAGTCTACAAGAAACTATACCAGCAAGCACTATCTAAAGAGATCGCTAATCAGAAGTGATAGATATCTTATTTTACCTGGCATAAAATGAGTATACAACATCATTTCTACTTTTCTCTTCCATCATGGAGGAGAAAGAATATGTGCAAAACTGTGCAGCAAGTAGCATGGCATCTTCATCTTGCTCCTATATAAAGCAAAGGTAAGCTCCTAGTGAAGAATGTGCATGGAAGTTGATCTCATAAGTGAAGATGGCATGGTTTCACATTATAACAGCTTAGGCTTAACTATTTTTCTATACAGAAATGAAATATCACAGTTGATCTCATAAGTGGAGATGACATAGTTTCACATTATGATAAACTTTTTCTAATTTCTAGTCAACTATCAGGGTATGACCGTATGAAGAGTCATTTGAGGGATCAAAATGAAATATCACAGTTGATCTCATAAGTAGAGACGGCGTGGTTTCACATTATGATAAACTTTTTCTGATTTCTAGTCAACTACCAGGGTATGAAGAGTCATTTAAGGGATCAAAATACAATTAAACAGCAGCATATAATCTGACAAGTTCCTTAATACAACCTAAAAGCTTTGGATGGTCACCTCATCAAGTAATATCACCATGTATTCTGTTGGCAAAATACGAGCATGGCCAGATCCCTCAACAACAGCTGTGCGAAGACAACATCCTGTGAGCACAACTTCTCGACCCTTCTTCAAGATACAATGTTGTCCTATATAGTTGTAGTACCTGGCATGGAAGTTTGAGAGCCCGCATATAGATGAAAGTCAGGCCAATGAAAAATCAATCCTCGTCCATTCTACATTTCCTTTATGCATTTGTTACTGACTTTTACCATGATATCAGTCTAACAAAATGGAACATCAACTAAGCAATTAGTCAGACCTACCTTCGGTGTAGATACAGATCAATAGTGGATGTACTCCACATGTCTCCCAAGGTAAGCATGTATATATTTGTACCTATAAGAAAGACGCAAAATTGAGGAGGTGCCATCGAAAATGCAGATTAGAATTCATGTAACAAAATGACCGTTCAAATGGTAAATGCTTTAAAAATTATGGCGTTTAATCACGGATAATGTTGAATGAATGGATATCACCAATTAATAATGGAAGTTGTGATAAATGGGAGGGGGCTGCTTTTATTCTTTTTCCGAATGGTCACTAGGAGGGAGATATTGCCCACCTAGATTTTCATTGAGACAAGAACCAGAGTTTACAGCTTATTATAGACCTTGATAGAAAGAAGAAATAAAGGTAATGGGGCCCAGAGGCAGGGCAAACCCGCCAAGCATCGGCATAGTGCCAAAGGCCAGGAGGGATGTGGGCTCTCTAGAGGATTGCGTTGTTTCTGCAGATCACCCTTACGAGTGCCATTGATGGAGACAAGGGCAGGAACACCAACTCATTTCATGTGCTTCCAGAACTGCCAGCAGCCTGAAGGGGGTCCTGCTCTCATATTGGGCTTATGTTCACTTACTGAGACAGTTCTAGAGAAGTACTAGGTTACTAGCCTGCCGTCCTCTTTAGCAAAGATCTCTTTAAAGCTTAGATGTTCTAAAACCGATCAAGGAATTCCTAACACGCATATTTTGTTCACTGGATGAAGGAGATTACAAGGTGCTTAAGCATACCAGGAAGAACGAAAACATCGATGACGACTGCCTCAAGGACGCTCTTGGGAGAAAGGAAGTTCTTCTCATGGATGGAATCGATTGTGACAGTCCTGGGAAGCCTCCTTCTCTTACTCCTCGTGTTTAGAAGGCTAGTCACCTCAACCTTCGTCTTTGCGGTAAGAGATTTACGCTGCTCTGTCCATGACTATCAAAAGCAGCAAACGTTTAACCCTATAAGGCGTCCATACATTTCATGAAAACACAAAAGAAACCTCCAATCCAATTGGTAGAAGAAATGATGATAAAACAGTAAATACGATGTAAGCACATAGATTTGCGACATGTTCATATATGCGGAACAGCCAACAAGCAGGACTCATCAGTTGCCAATACCAAACCCTTTTAAACCAGAACGGGGAAGCTACAGAAGTGAGCAACTCAAGGTACCATAAACAGTAGCTGGTACTCAGCCGGCCACCACATCAACACCAAGTAACTACTCCCTCCGTCCCGAATTACTTGTCGCAGGTATGGATGTATCTAGATGTATTTTAGTTCTAGATACATCCATTTCTGCGACGAGTAATTTGGAACGGAGGGAGTATTATGCAGTACATCCTAACTGGTAACTATAAGGTGGATAGGGCACCGTTCGTTCCTAGCATACGGATGATGAGTATACGGCCAATTAGATCCACTTTTAGTACACATAATTTTAATTTTGTGTATGTCCTGCGTAGTTGATTGTTAATTACCAATGCATTGTTCAAATCCTTCCATGAACTGGTGTGCTTGCTTTCAAATTGGAGCTAATTGAACAACACAATCCTAGAAAACAGCGCACACAAAACATAGATGATAACTAGAGAAAGAACCATGTGCTATTACTGGCTACTGAAGGCTGGGTAAATGTACAGTGAACTTAACTGAGCGATTCAACGGAGACGCCGCCTAATCAGTAGAACATATAGAAATGGGGAGTGGTGGCGGCGAATCTGACAGACCTGGAAGAGGTCGGAGAGGAGGATGACGGCGGTGACGCCGCTGGAGTAGGCGCGGCAGGACTTGAGCACCTGCGCCACCGTCCACCCCCACGGAGGCCGCGCCGGCGCCGGCCCCGCGCCGGGGGACTCGCTGCCGTCGCCCCCGGACGAGGTGACGACGGAGATGGCGTAGTCGATGAACTCGAGGAAGGCGCCCCCGTCCGCGGAGGCGGAGGCGGTGACGGCGGCTGGCTCCATGGAACCCTAGGCCGGGGAGAGGGGAGGGGAGGTGGGCGGGAAGACTCCGGAGATTGAAGACGAGCGCGGGGATTTCCGCCTGTGTCCGTGACGGGTGGGGCCGGGTCGCAGCCCAGCACCATTTTGGGCTATCGGTGGCATTTCCACTACTTTTTCAGTAAGAAAATGACGTCATAAATTGTTAAGAGCTTCTACTAAATGAATTTGGTTTTGAATTTGAAAATGTGCACATTACTAGGACAACACCAACCCAACATACTCCGTTTTTTCATAAACTTCTTTCAAAAATTACTCCCTCCGTGTATAACACATTTTAGGTCACTAGCCCCTCCGTAAACTAATATAACTACACGTTTTAGGTCACTACTCCCTCCTCCCTCCGTAAACTAATATAATTACACGTTTTAGGTCACTACTCCCTCCGTAAACTAATATAAGACCATTTAGATCATTAAAGTAGTGACCTAAATGCTCTTATACATATTAGTTTACAGAGGGAGTACTTAATATCAGACGTACCTAAAACGTCTTATACAATATTAGTAGTTTACAAAGGTAGTAACATAGTACTCCAGTCTCCAGTTTTAGATTGGTTTTCACAATAGCTAGGGTTTTGCCGGAAATTTTCTCTCCAACTCCATAGTTCAGAACTTCAAATTCTAACTGGTTCGGCAGGTACATCTCAAACACATCATCAAGTCCGCTGATGGTGTTCCCCTCTTTTTCAAGAGGCTAGTGACGTTACCTGAACATATATCAGTGACAGGCATAATTAAGGGCTTTTTTTTTGCATTGCTCCCCAATCTCCAGTTAACTGCAACAACCAGATGAGATAACAAGATTGTGAAGTATAATAAAATCTCATCATGGGACAGTGGACAGAGATAACAACAGATTATTGTAAGCTGCGAGAATGAATCAATTTACGGTTACAACATCCTTAACAAGGCTCCCTCATCAACATCTTTTCTAGGAGGGAAGGAAGAGGTTCCCCCATAAACTCTAGGCAAATCTCCAGGCCTGAAGACTATCAACATTTATCCGACATCGATACGATACGAGGGGGGACCCGACAGCTTTGGGGAAAACTGGCAACTTAACAAGTAGTCAAATTTTATGTGCAAAAACCAAGAGAAAAGTAAGACGAGGAAAAGAAAACTGCTGCAGGCGGGCGATTTCTGCACTGTTCACAGAGACTGGTTGTTGAAGAAGCCATCTATCTCACAGGCGATTCCTGCTCACAGGAACTGAGCATCCATGGGTGAAGTGGTTCATGATCAGTGGTCTAAGGCGGATCTGATGGAAAGGGGCGGCACTTGCGCATTTCCTTTGGCTAGCAGCTCATGATTTATGAATAGGACGATGACAGTGATGTCGTCGTGGAAATGCCGGCGGACTTTCTTGTCGATCCTCATGAGGTCTGAGTACCGCATCTCACGCTTCCGCGCTGCTTCTTGGAGTGCTGCTTTTATGAGCCTTTTTGCGCTCCCCTGAACAAAGACAGAGTGTGCCAGTCATGATAGAGAAAAATTAATCCAAGCAGTTTTAACCATTTACCTACAGCTGAGAAATCAAAATCACCCTTGCAGCTATGCTGAGTGAGCCAACTTCGACTAGTTTGGTAAAACTACCATGTCAAACTGTCAACAGTGTCCAACGATTACTATTTTTTTGCAACAAAGTATACCCAAAATTACTTGGTAGCTTCACCCATGGCACACATATGCATCCAGTTTATGTCTGGAAATAGCAATAAATGCAAGCTTGTGGGACATCCAATATCCAGGGTATCAAACACAAATATATATACAGCCAAGAAAATAAGTGGCTAAAGAGACCTCAGTCAAGGTACTACAGCAAGTAATGAATCCCCAATGCTTGAAGAATAGCACAAAATTGCTGTTGCTTCCATGTAGGCAGTGACATTTTATTATTGGTATGGTCCTTGTGGACCTACACTAATACAGTAGAGAATTTACATAATTACAATAGCTATCATGACATGAATGATTGTGCCAGCAATACAGAAGGGAATGAGCCATAGGCACAGATAACTTTTTTATCTATCTAAGTGGGTGCAAAACATCATAGGAGATGCCTCAAACTTCCTATGGTAATAGGATGGTTCTAACTCAAAGCATTCAAGGGGAAACCCTTGACTTGGAAGTTTTGCCAGCTTGTGTAACTGTGAGAATCCAAAACCACTGACGCGGTCACACACCAGAAAATACTCCACGTCCAGCACGTTACCATCACCAGGAAACAACAATTATTAGTTTCATAGTGAGGACCCTGTCTGTACTTAACTTAACTATTCATGCTGGTGTGGATTTCTAGTACACAAAATTCAGATTATAAATTCTCCTTTGCTTAGGTAAATGGAAGTATGAGAAAGCAGAACGCCATGATACACATTCAGTCTAATGAACATAATTAAAGTCATGGCATTTCACAGTTGGTCGATTTAAGATCAAAGCTAAAAGAAATATAAAGAGGAAAATGCTGTGTGGGATCTTACAGCGCGTTGATTGTTGTGAACAATCTCTACGGCTTCCTGGTTAGTCAAGTGCTCCCACAAGCCATCTGAGGCAAATATGACGAAACAGTCACTCGGTTCAAGGCTGTGCGAGACGATCGTTGGTTCGGCACTCATTATAGGTCTGCTGAATGGTTCAGAGACTCTGAACTTGGGTTTGATCCGGTCCGTGTTATACTTTGCGTCTTTCAGGTACGCATCACCGAGTGACCGCGACACCTGCATAACCAACCCACTACGTAAGCACCAACCAAACATACATATATATAGGCTGCAAACGAATTACGAATACAGCGACGCGAAACCAAACCCCTTAAAAGATTAAAACCAACCTGTATGATGCCCTTCACTCTCCAGACCCCATGCTTGAGCGCGACGATCTGCGGGTCATCGGGGTGCTGGGCCATGAGCTCCTGCCGGACGCCCTCGTCATTGGCGTTGTGCTCGGCGGAGAGCTGCTCGGCGACGATCTGGCCGGAGCGGCCCACCTTCTTCCCCAGGACGGCCCGGGAGTCCCCCAGGTTGGCGACGAAGAGGGTCTGCTCGTGCACGACGCCGACGAGGCAGCAGGAGCCGACGGTGGCGAGGTCCGGGTTGGTGTCCCATTGGCTGGAGACCTGCGCGATGAAGGCCGCCTCCGTGGCCGCGAAGGCGTCCCTGATGGCGTCCGCCGTGACGCCCCCCGGGCCCGACGCGGCCTCTGCAGGCAGGGACGCACGCGGATTGTTAGATCAAACCTAGCTAGCTAGCTCTCGTCGCCGCAATCCATCCCATCCATTTCCCCCAAGCCAATCCGTGCGCGCGCGCGTGCGGGTGCGGGTGGAAGAATATACTGCTGTATATAATAGAAGGGGGAGCGAATGCGGATGGGTACCTAGGAGGGTGGGGACGAGGTGGTCGCAGGCGAAGCGGGCGGCGGCGTGGCCGGCGTGGCCGTCGAGGACGGCGAGCACGGTGCCGAGGGGCGGGGCGGAGTGGATGCGGCACTGGTCCTCGAGCGTCTGGTTGGCCTGGACGAGCGCGGCGGAGACGTCGCCCGCGGCGCAGCGCGCGAGGTCGCGCCACCAGAGCAGGCCGTCGCGGCCCTCAGAGGCGTCGGAGGAGGGGTCGGAGGGCGGCGGGGGCGCGGCGTGGGGCGGCGCGGGCGAGGTCTGCCAGGACCCGCCGCACGCCGAGAGGAACCTGAGGAGCCCGCCCAGCATAGCACCGCCACATCGCCGACCGGGCCGCCCCCGATGCGCGCGGACGGCGGCGGCGGAGCAGCAAATGCGATGCGCGTGCGGGCGGTCGCAATCGGCCGCGTACGAGAAGAGAGGGGAAAAGGCCGCCGGGTGGGGAAGGGAGGAGGGGGGGAGAGTGGGGAGGAGTGGTGGCGTGCGTCGGGTCGGGTCGGTTTGGTGCGACGCGGTGCCTGCGCCTGCCCGCGCTAGCTCGGTGGGGGGAGGGGAGGGGCGGAGTAATTGGGCGGCCGTCGTTTTTCGGCGCCTTTTCGGTCCGGCCGGATGGAGGCGCCATCACGGTGGTGCGGTGCGGTCAGCGTGTTGGACTGTTGCGCGCGCCTGGTGCGTGCGGCGCGGGCGGGCGTGCACGGTGCCGTGTGTACCGGTCGAGGGCTCGTGGACTTGCCGGGAAACGTTTCCTTCTGGATCCGATTTCGTGGAGCTTTCACCGCATCAGATTTGTCGCGTGGAGCCGCTTTGGTTTCATCGCGGTATGTGTGTTTCCGCAGTAGTATAGTACTCCCTCCGTAAGGAATATAAGAGCGTTTAGAATACTAAAATAGTGATCTAAACACTCTTATATTAATTTACAGAGGAAGTATAATATAAACCTTTTTTTTAGAATGAAGCCAATCTTAGGGTCGTCGCTCATGCAAAACACCGTTTTCTAAAAACTTTTTCGAGGATTTGACTGATCAAATAAGATGTCTTCACGAATCTCCGCGTAAAATCCAGCGACGACGTAGGAGTTAGCTAGATGAGACGTGGTTATCTCTCGTTTAGACGAGAGCTAGCCCCGCCCCGGCTTTCCATCATATAATCACAGCTTTTGGGGTGTGGGTGTATCTCAAACTTTTTCTTTAAACACGCTGCGAACATAGACGCTCACATGCACATGCCATGCTCGTCTGTACAAACACACGCATGCTCCACCTTCTGTGAGCACCTTTTGATAATCGATAGGGTGAACCGGCATACCTTGAGAATGACAAAGCCATGATAAGGAGCTAATGCGTGTTGAGGTTCCAAACAAAGTATGAAACTTTGTCATGGCATATGAACGTGGAATATAAACATCAAATAGCACTATCGATTATGTTGTCTACAAATAAACTACAAATATAAGCAAATAATGTCAGGACAATGTTCATGTTTTTTTTTCACTTTTGTACATACGTTTTAACTTGTATGTTTACCTTTCTCGGGAATCAATCATTTCAAACTCCCCCTCCACAACAAGTAAAAACCATATTTACTTTATGGTGTTGCTCGTGTTTAAATAGTAAAATAATTGCACTAGCAACACATCCAAAGTTAGGGTCAGGCACTCAAGTCGTCATGCGTCTTTTTTATAGGCGGTGCTACTTTTATTACAACAAAAAAACTATGTAGCGTCGACTATTTCATATCTCTTTGTATCCATACCTAATAAGGAGTTTTTTTAATTCATACCCAAAAAGGAGTTAATGCTTCTTGAAAACCTTACCCGCAAAAAGTGCTTCTTGAAAACCCAAACAAAGTATAAAATATTTTCACGACATGTGGACGTGAAATATAAATATTAAAGAGCTCTCTCTGTTATGTTGTTGATAAATAAAGTTTAAATAAGTGAATAATGTCACGATAATACTCATGTTTTTTTTACTTTTATACATACACTTCTTTGGTTTCGACAAGGGGAGAAAATATATAACATATTACTAGCAATGTGCTCGTGCCTTGCAACGGATTCAAAAAATAATAATACATGTTCACAAACTTGAAAGAAAAATACTCTAGTTTGGTGTATATATCACTAAAAATATACTCGTATTAGGTTTCACTCAAAATATATTTCTTGTGGCTGTTTTGATGAGGTGCGGGAGGGATGTGATTGGTTCTAATATACTAAGAGATTTTTGCAAATTGGAGCAGAGAAGTGGGGTCTTGTTGCAAAAAGCCACGACTTACATCATAGTCGTTAGATGCATATCTGATGGTTAAAAATGACGGATGACAGACACACCGTCATCACCAACTGAGTCTTCTATAGCAGTAGAGATGATGATAACTCCTAAAGAAATTGTAAAAGGACGTCAATCTTGGTGAACATTGGACATGTCACTTGTGAACGTCCGCGTGACAGTTTCAAAAACTGCCACCTAGATGCAGATCTGACGGTTCTGGGGCACTCGTCAGGATTGGACTCTTGGCGAACATTTGCCAAATATCATTACAGCTGTAAAATGACGTTCCATTATGTCAACAAACACTTCTCCAGTACATGCCCAAAACTTCCATGCCATGTGAAATCCATCTCGTATTCTAAAGAAGAATCCATCTTTAAAATGTCACGAGCAGATTTTCCTCCAAATTGTCCTATTTGAAAAAAAAAAATCAATTGCTCCAAACTCCCCCTCCACAAAAAAAATCCAAAAAATAAAGAATGAACTGGCCATGACCGGTCACGCACGAATCTCAAGGCCGTATCGGCGGACAACAAAACCCCCTAGCCGCTTCGCACGCAGACCCGCTCTGCAGTCCCACCACACACGACAGCGAGAAGGGGAATTTTTCTAGCTAGGGTTTTAGACAGCGCGGGTCGGAGAGAGGCGATGGGTGCGGCGGTCGACGAGACGGCGGCGGCGGCCGCGGCGGCTGTGGCGGTGGAGGGCGGCCCCGCTGCCGCCGCGGCGGAGGCCGACTCCAAGGACCTGCAGCAGCAGAGCAAGGCCCTCGACAAGCTCACCGACCACGTCGAGGATCGCCAGCTCGACTCCTCCCGCGTCCAATCCGTAAGTCCTGCTCGACCCCCAACCTCGCGCTCCCGCGAGCGCGGATTCACATATTCCGCCGCGTCGTTAGTGAGGATTAGGTGTAGATTCGTGATACACTGGCCCGTTAGTGAGCAATCGGAGCCACGAGCTGGAGGATCTGGTCGACATTGGTGGAGCCATGGGTGCACTATGAATCGGTCTCGTGAATTAGTTTTGTGCCACCCCCTCTGCTTTGCTTTGCAGGGATGACATGCTTCAGCTTAATCCTCCAAACATGACTAGCCTGTTCCTGGATGCGTGTTTATACCGGTGTTACTCCCTTTGTCGTTTCCAGTCAGAATCATTTCAACAATTATCAGATTCCTGGCCCATTAGTTATTGGTTGAGCATACTGTACGTTCCATGTCTGTTGGGTGTAAAGTTCAAGCAGTGAACGCTTTTGTTAGATACAGTATCTGTATTCAGTAATGAAGACACTATCTGTATTCAGTAATGACAACATCAGACGGTGGCGTGCAGTACACACAACCTACATTTGGTAGCAGCTCCTCATAATCTGTGCACCCACCATAAAATCTCTGTACTTCTGCTTGTGTGTCTCTTATAGGATATAACATTTTATTAGATGTGTTGCTAATCAATTGCAAGTTTTCACTGCTTAACTGCAATATTATCCAGAGGTCCGGTGACCTGAGTAGAATTTCCATTATTTCCATGTCATGTGAATAGCTTGCAAGTTTGAAAGTGTGTTTTTCGGCACCCACCTTTTCTACAATTCTGGAAAATTATTTATTAAGTTATCAGTATGGCCTCTGAAAAGTGCCGCTTGGGCAGATATACAGTTCAACTTCGAGTCTGATCAACAAGTGTTTTAATCAAATGATTTTGAAGGGGCTATATAAATGACTTTGAAAGAGACACCTACTAGCAGTTGAATGAGCCCTTGGTATAGTAACTCCGTGCTAAAACATGGATATCAGGAATGTAGAAGGTAGATTCGTAGAGAAGTGTGTGTGTTTAATTGAGATGTTTTGGGGAGTACCTTGGTGATGCTGATATATCTTTCTTTCTTTTACAGGCCATGGCAGCTCTTGCTTCATCTAAAGAGGCTGACTGGAATGCCATGAGACTGAGGTTGGTGTGGAAAATATTCATGGCTATTATTTTGCTCTCAAGAAACTTGCAATACATCAACGCACTGTTCTTTTTTTTTTTGCTGACTGTACAACTACCACCTCTTTAGTGAATGACAGACGTTACTAGCAACTGCACATGGAAATTTTAAATGTGATGTTCAGTTTGAATAACAGCTTTCCCTGCTACAAATTTTAGCTTCTTTTGTAGAGTCCATTAACAGATCGGTTAGCATTTTACAAAAAAGAGAACAAACCAGCGACACAGGCAGGTTGCAGTTTTGCTCAATATCCTGTCATCACATAGGTTTTCAACTTGATGAAAGAAAAAGAAAACAAGTAAGGATAAATAAGTGAACGGGAAAGACAAGAAAATCTAGCATGATGGCAGTGGAACTTAGATCCTTTGTACTCCGTTCACAAATATAATATGTTTTGGATATTTCAGTATGGACCACATACGGACTGAAATAAGTGAACAAACACAGTAAAACATGTGTATATACATCCGATTCAGAAAAAAGTTTGAAAATCTTATATTTGTGAACGGAGGGAGTACCTTGTAATTTTTGCGCTCGAGTTTGCAATATCCCATGATCTATTTTGTTGGGGATTCCATGTTTCTGGTTAATGGTATGTTTGGATTATTACCAAAGTGCACCTTACCAGTTTTTTTACCATAACAAAAATTGTTCTATGTTTAGATAGTTGCTAGCTGTTTGGCATGCCAATGCTCATTTGCCAATTCTAGTTATTTTTTCTGGCCAATCTTGACCAATCCATGGGTATTGCACACCAAACTTTTTGGTAGGGCAACCTTGGGCATAAACTAAACTCAACCATAGTATTTCCATGACATATCAGCTCCAATTTGAAACAAAGACAATGGCCTTGGGAAGTACATAGTATCCTCATTTTTAGATAAATGGGTTTGGCCTTCTTCTCCTGAAAATGTTGTTCACAGCTCATGATTAGGGGTGTGCAGAGCGGCGCCTGATCCGCTCCGCTTCATAGTCAAAATGGATCACGTTAGTTATAACTTCCCCACCCAGATTGAGCTTAGATTGAACTAACTCTCTCTACTTATGCAGGATATGCGGGGACGCCCGCTTGCATCCCACTCATGGCATTGTTATAACATAACGGGTGTTTCTTTTTGCTCTTTCACCAGGGAGAAAGAATTAGCTGCTGTCAAGATCAACCCTACCGACGTTGAAATCATTGCCAATGAACTTGAGGTGGCATCTGAAACCTTCGCTTGCAGCTATTTTTTCCCTAATGCTCTAAATAATGTCCCTTCTAAAACATTGTCTCTGAATGTGCAGCTGGACAAGAAGATCGCAGAGAGGACGCTCCGAGAGCACAAGGGCGACGCTGTTGCCGCAGTCCGGTTCTTGCTTCGCTGATTCCGACACATGCCGCCTGCCTGCGTGCACGTGATTTCATTTGATCTGTAAACCATGCGAATGGGGCTGTACTTTGTCTTCCTGTATCACAGTGAAACTATGGTTTCTGTCACTCATGCAAAACTTATATTTCCATGGTGCTGCAGACTGGTTTCTGTTCCCTTGGAAAAGAAGTTAGAAAGTTGAAAAGTATAGGTCGAATGGTGTTTTATATCCATACAGTAGATGTGCCTGTATTTTTTTCAAAACGCCGTCCCTTAGGGCCCGATTCATTAAAAAATGGTTCAAGAGAATTGTCTGGTTAATTAACGAAAAATGGGTGAAACCCATCACATCATGCCTGTGAAAACAAGGCATACAGGACAATGCGCACATGCCGCCGAGGAGAAAATGGCCGTCAAGGTTGCAGTCTGGTGTCATGGTCATCATGCCTCCGCGAGGGCGAATCTGACTCCATAATTCATGTGCCCGTATGAGTTGCTTGGTTTATTTGGAGATCCAGATGCTATCTTCCCGAGAACAATGGTCAGTGAGTTTGGTACCAGGCGTGCCCCACACACACGGGATGCATGTTTCTCGTGGTCGTGCTTATCACGCCGTTGCAGGGTAGCCTTGAGACTCTACCGCCGGCAGAAGTCTACCGCCGATGCCGTCGGAGGTAGGCTGCCATGCTTTGCTTTTGTCGACGTCGACGGATCAAATGGGCTACCACTGTTGACTATGATGGCAGCTCGTCTACTCTGTTGCCACGGTGTTCGGTGATAGATTAGAGGGGTTCAGTACTTCAGTCGTAAAATAGTTTCAGTGCTAAACTTGTCACCGAAGATCAAAACAGTGATTTTGCCCTGACCATAGAATAGGACAGGGGTTTCAAAACTCAGGGGATAATAATTTGTTGGGACTTTCAAGACCTCCAAAAAAAAAAACTTTGCCCATGCTTCTCTGGTGAATGCTATCGATCTGAGCACCTTGCCCTTGTTGAAACTTGGTGGCCTGGTCTCTGACGTAAAAAAGGCGTATAATACAACATAGTAAACAAATAAAAAAACCTGAAATTTTTATACATGAAAATTGAGAGAATCTTCTATGTGCGTGCCAAATTTCAAGGTGTTTGGAAATTTTAGGAGCTCGTGTCAAAAATAACAAATTTGGCCTGTCAAAGAAACTTTCAAAAAGTGCACTGTGTGGACTGTTTTTTTTTTTTGTGACGAGCTCATCAAACGTCCAAACACTTTGAAATTTTGCACGCATCTAGAAGATTCTCTGAACTTTCATGTGTAAAAATTTCAGATATTTTTGAATTTATTGCTATTTTTTTAAATTTATTGTTCATCGGGAGTAGATGAGCCTGGGCACCGTTTTGAATTATCGGTATAATATGAACTTCTTCTGAAAAAACGTCCATGTGTCTAGCTTCATACATTGCTCGCACCTATAGAGAAGTTAAATTCTATTGAGCTACCAACATATGGTGCTTAGCACTTTTCTTGGTAACGAGCTTGAGGCGGCCTGTGAAACCTTCGTTTTTCCCCTAAGAGCATCTCCAATAGAAAATTTAGATGTAAAAACAGCTAACTTTTAAATCCCCGAGGCCTAAAAACTCATCTCCAACAGATCATATAGATGTAAAACAATTTACATCACCTCCTCTAAGTGATCTAAAATACAAAACTTGAAGATGAAAATTTGCATCACCAACCGCCTGGTGATGTATATAGCCCACCTCGCCGCCGCTGGTCCTGTCGCATTTTGCCTCCCCCCCCCCCCCCCCCCCCCCGCGCGTCCCGCCACCCGATTCCCACCCCCATAGCAACATGCCGAGCGCTGCCGCCCCACCCCGCCTCAGTTGAAGCTCCCCCGCTGCCCGATCCGAGTTTCACCTGCGTGTTTCGAGCTCTGCCGCCGCCCCGCCCCGCTCCTTGTCTCGATTTGAAGCTCGGGCGCCTGATTCAAGCTCCGCCGTCGGCGCCCGTCTCAGCTCGACGCTCAGCCGCCGCCATGCTGCCGAAGAAAGTGTCGAAGCGCAAGACCGGCTTCTTAGGGGTGCGGAAGAAGCCGTCTGAGAACTTCGGTGTGGAGTTCCAGTGCGATGGCTATCGCTACTGGATCGGCACGTTTGACTTCGTCAACATGCCCGCGCGTGCATACGAAAGCGCCATGTGGCGTTTCTGACGGCCGAGGCGCGAGATGAACTTTCCAGAGATCGAGACTCAGGCAGACACGGAGCTAATTGGGCCGGAGAATCACAATATTTGGCGGATGGACGAGAATGAGGAGAAGAAGCCAGTGATTATCGTTGCTCCCGGCAATAGTGACGAGGCGGCAAAGGCGAGATTCACGCGGGAGCATCTGGAGTATGTCCAGACCGAGCACGAGTTCTCTAGGAAGCGTGAGGCCGAGCAGCAAAAGAAGGCGGCGAGGAAGGATGTGGAGGAGGCCGGCGCCTCGGCGGTGATCCCCGTCTAGTCCGACTCGTCGGACTGGGATGACTCGGAGGAGGACGAGTGCGACAACCCCAAAAAGAAGGTGTTCTGGGAGCAGTTCAAGAGCGACGACGAGTAGGCTCGGAGTAGTAGTAGTTTGATGCATGTAGTAGTTTGAAGTATGTTTAATTATGTTTAATAACTATGTTTGCTTCAAGAACTTTTTGTTGATGTAAATTATACATCACTTGCTTTTACATCTTCTAATGAAGATGCTCTAATGCTCCAAATGCCCCTTCCGAAACATACTCGCTTCGTCTCAAGTGTCAAAAAAATGTCTTACACTTTGAGGCAAAGGGAGTATTTGAATGTGCAGTAGGACAAGAAGATTGCAGAGAGGACCCTCGAGAACACAAGGCGACGATGTTGCTGCAGTTCAGTTCTTGCTTCGCTGATGAATGATGATTGTGTTTGGTGTGTAAACAATGCCGGGCGAAAGTCTTCCCTTCTAATCTCAAGCTCAAGAGCTCCTGCTATGAACAGTAAAAGTCTGATTTTTTTACGACCAACACTGCTTAGTTTTCTATGTGCATGCAAATTTCGTGATGAAATTACATTCGTGGAGGTTTAGAATTCTTTTCGCAAAATCAGCAACTCAAAACGCTTTCAAAAATATTCTTTCTGGAGCATTGATTTTTCTTTTGACAGAGTATTAGCAATGTTATTTTTTTCATAAAATCAGCACTTTAGTAGTGATCTAAACACTCTTATATTTCTTTATAGAGGGAGTAGAATATTCACCGATGTTTGCTGGCAAAGAAATCGTGTTTTTTATTTTCTGTGTTACTGTTTGTTTCAATTTAATTGTTCACGAGGGTACATGCAGAACTTATATTTCTACGATGCTGCAAAGTGGTTTCAGTTCCCTTAAAAGTTGAAAATTTTAGTCAGGAGGTCATTGATGTTTATATGCAAACAATCCATGTGCCTTCATGAGATGCTTGGTTCATTTGGAGATCCAGATGAAATTTTCGCGAGAGCAATGACAGTGACGATAATCGAACCAGTTTGGGTTGCAGTATTACTACTGATTTTTCGAAAAGCATTATAATACTCCTGTACAAATACTACAATTTGCAGTCATTGAAGAAATCAATGAAATTTTGTAGAAAAAAAAGGAGAAAATAAGGAAAAGAATGTTGAATCAGAGCTGCCGAGGAGCAGGATGGAGCTCAGCGGAGCGGTCGAGCTCGGCGAGCATGGCCACCCGGTCCATCTCGTACCCACACACGTCCATGTCCCCGTCGCCGTCGCTGTCCCCCGACCAGTCCACCCTGCCCACCTGCATCGTCTCCACGTCCACCGCGTACACCTGCGTCCTGCCGCCCCTGTTCCTCGCCGTGAAGAGCGCCACGCCGCTCTTCTCGCAGAACCACCTCAGCCTCACCGCCTGCAGGCCCATGAGCTCCGCGTTCAGCGTCCACCGCCACTCCTTCCTCCCCGACACGCCGCCGTTCCTCACCGCGTCGGCGTAGACGGCCACGTAGGCGCGCACCGCGTCGGCCTTGCACTCCAGCACGCACAGCCTCCCGTCCGGCATCAGCCCCAGCAGCCGGTCCACCTCGCTGCCGAGGGAGGCCTTGGCGCGGCGCGGCGGCGACTCGAAGGCCTGCACGGTGTAGCCAAAGCTGGACGTGTGCAGCGTGGCCGGGTTGACGGCGATGCCGAGCCCGTACCAGCAGACGGCGCCGCCCCGCACCAGCGTCGCGTGCGCCCTGACGCCCAGCTGCCGCCCCCTCGCGATCCGGGCGCCGGTCACCTCCACCTCCGGGCCCCAGCTGCCGTCCTCCGAGGAGTAGCGCCGGAGCGCCGTGTAGCTGCGGTGGTTGTAGAGGAGCAGCACGCGGTACGAGGACGGGGACGTGGACGTGGCCGCGCATGCGTCGTACAGGTGGAGCCCGTCGTCGGCGGTGAGCAGGGCGCACGCGTACGGCCCCGGGCGGTCCTTGCCGGTCAGGGGCGGGAGCAGGTCGGCGTCGCCGGTCATGGGGTCGCACACGCAGAGCCGCAGCACGCAGGCGCTCTTGGCGCGGCGGAGGTCCATCACGACGCGGCCGTTGCGGGACGCGACGACGCGCGACGACGAGCCCGGCACCCCGCCGTCGGCGATCGAGAGGTCGGGCTTGGTGAAGGGCACGAAGCCGTCGCCGTGCAGGAAGACGCCGACCGCGAGGCGGCGGGCGAAGCGGTCGCAGCGCGGGGGCCCGCGGCGGCAGATGAAGGCGGCGTCGGAGGAGACGAGGCGGCGCCAGCGCCTGCAGGCGGCGGCGCAGCGGACGAGGTCCCCGGCGTCGGAGAGGGCGGAGAAGACGAGGAGCAGGGTCTCGTCGCACAGGGGCAGCGCCTGGTCGCCGTGCTCGGGCCCGTGCCGCTTGAACGGCCTGCGGCGGGCGGCGAGCCACCCTCTGCCCCCGCCTGCGGAGGGATCCTTCCCTGCGGGGGTGGCCGGGCGTCGCCGGCGGCCGCAGCGGCGACGTGGCGGCCGTGACGGCGGCATGATGATCGGCCGGTTGGGATTTGGGGGAGATCGAGCAAGGGTTTAGGGGGCCGTGTTTACAGAGGTAATCGCCCAGATCCGTAAAGGAAGATCGCCAGATTTTCCGTCTCATGGGCCAGTTGGATCTCCGTTTCACGTCAGAGAAAAAAAAGGACAAAGAATCGATGGGCCTGCCTGCCAATGATGAAGGCCCATTGTGGCGTCCCAGCGGCCAGTGGCTGCTTGGTCCTCACTAGCCTAAAAAAAAAAATGCCTCACTGCACTCATCTCCATCGCAAGTTCTCAACAACCTCCTCCTTCGCTCACCGTGGGGACCCCGACTCATAAGTCGTGATCACCGAATGCACGTGTACAGTGATCCCAGAGATCAATGCTCACTGAACACACAGAAGCTGAATAACAAGAGTCTTACATCCATACATACCGTCTTACACAAATTATGACCATTATGGTCAAATCTCACATAGATAAAGCCTTAAGGGCTGAACATCAAATGAAACATAGCAGCGGAAATCTTCGTCGATAAGTAGAACCCATGCCATCTGCCTTAACCCTACAGGCATTCTGACTGGGAAACGTCCTAGTCCGCATGTTCGTCTTCAAAGAACTCTTCTTCGAACTCCTGTTCTTCCATGCCTGGCCAATTAAATAACCATTGGCAAGCCAATGAGTACTTTGAATGTACTCGCAAGCAACCCATGTTTTGGTTCAAGGTACAACAATGCATGATATAGGTAAATTTTGCGGAAAGCTAATTTTTGAGTGCAATGACATGTTCAACAACTCGTAAGACATGCATCAGGAGAATTCAAGTAACCATGAGGACAGGTTACAGATATCAACATAAATAGAGTGGGCACCAACCCATCTCAATCATGTCAAGTCCTTTAACTTGACCCAAGTAGTGGTATCAACATAAAAAGAGTGGGCACCAACCCAACTCAATCATGTCAGGTCCTTTGACTTGACCCAAGTAGTTCTTCCCACTTATCCAAACACACACCAGTTTGAAAACATGTGGACGTAGTTTAAGCAGCACCGCCCAACTGTCCTTGACCGTGGACACGGCTATTCGAATAGTTTTACACTCTGCAGAGGTTGCACACTTTACCCACAAGATCCAGGGAACTTTCGTGTCATCCACGACCCGCGGTACCCCAAGTACCCGGGGTAAGCACCCGATCACTATCTTTCCCTAGATGACACTAACAAGGAGTCCACTCGTTGTTCCGTATCCTCTCGATATACATCATACGAGACTCACTCGAGATCGTAACATCCAAGAGGGGACACAACGGTGTATCCGGTGCCCTGTGAAAACAGTCATGGCCGCCCTACCTGGCACGACCCCGTCCCGAGAGAGCGCACCAACAACTCTCCCGACACTAGTAATGCGGGCTCCAAGCTAGTATCGGCCTAGGTAATCAACAAGGGTAGAGTGGTTGCGCATGTAAGGTTGGGACAGTCGACAAATCTTAAATCTAATCCGTTTTCGAAAACAACACACACCCTTGCCTCGGTACACCACTTCATCATCAAGTGGTTACCCATCTCATTATCTCCCTTGGGCATAAGTGGCACCCGACGGGGTTTTCGAAAAGTCCTTTAAAAATACTTTGTCTCCATCACTATGCATATACTCGTCCCTTTTGCGTAGCACTACTTAGCATCCTATCTACTCCCCACCGGCATAACCCTCATAAGGAGGTAGGGTCATGCACAATGCAAGTATCAACAAGGAGGAAATGAAGGCAACCCACCAAAGTGGCTACCCTCTCATCACGATTCCGATGCAACAATAATAAAGTGCTATATGAAATGCATAAAAAGGGTTTCATAGACATGGTCAAAGGGCTGCTTGCCTGGCTCAACAAGGTCTTCTGGGTCTTCAAAGTCTTCTGGTCCAACTCCTTCGTCAGCAACGCAATCTATCGTCGCAAAATAATAACGAGAAAATAAGGCAATAATAAAACAGAAAAACCAAAGTGCTCAGAAAAATGTCAACTCATTTTTGTAAAATACTAGGTGGAAAACTAAGAAGGGGAAAATTCCTAGTTTTGGATTTGGAGTTGTATAATAGGAGAACTGGATTTTCAGAGGGGAATATAAATGCTCAAATTTGAATTTAAATTTGAACAGTGCAGAAAAGTTTGATGGATATTTATGAAAGTTACACCATTAAATAGGTGGGATTTTTAGAAAAATATGGGAGTTGGAATTATTGCATTTGGATTAATATTTAATCCTGTGGAATTTTTGGAAAAGCCACAGAAAAAAGAAAAAGAAAAAGGGCACTGTTCCTGCCGGGCCAGAACAGCTGCGGGGCAGCAGGCCCTAGCCTGTGGGCGGCCCAGCGCACTGGTGCACGCGCGCGCCAGGTTTAAACCTGACGGGCGGGGCCCAGGCATCAGCGAGAGAGAGGGGGGCGATGGAGGGGAGAGGCTGACAGGTGGGGCCCGCCTGTCATCCCTAACCCCGAGTCCAGGCGGCCGGCGAGCTCACCGGCGATGATGCAGGGCACGGTTGGGCTCAGCGTCGTGTCGCCGTTCGGGTGGAGGTGGTGGTCGTCACCGGAGTCGCCTGGTTCGCCGGCTACGAGGTCTCGTGGCGGAGAGGCTTCGGGTGGTGGTCGTTCCGGTCGACTCCGGCTGCAAACGAGGCGGGGAAGAGAGGGGAAATGATCAGTGGGAGGAGGCGGTTTCAGATCGGGGCAAAAGAGGAGTGGGGGAGGCCTGTACCTCGCGGACTCCGGCGAGCCGAAGCGGCGGAGCTCGAGCTCGATCTCGAGCCCGGGCGGCTCTGGAGGAGAGTGGAGGGCACAGGGGGCCTATCTGGAGTGGTTAGGAGCGAGTGGTGGTGAGGGAGAGACCCGGGGAGGCCTTTAAATAGGCGAGCCACGGCTCAACGTAGACCCGTGCGCCGGCGAGGCTGTTGTCGTCGCTGCAAGCCACGGGGGCTCACGTGGGCGTGTTCGGGGTGTTTGTAGGGGTGGTCTATGCCCAGAGGGAGGGGGAGAAGGAGCGGGGAAGCGTCAGGGACGCCGCGCGTGTGAGGCCGCTCATTGGAGCTCTCGGGCGGCCGGCGCGCGTGCAAGCAAGGGCAGCAGGAGGGAGAAGGAGGAGGGGGCCGACCAGCTGTCGTGTCCCGGACGCCGAGGCGTCTTGTCGGGCGTGCTGGGGAGGCCCGAGGTGGCCGGAAGTGGCTGGAAGGGGGCGGCTACAGTGCGGGAGCGCACTGTAGCGCGCTCCAGAGCGCCCAAATGGCATGCCATGGCATATTATATGCCTTGTGGGCACGGCCACTGATGTCTGGCAGCTCTAGGAGGGAGTAAAGAAGTAGGGAGGGGCATTGGATGCTCTGGATGGCCACTGGGGTGAGGAGGGAGGTGAGGAAGAGGGGTACATGGGCTGTCCAGAGAGAGAAAGTGAGGGTTTCACCCCCAAATAATTGATCTGAGGTCTTTCCATTGCTACTGGAGGTATAAGGTGACTAGATTAAGCTCTGGTAAAAAGTTGAGCTTATCAAGAATAGTGGGAGGGGTCAAAACAGTGGTTTTTGTAAAATGGCAGAAGGTGTTTGATGATGGTTTGGGCCAGCAGATGATTTCCAACTGTCATGAGACTCCACAGGGTGAAATGACACATATAATTAGGGCCTTCCACCAATTTGGAGCTTATTTGGGCAAAGTTGCCAATGCAACTTTTGTAAACCCTAGAAATGAGCAGAAATGGACTTGTGTAGATCTAGTTGAGTAAATCACTTCTCCTTGATGCACCACTTGGTTTAGTGGCCTCATTTGGTCATATGAACATGCTCACAAAAGTTGGGGTCAAGGAGAGAAAGTTGGTAGCACAAACTTGCTCAATTTAGGTTCTGAGCAGAAAGGGTTATGGGGCATTTTGGTGGACCAAAATGACCTTGATTGAAGTGAGGCTTTGCAAGATCATCACAATATGCATTTGTGACTTGCTGGATTTTTCTTGGATTTTTATGGAAATATTTCCTGTAGAAATATTCCAAATCCTTGAAATGGGCAGAAATGGTTTTGGGAGGTTTTGTCCAATATTTTGAACATGACCATGTGTTGAAACTCTTATATATGGGAAATATATGTCCCCTGAGTATCCCTAAATTTTCTCAAATATTTTTGAAACATTAAAATAATTTTTCCCTATTAAAGACCATTTATGGCCTTAAGAAGAAGCCTTTAAATAAAATAGGAAAATAACTTTTAAAAATTATATTTTGGGGGTTTATGGGAATCTATGTCTAATAGGTTTCAAATATACTTTTTTGAAATATTTTTCATACCCCAAATCAGGTACTTGCAGTGCAAACCTCAATCCGGGGGTTTTTGGAAAACTAATTTTGAAAATACTATTTGGCCAAATTATTTTTGTAAGAAAATACTATTTTGCTCTATACACATGGCATGATCATTGGGCAGAAGTTTGGGGCAAGGAGATGAAGTACAGAAGGTGGAGTAGTTGACTTTAAAGAGCACTTGAAAAAAAACACAGAGAGAAAACCAACTCCAAATAAAAGCCAAATGATGCAAAAGTTTTTGTTGGTCCAAATTTTCATGCTTTATTAATGCAAATGAAGAGTTACAAAATGTAGGGTGTGACAGACCTTTCCCCCTTACAAGAATCTCGTCCCCGAGATTCCTAAACTAGGCTTTAAAGAGATACGGAAACTCGGATCTAAGGTAGTCTTCACGTTCCCAGGTTGCTTCTGCTTCAGTGTGGTTGCTCCACTGGACCTTGAAGTACTTGATAGTGCGGCTTCGAGTGCGTCGCTCAGCCTCATCCAAAATGCAGATGGGCCTCTCACGGTAAGTCAGATCAGGCTGAAGGTCAATGGCTTGGTGATCGACGTCCTTGTAAAGATTAGGTTTGTCTGGAACTTGGAGACACTTCCGGAGTTGTGACACATGGAATACGTTGTGTACATCGGATAGTTTAGGTGGCATTTCCAACTGGTAAGCCACTTCTCCGCGTCGTGCGGTGATCTCGAAGGGGCCGATAAATCTTGGTGCGAGTTTTCCCTTAACGTGGAAACGCTTGGTTCCCTTGAGAGGAGTTACTCGTAGGTATACATGGTCTCCGACTTGGAAGTCTACTTGTCGGCGACGAGTGTCAGCATAGCTCTTCTATCTGGACTTAGCGGTCTTCAGTTGTTCTCTGACTAGCTGAACTTGCTCTTCTGCCTCACGGAGGATTTCAGGCCCAAATACTAGTCCTTCTCCGGTTTCTGACCAATTGAGGGGTGTGCGGCACTTCCGACCGTACAATACCTCAAATGGTGCCATCTGGAGGCTTGACTAATAACTGTTGTTGTAGGAGAACTCGGCGAAAGGGAGGCAATCTTCCCACCTAGCTCCATATGCTAAGACACAGGCTCGGAGCATGTCTTCGAGTATCTGATTCACTCGTTCTGTCTGACCTCCGGTCTGTGGGTGGAAAGCAGTGCTGAAGGACAACTTGGTCCCCATTGCCTCTTGGAACTTCTTCCAGAATCTTGAGGTAAAGTGGGTTCCCCGATCTGACACAATCTCCTTGGGAACACCATGAAGACTTACGATTCTGTTGATGTATAGAGCCGCTAGTTGGTTGCCATCATAGGTAGTCTTCACAGGAATGAAATGGGCTACTTTAGTCAAATGGTTGGTTATGACCCAGATGGAGTCATGTCCCTTGTTTGACCTAGGTAGTCCAGTGATGAAATCCATTCCGACTTTATCCCATTTCCATTCAGGCACCTTGAGAGGCTGTAACAATCCGGCGGGCCGCTGATGTTCATCTTTGACCCTTTGGCATATGTCACACTTAGCGACGAAAGTGGCTATCTCTCTCTTCATGCCATGCCACCAGAATCTTTCCTTCAGGTCTTGGTACATCTTGGTTCCTCCGGGGTGGATGGAATACGGGGTGTCATGAGCTTCTTGCAAGATCAAATTCTTGAGCTCAATCTTGTTGGGTACGCAAATGCGATTCCCAAACCAAACAATTCCTTGCTCATCCTCAGAGAATCCTGGGGCCTTGCCTGCCTTGATCTTCCTCTTGATGCCTTCAATACTTTCGTGTCCCTTCTGAGCTTCCTTAATATCATCCATCAGGGTAGGCTTGACTTCAAGGTTGGCTAAAAATCCTGGTGCAACCAGTTCCAACCCGAAGCTTTCAAGTTCTTCATACAAGGCAGGTAGCCTTTCCTTAAGCATAGCATTCAAGGAACAAGCCTTCCTGCTTAATGCATCTGCTACCACATTAGCCTTCCCAGGGTGGTATTGAACACTGAGGTCATAATCCTTGATCAACTCTAGCCACCTTATCTGTCTCATGTTCAATTCCTTCTGAGTGAAAATATAGTTCAGACTTTTGTGATCCGTGTATATCTCACACCGCTTCCCTAGGAGGTAATGTCGCCATGTTTTCAGGGCATGAACTACAGCTGCCAACTCAAGGTCATGAGTAGCATAGTTCTCTTCATGAGGCCGTAGTTGCCTTGAAAGGTAAGCTACGACTCTGCCTTCTTGCATCAGAACACCTCCCAGTCCGGTTCTTGATGCATCACAATATATCACAAACTCCTTGTGTATATCTGGTGTGGCCAGAACTGGGGCGGTGGTCAATCTCTTCTTCAGCTTCTGGAAGCTTTCTTCACACTTCGGCGTCCATTCAAACTTCTTGTCCTTCTTCAAGAGCTGAGTCATGGGTCGTGCAATGCTTGAGAATCCTTCAACGAACTTGCGGTAATATCCCGCGAGTCCGAGGAAGCTTCTGACTTCCTTCACATTGCTTGGGGATTGCCATTCAGTCACGGCTTCAATCTTAGTGGGATCGACCGACAATCCTTCTTCAGTCAAAACATGACCCAAGAATCCAACTTCGCGCAGCCAAAATTCGCACTTGCTGAACTTGGCATACAGTTGGTGCTCTCGAAGCTTGTCTAGGACCATCCTCAAGTGTTGCTCGTGCTCTTCTTCCGTCTTCGAGAAGACAAGAATGTCATCAATGAAGACAACGACAAACTTGTCCAAATATTCCATGAAGACCTTATTCATGAGATACATGAAGTAAGCTGGGGCATTGGTCAATCCAAAGGACATGACCGTGCACTCATACAGGCCATATCTGGTTACAAATGCCGTCTTTGGAATATCTTGGGGTCTGATTTTCAGCTGGTAGTACCCAGATCTGAGATCAATCTTGGAGAACACCTTGGCCCCATTGAGTTGATCAAACAGATCTTCAATCTTGGGAAGTGGATACTTGTTTTTGATTGTAACTTCATTGAGAGAGCGGTAGTCAATGCATAAGCGGATGGTACCGTCCTTCTTTGCCACAAACAGAACAGGTGATCCCCAAGGGGAGGCACTAGGGCAGATAAATCCCTTCCTCAACTGCTCTTCCAATTGCTTCTTCAATTCTGCTAACTCTTCCGATCCCATTCTATAAGGCTTCTTATAGATGGGTCCTGCTCCGGGTATGAGCTCGATGATGAACTCAATGTCTCGGTCAGGAGGCATTCCCGGTAGCTCATCAGGAAAGACATCGGGGTATTCGCATACTATCGGCACTTGCTCCAATCCAACTTCTGACAGAGAGTTGACTTGGTTGGCTTGAGCAGAGGAGGGGTTGGAGGCAAATTTAACTTCGACTCCTTGGTCATTGGTCACAGTGACGGTCCGGTTGGCACAATCTAACAAGCCTTGGTGCTTGATGAGCCAATCCATTCCTAAGATCACATCCAAGCCTTGCGATCTTAAGATGATAAGGTCTGCTAGGAAGTCTACCCCATTAATGACAATCCCGACTCCTTTACATCCTATCTTGGCTCTCATCTCTGCTCCGGGGGTTTGTACCACCATAGGGTTATTCAGGGGTGTAGGGGTCATGCCACTTTTTAATGCAAACTTTTGGGTGACAAATGAATGCGTGGCTCCAGAATCAAACAAGACAGTTGCAGGTGCTGAGTTGACAAGGAACGTACCCATCACGACGTCCGGGTCTTCCTGGGCTTCTTCTACAGTGACATGATTCACACGACCCTTGCCGTTGTTGGGCAGGTTGCGGGGAGCTTGGTTCCTTGGTGTCATTCCACGGCCTGGTCCTGGGTTCTGCGCATTGGGGCACGGGGCGTCGGGCTTCTTGTTGGGGCAATACTTGGAGTAGTGTCCTGCCTGACCACATCCGAAGCAAGTGACTTGATTGGGGTTGCTGCTCTTGGCGGCATTGTTATTGGGGTTGTTGTAAGCTGGTCTGGGGTTGGAGTACTGCTGAGGTGGATAGTTGGTGCGGGGTGCGGGAGCTCTTGGCTGCTGATAGGTTGGCTTGACCGGGGTTGGCTGCCACGGGCGAGGCTTCTGGTTGCTGGAGCCACCCTTGCTGATCATCTTGCGCTTACGGGTATCATCCAAAGCACGTCGCTTGTCCTCAAGCATGAGTGCCTTGTTCACCAGATCAGGAAAGGTCGGGCAGTCACACACAACAAGCGAGTACTGCAGAGTCTGGTTAAGGCCTTCCATGAAGCGCTCCCTTTTGGCAGCATCAGTGCTGACATCTTCAGGGGCATACCTTGAGAGAACACTGAACTTCTGCATGTACTCCTTGACAGTGCTACTACCTTACTTCAGGGCTCGGAACTCACGCTTCTTGATGGCCATGATCCCGGAGGGAATGTGGGCCTTGCGGAATTCTGCCTTGAAGTCATTCCAAGTGATGTTTCGCTCAACATGCATGGCCTTGAATCCATCCCACCAAGCTCTAGCAGTTCCCCCGGGACAGTGAGCAGCATATGCCACCTTCTCACGGTCCTCAGTGCATCCGACTAGTTCCAGCAGATCCTCAATGGTGCGGACCCAGTCGTCTGCATCCAGGGGTTCAGCAGTCTCGATGAAGGTGGGTGGTGCATGTTTCTTGAACTCCACCAATGTGGAACGTCCATTGCCGTTTCCCGCCGGCTGGCGGTTGATAGCTTGAGCAATCATCTGGAGGGCTGCGGTGTTGGCTTGGCGTTCCTCTCGGAAGGCTTGGAGAAGCTAAGCCATGTCCATGCTTGGAGGTGGTGGCGGTGGCGGAGCTTGTCCTTGGGTTTGGTCCTGACTGGCTCCTTCTCCGGCTTCTTGCTGCTGGGTAGAGGTACCAGTACGAGTTACAACAGGCATCCTGTTGGAGCGGTCAAGGTCTCATGATTGGGAAAGATGAGGAAAGCAATGTAGATGGGATGCCTAGTAAGGGGGTTGGTATGACACTAATTGTTTTCATGCAAGGGCCAAAATGCCAAACACATTCATTAAAATCCAAATGGGTGATGTAGTCGCTTACAAGTTCCCGAAGGAAAGTACAACGTCCATCAAACACATCAAAAGCAATCACAATACTACATGGTTTCATATGAACCATTACAAGGACTCGACTTCGCATAGGGGTACACGACCTTGAAGGAAATATGCCCTAGAGGCAATAATAAAGTTATTATTTATTTCCTTATATCATGATAAATGTTTATTCTTCATGCTAGAATTGTATTAACCGGAAACACAATACATGTGTGAATACATAGACAAACAGAGTGTCACTAGTATGCCTCTACTTGACTAGCTCGTTAATCAAAGATGGTTATGTTTCCTAACCATGGACAAAGAGTTGTTATTTGATTAACGGGATCACATCATTAGGTGAATGATCTGATTGACATGACCCATTCCATTAGCTTAGCACCCGATCGTTTAGTATGTTGCTATTGCTTTCTTCATGACTTATACATGTTCCTGTGACTATGAGATTATGCAACTCCAGTTTACCGGAGGAACACTTTGTGTGCTACCAAACGTCACAACGTAACTGGGTGATTATAAAGGTGCTCTACAGGTGTCTCCAAAGGTACATGTTGGGTTGGCGTATTTCGAGATTAGGATTTGTCACTCCGATTGTCGGAGAGGTATCTCTGGGCCCTCTCGGTAATGCACATCACATAAGCCTTGCAAGCATTGCAACTAATGAGTTAGTTGTGATATGATGTATTACGGAACGAATAAAGAGACTTGCCGGTAACGAGATTGAACTAGGTATTGAGAAACCGACGATCGAATCTCGGGCAAGTAACATACCGATGACAAAGGGAACAACGTATGTTGTTATGCGGTCTGACCGATAAAGATCTTCGTAGAATATGTAGGAGCCAATATGGGCATCCAGGTCCCGCTATTGGTTATTGACCGGAGACGTGTCTCGGTCATGTCTACATTGTTCTCGAACCGTAGGGTCCGCACGCTTAAGGTTTCGATGACAGTTATATTATGAGTTTATGAGTTTTGATGTACCGAAGGAGTTCGGAGTCCCGGATGAGATCGGGGACATGACGAGGAGTCTAGAAATGGTCGAGACGTAAAGATCGATATATTGGACGACTATATTCGGACATCGGAAAGGTTCCGAGTGATTCGGGTATTTTTCGGAGTACCGGAGAGTTACGGGAATTCGCCGGGAGAAGTATTGGGCCTTATTGGGCCATACGGGAAAGAGAGAGGGGCTGCCTAGGGCAGGCCGCGCGCCCCCAAGGCCTAGTCCGAATTGGACTAGGGGGAGGGGCTGCGCCCCTTCCTTGTTTCCTACTCCTACTACATGGAAGGACTCCTAGTTGGACTAGGAAAGGGGGAATCCTACTCCTGGTGGGAGTAGGACTCCCCTAGGGTGCGCCATAGAGAGGGCCGGCCCTCCCCTCCTCCACTCCTTTATATACGGGGGCAGGGGGCACCCCATAGACACACAAGTTGATCTTCATGATCGTTCCTTAGCCGTGTGCGGTGCCCCCCTCCACCATATTCCACCTCGGTCATATTGTAGCAGTGCTTAGGCGAAGCCCTACGACGGTTGAACATCAAGATCGTCACCACGCCGTCGTGCTAACGGAACTCCTCCCCGAAGCTTTGCTGGATCGGAGCCCGGGGAGCGTCATCGAGCTGAGCGTGTGCCAAGAACTCGGAGGTACCGGAGTAACGGTGCTTGGATCGGTTGGACCGGGAAGACGTACGACTACTTCCTCTATGTTACATCAACGCTTCCGCTGTCGGTCTACAAGGGTACATAGATCACACTCTCCCCCTCGTTGCTATGCATCACCATGATCTTGCGTGTGCGTAGGAAATTTTTTGAAATTACTACGTTCTCCAACAGTGGCATCCGAGCCTAGGTTTTATATGTTGATGTTGTGCACGAGTAGAACACAAGTGAGTTGTGGGCGATATAAGTCATACTGCTTACCAACATGTCACACTTTGGTTCGGCGGTATTGTTGGATGAAGCGGCCCGGACCGACATTACGCGTACGCTTACACGAGACTGGTTCTACCGACGTGCTTTGCACACAGGTGGCTGGCGGGTGTCAGTTTCTCCAACTTTAGTTGAACCGAGTGTGGCTACGCCCGGTCCTTGCGAAGGTTAAAACATCACCAACTTGACAAACTATCGTTGTGGTTTTTGATGCATAGGTAAGAACGGTTCTTGCTGAGCCCGTAGTAGCCATGTAAAACTTGCAACAACAAAGTAGAGGACGTCTAACTTGTTTTTGCAGGGCATGTTGTGATGTGATATGGTCAAGACGTGATGAAATATAAGTTGTTGTATGAGATGATCATGTTTTGTTGAAGTTATCGGCAACTGGCGAAATCCTTATGGTTGTCTCTCTATTGCATAAGATGCAAGCGCCCAATAACTGCTTTACTTTATCGCTATGCGATAGCAATAGTTGCAAGAGCAATTGTTGGCGAGATGACCACGTGACGACACATTGATATAGATCAAGATGATGGAGATCATGGTGTCATGCCGGTGACGATAGAGATCATAACAGTACTTTGGAGATGGAAATCAAAGGCGCAAGATGATGATGGCCATATCATGTCACATATTTTGATTGCATATGATGTTTATCTTTTATACATCTTATTTTGCTTAGTTTGATGGTAGCATTTTAAGATGATCTCTCACTAATTATCAAGAAGTGTTCTCCCTGAGTATGCACCGTTGCGAAAGTTCTTCGTGTTGAGACACCACGTGATGATCGGGTGTGATAGGCTCTACGTTCAAATACAACGGGTGCAAAACAGTTGCACACGCGGAATACTCAAGTTATACTTGACGAGCCAAGCATATACAGATATGGCCTCGGAACACGAAGACCGAAAGGTCGAGCATGAATCATATAGTAGACATGATCAACATAGTGATGTTCACCAATGAAACTGCTCCATCTCACGTGATGATCGGACATGGTTTAGTTGATTTGGATCACATGATCATTTAGAGGATTAGAGGGATGTCTATCTAAGTGGGAGTTCTTAAGTAATATGATTAATTGAACTTAAATTTATCATGAACTTAGTCCTGGTAGTATTTTGCAAATTATGTTGTAGATCAATAGCTCGCGTTGTTGCTTCCCTGTGTTTATTTTGATATGTTCCTAGAGAAAATTGTGTTGAAAGATGTTAGTAGCAATGATGCGGATTGGATCCGTGATCTGAGGTTTATCCTCATTGCTACACAGAAGAATTATGTCCTTGATGCACCGCTAGCTGACGGACCTATTGCAGGAGCAGATGCAGACGTTATGAATGTTTGGCTAGCTCAATATGATGACTACTTGATAGTTTAGTGCACCATGCTTAATGGCTTAGAATCGGGACTTCAAAGACGTTTTGAACGTCATGGAACATATGAGATGTTCCAGGAGTTGAAGTTAATATTTCAAGCAAATACCCGAGTTGAGAGATATGAAGTCTCCAACAAGTTCTATAGCTAAAAAATGGAGGAGAATCGCTCAACTAGTGAGCATGTGCCCAGATTGTTTAAGTACTACAATCGCTTGAATCAAGTGGGAGTTAATCTTCCAGATAAGATAGTGATTGACAGAATTCTCTAGTCACCATCACCAAGTTAGTAGAACTTCGTGATGAACTATGATATGCAAGGGATAACGGAAACGATTCCCAAACTCTTCGTAATGCGGAAATTGATGAAGGTAGAAATCGAGAAAAACATCAAGTGTTGATGGTAGACAAGACCACTAGTTTCAAGAAAAGGGCAGAGGGAAGAAGGGGAACTTCAAAAAGAACAGCAAGCAACTTGCTGCTCAAGTGAAGAAGCCCAAGTCTGATCCTAAGCCTGAGACTAAGTGCTTCTACTGCAAAGGGACTGGTCACTGGAAGCGGAACTACCCCAAGTGATTGGCAGATAAGAAGGATGGCAAAGTGAACATAAGTATATTTCATATACATGTTATTGATGTGTACTTTACTAGTGTTTATAGCAACCCCTCAGTATTTGATACTAGTTCAGTTGCTAAGATTAGTAACTCGAAACGGGAGTTGCAGAATAAAGACTAGTTAAGGGTGAAGTGACGATGTATGTTGGAAGTGGTTCCAAGATTGATATGATCATCATCGCACACTCCCTATACTTTCGGGATTAGTGTTGAACCTGAATAAGTGTTATTTGGTGTTTGCGTTGAGCATGAATATGATTTGATCATGTTTATTGTAATACGGTTATTCATTTAAGTAAGAGAATAAATTGTTGTTCTGTTTACATGAATAAAACCTTATATGGTTACACACCCAATGAAAATAGTTCGTTGGATCTCGATCGTAGTAATACACATAATCATAATATTGAAACCAAAAGATGCAAAGTTAATAATGATAGTGCAACTTATTTGTGGCACTGCCGTTTAGGTCATATTGGTGTAAAGCGGATGAAGAAACTCCATGCTGATGGGATTTTGGAATCACTTGATGCTTGCGAACCATGCCTCATGGACAAGATGACTAAGACTCCGTTCTCCGGAGTGAGCAATTGACTTCTTGGAAATAATACATACTGATGTATGCGGTCCGATGAGTGTTAAGGCTCACGGCAAGTATCGTTATTTTCTGAACTTCACAGATGATTTGAGCAGATATGGGTATATCCACTTGATGAAACATAAGTCTGAAACATTTGAAAAGTTCAAAGAATTTCAGAGTGAAGTGGAAAATCATCGTGACAAGAAAATAAAGTTTCTACGATCTGATCGCGGAGACAAATATTTGAGTTACGAGTTTGGTCTTCAATTAAAACAATATGGAATAGTTTCACAAACTCATGCCACATGGAACACCACAGCATAATGGTGTGTCCGAACGTCATAACTGTACTTTATTGGATATAGTGCAATCTATGATGTCTCTTACCAATCTACCACTATTGTTTTGGGGTTATGCATTAGAGACAGCTGCATTCATGTTAAATAGGGCATCATCTAAATCCGTTGAGATGACACCATGTGAACTATGGTTTGGCAAGAAACCTAAGATGTCGTTTCTTAAAGTTTGGAGTTACGATGCTTATGTGAAGAAGTTTCATCTCGATAAGCTCAAACTCAAATCGGAGAAATATGTCTTCATAGGATACCCAAAGGAGATAGTTGGGTACACCTTCTATCACAGATCCGAAGGCAAGACATTCGTTGCTAAGAATGGATCCTTTCTAGAGAAGGAGTTTCTCTCGAAAGAAGTGAGTGGGAGGAAAGTAGAAAACTTGATAAGGTAATTGTACCTTCTCCCTTATTGGAAAATAGTTCATCACAGAAATCTGTTCCTGTGACTACTACACCAATTAGTGAGGAAGCTAATGATGATGATCATGTAACTTCTGATCAAGTTACTACCGAATCTCGTAGGTAAACCAGAGTAAGATCCGCACCAGAGTGGTACGGTAATCCTATTCTGGAGGTCATGTTACTTGACCATGACGAACCTATGAACTATGAGGAAGCGATGATGAGCCCAGATTCCGATAAATGGCTTGAGGCCATGAAATCTGAGATAGGATCCATGTATGAGAACAAAGTGTGGACTTTGGTGGACTTGCCCGAGGATCGGCAAGCCATTGATAATAAATGGATCTTCAAGAGGAAGACGGACACGGATAGTAGTGTTACTATCTACAAAGCTAGAATTGTCGCAAAAGGTTTTCGACAAGTTCAAGGTGTTGACTACGATGAGAGTTTCTCACTCGTATCTATGCTTAAGTCTGTCCGAATCATGTTAGCAATTGCCGCATTTTATGAAATCTGGCAAATGGATAAACAAAACTGCATTCCCTAATGGATTTATTAAAGAAGAGTTGTATGTGATGCAACAAGATGGTTTTGTCAATTCTAAAGGTGCTAACAAAATATGCAAGCTCCAGCGATCCATTTATGGACTGGTACAAGCATCTCGGAGTTGGAATATACGCTTTGATAAGTTGATCAAAGCATATAGTTTTATACAGACTTGCGGTGAGGCCTGTATTTACAAGAAAGTGAGTGGGAGCACTACAACATTTCTGATAAGTATATGTGAATGACATATTGTTGATCGGAAATAATGTAGAATTATTCTGCAAAGCATAAAGGAGTGTTTGAAAGGAGTTTTTCAAAGAAAGACCTCGGTGAAGTTGCTTACATATTGAGTATCAAGATCTATAGAGATAGATCAAGACGCTTGATAAGTTTTTTCAATGAGTACATACCTTGACAAGATTTTGAAGTAGTTCAAAATGGAACAGTCAAAGAAAAAGTTTCTTGCCTGTGTTACAAGGTGTGAAGTTGAGTAAGACTCAAAGCCCGACCACGGCAGAAGATAGAAAGAGAATGAAAGTCATTCCCTATGCCTCAGTCATAGGTTCTATAAAGTATGCCATGCTGTGTACCAGATCTATTGTATACCATACACTGTGTTAAGAGAGGGAGTACAATAGTGATCTAGGAGTAGATCAATGGACAACGGTCAAAATTATCCTTACTGGAATAAGGATATGTTTCTCGATTACGGAGGTGACAAAAGGTTCGTCGTAAAGGGTTACGTTGATACAAGTTTTGACACTGATCCAGATGACTCTAAGTCTCAATCTGGATACATATTGAAAGTGGGAGCAATTAGCTAGATTAGCTCCATGCAGAGCATTGTTGACATAGAAATTTGCAAAATACATGCGGATCTGAATGTGGCAGACCCGTTGACTAAACTTCTCTCACAAGCAAAAACATGATCACTTTTTGGGTCTTAATCACATCGCGATGTGAACTAGATTATTGAATCTAGTAAACCCTTTGGGTGTTAATCACATGGAGATGTGAACCAATCACATAAAGATGTGAACTATTGATGTTAAATCACATGGCGATGTAATCTAGATTATTGACTCTAGTGCAAGTGGGAGACTGAAGGAAATATGCCCTAGAGGCAATAATAAAGTTATTATTTATTTCCTTATATCATGATAAATGTTTATTATTCATGCTAGAATTGTATTAACCGGAAACATAATACATGTGTGAATACATAGACAAACAGAGTGTCACTAGTACGCCTCTACTTGACTAGCTCGTTAATCAAAGATGGTTATGTTTCCTAACCATGGACAAAGAGTTGTTATTTGATTAACGGGATCACATCATTAGGTGAATGATCTGATTGACATGACCCATTCCATTAGCTTAGCACCCGATCATTTAGTATGTTGCTATTGCTTTCTTCATGACTTATACATGTTCCTATGACTATGAGATTATGCAACTCCCGTTTACCGGAGGAACACTTTGTGTGCTACCAAACGTCACAACGTAACTGGGTGATTATAAAGGTGCTCTACAGGTGTCTCCAAAGGTACATGTTGGGTTGGCGTATTTCGAGATTAGGATTTGTCACTCCGATTGTCGGAGAGGTATCTCTGGGCCCTCTCGGTAATGCACATCACATAAGCCTTGCAAGCATTGCAACTAATGAGTTAGTTGTGAGATGATGTATTACGGAACGAGTAAAGAGACTTGCCAGTAACGAGATTGAACTAGGTATTGAGATACCGATGATCGAATCTCGGGCAAGTAACATACCGATGACAAAGGGAACAACGTATGTTGTTATGCGGTCTGACCGATAAAGATCTTCGTAGAATATGTAGGAGCCAATATGGGCATCCAGGTCCCGCTATTGGTTATTGACCGAAGACGTGTCTCGGTCATGTCTACATTGTTCTCGAACCGTAGGGTCCGCACGCTTAAGGTTTCGATGACAGTTATATTATGAGTTTATGAGTTTTGATGTACCGAAGGAGTTCGGAGTCCCGGATGAGATCGGGGACATGACGAGGAGTCTAGAAATGGTCAAGACGTAAAGATCGATATATTGGACGACTATATTCGGACATCGGAAAGGTTCCGAGTGATTCGGGTATTTTTTGGAGTACCGGAGAGTTATGGGAATTCGCCGGGAGAAGTATTGGGCCTTATTAGGCCATACGGGAAAGAGAGAGGGGCTGCCTAGGGCAGGCCGCGCGCCTCCCAAGGCCTAGTCCGAATTGGACTAGGGGGAGGGGCTGTGCCCCTTCCTTGTTTCCTACTCCTACTACATGGAAGGACTCCTAGTTGGACTAGGAAAGGGGGAATCCTACTCCCACTCCCCTAGGGCGCGCCATAGAGAGGGCCGGCCCTCCCCTCCTCCACTCCTTTATATACGGGGGCAGGGGGTACCCCATAGATACACAAGTTGATCTTCGTGATCGTTCCTTAGCCGTGTGCGGTGCCCCCCTCCACCATATTCCACCTCGATCATATTGTAGCAGTGCTTAGGCGAAGCCCTGCGACGGTTGAACATCAAGATCGTCACCACGCCGTCGTGCTGACGGAACTCCTCCCCGAAGCTTTGCTCGATCGGAGCCCGGGGAGCGTCATCGAGCTGAACGTGTGCCAAGAACTCGGAGGTACCGGAGTAACGGTGCTTGGATCGGTTGGACCGGGAAGACGTACGACTACTTCCTCTATGTTGCATCAACGCTTCCGCTGTCGGTCTACAAGGGTACGTAGATCACACTCTCCCCCTTGTTGCTATGCATCACCATGATCTTGCGTGTGCGTAGGAATTTTTTTGAAATTACTACGTTCTCCAACAGACCTATCCTACCGTAGGGGTTACTAACGGGCATATCCGGGTTGCGAATGATGCCTAAGTGGTGGAATGCTCGGTCGCGTAGTCTGGCTCTTCTGGGTCTTCCTCCTCGTCATCGGTGGCCTGACTTCCCTCTTCACTTGAAGGGGTGGGGGAGTGGAGGAGCTCAACACGGCGTTGCTTTGCCGGTGGTGTGAAGAGCTTGCGGTATTCCTTTGCGCTCATGCGGTGTTGCTGCGGTGGTTCTCCATCCTTTGGGGGTCTTTCGCCTCTGTATGCGATTGCGGGTTGTCCAGGGGGAGCACCTTCCTTCTTGATCCTATCCGTCTTCCCTTGTGCTTGAAGAAGAAGTGTCTTGGTCTCATGAAGTTCCTTTCGGAGTTCCATAGATTCAAAGGCCAAGCGTTGTGCCAAACTATCGGCACAAAGGCTGAAGTAGGTCTGGAATCGGAGTGGAAGTCCTTCTTCTTGAGGGTTGCCGTCTCGACGGCAAGGACTAGTGTTGCCATCTGGGGTCCCTCGAAAACCCAGCTTGTTGGAGAGTCATTGGCCATCACGATCACTTCCACATGATGCTCCGTCTTGGTGTCATTGATCCAATGCTCATGGTAGGTGTAAATGGGGGCTCGGTGGAATTGGCACTTCTTGAGGCTATCCTCGAGAAGCACGGGAAATCCTGTGGTCAGGAAGTCTTCAGGTACGGCAGCCATCTACAAAGGTTGAATGGGAGAGGTCAATAAGGGGAATATATCTTGGGTTGGGTAAGCTTTAGAAAAGAAGAGAAGTTTAGATGGTCTCAAGCTAACTAACGCCCATGCTAACTAAGGCTTCCTACAGTCAGGATGGCTCTGATACCAGCTCTGTGGGGACCCCGACTCATAAGTTGTGATCACCGAATGCACGTGTACAGTGATCCCAGAGATCAATGCTCACTGAACACACAGAAGCTGAATAACAAGAGTCTTACATCCATACATACCGTCTTACACAAATTATGACCATTATGGTCAAGTCTCACATAGATAAAGCCTTAAGGGCTGAACATCAAATGAAACATAGCAGCGGAAATCTTCGTCGATAAGTAGAACCCATGCCATCTGCCTTAACCCTACAGGCATTCTGACTGGGAAACGTCCTAGTCCGCATGTTCGTCTTCAAAGAACTCTTCTTCGAACTCCTGTTCTTCCATGCCTGGCCAATTAAATAACCATTGGCAAGCCAATGAGTACTTTGAATGTACTCGCAAGCAACCCATGTTTTGGTTCAAGGTACAACAATGCATGATATAGGTAAATTTTGCGGAAAGCTAGTTTTTGAGTGCAATGACATGTTCAACAACTCGTAAGACATGCATCAGGAGAATTCAAGTAACCATGAGGTACAGATATCAACATAAATAGAGTGGGCACCAACCCATCTCAATCATGTCAAGTCCTTTGACTTGACCCAAGTAGTGGTATCAACATAAAAAGAGTGGGCACCAACCCAACTCAATCATGTCAGGTCCTTTGACTTGACCCAAGTAGTTCTTCCCACTTATCCAAACACACACCGGTTTGAAAACATGTGGACGTAGTTTAAGCAGCACCGCCCAACTGTCCTTGACCGTGGACACGGCTATTCGAATAGTTTTACACTCTGCAGAGGTTGCACACTTTACCCACAAGATCCGGGGAACTTTCGTGTCATCCACGACCCGCGGTACCCCAAGTACCCGGGGTAAGCACCCGATCACTATCTTTCCCTAGAGACACTAACAAGGAGTCCACTCGTTGTTCCGTATCCTCTCGATATACATCATACGAGACTCACTCGAGATCGTAACATCCGAGAGGGGACACAACGGTGTATCCGGTGCCCTATGAAAACAGTCATGGCCACCCTACCTGGCACGACCCCATCCCGAGAGAGCGCACCAACAACTCTCCCGTCACTAGTAATGCGGGCTCCAAGCTAGTATCGGCCTAGGTAATCAACAATGCCCTTTCCCATACAAGGGTAGAGTGGTTGCGCATGTAAGGTTGGGACAGTCGACAAATCTTAAATCTAATCCGTTTTCGAAAACAACACACACCCTTGCCTCGGTACACCACTTCGTCATCAAGTGGTTACCCATCTCATTATCTCCCTCGGGCATAAGTGGCACCCGACGGGGTTTTCGAAAAGTCCTTTGAAAATACTTTGTCTCCATCACTATGCATATACCCGTCCCTTTTGTGTAGCACTACTTAGCATCCTATCTACTCCCCACCGGCATAACCCTCATAAGGAGGTAGGGTCATGCACAATGCAAGTATCAACAAGGAGGAAATGAAGGCAACCCACCAAAGTGGCTACCCTCTCATCATGATTCCGATGCAACAATAATAAAGTGCTATATGAAATGCATAAAAGGGTTTCATAGACATGGTCAAAGGGCTGCTTGCCTGGCTCAACAAGGTCTTCTGGGTCTTCAAAGTCTTCTAGTCCAACTCCTTCGTCAGCAACGCAATCTATCGTCGCAAAATAATAACGAGAAAATAAGGCAATAATAAAACAGAAAAACCAAAGTGCTCAGAAAAATGTCAACTCATTTTTGTAAAATACTAGGTGGAAAACTAAGAAGGGGAAAATTCCTAGTTTTGGATTTGGAGTTGTATAATAGGAGAACTGGATTTTCAGAGGGGAATATAAATGCTCAAATTTGAATTTAAATTTGAACAGTGCAGAAAAGTTTGATGGATATTTATGAAAGTTACACCATTAAATAGGTGGGATTTTTAGAAAAATATGGGAGTTGGAATTATTGCATTTGGATTAATATTTAATCCTGTGGAATTTTTGGAAAAGCCATAGGAAAAAGAAAAAGAAAAAGGGCACTGTTCCTGCCAGGCCAGAACAGCTGCGGGGCAGCAGGCCCTAGCCTGTGGGCGGCCCAGCGCACTGCTGCACGCGCGTGCGCCAGGTTTAAACCTGACGGGCGGGGCCCAGGCGTCAGCGAGGGAGAGGGGGCGATGGAGGGGAGAGGCTGATAGGTGGGGCCCGCTTGTCATCCCTAACCCCGAGTCCAGGCGGCCGGCGAGCTCACCGGCGATGATGCAGGGCACAGCGAGGTCGGGCGAGGGCACGGCTGGGCTCAGCGTCGTGTCACCGTTCGGGTGGAGGTGGTGGTCGTCACCGGAGTCGCCTGGTTCGCCGGCGACGAGGTCTCGCGGCGGAGAGGCTTCGGGTGGTGGTCGTTCCGGTCGACTCCGGCTGCAAACGAGGCGGGGAAGAGAGGGGAAATGATCAGTGGGAGGAGGCGGTTTCAGATCGGGGCAAAAGAGGAGCGGGGGAGGCCTGTACCTCGCGGACTCCGGCGAGCCGAAGCGGCGGAGCTCGAGCTCGATCTCGAGCCCGGGCGGCTCTGGAGTGGTTAGGAGCGAGTGGTGGTGAGGGAGAGACTCGGGGAGGCCTTTAAATAGGCGAGCCATAGCTCACCGTAGACCCGTGCGCCGGCGAGGCTGTTGTCGTCGCTGCAAGCCACGGGGGCTCACGTGGGCGTGTCCGGGGTGTTTGTAGGGGTGGTCTACGCCCAGAGGGAGGGGGAGAAGGAGCCGGGAAGCGTCAGGGACGCCGCGCGTGTGAGGCCACTCATTGGAGCTCTCGGGCTGCCGGCGCGCGTGCGAGCAAGGGCAACAGGAGGGAGAAGGAGGAGGGGGCCGACCAGCTGCCGTGTCCCGGACGCCGAGGCGTCTTGTCGGGCGTGCTGGGGAGGCCCGAGGTGGTCGGAAGTGGCTGGAAGGGGGCGGCTACAGTGCGGGAGCGCACTGTAGCGCGCTCCAGAGCGCCCAAATGGCATGCCATGGCATATTATATGCCTTGTGGGCGCGGCCACTGATGTCTGGCAGCTCTAGGAGGGAGTAAAGAAGTAGGGAGGGGCATTGGATGCTCTGGATGGCCACTGGGGTGAGGAGGGAGGTGAGGAAGAGGGGTACAGGGGCTGTACAGAGAGAGAAAGTGAGGGTTTCACCCCCAAATAATTGATCTGTGGTCTTGCCATTGCTACTGGAGGTATAAGGTGACTAGATTAAGCTCTGGTAAAAAGTTGAGCTTATCAAGAATAGTGGAGGGGGTCAAAACAGTGGTTTTTGTAAAATGGCAGAAGGTGTTTGATGATGGTTTGGGCCAGCAGATGATTTCCAACTGTCATGAGACTCCACAGGGTGAAATGACACATATAATTAGGGCCTTCCACCAATTTGGAGCTTATTTGGGAAAAGTTGCCAATGCAACTTTTGTAAACCCTAGAAATGAGCAGAAATGGACTTGTGTAGATCTAGTTGAGTAAATCATTTCTCCTTGATGCACCACTTGGTGTAGTGGCCTCATTTGGTCATATGAACATGCTCACAAAAGTTGGGGTCAAGGAGAGAAAGTTGGTAGTACAAGCTTGCTCAATTTAGGTTCTGAGCAGAAAGGGTTATGGGGCATTTTGGTGGACCAAAATGACCTTGATTGAAGTGAGGCTTTGCAAGATCATCACAATATGCATTTGTGACTTGCTGGATTTTTCTTGGATTTTTATGGAAATATTTCCTGTAGAAATATTCCAAATCCTTGAAATGGGCAGAAATGGTTTTGGGAGGTTTTGTCCAATATTTTGAACATGACCATGTGTTGAAACTCTTATATATGGGAAATATATGTCCCCTGAGTCTCCCTAAATTTTCTCAAATATTTTTGAAACATTAAAATAAATTTGCCCTATTAAAGACCATTTCTGGCCTTAAGAAGAAGCCTTTAAATAAAATAGGAAAATAACTTTTAAAAATTATATTTTTGGGGTTTATGGGAATCCTATGTCTAATAGGTTTCAAATATACTTTTTTGAAATATTTTTCATACCCCAAATCAGGTACTTGCAGTGCAAACCTCAATCCGGGGTTTTTTGGAAAACTAATTTTTGAAAATACTATTTGGCCAAATTATTTTTGCAAGAAAAATACTATTTTGCTCTATACACATGGCATGATCATTGGGCAGAAGTTTGGGGCAAGGAGATGAAGTACAGAAGGTGGAGTAGTTGACTTTAAAGAGCACTTGAAAAAAAACACAGAGAGAAAACCAACTCCAAATAAAAGCCAAATAATGCAAAAGTTTTTGTTGGTCCAAATTTTCATGCTTTATTAATGCAAATGAAGAGTTACAAAATGCAGGGTGTGACACTCACATTGCCAAAATGCGTTTGAAAATAATATTCTTTGGAGCATCGGTTTTGTTTTTTTGCCACATTTTACACAAATTTCATCTGGCGATGAAATTTTGCAAGCTATCAAAACATTTGTCAAAGTTTCATACAAAAAAAATCAGAATTTTCTAAATTGTTATCTTTTTAATTTTGTTGTTCACCCAAGCTCACATAAGCACGGGATCATAACAGCCGCATATGGAGAAAGAGGAATACCATCCCCTGATTATAGCATGGTTAATAGTATAATCAACTGCTAGTTATATGATGTTGTATCATCACTTATAGTCACTCATACAACAAGTTTGGCTACAAGAGTAGTACTTCTTTTCACCTTCTCTCTATCTCTTTCTTCATATGTATTGTATTTGCGTAGAAGTACGCATATAGTTAACTCTTGCATGAGAACCATTTCCGTCATCTTCTAATGTCTCTGCCTTCCATATAGGCAAAAATGACCTGTAAGCGGGCTATAAGCCCGACCTGTAATTGCTTTGATTAGAGTACAACTCTAACTCGTTAACTTAGGCACACCCCTTTTTCCCTAAAAAGAAGAATAAGGAAATTACCCTTCTCGATCATGTGTGATGTTTTATCCTTCTTCCCCCATGATAATTCTTACTAGCATCCACGAAGTAAATGGATTTTATTAAAAAATTGAAGTAAATGGATTTTTAAATAAGAGTAATTAAGATGTAGCAAAAATTATGCCTCAACTCGTCCAGAACGTGTTTCGAGAGTGTGTGCTAACCAATCAACAGGACTTGGAAGCCGATGTCCCCATCGCAAAAATTATTTGAGAGCATAAAGAAAGAAATGTGCGCTGTTGGATGAATGAGCAACTAGTATTCACTGAGGGCCAGAGGCCAGTACATATACATGTGTGGCAAAGTGCAGAGAACCCCCTATACATGAGGGATATACAGACAAGAGACTATACACATCTAACACCCCCCCCCTCAAACTCATAGTGGATCAACAACACTGAGTTTGGAGAGAAGAAAGCTATGTTTCGCTCAAGTTTGTGCCTTCGTGAAGAAGTTCGTCAATTGTAACTCAGAGGGCACATGAAGAGCAAGAGTCTAATCTTGCACAGCAGCACGCACAAAGTGGGCATCCACACCGATGTGCTTGGTGAGCTCATGCTTCACCGGGTCACGCGCAATACTGATAACACCGGTACTGTCAGACAGTAATGGAGTGGAAGTAGAAGCAGCCACACCAAAATCCTCAAGTAACCATCGTAACCAGATCACCTCAGCCGTCAACATAGCCATTGCTCGCAACTCAGCCTCGGTGCTCGAGCGAGAAACTGCAGTCTGTTTCTTGGTCTTCTAGGGAATAAGAGAGCCTCCAAGAAAGACACAGTAAGCAGACAACGAGCGTCGATCTGAGGGATCACTAGCCCGGGTAGCATCGGAGTAGGCCTGGAGCTCGAGAGAACTGGAGCGAGGGGAAAAGGCGATGAGAGATCGTGCCACGAAGATATCGTAGAACATGGAGGAGATGACTATAGTGGATAGAGGTGGGGGCTGCAAGAAACTGACTTGGGATGTGAACAGGATGGGATATGTCAGGACGTGTAACAGCAAGATAGACAAGGCTGCCAATGAGGTAATGATAGCGAGTGGGATTAGGAAGAGGATCACCATCAGAGGCACGTAGCTGAATGTTGAGCTCCATAGGAGTCACAACAGTGCGCTCATCACCGAGAGTGGCGCGAGCAAGAAGATCCTGAATATATTTTTCCTGAGAGATGCAGAAGCCATCAGAGGTCGAGGAGATCTCAATCCCAAGAAAATAGCGAAGTAGATCAAGATCGGACATGAGAAACTGGTTGTGAAGGCGAGCCTTGACAAAGGCAATATAGTCAGAGTCGTCACCAGTGATGATCATGTCATCAACATAGAGAAGGAGAAGAGTCTGACCACGAGAAGACGTGTGAACAAACAATGCGGGATCATGGTCACTGGGCAAAAAGCCAGCGGCAGTCACCACAGAGGCGAAGCTCTCAAACCAGGCGTGAGGGGCCTGTTTAAGACCATAGAGGGAGCGGCGAAGGCGACAGACCATGCCATCAGGAGCATAGTACCTCGGTGGTGGCTACATATACACCTCCCCACGTAACTCTCCATTGAGAAAGGCGTTCTGGACATCAAGTTGAGAGATGGACCAATTGCGAACAGAAGCCACGGCAAGGAGAGTGCGAACAGTGGTCATGTGAGCCACAGGAGCGAATGTCTCATCATAATCACGTCCTTGCTCCTGCTGGAAACCATGGGCCACAAGACGAGCTTTGTAGCGCTCAAGAGAACCATCGGAGCGAGTCTTAACTTTGTAGACCCACTTGCAAGTGATGGGACGAACACCAAAAGGAGGAGAAACCAGATCCCATGTGCCATTGCGCTCAAGCGCCGCAAGCTCCTCGACCATCGCAAGCTGCCATTCAGGGTGAGTCATGCCGGCCCGATAGGTGGTGGGCTCAGCAATGGCAGAGAGACCATACCGGTCAGGAGAATAGCGATCAGGAGGAGGACAAGGCCTAACACGAAGGTTATGGACCGACGTAGGCGTGAGAGGTGGTGCACCAAAAGTAGAGGCACAACAGTAGGATCAGCGCTAGCACGAGGACGACGAGTGTAGTAGTGAGGGAAAGGGGAGTGTGGGCGAAAGACTGGAGAGGAAGGTGGGGAGGGAGATGAGGAGGAGGGAGGGGATGGTGGTACCCGTGGTGTAGGGAGACTCCTCTGGGAGAGGGTAGAACAGAGGGCACAGAGGGAGATGTGCCGGGAAGGAGAAGGAAGGAAATATCTTCCACGGAAAAGCTCGAGGAGGAGGGACGCGGATAGTAAAAACGAGACTCATCAAAAGTCACATCACGCGAAATGCGCAGTCGGCGACCAACAGGATCCCAACAGCGATAGCCCTTGTGCTCATCACTGTAGCCAAGGAAAACACACTCAACTGGCTGAGCAGTCAACTTGGTTCGTTCTCGCGGAGCAAGAAGAACATAGCACACGCACCCAAACATACGAAGAGCGGAGTAGTCAGGAGAGCGACCAGAGAGATGCTCCATAGGAATACCACCCTTCAAGGTAGCCGATGGCTGAATGTTGATGAGGTGTGTGGATGCGGATACTGCCTCAGCCCAAAAATGAGGTGGAAGAGAGGCGGCGATCATCATTGCCCGAGCCGTCTCAAGCAAATGGCGATGTTTGCGTTCAGCAACGCCATTCTGAGCATGGGCACCAGGGCAAGAGAATTGGGAAAGAGTGCCCTGCTCTGCAAGAAAACCACGCAACATGTGAGAGATATACTCTCCAGCTGAGCCAGCACGGAAGATACAGACAGACGTGGAAAATTGAGTGCGAAACATGGCAGCAAAACGCCTGTATATGGGGAGAACCTCGCTGCGAGATTTCATACAGTAAAGCCAAGTGTAGCGAGAGAAATCATCAATAAATAGAACATAGTAGCGATGACCCCCTTTCGAGTCAAAAGGAGCAGGACCCCATACATCAGAATGAACTAAGTCAAAAGGACGCTGAGATACAGACTCACTGGTAGGATAAGGTAACTGGGTCTGTTTGCCAAGTCTACAACCATCACAATGCAACGAAACATCACCAGAGACAGACCCTAAGACGCCTTGGTGTACTAATGAGGATAAGCGAGAGCCACAGATGTGACCAAGTCGATGATGCCACTGCTGGAAGGACACAGAAGAGGAGGCAGCAAGAGCATGGGAGCTGGCGTATGTGGTAGCAGCGGAAGGAACACGAAGCCAGTCAACCTCCCAAAGGCCCTCAGACTCACGGCACCGAGGGCCAGCGCCAACCAGAGCCTGAGTGCGACGATCCTGAACGGAACAAGAGTCGGCATCAAGAATGACACGACAACCAGAATCAGTAAATTGGGCAGCGGAAAAGAGATTCATGGTAAGACGAGGAACATGAGAAACACTAGGAACCGAGAAAGACAGAGTGGAAAGGATGCCACGACTAGCAGCAGGAAGAGGTGTGCCATCGGCCGTGAGAACATTAAGAGGAAAATCAGGAGGACGAAGAGAAGATAAAACAGAAGAATCAGAAGACATATGAAAAGAAGCTCCAGAATCCAGAACCCACGAGGATGTACCTGTCTGAGTAGGCTCCGGCGGGGGCAGAGTGGTGCTGGCTGTCACAGCGGCAACAGAACCCGTCGAGGAAGAACTGGATGAGGCCAACATGCGCTTGAGCCGCAGAATATCCTGGTCAGTAAGCGACGCAGTCGAGGAAGACGCACGAGTCCCACTAGAGGAAGAGCGCTTCAAGTCTCTCCGCTTCTTGTGACACAAGACCTTGGGCAGCAAGAACAGTGGGAACCACAAGCAGACCAGCAGACCGGAGATGTGTCTCCTCAGCACGAAGCTCGGCAAGCACCTCCGAAATAGGAACACGACCACGAGCAAGCAGGTGAGCACGCCGAGGCTCAAACTTTGAGCGAAGGTGAGGTAGGAACTTGTGGAGACGATGAAACTCCATGTCTGACCGCACAGTCTGACAACAGCGGCAAGTACCACAAACCACAGTCTGGAGAGAGTCAAGCTGACGCCAGATGGCAGAGCTCTGGGAGTAGAACTCATCAATAGAAGAGTCACCCTGCTGCAGAGCATGCTCCTGACGCACCACAGATAGGTAGAGAGCATCACCAGATGGCTGATATCGGTGACAAAGATAGGTCCACATCGCAGCAACAGTACCAAGACCCATGAACTCAGACGCAAACTGGGGTAAGACACTCGCAGTGAGAACCGGAGCCGCTCGAGCATCATCGTTGCACCACTGAGTGTAAGCAGACAGATCATCCCGATAAACAGAAAGAGCATCTGAGTAAGCGGATACCTGCTGATCATAAGCATCCACCGCAGCATCATCAAGGGCCTTGGCTGCATCCCGATCAGCCTGAGAAGCGTCAGCAGCAAGAACAGGCGGGACCGGCGGGATAGGAGCCACAGGAGCAACATGACATGGCGGACAGGGGACCTTGCCAGAGAGAACGCCCCACAGGAGAAGACCGCGCATGTGGATGCGCATGAAACCCACAAACTCAGCATAGTTGGTGCCATCGAAGATTACCGTGCACCGAGGGACAGCCACATATCCCAAGGAAGACATGGTGAGCTTTTTTGGTCAACTGCTACAGTGTGCCCGATCTAGATCAGGCAGACCCGCTCACGAGGGGAACGAAGCAGGGCTCGAGCAAATCGAGCGGACAAGGTGGCCAAGCGGCAGCTGAAGGCCACGACCAGGAGGAGATCGCAGCTTGGGCTGCAGATCCAGATTGGGGGCCCGTCCAGGCGGGAAGCAGCACCAGGCAAGAGCGGCCGGGACACCGGGCGAGAGCTGCCGGGTCGGGGCGACGTCCAGGCAGAGGCGGGCGCCGGTGGCCAGGTGCAGCAGCAGGGCGGCCAACCGGCGAAGCAGGAAGCAGGGGCGCCCGACCGGGCGGAGTAGGACAAGGCCGCCTCGAGCGCCGACGGCCAGGGCGCAGCAGGAGCGGGCGCCGGATCCAGCCGATCCAGCCGGACGGAAGGAGCCGGGCTTGGCCAAGAGAGAGACGGCCAGTGACGTACGGGAAACAGCCGGAATCGAGGTGAGCTAGGAGCGGCGCGCACGGAGTTGCATCGTGCGGGAGAGCGAGGCTAACCTAAATCTGATACCATGTTGGACGAATGAGCAACTAGTATTCACTGAGGGCCAGAGGCCAGTACATATACATGTGTGGAAAAGTGCAGAGAACCTCTTATACATTGAGGATATACAGACAAGAGACTATACACATCTAACATGCGCTAACACAGGAAGAAGGATATATCTGGTGCAGAAAGTATCAGGGGCCACAAGAGCTTGATGAAGATTGTTGATGGCGCGACAAAGACAAGTTATGCATAAACCTTGTATATTCTTTCTTTTTTGCGGGGTCATAAACTTTGGATGTTCAATCCAATAATTAATTATGGTACACTTAAGAGATTTTATAGAGTAGGGGGGGGGGGGGCAGTGGCCCCCTTTGGCCCATGAAGCTCCGCCACTGCACCAAACCTTATATGCTCCCAATTTTAAGAAATTCAAATTTGAACATTCTGAAAAAATCTATAAAAAGTATGGACGTTGGCAACACATATGTATACAATCCCTAAAAAACTTAGATCCAAAATCTAAATATACGTTGAGGAATATAAAAGACAAATCCATCATGGTTAGTGTAAAGCTAAGACACAAGCAAAATGACATATTCATACATGAATTTCTCCTTTTTGTTTCTTCATGTGCGAATTTTTGGGGGCTGTGCACGCTTGTCCTGTGAGCACACATTCCCCTCCAATGAATTTTTAGAAACAATTGTGTCGCGGCATATTTAGAGATATCTAGCTATTGAAGACAAGGCTAAGTAAGAATAACGAATTGCACGTCATTTTTTTATTGTCCTTTCTAAATTACGTTACAGCCACAAGATAGTCCTATCAACAATGACCCCGCGCAAAGATGTTAAGTAAGACATGCTCTAAGGACTGATATAATTGGATATTTTTTTTCCATGTCCGGTGAAACCATGCAACGTACAACTATGCAAAGGACAGGTTTTGGGTCTTCCCTGGCGGCGCCTCAACTGCTCCAATGGGCATATATATGCCTATATATGGTGCTTTGTTAAGTCCGTCGTCCGGTAGCACGACATCGCTGACGCACCAATTGAGGAATCGATGCAAAAGAAAAAAAAACAATTGAGGAACGGAATAGGAATATGCGACGCGGTACTGTTTTGCCGGCCCTGATCTTCCCTGTCGGTGCTGACTTTTGTCATCTGTTCTTTGTAAAAAATGTAACGCGGATTATCAGCCAATTTCGCTACAGTTGTAGTAAGATCTTAAAAGGCGTTTAACATGAGCAGCATTTCTCTGCCAAGTAATCTCTCCGTTCCCAAAAATATAAGTCTTTTTAGAGATTTCAACAAATGACCACATACTGTACAAAATTAGTGAATCTACACTTTAAAATATGTCTATATACATCTGTATATTGTAGTCCATTTGAATTGTCTAAAAAGACTTATATTTAGAAATGGAGGCAGTACGTACTGTAGTAGCAATGGCACTCCAAAAATAGATCATAACAAACAAAACCGTCAAGCATTTGAGTTTCACATACATATAAGAGACTGAAAGCTTCAACCGCCAAACGATACTGCTCAGGTACAGAGCAGCTAATAGACAGTGGCCGGGGAAGAACACAAGGGGCTGGTGGAAATCATCATAACAACATGCAACAAGGAGCAAAGGAAAATCAGCTCAAGAGATTATACAACCATGGCTGGAACTCACAAACATTACAACACGCACAATTGCTAGCACAACAATCAAATACGTATATATGTAAATGAAAGCAAGACCTTGCACAAAAGCAAACACAGCACAGTAAAAATAACCACCGTGGGATGCCAGAAATATATCATCTAAGTTTAACATCTGTTACATCACCACAACCATCATCAAAACCATAGTCTCAGTAGCACCACATACAAACAACAAGATAGTAAGGAAGACACATAGGGAGAAAAATACCGCGCCTCCCTTCACAGCAACAGCCAGCAGCAAAACATGACCCAAAGTTTAGAGCTTGTCCTCGAAATCGGATAGGGGGGTCATCTGCTCCTTGAGACCCTTCCTCTTGCGGATCTCCGTCACGAGCGTCGCCGACTGGGTGCCGGGGTCCAAAGGATCGGAGGCCATGATGTCCCAGTGGTCAAACACGCACTGGGGGAAGGCCTGGCCGGACGTCGCGGCCCTCAGGGTGCTCGAGAACCCGAAGGACTCGATGACGGGCAGGTAGGCCTTGATGTTGTAGAGTGGGGTACCTTGCCTCTGCATCTCCTCGAACACGTGCCCTCTCTTCTGATTCAGCACACCATAGATACCACCAAGTGCGTTCTCCGGGGCCTGGATCTCAACCAGGTACACGGGCTCCAGCAGCCTTGGCTTGGCAGTGAGCTGAGAAGCGTAAATGACCCTCCTCGCCGTTGGGATGACCTGACCACCGCCCCTGTGAATAGCATCAGTGTGGAGAACAACATCACAGACCTCATAGCAGATGCCGCGCATGTTCTCCTCACATAGTGCTCCTTCTTTTGATGCCCACTGGAACCCAGCCACAACAGAGTCCTTGATTTCATTCAGGTACTGCACTCCCTTACACATGTCCACAACCATGTTGGGGCCAGTCGTCTCAGGTCCAAAGCACCAAATCTTCTTGGCGAGATCCTTGTCCCAACCAAACTCCTCAGACAGGATCTTGGAGCGCACCTTAGGATCATCACGCGGGCCAATGCGGCCATCATCAATAGCCTCAGCCAATCCCTCCTCCAATGGGCGAGCTTCCATGTAAAGACGGTTATGCTTGTTGGGGGACTTGCTCATAACGGTACGGCAGGACTTCTCCAGAACAGTCTCACGGAAGGAGACGACAGGGGGGGAAACAATGATTTCAGCACCACCCATGAAGTCATCCTGCAGATCCTTCAAGCAGATTTCAAGATGAAGCTCTCCGGCTCCAGCGATGATATGCTCACCAGACTCTTCAATGGTACAGAGAACCATAGGATCAGACTTGGCCAGACGCTTCAAACCCTCAACAAGCTTAGGAAGATCAGAAGCCACCTTGCACTGAACAGCAACACGTACAACAGGGGACACAGAGAACTTCATTGCCCTGATTGGGCAGGCATCAACTTCCTTCTCGTTTGTCAGGGTTGCATTCTTGGTGATGAACTGATCCAAACCAACCAAAGCAACGGTGTTACCACAGGGAACATCCTCAACAGACTCTTGCTTCTTTCCCATCCAGATAACAGTCCGCTGGACACTCTTCACATATAGATCCTTCTTCTGGCCAGGAACAAAGTTGGGACCCATGATACGGACCTTCATGCCAGTTGCGACCCTCCCGGCGAAAACACGTCCAAAGGCAAAGAATCTACCCTTGTCAGATGCTGGAATCATCTTGGAGACATACAGCATAAGAGGACCTTCAGGGTCACAGTTTCTGATGGCATTTGCATATATGTCATCAAGGGGGCCCTCGTACAAGTTCTCCACACGATACCTCTGTGCCTTTGAAGGAGAGGGGAGGTGAAATATCATCATCTCAAGCAGAGCACGACTGGCAGGCAGCCAAGTTTGCATCACACGCTTCATGAGAGCCTTGCCCATCAAGTCCTTCTCATCATTCTTCATGGTCACACCAAGCTTCTTCAACATAGGCCACAACTTATCCTTCTGGTCATTCATGCAGGTTGCTATGATTTGCTTGATTGGCTCATAGCAGAACTGAACGAAACCTCTCTTGCAGGTAGCTGTCCCAGTGTTCTTGGAGGTCCATTTCTTTGTGGCTGGGTCAAAGAAGTTCTCACCCCACAGCCTCTCCATCATCTTCACCTCATCAACACCAAACTTGGAGGCATACATCTTAGCAAAGTTTGTAAGGGTGAAAGCCCACCCATGCAAACCAGCAGAGAATGCAACAGTACCCTTCTCTGGGTACACTTGGACATCACCAAGGAGCACATCTTCATATGTTGCCATGATGACATTGGCATTTTCGATGACACGGGAGAAAGTCTGATATGCTTCCTCACCTTCAAACTGAAGCTCAAGGAAGCATCTGTCCATCTTGTTCACAGTAAGAACAGGCCTAATCCTCTCACCAAGAGCTTGGCGCAGCACAGTTTCAGTCTGCACACAGACACCCTCAATGCAGTCAACAACCACCAAAGCACCATCAGTGATACGAAGAGCAGCTGTGACTTCCGAAGAAAAGTCAACGTGGCCAGGTGAATCAATAAGGTTGATCAGGTATTCATCTCCATCCCTGTCGCCCTTGTACATCTCAAGTGATTCAGGAGTCATCTGATAGAAAAGAGAGATACCCGTGGATTTGATTGTAATACCACGCTCTGCCTCATCTGCACGGGTATCAGTCATGCGAACATCCCCAGCAACTTCCTGGGCGATAATCCCAGCAGCTGCCACAAGGGAATCCGTAAGCGTAGACTTGCCTGCAAATATGTAAATAATATGTGAGAACAATGCACAAGCATCTGGTTTGACAGTTGAACACAACCTATATGAATAGAAAATTGAACATGTTAACTCATACAGTATAAGGCAGAAGTAGGACAGAGCAGTACAGTACTTTCAAACAATCAAGAAACAAAAGAAGGTACAAATAAGCTCAACAAGGTTTTTAGCAACATGGTTAAGCAAAATCTAGTGGGACATTGCAAACAAAATATGAAGACATCAATATTGAAGTAACTAAGTACAATCATGTAAATTTAAGATCCTATGAAGTGTAATACATTCAGGGACAATGTGAGAATACACCAAACTGGGAGATACTAGGCCTGGGATATTATGTCAACAGTAATATTTAAGCTTGGTGAAGCAGAAATCAATCATATAATAAGCAGTGGTGAAGCAGAAATCAATCATATAATAAGCAGTAGTAGTAAACTCCAGGACACAATAAGATGGATTGGTTTTAGGGATGAAACTAATTATGGCCCACTTCTTAAATTGACCCATTTAAATAGTCTCAGTATTTCGAACTAAATAGAGTAAAATTAAGAGCAGGCTACAAAAACATTGGTTAACAAAGATTCTACTGTATGAACTCAATAATTAGAGACAACTGTCTGTTTAGGCACATACCGTGGTCGACATGAGCAATAACAGACATGTTACGAATATTATTTTTCTTGTCCATAATTCCGCGGAGCTCCTCCGCTGTAAACTTCACCATCTTGACTGGTTTTGGATATCACACTGGGAATATAGTTCCTGTTCAGAATGGAACAAAAATCAAGTAATTAAAACCACAATTGAATAATCAGAAGGCTCTTACTACAGTTGGGCACGCATTAGTTTCAAGTGCAGTCAACCAAGCATATTAAAACTAACATATGGGAACCGAAGACCAAGTTCTGAAAACTTAATTGTCCAAAGTGCACTAAAAAGGAAGCCAGAAAGCAACGATGGCAACCAATTTTGAGAGCACTCGACATGACAGTGTGCGAAAGAAAGCACAAAACAGTAAGAAAGATAAGAAAGAAAAGCAGTCTATTATGTAAAGTGTGCACAAGTATGAAGCACAATCAGGCAACGGATATCACTAGCTAAACCTGTATAACTTATGAGGATCACAGAAAACTTCGCAGGAATCAACCATATGTGAATGGAAAAGAAGAGTAGGTCTGAAACAGAATCGTGGTTTTATGCAAAGTTGATTTGTAACAGAAGGGTAGTTTTATGCACACGTGCTGACTGTACTAGCATGTACACTACCAGTGTAAACACTAGAAACAATGGAAGCACAGAAGGTCATAATGTTGAGCTCTGAAATAGGTGCGACCAACCATGCATGGGGAGCACTGAGAAGAATACCAGAAGATAGCCACATATGATCAATTTAACCAAATGAAAGAGATCAGGGATAAATTCACCCATAATACCTCAACTATAAGTACATAAAAACTGGCACACCCCGATACAAGAGTCTCCCGTTCTTTTCTTTTTTGAAATAAATACAAGAGTCTCCCGTTCTATATACACATAGTTATATTAAATTAAGCATGCCAAGCAAAGATGTGCATCACCATTTCCTCCGCCCTGAACATGAAGACAGAGAACAAAACCAACCAGGCTACGACAGGAAGGCAAGCAAGCGAGCAAAACCCTACAGCTTGAGCATTCTAAGAACCCCGTGGACGAACAGCAGCGCAGAAAAAAATCGCCGAAAAAGCTAGCAGAGCACCAGATGAAACAGATCGCCGTCTACCACGGCGGAGCGGGCAGATCCACGGTAAACACGGCGGGAGGAACACCCTTAGCTACCACAGAAGCACATCGGAGGCGACGAGCTTATGTATCTAGTGACGTCAGCGCAAAGTCGTCGCCAGGAACAAGCGAGCGGGACGAACCAAGCAGCAGATCTAACGCATCTAAGAGCAGCGAGACCGCATAGGAATAATCCCGGCGACCACGAGCCCAGCAGAGGGGACCGGAGCGCATCGAGCTAGCGAGGAGACTGAGCCGGTGAAATCGGTCGGCTAGGTAGCAGCTAGCTGCCTAGCACGGGCGCGCCCGCCGACGGAGCAGCCGGAGGGCGGCGGAAGGGGAGAGGAGAGGGGAGGTCCGGCTCACCTTGCGGGTTCGCCGAGAGATGAGAGGTGGGGAAGCGGCGGCGCTCCCGATCCGTGAGAATGGAAAGGGTTCAAGGAAGTGAGCACGCTAGGTCGCATTTGCTGGCCGTTATATACGCTATTTTTGTTGGTTCCGTGCGGGCCAAGATGCGCGGGGAGTGGAACTGTCCAAGGCCGGCCACGCGAAATGCGGCCCGCAAGTGAAGCCGGCCTGTCCGGCGTCCACTGTGGTGGAGTCGGGCCCAAAGGGGATGATGGCCCGGCGTGGTGAGAATTTCGGAAGCGCCATCAAATGGCTCGCCACATTCGCATTCGAGGAAGCTTTCGGAAAACCTCTAACCACCTAGGAGCCCAATCTTCAAAAATAACAAGTGTTGGGTTTGATGAAAAAATGTATGTTGGGTCTTGCTCTCTCTATCACCAAATAATCAACAGGTTTGGGCGCACATTTTTCAGAAACCATGCTCAGTTTAGACTTCATTGAAAGATGGGTTTAAATAAAGCAACCACGGAGAGTTTGGATGGAGTGGTAATATTTGAACCTTGATGTGTGACACGAACACATGGCAACTCCGAATGTTTTTTATGACAAGTGTAGTGACGCGGGGATGGCAACTTCATAAGTCAAGCATGGCCACTTGCTTTTTGGATGGCAAGTTTCAATTTTTTCTGGGTTTCTTTTTTTCTTTCTAGATGACAATTTTAGTAGTTGTAAAAAACGTGAGGGCAAGAGTGCTTCGTGCCACATGTGTGGCACTTATTATTTAGGTGACATGTTGTTGGAATCATGCTCAAACTAAGCTTCGTCCAAAGATGGTCCAAAGATGAGTGCGGCCAATCAAAATTAGTGTTAGCTCTACCACATTATATCTTCCCTTTTAGTGGAGAATTTGATGGAGGAGCTGCAGCCCTATTTCCCCGTATTATTTCTGTTAGCAATTGAAGGTTTTGTCTTGTCTTTTGAAAAGTATTGGAATTTCATAAAAGAAAAGAAAAAACATCTATGCAGCGGCCAAAACACCCTGACCAAGGCCAATCATCTCTTATCGATATTTACGAACATTGTGTCCAAATTAGGAAACTAGACTAGGATCACTTCATGTATACCTGTTTGGTTTGCAGCGTAAGGTTTTAACGCTTATTCTTAGTAGTGCCACAACATCTTAAGGATGTGTTTAATTTATTGCCACACTTTTCTAGTTACAAGGTTCACATGTCATAGGCTCACTTTTTGCTTAATCTTGCAACACTTATAGTCACCATTTTATTAACCACACTTTTTGTGACAGCCACACTTCGTCTAAGCTTAATACTTCCTTCATCACGGTTTAGAAGGCACAGTTAAATTTGCGTGCGTTTCCACAATAAACAAGGTTTAGAGCGCATTGCATTTATTTCTAGTAGCTAATTAATACTCCGATATACTATTTCTATATGCATGCGTAGTATGAATGCTATTTTTTAACCCATCCCACAACCAATAGATAACCACCTAGGTCCTAGAAAATTTCCAAGCGCGCCTTCTAAACCATGACAGAGGGAGTAGTGGTTAAGTTAGTCATGAAAACAAGTCATGAAACGGCATCCTATGTTTCAGCAAAAAAAACTAAAAGGTTGAAGCTTGCTTGCAAGTGTCATAATTACATAGAGCCTATGTGTATAACTATTAAGTACATGTGCATCCAGTAACAGTCATAAGAAATATAGCAAACAAATCTATTATATGCCTAAATTTACTGAACAACTTCACAACTCAATTTTGCTATAAACCTGGAATAAGAGAAGTTACTGAGCATGAGAATTATGCGAATATTCTTTTATGCCTACAAAGGTTCAATCTGTAATATTCCAAAAACATAAGATCGGATACTCTCAGCCTTAACAGATGCTTCTACTACAGTATTTCTCTTAGGTCCAATTTTTTTCCGCTCAAACAGATGTATCTTAGCACACAGTAGGGAGCAATTTCTCATCATCAGTGTGTCCACAAAATTGTAGGGCATGAAATGGAGAATTGTGTACTGTATACAAACTGCAGCATAAACAAGTGCAGTAAGTTTTTGAGCATAGATTACAACTGCCAAAAGATGGAACACATTTTGATGGGCATCAAATCAGGAAGGTAAAATGAGATCAAAAAACTGCAAGCAGAGCTCTCAAGATCATGAAAAATATAGAGCAAGACTGGAGCAATAAAGAACCAGGCAGAGCTCTCAAGATCAACACAAAAGCAAACACAAGACATCAACAAGAACTACCAATGGATAACAGATACTTGTATAATAATCTAAGCTTTAACATCGACAGACATCAAAACGAAGTGCCAGTATCACGACAGATATATAATCTAAGTTTTAACATCGACAGACATCAAAACAAAGTGCCAGTATCACGACCGATAGGACATCCCAATAGCAGTACAGCGACGACTCAATAGACAGATAATAGTGCAGCTCTCTTAGCAGCAAAAGCAAACTAGACCATGTAACAGAAGCAAAAGTTTAGAGCTTGTCCTCGAAATCAGATAGAGGGGTCATCTGTTCCTTCAGGCCCTTGCGCTTGCGGATCTCTGTGACAAGTGTGGCAGACTGGGAGCCGGCCTCCAAAGGATCAGAAGACATGACGTCCCAATGGTCGAACACACACTGGGGGAAAGCCTGGCCGGATGTCGCCGCCCTGAGGGTACTGGAGAACCCGAACGACTCGATGACCGGGAGGTAAGCCTTGATGTTGTACAGCGGGGTACCAGGCCTCTGCATCTCCTCAAACACATGCCCTCTCTTCTGATTCAGAACACCATAGATACCACCGAGTGCATTCTCCGGGGCCTGGATCTCAACCAGGTACACAGGCTCCAGCAGCCTTGGCTTAGCAGTGAGCTGAGAAGCGTAAATGACCCTCCTGGCTGTTGGGATGACCTGACCACCACCCCTGTGAATAGCATCAGTGTGCAGAACAACATCACAGACCTCAAAGCAAATGCCACGCATGTTCTCCTCAGCCAGAGCACCTTCTTTCGATGCCCACTGGAACCCTGCCACAACAGAGTCCTTGATTTCATTCAGATACTGCACTCCCTTACACATGTCCACAACCATGTTGGGGCCAGTCGTCTCAGGTCCAAAGCACCAAATCTTCTTGGCGAGATCCTTGTCCCAACCAAACTCCTCAGACAGGATCTTGGAGCGCACCTTAGGATCATCACGTGGGCCAATGCGGCCATCATCAATGGCCTCAGCCAGTCCCTCCTCCAATGGGCGAGCTTCCATGTAGAGACGGTTATGCTTGTTGGGGGACTTGCTCATGACAGTGCGGCAGGACTTCTCCAGAACAGTCTCACGGAAGGAGACGACAGGAGGGGAAACAATAATTTCAGCACCACCCATGAAGTCCTCCTGCAGATCCTTCAAACAGATTTCAAGGTGAAGCTCTCCAGCTCCAGCAATGATATGCTCACCAGACTCTTCAATGCTACAGAGAACCATAGGGTCAGACTTGGCCAGACGCTTCAAACCCTCAACAAGCTTAGGAAGATCAGAAGCCACCTTGCACTGAACAGCAACACGCACAACAGGGGACACAGAGAACTTCATTGCCCTGATTGGGCAGGCATCAACTTCCTTCTCATTTGTCAGGGTTGCATTCTTGGTGATGAACTGATCCAAACCAACCAAAGCCACAGTGTTACCACAGGGAACATCCTCAACAGACTCTTGCTTCTTTCCCATCCAGATAACAGTACGCTGGACACTCTTCACATACAGATCCTTCTTCTGGCCAGGAACAAAGTTAGGTCCCATGATACGGACCTTCATGCCAGTGGCAACCCTCCCAGCGAAAACACGTCCAAAGGCAAAGAATCTACCCTTGTCAGATGCTGGAATCATCTTGGAGACATACAGCATAAGAGGACCATCAGGGTCACAGTTTCTGATAGCATTAGCATATATATCATCAAGGGGGCCCTCGTATAAGTTCTCCACACGATACCTCTGTGCCTTTGAAGGAGAAGGGAGATGAAATATCATCATCTCAAGCAGAGCACGACTGGCAGGCAGCCAAGTTTGCATCACACGCTTCATGAGAGCCTTGCCCATCAAGTCCTTCTCATCGTTCTTCATGGTCACACCAAGCTTCTTCAACATAGGCCACAACTTATCCTTCTGGTCATTCATGCAGGTTGCTATGATTTGCTTGATTGGCTCATAGCAGAACTGAACGAAACCTCTCTTGCAGGTAGCTGTCCCAGTGTTCTTGGAGGTCCATTTCTTTGTGGCTGGGTCAAAGAAGTTCTCACCCCACAGCCTCTCCATCATCTTTGCCTCATCAACTCCAAACTTGGAGGCATACATCTTGGCGAAGTTTGTAAGGGTGAAAGCCCACCCATGCAAACCAGCAGAGAATGCAACAGTCCCCTTCTCCGGGTACACTTGGACATCACCAAGCAGCACATCTTCATATGTTGCCATGATGACATTGGCATTTTCAATGACACGGGAGAAAGTCTGGTATGCTTCCTCACCTTCCACTTGAAGCTCAAGGAAGCATCTGTCCATCTTGTTCACGGTGAGGACAGGCCTAATCCTCTCACCAAGAGCTTGGCGCAGCACAGTTTCGGTCTGCACACAGACACCCTCAATACAGTCAACCACCACCAAAGCACCATCAGTGATACGAAGAGCAGCTGTCACTTCCGAAGAGAAGTCAACGTGGCCAGGTGAATCAATAAGGTTGATAAGGTACTCATCACCATCCCTGTCGCCCTTGTACATCTCAAGTGATTCAGGAGTCATCTGATAGAAAAGAGAGATACCCGTGGATTTGATTGTAATACCACGTTCTGCCTCATCTGCACGGGTATCAGTCATGCGAACATCACCAGCAACTTCCTGGGCGATAATCCCAGCAGCTGCCACAAGGGAATCCGTAAGCGTAGACTTGCCTGCAAACATGTAAATCTATGTGAGGACAGTAAAAAAGCATCCAGATTGACAGTCAAAAGCAATATACATTAATATACACACTTGGAACTTATTAACCACTGAGAGATGTAAGTATGGCAAAAAGTACACTGAAACAAACAATGATTAAAAGACGATTAAAAGAGGACAAACTGAGTATTTAGTAACATGGTTAACAAAATTTTTGTGTTACTACGTACAATCATGTAAATTATAATACATTCAGCAACTAACAGGAGCACACACCAAACTGGGGAGATTTTGAGCCATGGTATTATATGCCAATAGTTGCATTTAAGCTTGTTAAAGTATAGATCAATCATACAAGAGCTCAAACTACTTAATTTAAAACAGTGAAACAGCTCATTAATACAGAGATCTGGTTTTTAGAAATAATATGGAACAACTAAGAGCAGGCTACAGAAGCATCAATCTACAAGATACTGTATGAACATGGTAAGTAGAGCAACTGACACTGTTCGGTCACATACCGTGGTCAACATGAGCAATAACAGACATGTTGCGAATATTATTCTTTTTATCCATAATTCCACGGAGCTCCTCCGCTGTGAACTTCACCATCTTGACTGCTTTTGAATGTCACACTGGGACTATAGTTCCTGTTCAAAGAATAGCAAGCTATCAGAATAAAGCAATAATACAGTTTGAATAACTATTAAATGAAAAAAAATCTGACAGTGATAAAATAATGACTGTTCAAGTAATTAAAACCACAATTGTCCACTCAAAAGTGCACTTAAAATTGGTGTACAATAATAAATTTTATACACTGCTACCAAACTACTTTAACCAACACTTCCACCAACATCCCCAATAAAGTGAAATATATAATATGGTCAATTGAGCTTATTAAATTTAATATACTAGGACAAAAAGAAATGCACTGAGAAGGCAGCAACAAAGCAAGCCCAACCGATATTAAGAGCACTGACAGTCACAGCATGAGAAAAAATAACACATACAATAACAAAGAAATGCAATCCATTATGGAGAGCATACATGCAAAAGCAATGAAGCAAAAATAGGAAATGGATCACTAACTAAACCCCCAAGTACTTCCAGGTCTGTAGAGCTTATAAAGGGGTAGAACATAGAGAAAAACTTCTGCAGAAGATTATGTCAAATTGCAAAACAGTGTAAAGGTGATTACAGACGAAGTCAAGACTTGGGAAAATGTAATTTGTAATGGAATCACAGTTTTATGCACAAGTACTGACTGTAATATCATGGCACTACCAACATAAACACTAGAAACAATGGCACAGAACGTCATTGAGTTGGAACTCTCAAGTGGTGCAACCATCAATACCAAGGGAAACACAGAAAATACTTGCACGGACTCATCCAAACGAAATAATTATCAGATCAGAGCGAAATACATGCAGAGTGCCTGAACTAAATTTACATAAAACACTGAAAACACAAAGACGACAAAAATATCTGTAGCTCCCTTTCAAATTAAACTGAACATGCAAAGCAACGATACCATTTTCTCCGACCTGAGTATGAGCAGGGAACAACACCAACAGGTTAGGGTAGGCACTAGGCAGGCAAGCGAGCGAGCAAATACCCTACAGCTCGAGCATTCTAGCAAAACCTCGGAACGAAAAGCATGGCAAAATGGCCAAAACCAACACCGGGACAACAGATCCACGCTCAACACGACGGAATAGCACCCTAGGGACCGCGCATCTACAGACGTCAGAACAAAATCGACCCCGGAACTTGCGAGCAGGGCGAACAAAGCACATCTACGGCGCTTGGGAACAGGAACAGCACAGAAGAACGACGACAGATCCGGCGACGTGAACTGCGCGCAAAAGCTAGCGAGGAGACTAGAACCGGTGGAACCGATCGATCGGCTAGGCAGCAGCTGGTGCGGACTACGGAGAAGCGACGGGCCTACGAGGCGACCGGAGCGCGGGGAGGAAGGGAGGTCAGGCTCACCTTGGGGTTTCGCTTCGGTCTCCCGAGCCGAGAGGTGAGAGATGAGGAAGCGGCGGCGCTCCCGGAGGAAGAGAATGGAACAAGGGGTGAAGGAAGAACCCTAGGGCGGCATCGCTTGCCCGGTATATATAGTGGTGCTGTGCCGGCCCAGGTACGTGAGGGCCGAAAGGCGAGGAATGGGCGACTGCGGCCCGCGGGAGTGAGGGGGCCGTGTGTGGTGGAGTCGGGCCGACGGCCTGGCCCGAGTGATGGCCCAGACCTGCCGAGTGAGATGTGAGACGAATGGGCGACTCTTCTTCTTGTCTAAAAAAAAAGAAGATGAACGACCGACTCGATGATCCCTACGGAGAGGGGGGAAGTGAAAAAGGTTATACGGGGTAAATAATTCAAAAATAAGTGAATTTCTTTTTTTTTTCAGAAAAACTTCCGATCTATTAATCTTTAATCACGACAGAATTGAATTTGTTTAACAAACATTGTTGACTGTTTGACTATCGTGTAAACATTTTTGCGATGAAATACATTCATGATATTCTAGGGACGAAAAACAAATTTGACTTTCAAAAAAGTCTAAGTTTTTAGAGGACTGATTTTGTTTCTTTTTTTGACAGACACGGATGCCATTTCATCATGAAAATGTACAAGCAGGTAAGAAACTAAGCATGTTCATTGCCGAAAAAGCATACTCTTTGAAAACTTCCTATTTTGGATTTTTACAGTTCATCCCAAATGTACATCCTCTCGGGATAAGAGTGACACTTTAGGTACGTGGTTGAACTTTTGTTCTCACGCAGGAACCATTGTCCCATACTCTTTTGCAAAAAAAAGTTAAAAAAATCAGCATCAATGCACCATGCTTGTTCATCATATCAGTAACAAGAATAGGTGAAGTAGCATAAGTAGGATCATATTTCATTCTAACATTCAGAGATTTTTCTTTAAGTTTAGCTAATAACTTCTAAAGATCAGATCTATCATTGCAAGCAATTCATATCTAGAGGGAGAATCTTCATCATCATTTTCATCAATATTATCAGTTTCAATAATTTCATTCTCTCTAGCCCTAGCAAGCTGTTCATCAAAAAATTCACCTAGTGGCACGGTATTATCAAGTATAGAAGTAGTCAAGTATCATGCATAACAGAAGTGTCATCATCGATAACATGCGACATATCAGAATCAATAGCATGTGTAGGTGTCGCAAGTTTACTCATAATAGAAGGTGAATCAAGTGCAGAGCTAGATGGCAGTTCCTTACCTCCCCTCGTAGTTGAGGGATAGTTCTTCATAGTGACCAGCTGATATAAATCCCAAGTGACTCAAAGAATAGAGCTATGCTCCCCGGCAACGGCGCCAGAAAATAGTCTTGATAACCCACAAGTATAGGGGATCACAACAGTTTTTAGAGGGTAGAGTATTCAACCCAAATTTATTGATTTGACATAAGGGGAGCCAAAGAATATTCTCAAGTATTAGCAGCTGAGTTGTCAATTCAACCACACCTGGATAACTTAATATCTGCAGCAAAGTATTTAGTAGCAAAGTAATATGATAGTAATGGTAATGGTGGTAAAAGTAACGGTAGCAGTTTTGGTTTTATAGTGATTGTAACAGTAACAACGAAAAAGTAAATAAGCGAAGAACAATATATGAAAAGCTCGTAGGCATTGGATCGGCGATGGAGAATTATGTCGGATGCGATCGATCATGTAACAGTCATAACATAGGGTGACACAGAACTAGCTCCAGTTCATCAATATAATGTAGGCATGTATTCCGAATATAGTCATACGTGCTTATGGGAAAGAACTTGCATGCCATCTTTTGTCCTACCCTCCCGTAGCAGCGAGGTCCTATTGGAAACTAAGGGATATTAAGGCCTCCTTTTAAGAGTACCAAACCAAAGCATTAACACATAGTGAATACATGAACTCCTCGAACTACGGTCATCACCGGGAGTGGTCCCGATTATTGTCACTTCGGGGTTGGCAGATTATAACACATAGTAGGTGACTATAGACTTGCAAGATAGGATCAGAAACTCACATATATTCATGAAAACATAATAGGTGACAAGCATTAAGCATAGCAAAGTCATAGCAACATCAATCTTAGAACATAGTGGATACTAGGGATCAAACCCTAACAAAACTAACTCGATTACATGATAAATCTCATCCAACCCATCACCGTCCAGCAAGCCTACGATAAATTACTCATGCATGGCGGTGAGCATCATGAAATTGGTGATGGAGGAAGGTTGATGATGACGATGGCGACGGATTCCCCTCTCCGGAGCCCCGAACGGACTCCAGATCAGCCCTCCCGAGAGAGTTTAGGGCTTGGCGGCGGCTCCGTATCGTAAAACGTGATAAATCCTTCTCTCTGATTTTTTTTCTCCCTAAACACGAATATATGGAGTTGGAGTTGAGGTCGGTGGAGCGTCAGGGGGCCCACGAGGCAGGGGGCGCACCTAGGGGGTAGGCGCGCCCCCACCCTCGTGGATAGGTTATGGGCCCCCTGGCCTTGATTCTTTCGTCAGTATTTTTTTATATATTTCAGAAATAATCTTCATTGATTTTCAGGTCATTCCAAGAACTTTTATTTCTACACAAAAATAACACCATGGCAATTCTGCTGAAAACAACGTCAATCCAGGTTAGTTCCATTCAAATCATGCAAGTTAGAGTCCAAAACAAGGGCAAAAGTGTTTGGAAAAGTAGATACGGCGGAGACGTATCAGATATCTGGCCTGGGCTAGACGGGCCACAGCCCGCCCAGTTAATACCTGCAGTGATGTTTTCGTTGTTGTTTAGAGGAGAAAATTTAATATCTGGGCTAAACATCGCTGAAGAAGAACTCTGTAGTGCTCACACCTCAAAAACACAAATACTGCTCGAGCTGCTTGGTCCCAGTTGTCGACCGCTTCTTGTGCAATTCTCTCATTTATTAACTACATAGGTTGATAATGGTGTGGGACCGTGATGTCAGGAAACCAGGAGGAAGCAAAAAAATTGTAGTTTTATATACTAATAAGGAGGCACTTGCGTACGTGCGGCTATGGCCCTGGTGGGTCCCCATTGTCATCCTCTCCAAGTAAAGTCATCTCCTCATCCTCATGTCCGTTGACCATGTTGACAACGCGAGACGGCGGCGCCACGGCGAGTGCAACAACTCGAAAGACGATGGAGAGGGCCTCGCGGGCCCTACGGATGGTCTGATACAGCGCCCGCTGCTCATTCGGGAAGCCAGGATCATAGGGCCACATGTCCGCGACAGCATTGTCGTTCGCTTGTTCACCAGTGCTCGTTGAGCAGACGGAGGTTGCACCACAGGTCCTCCTGCGCTGATAGCTCTTCCGTCATTAGGGCGTCGAAGTGCGGCCGCACCTGCTCCATGGTGAACACGGCATGAAAACCGGCTTGGACAGTGGCGCCGGCTCCTGGTCGGAAGCTACATCCATCGTCTGATTGTCGTCGCTCAGCTCAGCGAGTTAGCTGGCGAGCCAGCATGTCCGGCTGCTGGACCGACCCGCTGCCAAGCACGAGTCTGACTACCCTGGCCCACCCAGACCGCCTCCCTCGCCCGCGCGTGCTTTCCGCCCGAAACGGTCAGCGCCGCCCGCCCCGCTTCCCGGTGCAGGCAATTGCTCCGCCTTCAAACGACATAAGTGCCGTCCATCCGTCCTTCTGCCGCCCACATTAATGATATGCGGTTGCCGAGGCGGCTACTCTGGCGCCACACGCCCGTCCCTCCGCCGCCCACCATTGCTATATAAACTGTTGCGCCGGCCATAGCCGCAGTCATCTGCATCCGTTCCCTTTCTCCTGTCCACACCACTACTGCCCACCATGGCTTCCTCGCGCTCCAGCGCTCTTCGAGACGGGTGGACGACGTACCACAAGGAGATGGCAGCCATTGCTGCCGACTGGCTGGCCGGCAGGCAGCCGAAGGACGACGACGTCCCAATGGAGAAGATGGTAGTCGACGATCCGGCGCCAACCCCCTCCTCCGCGCCATCCTCGCCAGTGCATTGCACCATGACCATCGGCGAGGCCCGTGCCCAATATATGGACACGGTGAGGCAGAAGCGTGAGGAGCAGTTCTGGGAGGCACAGTCTAACGCCGCCTACAACCACCATCTCCTTCAGGAGCACCTGCAGGTGGAGGAGCAGATCACCGTGGAGCAGGCGGAGCAGGAGGCGCTGCTCGACTCATACCGCTCCGCCCGCGAGGGCCGCCTCGAGCGCTGGCGGTACCGCATGCGGGTGGCGGAGGCTGCGGCAGCCTACAAAGAGGGCGATGAAGCGGGCGAGGCGCTGTTTGGCGAGACCGAGGACGAGGCAGAGGACAATGCTGGCTCCGATGAGTCCCCGCTCCGCTGGCGTCGATGAGGCCCTGCTCCACCGAGGCCCCGCGGCGCCAACGAGGTAGAGGACACCGGCGGCTCCGCCGAGGCCCCGCAACGCCAACAACGAGGCAGAGGACACTGCCGGCTCCACCGAGGCCCCACCCTGCCGGCAACGAGGGGGAGGATTTCCCCGCTCCGCCGAGGTGCCGCCCGCCGACAACGGGACAGAGGACATCGCCGGCTCCTCCGAGGCCCCGCCCCGCTGCCAACGAGGCCGCGCCATACAGAAAACAAGGAAGAGTAGAACACGGTAGGTCGCCGTCGCTCGGGTCCAAGTAAGGCCACCCCTGCTACCCGCAGCTATCCTTCGGTTGCTGGCACTGAGTTGTACATCATGGAGCAATTCTATGATTACAGGATGATTGAAGACCGCTCCGTGGTTGAGCAAGCTCATGAGATACAGTCATTTGCTAGAGAACTTGAGCACTTTAGTTGTATGCTACCGGACACAGGTGGGTAGCTTCCGTTAATTAATTATACATCCAGCGCACCCCTTTTTAGTTGAAGAATGTATGAAATATAATGAAATCCGGCATGTTTATATGAAATCTGACCGTGTATGAATGAATTTATTTCGATTAGTTCGAATTCTTGTATCACTGGCATTGGATGAACATGCAAAACAATGCGTACTAGCATTATTCCTAGGGTGATCACCTCATTTGCAGCAGTTTCACATGTACTCCCTCCGGTCCATTCTAGTCTGCATACAAGTTTTGTCTGCAGTCAAAGTATCTCTACTTTGACCAATCTTATAGAAAAAAGTATGCACTTCATAATGTGCGAAGTAAAAAGGAACAGAAGGAGCACAAAGAGTTTGAGCAGCTTTTTAGCGTTCATGTACATTGCAATCAAACACACAAGCCTGGCAAATTCATAGAGAACATTCAAAACAATCGATGGTTATGAAGGAAATATGCCCTAGAGGTAATAATAAAGTTATTATATATTTCCTTATATCATGATAAATGTTTATTATTCATGCTAGAATTGTATTAACCGGAAACATAATACATGTGTGAATACATAGACAAATAGAGTGTCACTAGTATGCCTCTACTTGACTAGCTCGTTGATCAAAATGGTTATGTTTCCTAACCATAGACATGAGTTATCATTTGATTAACAGGATCACATCATTAGGAGAATGATGTGATTGACTTGACCCATTCCGTTAGCATAGCACTTGATCGTTTAGTTTGTTGCTATTGCTTTCTTCATGACTTATACATGTTCCTATGACTATGAGATTATGCAACTCCCATTTACCGGAGGAACACTTTGTGTGCTACCAAACGTCACAACGTAACTGGGTGATTATAAAGGTGCTCTATAGGTGTCTCCGAAGGTACTTGTTGGGTTGGCGTATTTCGAGATTAGAATTTGTCATTCCGATTGTCAGAGAGGTATCTCTGGGCCCTCTCGGTAATGCACATCACTTAAGCCTTGCAAGCATTGCAACTAATGAGTTAGTTGCGGGATGATGTATGACGGAACGAGTAAAGAGACTTGCCGGTAACGAGATTGAACTAGGTATTGAGATACCGACGATCGAATCTCGGGCAAGTAACATACTGATGACAAAGGGAACAACGTATGTTGTTATGCGGTCTGACCGATAAAGATCTTCGTAGAATATGTGGGAGCCAATATGAGCATCCAGGTTCTACTATTGGTTATTGACCGGAGACGTATCTTGGTCATGTCTACATTGTTCTCGAACCCGTAGGGTCCGCACGCTTAAGGTTTCGATGACAGTTATATTATGAGTTTATGAGTTTTGATGTACTGAAGGAGTTCGGAGTCCCGGATGAGACCGGGGACATGACGAGGAGTCTCGAAATGGTCGGGACATAAAGATCGATATATTGGACGACTATATTCGGACATCGGAAAGGTTCCGAGTGATTCAGGTATTTTTTGGAGTATCGGAGAGTTACGGGAATTCGCCGGGGAGTATATGGGCCTTATTGGGCCATACGGGAATAGAGGAGAGAGGCCAAAAGGAAGGAGGCGCCCCCCCCCTCTGGTCCGAATTGGACAAGGGGTGCAGCCCACTTTTCCTTGTTCCTCTCCCCTTCTTTCCTTCTCTCCTACTCCAACAAGGGAAGGAGGAGTCCTACTCCCGGTGGGAGCAGGACTCCCCCCTTGGCGCGCCCTCCTCCTAGGCCGGCCACCTCTCCCCTTGCTCCTTTATATACATGGGCAGGGGGGCACCTCTAGACACACAAGTTGAACAAGTTGATCAGTTGATCTCTCCCAGCCATGTGCGGTGCCCCCCTCCACCATATTCCACCTCGGTCATATCGTAGCGGTGCTTAGGTGAAGCCCTGCGTCGGTAGCAACATCATCACCGTCACCACGCCGTCATGCTGACGGAACTCTCCCGTGAAGCTCTGCTGGATCAGAGTTCGCGGGACGTCATCGAGCTGAACGTGTGCTGAACTCGGAGGTGTCGTGCGTTCGGTACTTGGATCGGTCGGATCGTGAAGACGTACGACTACATCAACCGCGTTGTGCTAACGCTTCCGCTTTCGGTCTACGAGGGTACGTGGACAACATTCTCCCCTCTAGTTGCTATGCATCACCATGATCTTGCGTGTGCGTAGGATTTTTTTTGAAATTACTACGTTCCCCAATAGTGGTATCAGAGCCAGGTTTTATGCGTTGATGTTATGCACGAGTAGAACACAAGTGAGTTGTGGGCGATATAAGTCATACTGCTTACCAGCATGTCATACTTTGGTTCGGCGGTATTGTTGGATGAAGCGGCCCGGACCGACATTACGCGTACGCTTACGCGAGACTGGTTCTACCGACGTGCTTTGCACACATGTGGCTGGCGGGTGTCAGTTTCTCCAACTTTAGTTGAACCGAGTGTGGCTACGCCCGGTCCTTGCGAAGGTTAAAACAACACCAACTTGACAAACTATCGTTGTGGTTTTGATGCGTAGGTAAGAACGGTTCTTACTCAGCCTGTAGCAGCCACATAAAACTTGCAACAATAAAGTAGAGGACGTCTAACTTGTTTTTGCAGGGCATGTTGTGATGTGATATGGTCAAGACATGATGCTAAATTTTATTGTATGAGATGATTATGTTTTGTAACCGAGTTATCGGCAACTGGCAGGAGCCATATGGTTGTCGCGTTATTGTATGCAATGCAATCGCGCTGTAATGCTTTACTTTATCACTAAGCGATAGCGATAGTCGTGGAAGCATAAGATTGGCGAGACGACAATGATGCTACGATGGAGATCAAGGTGTCGCGCCGGTGACGATGGTGATCATGACGGTACTTCGGAGATGGAGATCACAAGTACAAGATGATGATGGCCATATCATATCACTTATATTGATTGCATGTGATGTTTATCTTTTTTGCATCTTATCTTGCTTTGATTGACGGTAGCATTATAAGATGATCCCTCACTAAATTATCAAAGTATAAGTGTTCTCCCTGAGTATGCACCGTTGCGAAAGTTCTTCATGCTGAGACACCACGTGATGATCGGGTGTGATAGGCTCTACGTTCAAATACAACGGGTGCAAAACAGTTGCACACGCGGAATACTTAGGTTAAACTTGACGAGCCTAGCATATAACAAATATGGCCTCGGAACACGGAGACCGAAAGGTCGAGCGTGAATCATATAGTAGATATGATCAACATAGTGATGTTCACCATTGAAACTACTCCATCTCACGTGATGATCGGACATGGTTTAGTTGATTTGGATCACGTGATCACTTAGAGGATTAGAGGGATGTCTATCTAAGTGGGAGTTCTTAAGTAATATGATTAAATTGAACTTAAATTTATCATGAACTTAGTCCTGATAGTATTTTGCAAATCATGTTGTAGATCAATAGCTCGCGTTGTTGCTTCCCTGTGTTTAATTTTTATATGTTCCTAGAGAAAACTAAGTTGAAAAATGTTAGTAGCAATGCTGCGGATTGGATCCGTGATCTGAGGATTATCCTCATTGCTGCATAGAAGAATTATGTCCTTGATGCACCGCTAGGTGACAGACCTATTGCAGGAGCAGATGCAGACGTTCTGAACGTTTGGCTAGCTCAATATGATGACTACTTGATAGTTTAGTGCACCATGCTTAACGGCTTAGAATCGGGACTTCAAAGGCGTTTTTAACGTCATGGAACATATGAGATGTTCCAGGAGTTGAAGTTAATATTTCAAGCAAATACCCGAGTTGGGAGATATGAAGTCTCCAACAAGTTCTATAGCTAAAAGATGGAGGAGAATAGCTCAAGCAGTGAGCATGTGCTCAGATTGTCTGGGCACTACAATCGCTTGAATCAAATGGGAGTTAATATTCCAGATAAAATAGTGATTGACAGAATTCTCTAGTCACCATCACCAAGTTAGTAGAACTTCGTGATGAACTATGATATGCAAGGGATAACGGAAACGATTCCCAAGCTCTTCGTAATGCTGAAATCGACGAAGGTAGAAATCAAGAAAAATATCAAGTGTTGATGGTAGACAAGACCACTAGTTTCAAGAAAAGGGCAAAGGGAAGAAGGGGAACTTCAAGAAGAACGGCAAGCAAGTTGCTGCTCAAGTGAAGAAGCCCAAGTCTGGTCCTAAGCCTGAGACTAAGTGCTTATACTGCAAAGGGACTGGTCACTAGAAGCGGAACTGCCCCAAGTATTTGGCGGATAAGAAGGATGGCAAAGTGAACAAAGGTATATTTGATATACAGATTATTGATGTGTATTTTACTAGTGTTCGTAGCAATCCCTCGGTATTTGATACTGGTTCAGTTGCTAAGAGTAGTAACTCGAAACGGGAGTTGCATAATGAACATAGAATAGTTAAGGGTGAAGTGACGATGTGTGTTGGAAGTGGTTCCAAGATTGATATAATCATCATCGCACACTCCCTATACTTTTGGGATTAGTGTTGAACCTAAATAAGTGTTATTTGGTGTTTGCGTTGAGCATGAATATGATTTGATCATGTTTATTGCAATACGGTTATTCATTTAAGTAAGGGAATAAATTGTTGTTCTGTTTACATGAATAAAACCTTATATGGTTACACACCCAATGAAAATGGTTCGTTGGATCTGGATCGTAGTGATACACATATTCATAATATTGAAACCAAAAGATGCAAAGTTAATAATGATGATGCAACTTATTTGTGGCACTACCCTTTAGGTCATATTGGTGTAAAGCGCATGAAGAAAATCCATGTTGATGGGCTTTTGGAATCACTTGATTATGAATCAGTTGATGCTTGCGAACCATGCCTCATGGGCAAGATGACTAAGACTCCGTTCTCCAGAACAATGGAGCGAGCAACAGATTTGTTGGAAATCATACATACTGATGTATGTGGTCCGATGAATATTGAGGCTCGCGGCAGGTATCATTATTTTCTGATCTTCACAGATGATTTGAGCAGATATGAGTATATCTACTTGATGAAACACAAGTCTAAAACATTTGAAAAGTTCGAAGAATTTCAGAGTGAAGTGGAGAATCATTGTAACAAAAATAAAAGTTTCTACGATATGATCGCAGAAGTAAAATATTTGAGTTACGAGTTTGGCCTTCAGTTAAAAACAATGTGAAATAGTTTCAGTACTCACACCACCTGGAACACCACAGTGTAATGGTGCATCCAAACGTCATAACCGTACTTTATTAGATATGGTGCGATCTATGATGTCTCTTACCGATTTACCACTATCGTTTTGGGGTTATGCATTAAAGACAGCTGCATTCACGTTAAATAGGGCACCATCTAAATCCGTTGAGACGACGCAGTATGAACTATGGTTTGGCAAGAAACCAAAGTTGTCATTTCTTAAAGTTTGAGGTTGCAATGCTTATGTGAAAAAGTTTCAACCTGATAAGCTCAAACCCAAATCGGAGAAGTGCGTCTTCATAGGATACCCAAAAGAAAATGTTGGGCACACCTTCTATCACAGATCCGAAGGCAAGATATTTGTTGCTTTGAATGGATCCTTTCTAGAAAAGGAGTTTCTCTCGAAAGAAGTGAGTGGGAGGAAAGTAGAACTTGATGAGGTAACTGTACCTGCTCCCTTATTGGAAAGTAGTTCATCACATAAATCTGTTCCTATGACTACTACACCAATTAGTGAGGAAGCTAATGACGATGATCATGTAACTTCAGATCAAGTTGCTATCGAACCTCGTAGGTAAACCAGAGTGAGATCCACACCAGAGTGGTATGGTAATCCTGTTCTGGAGGTCATGTTACTTGACCATGACGAGCCTACGAACTATGAGGAAGCGATGATGAGCCCAGATTCCGCGAAATGGCTTGAGGCCATGAAATCTGAGATGAGATCCATGTATGAGAACAAAGTATGGACTTTGGTTGACTTGCCCAATGATCGGCGAGCCATTGAGATTAAATGGATCTTCAAGAGGAAGACGGACGCTGATAGTAGTGTTACTATCTACAAAGCTAGAATTGTCGCAAAAAGGTTTTCGAGAAGTTCAAGGTGTTGACTACGATGAGAGTTTCTCACTCATATCTATGCTTAAGTATGTCCGAATCATGTTAGCAATTGCCGCATTTTATGAAATCTGGCAAATGGATAAACAAAATTGCATTCCTTAATGGATTTATTAAAGTTGTATATGATGCAACCAGAAGGTTTTGTCAATCCTAAAGGTACTAACAAAATATGCAAGCTCCAGCGATCCATCTATGGACTGGTGCAAGCATCTCGGAGTTGGAATATACGCTTTGATAAGTTGATCAAAGCATATAGTGTTATACAGACTTGTGGTGAAGCCTGTATTTATAAGAAAGTGAGTGGGAGCATTACAACATTTCTGATAAGTATATGTGAATGACATATTGTTGATCGGAGATAATGTAGAATTATTCTACAAAGCATAAAGGAATGTTTGAAAGGATTTTTTCAAAGAAAGACCTCGGTGAAGCTGCGTACATATTGAGCATCAAGATCTATAGAGATAGATCAATACGCTTGATAAGTTTTTTCAACGAGTACATACCTTGACAAGATTTTGAAGTAGTTCAAAATGGAACAGTCAAAGAAGGAGTTCTTGCCTGTGTTACAAGGTGTGAAGTTGAGTAAGACCCAAAAACCCGACCACGGCAGAAGATAGAGAGAGAATGAAAGTCATTCCCTATGCCTCAGCCATAGGTTCTATAAAGTATGCCATGCTGTGTGCCAGACCTATTGTATACTCTGCCCTGAGTTTGGCAAGGGAGTACAATAGTGATCTAGGAGTAGATCACTGGACATTGGTCAAAATTATCCTTAGTGGAATAAGGATATGTTTCTCGATTATGGAGGTGACAAAAGGTTCATCATAAAGGGTTACGTTGATGCAAGTTTTGACACTGATCCAGATGACTCTAAGTCTCAATCTGGATACATATTGAAAGTGGGAGCAATTAGCTAGAGTAGCTCCGTGCAGAGCATTGTTGACATAGAAATTTGCAAAATACGTACGGATCTGAATATGGCAGACCCATTGACTAAATTTCTCTCACAAGCAAAACATGATCACACCTTAGTACTCTTTGGGTGTTAATCACATAGCGATGTGAACTAGATTATTGACTCTAGTAAACCCTTTGGGTGTTAGTCACATGTCGATGTGAACTATGGGTGTTAATCACATGGTGATGTGAACTATTGGTATTAAATCACATGGTGATGTGAACTAGATTATTGACTCTAGTGCAAGTGGGAGACTGAAGGAAATATGCCCTAGAGGCAATAATAAAGTTATTATATATTTCCTTATATCATGATAAATGTTTATTATTCATGCTAGAATTGTATTAACCGGAAACATAATACATGTGTGAATACATAGACAAACAGAGTGTCACTAGTATGCCTCTACTTGACTAGCTCGTTGATCAAAGATGGTTATGTTTCCTAACCATAGACATGAGTTGTCATTTGATTAATGGGATCACATCATTAGGAGAATGATGTGATTGACTTGACCCATTCCGTTAGCATAGCACTTGATTGTTTAGTTTGTTGCTATTGCTTTCTTCATGACTTATACATGTTCCTATGACTATGATATTATGCAACTCCCGTTTACCGGAGGAACACTTTGTGTGCTACCAAACGTCACAACATAACTGGGTGATTATAAAGGTGCTCTATAGGTGTCTCCGAAGGTACTTGTTGGGTTGGCGTATTTCGAGATTAGAATTTGTCACTCCGATTGTTAGAGAGGTATCTCTGGGCCCTCTCGGTAATGCACATCACTTAAGCCTTGCAAGCATTGCAACTAATGAGTTAGTTGCGGGATGATGTATTACGGAATGAGTAAAGAGACTTGCTGGTAACGAGATTGAACTAGGTATTGAGATACCGATGATCGAATCTCGGGCAAGTAACATACCGATGACAAAGGGAACAACGTATGTTGTTATGCGGTCTGACCGATAAAGATCTTCGTAGAATATATGGGAGCCAATATGAGCATCCAAGTTCCGCTACTGGTTATTGACCGGAGACGTATCTCGGTCATGTCTACATTGTTCTCGAACCCATAGGGTCCGCACGCTTAAGGTTTCGATGACAGTTATATTATGAGTTTATGAGTTTTGATGTACCGAAGGAGTTCGGAGTCCCAGATGAGATCGGGGACATGACGAGGAGTCTCGAAATGGTCGGGACGTAAAGATCGATATATTGGACAACTATATTCGGACATCGGAAAGGTTCCGAGTGATTCGGGTATTTTTCGGAGTACCGGAGAGTTACGGGAATTCGCCGGGGAGTATATGGGCCTTATTGGGCCATACGGGAATAGAGGAGAGAGGCCAAAAGGAAAGAGGCGCGCGCCCCCCTCTGGTCCAAATTGGACAAGGGGTGCAGCCCACTTTTCCTTGTTCCTCTCCCCCTCTTTCCTTCTCTCCTACTCCAACAAGGGAAGGAGGAGTCCTACTCCCGATGGGAGTAGTGTTGGAAATATGCCCTAGAGGCAATAATAAAAGTATTATTATTATATTTCTTTGATCATGATAATTGTCTTTATTCATGCTATAACTGTATTATCCGGAAATCGTAATACACGTGTGAATACATAGACCATAATATGTCCCTAGTAAGCCTCTAGTTGACTAGCTCGTTGATCAACGGATAGTCATGGTTTCCTGGCTATGGACATTGGATGTCATTGATAACGGGATCACATCATTAGGAGAATGATGTGATGGACAAGACCTAATCCTAAGCATAGCACAAGATCGTGTAGTTCGTTTGCTAGAGCTTTTCCAATGTCAAGTATCTTTTCCTTTGACCATGAGATCATGTAACTCCCGGATACCGTAAGAGTGATTTGGGTGTATCAAACGTCACAACGTAACTGGGTGACTATAAAGGTGCACTACAGGTATTTCTGAAAGTGTCTGTTGGGTTGACACGGATCGAGACTGGGATTTGTCACTCCATATAACGGAGAGGTATCACTGGGCCCACTCGGTAATGCATCATCATTATGAGCTCAAGGTGACCAAGTGGTTGATCACGGGATCATGCATTACGGTACGAGTAAAGTGACTTGCCGGTAACGAGACTGAACAAGGTATTGGGATACCGACGATCGAGTCTCGGGCAAGTAACATACCGATTGACAAAGGGAATTGTATACGGGGTTGTTTAATCCTCGACATCGTGGTTCATTCGATGAGATCATCGTGGAGCATGTGGGAGCCAACATGGGTATCCAGATCCCGCTGTTGGTTATTGACCGGAGAGTCATCCCGGTCATGTCTGCATGTCTCCCGAACCCGTAGGGTCTACACACTTAAGGTTCGGTGACGCTAGGGTTGTGAAGATATGTATATGCAGTAACCCGAATATTGTTCGGAGTCCCGGATGAGATCCCGGACGTCACGAGGAGTTCCGGAATGGTCCGAAGGTAAAGAATTATATATAGGAAGTGCTGTTTCGGCCATCGGGACAAGTTTCGGGGTTATCGGTATTGTACCGGGACCACCGGAGGGGTCCCGAGGGCCCACCGGGTGGGGCCACCTGTCCCGGGGGGGGGGCACATGGGCTGTAGGGAGTGCGCCTTGGCCTAGATGGGCCAAGGGCACTAGCCCCAAAAGCCCATGCGCCTAGGGTTCCACTTAAGGGAAGAGTCCCAATGGTGGAAGGCACCTCTAGGTGCCTTGGGGGGAAGGGAAACCTCCCCTTGGCCGCCGCACCTAGGAGATTGGATCTCCTAGGCTAGCGCACCCCCCTTGGCCCTCCTATATATAGTTGAGGAGAGGGAGGACTTCATACCTCAGCCTTTGGTGCTTCCCTCTCTCCCGTTTCGTCTCTCTCTCGTAGTATAGGCGAAGCCCTGCTACTGTGACGCCCTGCATCCACCACCACGCCGTCGTGCTGCTGGATCTTCATCAACCTCTCCTTCCCCCTTGCTGGATCAAGAAAGGAGGAGACGTCTCCCGTCCCGTACGTGTGTTGAACGCGGAGGCACCGTCCGTTCGGTGCTAGGATCTCCGGTGATTTGAATCACGTCGTGTTCGACTACATCAACCCCGTTCTTCGAACGCTTCCGCTCACGATCTACAAAGGTATGTAGATGCATCTAATCACTCGTTGCTAGATGAACTCCTAGATGGATCTTGGTGAAATGAGTAGGAAAATTTTTGTTTTCTGCTACGTTCTCCATCAGTGGCATCATGAGCTAGGTCTATGCGTAGTTCTCTTGCACGAGTAGAACACAATTTGTTGTGGGCGTTGATGTTGTCAACTTTCTTGCCGCTACTAGTCTTATCTTGCTTCAACGGAATTGTGGGATGAAGCGGCCCGGACCAACCTTACACGTATGCTTACGTGAGACCGGTTCCACCGACTAACATGCACAAGTTGCATAAGGTGGCTGGCGGGTGTCTGTCTCTCCTACTTTAGTTGGAGCTGATTCGATGAACAGGGTCCTTATGAAGGGTAAATAGAAGTTGACAAATCACGTTGTGGCTTTCACGTAGGTAAGAAAACGTTCTTGTTAGAACCCTACTTCAGCCACGTAAAACCTGCAACAACAATTAGAGGACGTCTAACTTGTTTTTGCAGCAAGTGCTTTGTGATATGATATGGCCAAAGTTGTGATGAATGATGAATGATCTATATGTGATGTATGAGATGTTCATGCTATTGTACAAGGAATCACAACTTACATGTTGATGAGTATGACGGTGACAGGATGATCATGGAGCCCCAAGATGGAGATCAAAGGAGCTATGTGATATTGGCCATATCATGTCACTATTATTATTTGATTGCATGTGATGTTTATCATGTTTTGCATCTTGTTTACTTAGAACGACGGTAATAAATAAGATGATCCCTTATAACAATTTCAAGAAGTGTTCTCCCCTAACTGTGCACCGTTGCTACAGTTCGTCGTTTCGAAGCACCACGTGTTATTCGGGTGTGATAGATCCTTACGTTCACATACAACGGGTGTAAGACAGTTTTACACATGCAAAAACACTTAGGGTTAACTTGACAAGCCTAGCATGTACAGACATGGCCTCGGAACACAGAGACCGAAAGGTCGAACACGAGTCATATGGAAGATACGATCAACATGAAGATGTTCACCGATGATGACTAGTCCGTCTCACGTGTTAATCGGACACGGCTTAGTCGACTCGGATCATGTAACACTTAGATGACTAGAGGGATGTCTAATCTGAGTGGGAGTTCATTAATAATTTGATTAGATGAACTTAATTATCATGAACTTAGTCAAAAATCTTTACAATATGTCTTGTAGATCAAATGGCCAACGTTGTATTCAATTTCAACGCGTTCCTAGAGAAAACCAAGCTGAAAGACGATGGCAGCAACTATACGGACTGGGTCCGGAACCTGAGGATCTGCCAAGAAAGATTATGTCCTACAAGAACCGCTAGGTGATCCACCCGTCCCACAGAACCAAGATGCTATGAACGCTTGGCAGACACGTACTGATGACTACTCCCTCGTTCAGTGCGGCATGCTTTACAGCTTAGAGCCGGGGCTCCAAAAGCGTTTTGAGAGACATGGAGCATATGAGATGTTCGAAGAGCTAAAAATGGTTTTTCAAGCTCATGCCCGGATCGAGAGATATGAAGTCTCCGATAAGTTCTTCAGCTGTAAGATGGAGGAAAATAGTTCTGTCAGTGAGCACATACTCACTATGTCTGGGTTACATAACCGCTTGACTCAGCTGGGAGTTAATCTCCCAGATGACGCGGTCATTGACAGAATCCTCCAGTCGCTTCCACCAAGCTACAAGAGCTTTGTGATGAACTTCAATATGCAGGGGATGGTAAAGACCATTCCTGAAGTATTTGCTATGCTGAAATCAGCAGAGGTAGAAGTCAAGAAGGAACATCAAGTGTTGATGATGAATAAAACCACTAAGTTCAAGAAGGGCAAGGGCAAAAAGAACTTCAAGAAGGACGGCAAGGAAGTTGCTGCGCCCGGCAAGCAAGCTGTCGGGAAGAAGTCAAAGAATGGACCCAAGCCTGAGACAGAGTGCTTTTATTGCAAAGGGAAGGGTCATTGGAAGTGGAACTGCCCCAAATACTTAGCGGATAAGAAGGCCGGCAACACCAAAGGTATATTTGATATACATGTAATTGATGTGTACCTTACCAGTGCTCGTAGTAACTCCTGGGTATTTGATACCGGTGCCGTTACTCATATTTGTAACTCACCGCAGGAGCTGCGGAATAAACGGAAACTGGCGAAGGACGAGGTGACGATGCGCGTCGGGAATGGTTCCAAGGTCGATGTGATCGCCGTCGGCACGCTACCTCTACATTTACCTACGGGATTAGTTATAAACCTCAATAATTGTTATTTAGTGCCATGTTTGAGCATGAACATTGTATCAGGATCTCGTTTAATACGAGATGGCTACTCATTTAAATCCGAGAATAATGGTTGTTCTATTTATATGAGAGATATGTTTTATGGTCATGCTCCGATAGTCAATGGTTTATTCTTAATGAATCTCGAGCGTATTACTACACATGTTCATAGTGTGAGTACCAAAAGATGTAAGGTTGATAATGATAGTCCCACATACTTGTGGCACTGCCGCCTTGGTCACATAGGTGTCAAACGCATGAAGAAGCTCCATGCAGATGGACTTTTAGAGTCTCTTGATTATGAATCATTTGACACGTGCGAACCATGCCTCATGGGAAAAATGACCAAGACTCCGTTCTCAGGAACAATGGAGCGAGCAACCAACTTATTGGAAATCATACATACTGATGTGTGCGGTCCAATGAGTGTTGAGGCTCGCGGTGGCTATCGTTATGTTCTCACTCTCACTGATGACTTGAGTAGATATGGGTATGTCTACTTAATGAAACACAAGTCTGAAACCTTTGAAAAGTTCAAGGAATTTCAGAGTGAGGTTGAAAATCAACGTGACAGGAAAATCAAGTTTCTACGATCAGATCGTGGAGGAGAATACTTGAGTCACGAATTTGGCACACACTTAAGAAAATGTGGAATAGTTTCACAACTCACGCCGCCTGGAACACCTCAGCGTAACGGTGTGTCCGAACGTCATAATCGCACTCTATTAGATATGGTGCGATCTATGATGTCTCTTACCGATTTACCGCTATCTTTTTGGGGCTATGCTTTAGAGACTGCCGCATTCACTTTAAATAGGGCTCCGTCAAAATCCGTTGAGACGACACCGTATGAATTATGGTTTGGGAAGAAACCCAAGCTGTCATTTCTAAAAGTTTGGGGATGCGATGCTTATGTCAAGAAACTTCAACCTGAAAAGCTCGAACCCAAGTCGGAAAAATGCGTCTTCATAGGATACCCTAAAGAAACTGCTGGGTATACCTTCTACCTCAGATCCGAAGGCAAGATCTTTATTGCCAGGAATGGATCCTTTCTAGAGAAAGAGTTTCTCTCGAAAGAAGTAAGTGGGAGGAAAGTAGAACTTGATGAAGTATTGCCTCTTGAACCAGTAAATGGCGCAACTCAAGAAAATGTTCCTGAGGTGCCTGCACCGACTAGAGAGGAAGTTATTCATGATGATCAAGATACTTCTGATCAAGCTCTTACTGAAATTCGAAGGTCCACAAGGACACGTTCCGCACCAGAGTGGTACGGCAACCCTGTCTTGGAAATCATGTTGTTAGACAACGGTGAACCTTCGAACTATGAAGAAGCGATGGCGGGACCGGATTCCAACAAATGGCTAGAAGCCATGAAATCCGAGATAGGATCCATGTATGAAAACGAAGTATGGACTTTGACTGACTTGCCCGTTGAACGGCGAGCCATAGAAAATAAATGGATCTTTAAGAAGAAGACAGACGCGGATGGTAATGTGACCATCTATAAAGCTCGGCTTGTCGCTAAGGGTTATCGACAAGTTCAAGGGGTTGACTACGATGAGACTTTCTCACCGGTACCGAAGCTAAAGTCCGTCCGAATCATGTTAGCAATTGCCGCATTCTACGATTATGAAATATGGCAAATGGACGTCAAAACGGCATTCCTTAATGGTTTCCTTAAGGAAGAATTGTATATGATGCAGCCGGAAGGTTTTGTCGATCCTAAGAATGCTGACAAGGTGTGCAAGCTCCAACGCTCGATTTATGGGCTGGTGCAAGCATCTCGGAGTTGGAACATTCGCTTTGATGAGATGATCAAAGCGTTTGGGTTTACGCAGACTTATGGAGAAGCCTGCGTTTACAAGAAAGTGAGTGGGAGCTCTGTAGCATTCCTCATACTATATGTAGATGACATACTTTTGATGGGAAATGATATAGAACTCTTGGACAGCATCAAGGCCTACTTGAATAAGAGTTTTTCAATGAAGGACCTTGGAGAAGCTGCATATATATTAGGCATCAAGATCTATAGAGATAGATCAAGACGCCTCATAGGTCTTTCACAAAGCACATACCTTGATAAGATTTTGAAGAAGTTCAAAATGGATCAGTCCAAGAAAGGGTTCTTGCCTGTTTTGCAAGGTATGAGATTGAGCTCGGCTCAATGCCCGACCACGGCAGAAGATATAGAAGAGATGAGTATCATCCCCTATGCCTCAGCCATAGGTTCTATTATGTATGCCATGCTGTGTACCAGACCTGATGTAAACCTTGCCGTAAGTTTGGTAGGAAGGTACCAAAGTAATCCCGGCAAGGAACACTGGACAACGGTCAAGAATATCCTGAAGTACCTGAAAAGGACTAAGGAAATGTTTCTCGTTTATGGAGGTGACGAAGAGCTCGTCGTAAAGGGTTACGTCGACGCTAGCTTCGACACAGATCTGGATGACTCTAAGTCACAAACCGGATACGTGTATATGTTGAATGGTGGAGCAGTGAGCTGATGCAGCTGCAAACAGAGCGTTGTGGCGGGATCTACATGTGAAGCGGAGTACATGGCAGCCTCGGAGGCAGCACATGAAGCAATATGGGTGAAGGAGTTCATCACCGACCTAGGAGTCATACCCAATGCGCCGGGGCCAATCAAACTCTTTTGTGACAACACTGGGGCTATTGCACTTGCCAAGGAGCCCAGGTTTCACAAGAAGACAAGGCACATCAAGCGTCGCTTCAACTCCATTCGTGAAAATGTTCAAGATGGAGACATAGAGATTTGTAAAGTACATACGGACCTGAATATAGCAGATCCGTTGACTAAACCTCTCCCTAGGGCAAAACATGATCAACACCAGAATTCCATGGGTGTTCGATTCATCACAATGTAGCTAGATTATTGACTCTAGTGCAAGTGGGAGACTGTTGGAAATATGCCCTAGAGGCAATAATAAAAGTATTATTATTATATTTCTTTGATCATGATAATTGTCTTTATTCATGCTATAACTGTATTATCCGGAAATCGTAATACACGTGTGAATACATAGACCATAATATGTCCCTAGTAAGCCTCTAGTTGACTAGCTCGTTGATCAACAGATAGTCATGGTTTCCTGGCTATGGACATTGGATGTCATTGATAACGGGATCACATCATTAGGAGAATGATGTGATGGACAAGACCTAATCCTAAGCATAGCACAAGATCGTGTAGTTCGTTTGCTAGAGCTTTTCCAATGTCAAGTATCTTTTCCTTTGACTATGAGATCATGTAACTCCCGGATACCGTAAGAGTGATTTGGGTGTATCAAACGTCACAACGTAACTGGGTGACTATAAAGGTGCACTACAGGTATTTCCGAAAGTGTCTGTTGGGTTGACACGGATCGAGACTGGGATTTGTCACTCCATATAACGGAGAGGTATCACTGGGCCCACTCGGTAATGCATCATCATTATGAGCTCAAGGTGACCAAGTGGTTGATCACGGGATCATGCATTACGGTACGAGTAAAGTGACTTGCCGGTAACGAGACTGAACAAGGTATTGGGATACCGACGATCGAGTCTCGGGCAAGTAACATACCGATTGACAAAGGGAATTGTATACGGGGTTGTTTAATCCTCGACATCGTGGTTCATTCGATGAGATCATCGTGGAGCATGTGGGAGCCAACATGGGTATCCAGATCCCGCTGTTGGTTATTGACCGGAGAGTCGTCCCGGTCATGTCTGCATGTCTCCCGAACCCGTAGGGTCTACACACTTAAGGTTCGGTGACGCTAGGGTTGTGAAGATATGTATATGCAGTAACCCGAATATTGTTCGGAGTCCCGGATGAGATCCCGGACGTCACGAGGAGTTCCGGAATGGTCCGTAGGTAAAGAATTATATATAGGAAGTGCTGTTTCGGCCATAGGCACAAGTTTCGGGGTTATCGGTATTGTACCGGGACCACCGGAGGGGTCCCGAGGGCCCACCGGGTGGGGCCACCTGTCCCGGGGGGGGGGGGGCACATGGGCTGTAGGGGGTGCGCCTTGGCCTAGATGGGCCAAGGGCACCAGCCCCAAAAGCTCATGCGCCTAGGGTTCCACTTAAGGGAAGAGTCCCAATGGTGGAAGGCACCTCTAGGTGCCTTGGGGGGAAGGGAAACCTCCCCTTGGCCGCCGCACCTAGGAGATTGGATCTCCTAGGCTGGCGCACCCCCCCTTGGCCCTCCTATATATAGTTGAGGAGAGGGAGGACTTCATACCTCAGCCTTTGGTGCTTCCCTCTCTCTCGTAGTATTGGCGAAGCCCTGCTACTGTGACGCCCTGCATCCACCACCACGCCGTCGTGCTGCTGGATCTTCATCAACCTCTCCTTCCCCCTTGTTGGATCAAGAAAGGAGGAGACGTCTCCCGTCCCGTACGTGTGTTGAACGCGGAGGCACCGTCCGTTCGGTGCTAGGATCTCCGGTGATTTGAATCACGTCGTGTTCGACTACATCAACCCCGTTCTTCGAACGCTTCCGCTCGCGATCTACAAAGGTATGTAGATGCATCTAATCACTCGTTGCTAGATGAACTCCTAGATGGATCTTGGTGAAACGAGTAGGAAAATTTTTGTTTTCTGCTACGTTCTCCAACAACTAGGACTCCCCCCTTGGCGCGCCCTCCTCCTAGGCCGGCCACCTCTCCCCTTGCTCCTTTATATACATGGGAAGGGGGGCACCTCTAGACACACAAGTTGAACACGTTGATCTCTCCCAGCCATGTGCGGTGCCCCCCTCCACCATATTCCACCTCGGTCATATCGTAGCGGTGCTTAGGAGAAGCCCTGCGTCGGTAGCAACGTCATCACCGTCACCACGCCGTCGTGCTGAAGGAACTCTCCCGTGAAGCTCTGCTGGATCGGAGTTCGCGGGACGTCATCGAGCTGAACGTGTGCTAAACTCGGAGGTGCCGTGCGTTCGGTACTTGGATCGGTCAGATCGTGAAGACGTACGACTACATCAACCGCGTTGTGCTAACGCTTCCGCTTTCGGTCTACGAGGGTACGTGGACAACACTCTCCCCTCTCGTTGCTATGCATCACCATGATCTTGCGTGTGCGTAGGAATTTTTTTGAAATTACTACGTTCCCCAATAGGTTATGCATCTCAGCGATTCACATGTCAGAGCCAATATTTACTTCACAACTAAAGAATAAATAAAAAATGGATCGACGCTGCTGACAGCAAAGGGTGTCCCATTTGAAAATATCAAACGCATGTCTTCTTGCTAAAATCAATGAGCAAAATTTGAGAAGGTTGTCCCATTCCAAAATATCAAATGCCTACGATTGTGGAATGGGCAGGGTTTGCCATCAGTTTGGACATTGACATGGCACCTCGTGCTAAATAAACCAGCTGTTCTTCTTGTGTAGTTTCACCAAAATTAACCAAATTCGCTCGGCACCTCCTTTCTTGTGGTGGAAATGAATGATTCGGTGTATTCATGAACATTTTGTGTAGTTCCCATTGAAATCAAGCTGAGCACCCTTGTTTGCACAAATACAAGAAAAGTGATTAGTATAAAGCAACTGTACTATGAATTGACAGTTTAAACAGGCACCTACATGGTCCATGTAGAGCACACTTTTAGAAAAATGGAACTCATCAGAAAGAATCCTAGAACAACATTGTACTCGCGCATCGCAGCAAGAAAATGGAGATTTGTTGGTCCTTCTGAGATGAAGTTAGTTTGGTCTTGTGGGGGGTAATGTAACCATCCTTCAACTGCTCCTTCTGATGAGAAGATAGGCAGTGCTTCTTCATCCTGGCATAATCGGAACTAGTCACTTCACGTACTCCATATTCTTCTTCAGAGGAGGATGATCCTGTTGTGCAAAGACAAGAGGACAACTAAATGCTAGCATCCCTGTTTGCTCAAAAAAAGGAAAGGAAATATTTAGGGGCTGTTTGGTTTGAGACTAAGTTTGCCAAAGCTTGCCACACCTAAGTTTAGGCAAGTTTGACCAACTTAGGCGTGTGTTTGGTTCAAGCCACATTTTAGGCAAGCCACACTATGGCCCCACATCACATACACACAAAAAGTGTGGCAAGATTCCCTTAGGCTTGCCAACTTGTGGCTCTCATTTTAAAGAACTAACCTTAGGCAAGTTTGGTAACATTTGTATGGCAAAGTGTGGCACTCTTAGGCCTAGAACCAAACAACACCTTAAAATAGCACAGATGAAGCACTTCTCAAGGACAATACCACTTTTTGCTGACAATATCTAAACAGTAGCACAACACCAATAGAGATGACAAAGCTTAATCATATGGATGAAATCAGTGGGCGAGTACCAACCTTTGTCAGGAGGCTTATTGTGTAGAGCATACAGATGAAGCATTTCTCCGAAATCATCTGTTGCTATCTACTGTGGTGGCCATGCTTACTATATACTCCTCGATTAGTTTAATGTTTCCAACATCTTCTTGTGTAGTTCCACTAAAATATATGGTATCTTCAAAGAAGATCCCTGTTTGCACAGGTAGAGATAATTACGTATTACATTAAGAGTGGCATCAAATCAAACAATTGCTTGTTCCAGCCATAGCAATAAATTAAGATGCAAAACTATATCATGACTTGTGTCATCACAGTTCCAATGCTTCATTACAACACCGAGAGTTGATTTTTGTTTTTCTTCCGCTTGTTCTTCCCCTTCATCACTTGGTTCAATAACAGACAAGCTTCGCCTTCAATGTAAGATTTGGCATGTCAATTAGGTTGCACAAGTATAGCACTAAACAATGACATTAATTTTCTGATGAAAGTGACAAAATATAGGCCAACAGTTGTGAAATATCCTTATCTTACCTCAATGGGATATTACGGTGCACATACAGATTGGAAGTCTTGTCTCCATTTGTGTAGTTCACTAAAATCAAGCAACATTACCGTACAAGTAGCACAACATATGAAAGCACACTGCAGAATCATGTGAAATAAGGCTAGTACTGACCTCTCATGACACGGAATTCAAACAACTCACACGAAGAAGATCTCAACCAAATTTGCCAACACAGATAGGAAGTAAGATCTCCTGTTGTGCAGTTCCACTAAGATCAAGCAATCAAGCAACGTTGTCGGTGTGACATTTTGGTTGAATTGCACAAAACACTCTTAAAACAAAAGTGTTTTGTGCAGTGCAACAAAAGGTCACAATGGCAACGAGGTGAAGTAGATAACCATGTTTACACAGAGGTGCAAAGAAAACAACTAGTGGTCAATAACGATGGATGACACAGAAGCCAACAAAAAGAAGCATCTACCTTATCTAAACGGGAAAGAAAGCAAGACAGTAGCATTTCTCAAACGATGGCATTGATTAATATTAACAGAGAGATTATATTAATAATAAAATTCGTTAAACATGTAATTTGCTTTTAACTGTGGCATTGCATCAATTTTCCAGCGGCATTATTAGAGGGTGTTTGTTTACAGGGACATTTTGGTGGAGGGACTAAAAAAACTCCGTGTCAGTCCCATCTAAACCAAACAAGGGGGACTTTTAGGGACTAAAAGTGGGCATTTGGGACTAAAGAAAGAAGACCCTGCCACGGATCGCACCTTGTCTCTATTAGTTCATTACTAGGGGTAACATGGTCTTTTAGCATGTCATTTAATAACCTCTACTCCATGTTTAGTTCCTGGAACCAAGCATGTAGGGACTAGGGAGTTTTTAACCAAACATGGCCTTAGATTAACAACAACTAAAGAGTTGCGCGGAACAGTGGACGCACCAGCACCATGTGCATCTACCGATGTACTGGGGTGATGCACAGTCTGTTGCAACAAAGAACAAACAACCAAGGAGCATATTTGTGTTGGTCCCAGTTTTGTTATCTTTAGACACCTTTCCCTATGTGAGTGCAGCAAATCTAGTCCTGCTCAAACTCTATGGCCTTGTCCCCAAAAACAAAAGATCAGTTCGTTACAGATGTGCATACTGCGTTTGTCATTGTTTTCCCTTTTCGACCAACGTAGGTGCTGGATAGCCAGTCTGTACTAGTACTTTCCCCCTTCCTTTCCTCTTTGAACCACATCCTAGATTTATGCTATACAACTTTCCCCCATTCCTTTCCTCTTTGAACCACGTCTTACATTCATGCGATACAACTTTCCCCCTTCCTTTCCTTTTTGAACCACGTCCTAGATTCATGCTATACAACTTTTCCCACTGCTTTCCCCCATTCCTTTCCTCTTTGAACCACATCCTAGATTCATGGTATACAACTTTCCCCACTACTTTCTTGTTTGATCCAACACCTAGATTCAAGTGCAGAAGTGGAAAAGGCCCACATGCAGCTAGAGTAATGCATGTGGAATAAGTAAATTATACCTTAAGGTTCTTGGGGTGTGGTTCGGTGGGCGATCGGAGGCCGTTCGGCCCACAATATGTACGGCGGTGAAGAAGAAGGGGTCGGAGGCCCTCCCGCTCCGCCGCTGGGTGAAAGTGAACAACTGCGCTGGTAGTGGATTCCCTCCCTCGCCGACGGCGATAGTGTTAAGCCTCCTTCCCTTCTCGGCGGACGGATCCTGCCGGCTCTTTGACCAGCAGTGAGAGGGGGGGGGAGAGGCCAACGAAGTCTTGTTTAGATCTGGAGAGGGTGAGAGAGTGTGAAGAGAGCAACTACAAGCAGACCAGGAGTGAGGGGAGAGAGAGAGGCCAACGAAGTCTTGTTTAGATCTGGAGAGGGTGAGAGAGTGTGAAGAGAGCAACTACAAGCAGACCAGTAGTGAGGGGAGAGAGAGAGGCCAACGAAGTCTTGTTTAGATCTGGAGAGGGTGAGAGAGTGTGAAGAGAGCAACTACAAACGCTGACGCTCCAGCGTGTATATATATACTGGAGAGAGTGTGAAGAGTGCAAACCCTAGAAAACAAGAGTCGAGGCTGCAGCTGATCGTATAGCTCCATATCCGTCCATTTTGAGCAGTCAAAGAATCCTCCTGGCAGGAATTATTCTCAAGTGTAGTTATTGAACCCGAGACCTCAAGTTTGATGAGCGAACAGGCTAACCAGCTACACAACCCTCCCGTTATGTTCAGCGAGAGGAAAATAACCTTTTATACATTCTTGCATTCATGTGACAAGCATGCCGTGTTTTTTTGTGGGAGTCATTGGGATTTAAATCATAATCATGTGGCTTTGGTGGTAAGACTATCCATAGTGGTGCGGAAATAATGCAGCCTTAGTCACCTTACCTCTCTCCACATAGTACGTTGGGTCCCACCAGTCAGAGGGTGAAACAAACAAATTAAAAAAATTTAAAAGCGCGAGCGTTGTATCTTACCTCACACATCTCGCTACTGCTCGGGAACACTGTCCAATTGACCCCTCTGTTCGCTCACGTACTATTTTAAGTGAATCCTTATTATAACATGCACACAATTTTGGGCACTTGTATTTGACCTAAGTCAGTGTGCCACCGTATCTCATATGACTCCCCCCGTCTAGGTGTAATAAGTCACGTTAGAAGGTGCAGCGGGACCAAGGTGCAAGCATATTGGAGGAGAAGGAGAAACTTGACTGGTCATTCCTCCAATCAAAGCCCTGATTTCTGTCTCTAAATGCAACAATTAACCCAAACAACTAAGAGATGTCGTTTTAGCTACCAATGCAGGGCCACGTATTAACTCGCATGCAAGCCGACTTTGATTTCTTGACTGATCAATGTGTAGTTGCGCTTCATGCATTGGGTTTCCGGGGGAGATAACAAGGCAGAGTAAGGAGCGTTTGGTTACATTGCTTAGGCTGGTCATAGTGGTGAGTAACTTGGACTAGTAACATGCATATGTTACTAGTCTATGTTACTACTACGTGAAGTTTGCCGTCGGAAGCGAGCCGATCTGGCTCTCCTGAGCTAGCAAGGTTTTTCTAGCCCACCCAAGCTAGCTGGCCCACAAAAGCTAACATATTTTAACAGTTCCAAATGCCTAACCTTGCCCAGCTATGCTATAAGCTGTTCTTGCTAAGGAGCCAAACGCTCCCTAGGTAACAACGCTTGCTAGCAACGAGGCCATGAGGGGATTGAGATGCGAAGTTAATGGACGATGCCTAAACATTTTGGGAATATCTGATTTCCGTAAGATGACTTAACACCTAGACGGAGGGAGTACTACTCCTCAGTCCAGGTTTGATGGAATATCCGTCACCTCTTCGCTTCTTGTACATACTCCATTTGTATCTCACTTCCTGTGGGTTCGCACTCGCACGATTTCCCTATTCTATGAACCTGTGTGTGCGTGTGCATGCGTGTGTGTGTGTGTGTGTGTGTTTAATAGCGTGTGTGTGTTAGAGAGAGCGACAGATCGACCTACTCCTACAAAGAGATAGTGCATAGTGTACGATTTTAGCCGCGAGAGTCGGTGCATTCTCTCGTTTCCTGGCGTCCGGTAGGGACAGGTGGACAGCTGCCACGCCCACTCCTGACCAGCCTGGCCCACCCAAAGCCCCTCCATCGCCCGTGTGCGCTTCCCGCCCAGAACGGTCAGCGCTGCTCCACAGAATCGGTGCCGCATTCATGCCCTGGCAGAGCGGATGCGACCTCTCACTAGCACCCGTGTTGAAGGGAGAAGCGGATTCAAGAGTGGTGGTTGCTTCGTCCGTCCAACTTACTGCTGGGTCTATGTGATTTGACGACTCATTGGTCATTATTACTGAGGTGGTAGGACTGCTGGATGTCCCACGCTTTCGGCGAAGGAGGTACTACTAGATTACAATTTTCTCCATTCTTATGGCGGAGGAGTGCAAGAGCAGTGAAAACACGTAGGCTCAGTGATTACATGGCCCACCTCACACTATCACCATATTTTGTAGACACCGTGCGACACCTAACTCTTTACATAGTACTCCCTCCGTTCCTAAATATAAAGTCTTTGTAGAGATTTCACTAGGTGGACTACATATGGAACAAAATGAATGAATCTACACTTAAAATGCATCTATATACATTTGCATGTGGTTCATGGTGAAATCTCTACAAATACTTATATTTAGGAATGGAGGAAGTACTAGTATAGTACGTACTATAATTTATCAGGGAGATAGTACAATGCTATGAAGCTTCCAGCTTCTGTTACATGTATCTTGCGTCCAAGGTTGCCCGTTGCAACATTTCATCAAATAAAAAGGAGACTAACATGCATGCTATTGCATCTCAATGATTGACAGATCATAGCAAATATGTACTCCCTCCGTTCCAAAATAAGTGTGTCAACTTTACTAGCAAAAGATCCCGTGCGTTGTAATGGGAGAGAAAACATAACACACGCTCTTAACTCAACAACCATCACTCAAGACCACAATAGGTCCATCTCCTTTATTTTTGCGAGGCATCATATTTGTGTTGCCGCTTATCCTCCTTCTCACCCTCGCCGACGATGGCCTCAGTGTTCACACAAAACAACAAAAAACGTGTGTTGAATATGGTTAATCTTAAGGCGTCTCTCTCCCTCTCTCCTCTCTCTCTCTCTCTCTCTCTCTCTCGCTTTCTCTCACTCTCGCGATGAGAAATCTATTATTTCCCCCTGCGACATTTTTCAGAGGTATGCATGTGTAGTTATCGATATTTTCTTTTTCCTATATGGTTATAGTGGGGTGTTTATTTGCAATCTGGATCGCCGCCGGTATGAAAAAAAACGGATCTTGCGCTATAAATTATAAGTTTGCTTCCATAACAATATTTTCAAAATATTTAACAGGTAAAATTAACATCATATTTAGATTCCACCACATTTTTCTAATAAAATTTCATATATAATATGTTAAAATCGAAGTTACGGTTTAAAAGATATAGATAATTTGGAAAATCATTTGGTTTGACTCAAAATATGCCAAATAATATTTAAAAATACTTAACAGGTAAATATAATCTCATATTCATATTCTACATATTTTTCTAATCAAATTTCATATATAACATGTTCAAATTGGAGTTACGGTTTAAAAGATATGGATGATTTTAAAAAGCATTTGTTTGACTTAAATATGATCCGCGGATGAATTACCTAAAACATCAAGGGGGTTTTAAAAAATGTAAAATAACGGTTCGGGTGTGACTTAAATCCGGATGGCGGGTTGATTTGAAGAAAAGACAAGAACTTTTGTGTAAAATACGAAAATAATGATTCGTTTTAACTTAAAACAGGATAGCGGGTTGAATTCTCTGAAATAGAGGGTCTTTTCTGAAAAATGCCATGACGGACGAAAGAAAACCAATTTGCTTTATTATTAGGTAAAGATGCAGGGGGTGTTTGTTTCCAGGGAATTTTTAGTGTAGGGACTAGAAAAAGTCCCTCTTAGAGACTTTTTAACCAAACAGGAGGGACTACGACGGACTAAAACTTGCTTTTTGGGACTTAATGAAGAAGACTCTCAAGGAGAGTCTTTTTTGGGACTTTTCCAACAATGCCCCTCCCTGCACCCATTGCCCCGCCGCCCCATGGCGTTGTTTGGTTGTTATTTTTCTGTATACTAGGGGTAACATGGTCATTCAATAACCTCTAGGGAGGGACTAGGGACTTTTTAGTCCCTGAAAACAAACAGGGAGTGACTTTTTAAGGAGTAGGGACTTTTTAGTTGGGACTAGAAAAAGTCCTAGGACTTATGAACCAAACATGGCCTCAATATGGACTACATACGGAGCAAAAGGAGTGAATCTACACTCTAAAATACGTCTATATACATCAGTGTTTGGAGTATGTACTAGTAGTTCATATTGAAATCTACTAAAGGACATATATATTCCAAACAATATGATAATATCTCTAACCAAGGTGGTAGGGACAAGGAGTAAACGGAGGGAGTAGTAACATTTTCTCCTCGTCCTGCGAGCCACCGCACGCGTGGGCGAGGGAGCAGGCGTAAGGCGTACAATACTATTGCTAGTAAGCAAGCTTCACCTCATCCTACGAGCCACCGCACCCGTGGGCGGGGGAGACGGTGTACTAAGCAAGCTTCTCCTCGTTGTGTGAGTTGACGGGACACATCAAAAGTACTCCAATGTGTATAGAACCTTGCCTCTAAGGTAGGCCCTGCATGGTTTGCCTCTTTTTTAACATAACACGTCAAGTCGCAATTTGTTTGTTCACCTGTGGTAGACGATCCTCCCTCCATCTAGTGGACAACCAGTACACGTGTTAAATTACCACGTGGGCTGCCTTTTCATACAGAAATGAGCTCCACCGTGTACCCGCGTGGGTGTGGTTGGGAAAGAGACAGGAGTACGTGCGCCGTGCGTGCACCTCTTCTCTTCATGCACGCCCCCACCTACATGGTTGTGTGAGAGAGATACAAACCTAGACAAATGGCTTGTGCGTTCGTGAGTGTTTTTTTTGGGGGGGGGGAGGTTGATTCCGTGAATGTATTTGTGGGAATGTGTCGATGACATCTCAAACAAATTTTTGCATGCAATGTGTGTGAAATGGAGGCCTGTCCATATCATATATATACAGGGCGGGGTGATCCATGAGAAGAGAGGGAGGGGTCATAGATATCGATAGAGTCGAAGAGAGGATCAAGTGGGTGGGTGCGAGATCGATGAAGAGATCCATCGAAATTGTGCGTGTGTGCAAGACAAAGATATAGGGCGACTGACCTACCGGAACGTTAGAGGGCATAGGTGTGACGCCCGGATAATTAAGCTACAGTAACCCTCTGCTAAGGATGCCACGTCCCCTCGGTTACTGTTGATAAACTCGAGTTAGTTCAAAAACGATTCAAATTTAAATTTAAAATATAGGCAAACAGTAAAAGTTTCCAAACATTAAAACTAAAATGCTCTAGACGTGCCAAATAATGCATAGGTAATTATGGTTAAGAAACCCCATTTTTATAAAATATTTAAATACCCTTAGGTGAATAAAACAGTAGCAAAAACCAATATACAAATGCTTTTATAATTAACAAAATACTAAACTAAATAGCTTTGGGGTAAAACCTTTTTGTTGTAGGGGATTTTAATGTATTACTAAATTAGGGATTATTTTAATATTAGTTAAAAACTAAATGAAAAAGAAACTAGAAATAAAACAGAAAAGGGAAAAACTAAACTAACAAAAAAAAAGAGAAAGCCCCCCCCCCCCCCCGCTGGGCCAAGTGGCCCAGCTGGCCTCAGCCGCCCGAACGGGCCGTCCCCCCCGGCCCAGCCGGCCCCCCCCACACCCCTATAACCCCCACCTTGGTCAACCGAAACCCTAGCCGCCACCCACTCGTCCCCCACTCCCCTCGCTCCTTCCCCCCCCCCCACGAATGGATCTGGATCGGGGGGGCAACCGACGCCCCCGACCCCTCCCGCTGCCGTTGCGCGCCATGGCCCCGCCGCCATCGCCGCCTAGACCCCGTCGCTCGCCTCCCCGTCCTCACCCCCTTCCCGATCCAGAACGGGATCGGGGCACGACCCCGCCGCCTCGTCAACACCCGCCCTCGCCTGACGCTCCCCGGATCCCGTCGCCGGAACCACGCCGCTCGCCTCTCCGTCGTCGACGCGACCCCGTCCTCCTCCCTACCGGCCTGCCTCCCCATCGCGCGTCGTCCCCGTCGACTTCCCCAAGCCCCGCTGCCTTTGACCCCACGAATCCGTGGTGAGGCCCCGGCCTCTCTTCCTCGTTGCTCCTCGCACCGTCCCGCAGCCGTGCACGCGCCGCCCGGTGCTCGTGCTCGCGGTGAGCACGCGCGCACCCGCGCGCCAGCCTCGCTTCGCTGGCGATGCCGTCCAGATGCCGCACGCCTTCCCGCGCCGCTACCCCACTGCTGCGCGCCTGCTCCGCTCCTGTCTGCAGCGCCGCCGCGCTTGGAGCTCCGCTCCCTGGCCCCTGCCTGCTGCACTCGCGTCTACCTGCCGCTACTGCGCCCCCCTTGCTGTGCGCTGCCGCGGCCACTACAACCGGCGCCCCGCCCCGCTCCCTCACTCACTGCGCGCCCTGGCCGCGCTGGCTTCGCCCAGCCGTGCCCGCGCTAGGCTAGCGCGCCCCAGCCGCCTGCCTCGGTCGCGGCCACCTTCACGGTTGCCGGCGCCAGCCCGCAAGCCCCCCCGTTTTCGCTTGCTGCCCCGTAGCGCCCTGCCGGGCGGGCGGGCACTCGTCGCCAGCCCCGCACTCCATCCCCTGCGCCACCCACGCCGCCGCGCCGTCGGCCATCGCGGCCGCCGTGACTTGGCCTCGCCCCGCCACTCCCTGCGGGCGAGCACCCGCACAGGCGCCTGTAGCGCCTGCACACCCGCATCGGCCCCTGGGGCCTATGACAGATGGGCCCCATGCCCAGAATGTTTTAATAATAATAATAAAAAAGAATTAAAAAATAATAATAAAAATAATTAAATAAATAATTATTATTAAATTAATTAATTAATTAAAGAATTAATTAAATTAAATTAACTAATCTTGATTAGATTAACCTAATTACTAGTTAACTTAATTAACCCCTGATTAGCCTAATCAATCAATGACATGCGGGACCCACGCGTCAGTTTGACCCAGTCAACACCCTGTTGACTGCTGATGTCATGCTGACGTCAGCGTACACTATTCTGGATAATGTTAATTCAACTATTAATTAATAGATTAGAAAATGATTTAAAATCTTTAAAAATTAATATAAAATAATCCGTAGCTCGGATGAAAATACTTTCTACATGAAAGATGCTCAGATCGACGAGACGAATCCGGATACGCAGCCCGTTCGTCCGCCACGCATCTCTAGCATAGCGAACACGCAACTTTCCTCCTCCGGTTCATCTGTCCGAAAATGTGAAACACCGGGAATACTTTCCCGGATGTTTCCCCCCTTCGCCGGTATCACCTATCCCTGCGTTAGGTCACCCCTAGCACAACGTATTGCCGCGTCTTGCTTTGTGTTACATTTGATTGCTCTGTTATTTATTTTGTTCCCCCTCCGTTACTTCTTTTCGGTAGACTACGAGACTGACGCTGCTGCTGGTACCCCGATCGACTACGGTGTTGACGACCCCTCCTTGTCTGAGCAACCAGGCAAGCCCCCCCTTTGATCACCAAATATCGCCTACTCTTCTCTATACTTCTTGCATTAGAGTAGCGTAGCATGTTACTGCTTCCCGTTAATCCTATACTGATGCATAGCCTGTCCTTGCTACTACTGTTGATACCTTTACCTGCAATCCTAATGCTTAGTATAGGATGCTAGTTTATCATCAGTGGCCCTACATTCTTGTCCGTCTGCTGTGCTATACTATCGGGCCGTGATCACTCGGGAGGTGATCACGGGTATATACTATATAATTTATACATGATACATGTGGTGACTAAAGACGGGTCGGCTCGTAGGAGCACCCGCGAGTGGATCTTTGAGGCGGAGCGGCAGGGCAGGTTCCGACCACCTAGGAGAGAGGTGGGCCTGGCCCTGGTCGGCGTTCACGGATACTTAACACGCTTAACGAGATCTGGGTATTTGATCTGAGTCTGGCCATTTGGTCTATACACACTAACCATCTACGCGGGAGTAGTTATGGGTATCCTGGCGTCGTGGTATCAGCCGAAGCCTTCGTGACGTCAGCGACTGAGTGGCGCGCGCCGGATTGGACTGGAAGGCCACTAGGCTAGGTCTGCTTTCGGCCGCGTTCGCAACGTGCAGGTGTGCTAAGGGCGATGGGCCCAGACCCCTGGGCGCTTAGGTTTAGACCGGCGTGCTGACCTCTCTGTTGTGCCTAGGTGGGGCTGCGACGTGTTGATCTTCCGAGGCCGGGCATGACCCAGGAAAGTGTGTCCGGCCAAATGGGATCGAGCGTGTTGGGGTATGTGGTGCACCCCTGCAGGGAAGTTAATCTATTCGAATAGCCGTGATCTTCGGTAACAGGACGACTTGGAGTTGTACCTTGACCTTATGACAACTAGAACCGGATACTTAATAAAACACACCCTTCCAAGTGCCAGATACAACCGGTGGTCGCTCTCTCACAGGGCGACGAGGGGAGGATCATCGGTTAGGATTATGCTATGCGATGCTACCTGGAGGACTTCATTCTACTCTCTTCTACATGTTGCAAGACGGAGGCTGCCAGAAGCGTAGTCTTCGAAAGGATTAGTTATCCCCCTCTTATTCTGGCATTCTGCAGTTCAGTTCACATATGATACCCTTACTCCATTTGATACCCATGCATATGTAGTGTAGCTCCTTGCTTGCGAGTATTTTGGATGAGTACTCACGGTTGCTTTCTCCCTCCTTTCCCCCTTTCCTTCTTCCTGGTTGTCGCAACCAGATGTTGGAGCCCAGGATCCAGACGCCACCGTCGACGACGACTCCTACTACACCGGAGGTGCCTACTACTACGTGATGCCCGCTGACGACGATCAGGAGTAGTTAGGAGGATCCCAGGCAGGAGGCCTGCGCCTCTTTCGATCTGTATCCCAGTTTGTGCTAGCCATCTTATGGCAACTTGTTTAACTTATGTCTGTACTCAGATATTGTTGCTTCCGCTGACTCGTCTATGATCGAGCTCTTGTATTCGAGCCCTCGAGGCCCCTGGCTTGTAATATGATGCTTGTATGACTTATTTTATTTGTAGAGTTGTGTTGTGATATCCTCCCGTGAGTCCCTGATCTTGATCGTACATGTTTGCGTGTATGATTAGTGTACGATTGAATCGGGGGCGTCACAAGTTGGTATCAGAGCCGACTGTCTGTAGGAACCCCCCCTTCCACACTCCTTGGCTGAAGTCGAGTCTAGACATGGCAAAAACTTTTACTAACATGGCTGTGTGCCTTACGGGCCCACGTCGCCATCTGGGTGGTATTAGGATCTTTTACTCCTCGATCCTTACTCTGGGACTCTGAACTCTCTTCTATTCGGGTTAAATGAATTTTGATAAATCTAACATTAGGATCTCGTTATCACTTTCTCCGGAGAGCCCTTCATTACAGATGATCGACTACCTCAACAGAAGATTCTGATAATACTCTCCGATGTTCTCCCGAAACTTTGTGCCATTGCTTTTGCAATTCCCTACCACCGAAAAATCCCTATGGATAAATACTTACACCTGTCGTTCTTACTTTTATTCCCAGTTAGTATTATTATTACAAGATACCCCGAAATACTCGTCGTTGTTTCGATAATCCTTTGAGCTTACCGCCTTGCTGTTCTTTGTCACCTGAATACCCCTACGGATAATTCTCGCACTTATTGAGTATCCGCTCATCCCCCAGTTGTTCATGTGTTTCACAATGGTCATCGAAATACCATTCGGTCTTCCGAAAATCCTCAGGAGCCTTTTGCTCTTGAAATTCTTGCTTACTTGCATTATGGTTAATCCCATAAGTATAATAATCTTATGGGCAGCCTTTGTCACTATCATTTTAAGTCCGTTGATTCTATATGTGTGTGAATGCACGCAATCATCAGTTGATCCTTATAAATTATCTTCCGGCTCAGACGTCTTTCGAACATGAGCTGGTTCTTGGCCAATCAGACTGCCATCGATCTTACCCCTAAGTCTAGTTGACTTATCCATCCTTGATCAGAGCTTTTGCTCCTGATCCCTTGATTTGAAAATCATAATTACTTTGCTATTTAGATGTTGAATTATTCAAATGTTCTATAAATCGATGCATTTGCATTCTTCCTCCTCTGATTGGGTATTGATACTCACATCAGCTCCCTTGTGGATCGCCATATCCACTGTTGGATTATTATCCGACAGCGTCCTTCATATTCAATAACCTTGTGAGCCTTCCCACGGATACATAATGCCTTTGGTAAATGGTATCATCTACTTTCTCAACCTTGCTCTACTTTCAAGCTTGTGATATTTACTCTTGAAACTTGTGGTACATGTTTCTAAGAAGCCCCTATGGGTTGAACATATGCCTTCTCTAAACTGTGTGAACTCGAAAGCTTTCACGAGTCATACACCTCTAGTATTTTGCCAGATAAAATTTCAAACACTACAACTTCTTCGAAAGTGAGAAGTGAATGAAAGGTTATGCATTGGAGAAGTGGGAGTCGACCTTGAGCCTTGCGTTCATGCCCATGGGCCCGATGTGGAACTTTTCTTTGAAGCTTCTTGTAAATGATAATAATCCCCTTGTTATAAGTTCGTCCTGTAACTATATTTGGTCCTTTACAATCATGGATCCGACCATATTTTCTCCTTAATACCATCTCTCGGACAAGTTGAAGTACTTGTCTTGTGCAGATCATTGCACTTGACCTACCTTTACTTTGATCTACCATCGTGTATTACACTCTGGTATCTCAAGAATATCATAGAACTGCATAACATCTTATGGGTTCTTCATCAACTATTATTTCTCACCGATTCCAATTTTCCTGGGTTCTGGGTTGTCGTCAACCGAGGACACCAATAAGTGGATCAATTCCGCACTCTGATTCAATAACTCTTAAGTAATTGTTGTTGCTTATGAGTTAATAATCATTTAAGTCATTCCTAGCCTGATCGGCTATATCATCATTGTGCTAAATTTTAACTGTGCTACCTGATTCTTCTTCATGGAGCACAATTCTCGATGATGAGCTAAGCTTACGTCGATTTTCCTCATCATATCATTTCGGATTGAACCGCAAGCTTGATTTTGAGTTTGTGTCGTAACCATGGTTCCAATAACCTTCCGCTTATCATTCGTTTGACTAGATGTCATCACCGATTGATTACATCTTCATGTAATCTCTCGGCAAATGTGTCGTGATCATCATCAACATTCCGAGATCTTCCAAGATATCAATTGAGTTCATGATGAAGAAATACCATCCTTGCCCTCGATGATTTGTGTTACCATCGACCACTTTATTGACTTCCCTCCAACACAAACTTGTTCGTGTTTTGTGTTATACCTTGATTTCCTTGCTATCCAGCATTTGTTCTTCTTCACCTTGGAGTATTACCATCTTTAATGTCAAGAAAGTCATGAGAATTTCACCACCTCTTAAGGATTCCTGATACAGGTAATACTTCTCACCATCACCTTTCTTTCTTGGTCTCTGTATTGTTTCTAACCGGAATACCGACTAATGGTCTATGTTGTGCAAATTCTAAACTTCTAGCAACCCTATTGCTTTGAAGTTATTGGTCTACAGTTTCATTCTAAGTCTATTGCTTATTGAATCATCATTCGAACATTGATCGTGCTACCTAGTCCAGATTCCTGGGTGCACCCTTCTATCATTGTTCAGTTGTGTATGTTTCCCTAGAGCATACATCATTATATCATTTGAATTGACTAGTGTCATCTTCTTGTTCACATTATTGTGGAAAGCCATCCATTTGAAATTCACGATGAATTGTCGCTGAGCCCATCAGCCACCTTCTCATCCCCTCCTTGGTTTAATGATGAACTATTATTCCAGGAACCCTCTCCCATGGTTCATTTCCCGAGAATCTTGCAATGTCATTTCGACTATTTGTGTTGCACCTTTTCTTCTCAGACATCCTGAGTCTGAGGTATCCTGACACCAATTAGACCTGCACCTCGGTCAGATATGATGGTTGGAACATATTTCCAAGAGTTATAACATTGGTCTTTAACCCGGTAAGGTGATTCGTGCCTAGCACACCTGGTCGGAGGCCCTATTGTTATAGTTCCCCTTTTAGCAAGGTTACCCCTTCTTCCGTGGGAAACTGTAAGATTTATTCTACAAGTTATTCCTGATGGATCCTTTTTGTTTCCAAAGTCTGATTTTCACCTGTTGACCATGTCAATGCTATCTCGAAGCATGTCTGTGGTACTTCGATTTTTAATAAGAGCATTTGAAGCCCAATGCTAAATGTTTCTTGCTCAATTATCCAAACACCGTTGTATGGGTAATGTCTTGAAATTCCTCTCCCCTTACCTACTTTCTATCCTGTCATGGATATCATGCTTTGATTGTTCTTGGGAAGGATATACCCTTGAAGATGTGTTTAAACACATTATCCTTTCCATTGACCTGATTAATCTGGTACATATGTTTTCCTTTCCATTGTTTGGTTTAATCTTCCTTGTGATCTATATGATCTAAGCAGTAATATTCTCCTGCTTTTGTAAGCACCTCGGTGTACGACTCTGTTAGTAAGAACCTGTTACTATTGTTGATGACATTTCGGTATCCACCGATGGACGAGAACTTTGCCTAATGGTCCGCCTTGTTCAACGAGCAGGAAAATGGTTCTCTTCATCCCTCGCCCTTGGTACCGCTGTTGTTGCCGACATAACTGACAGGCTATCCTCTGACCTGCCTTGCTTACATGATCGTGCAAGATGTCAGCCCCCTTTTCTACTTTGAACCACATGGTGGGCCCATAACCCACAGTTTCTATAGGATCGAAACCTGACTCTCCTATACACCCTGTTGCCAAAGTTATTCCTAGAGCTTGACTTCGAATGTAATTTGCGAGCCACCTTCCTAGTGATCAATTCTGGTATCGGACAAAATACTTATTTCCGTTGCTCTGAACCCCATTCACACTCTGTTTCAGGCAATGAACGATTGCCTATCCGCTTGAAACTTCTTATTGCACCGTCATACTTTGCTCTCGATGTGTTTCATTTGTTCAACTCGAGAGATACTCATATTTTCATACTTGGGAAACCCCTAGAAGATTTTCCCTTATAACATCCTATCGTTGTAGAGCTGCCCCTTACCTATTCGTAAGTACGATGGAGATCCCGAAGAAAGGATGACAATTGATCATGGTGACTTGAAGCAGTGAAATGAAGACATCAACGAAAGGGATCAACCTCTTAGAAAGGGCAGCCAAGACCGAGAAGACTCGTTAGTTTTTTTTTATTTCGTAACCAGCCCTTTCCCCCTTACTCTACCTCCTAAATCTTGGGACGAGATTTCTTGTAGTGGAGGAGAATTGTGACGCCCGGATAATTAAGCTACAGTAACCCTCTGCTAAGGATGCCACGTCCCCTCGGTTACTGTTGATAAACTCGAGTTAGTTCAAAAACGATTCAAATTTAAATTTAAAATATAGGCAAACAGTAAAAGTTTCCAAACATTAAAACTAAAATGCTCTAGACGTGCCAAATAATGCATAGGTAATTATGGTTAAGAAACCCCATTTTTATAAAATATTTAAATACCCTTAGGTGAATAAAACAGTAGCAAAAACCAATATACAAATGCTTTTATAATTAACAAAATACTAAACTAAATAGCTTTGGGGTAAAACCTTTTTGTTGTAGGGGATTTTAATGTATTACTAAATTAGGGATTATTTTAATATTAGTTAAAAACTAAATGAAAAAGAAACTAGAAATAAAACAGAAAAGGGAAAAACTAAACTAACAAAAAAAAAGAGAAAGCCCCCCCCCCGCTGGGCCAAGTGGCCCAGCTGGCCTCAGCCGCCCGAACGGGCCGTCCCCCCCGGCCCAGCCGGCCCCCCCCACACCCCTATAACCCCCACCTTGGTCAACCGAAACCCTAGCCGCCACCCACTCGTCCCCCACTCCCCTCGCTCCTTCCCCCCCCCCCACGAACGGATCTGGATCGGGGGGGCAACCGACGCCCCCGACCCCTCCCGCTGCCGTTGCGCGCCATGGCCCCGCCGCCGTCGCCGCCTAGACCCCGTCGCTCGCCTCCCCGTCCTCACCCCCTTCCCGATCCAGAACGGGATCGGGGCACGACCCCGCCGCCTCGTCAACACCCGCCCTCGCCTGACGCTCCCCGGATCCCGTCGCCGGAACCACGCCGCTCGCCTCTCCGTCGTCGACGCGACCCCGTCCTCCTCCCTACCGGCCTGCCTCCCCATCGCGCGTCGTCCCCGTCGACTTCCCCAAGCCCCGCTGCCTTTGACCCCACGAATCCGTGGTGAGGCCCCGGCCTCTCTTCCTCGTTGCTCCTCGCACCGTCCCGCAGCCGTGCACGCGCCGCCCGGTGCTCGTGCTCGCGGTGAGCACGCGCGCACCCGCGCGCCAGCCTCGCTTCGCTGGCGATGCCGTCCAGATGCCGCACGCCTTCCCGCGCCGCTACCCCACTGCTGCGCGCCTGCTCCGCTCCTGTCTGCAGCGCCGCCGCGCTTGGAGCTCCGCTCCCTGGCCCCTGCCTGCTGCACTCGCGTCTACCTGCCGCTACTGCGCCCCCCTTGCTGTGCGCTGCCGCGGCCACTACAACCGGCGCCCCGCCCCGCTCCCTCACTCACTGCGCGCCCTGGCCGCGCTGGCTTCGCCCAGCCGTGCCCGCGCTAGGCTAGCGCGCCCCAGCCGCCTGCCTCGGTCGCGGCCACCTCCACGGTTGCCGGCGCCAGCCCGCAAGCCCCCCCGTTTTCGCTTGCTGCCCCGTAGCGCCCTGCCGGGCGGGCGGGCACTCGTCGCCAGCCCCGCACTCCATCCCCTGCGCCACCCACGCCGCCGCGCCGTCGGCCATCGCGGCCGCCGTGACTTGGCCTCGCCCCGCCACTCCCTGCGGGCGAGCACCCGCACAGGCGCCTGTAGCGCCTGCACACCCGCATCGGCCCCTGGGGCCTATGACAGATGGGCCCCATGCCCAGAATGTTTTAATAATAATAATAAAAAAGAATTAAAAAATAATAATAAAAATAATTAAATAAATAATTATTATTAAATTAATTAATTAATTAAAGAATTAATTAAATTAAATTAACTAATCTTGATTAGATTAACCTAATTACTAGTTAACTTAATTAACCCCTGATTAGCCTAATCAATCAATGACATGCGGGACCCACGCGTCAGTTTGACCCAGTCAACACCCTGTTGACTGCTGATGTCATGCTGACGTCAGCGTACACTATTCTGGATAATGTTAATTCAACTATTAATTAATAGATTAGAAAATGATTTAAAATCTTTAAAAATTAATATAAAATAATCCGTAGCTCGGATGAAAATACTTTCTACATGAAAGATGCTCAGATCGACGAGACGAATCCGGATACGCAGCCCGTTCGTCCGCCACGCATCTCTAGCATAGCGAACACGCAACTTTCCTCCTCCGGTTCATCTGTCCGAAAATGTGAAACACCGGGAATACTTTCCCGGATGTTTCCCCCCTTCGCCGGTATCACCTATCCCTGCGTTAGGTCACCCCTAGCACAACGTATTGCCGCGTCTTGCTTTGTGTTACATTTGATTGCTCTGTTATTTATTTTGTTCCCCCTCCGTTACTTCTTTTCGGTAGACTACGAGACTGACGCTGCTGCTGGTACCCCGATCGACTACGGTGTTGACGACCCCTCCTTGTCTGAGCAACCAGGCAAGCCCCCCCTTTGATCACCAAATATCGCCTACTCTTCTCTATACTTCTTGCATTAGAGTAGCGTAGCATGTTACTGCTTCCCGTTAATCCTATACTGATGCATAGCCTGTCCTTGCTACTACTGTTGATACCTTTACCTGCAATCCTAATGCTTAGTATAGGATGCTAGTTTATCATCAGTGGCCCTACATTCTTGTCCGTCTGCTGTGCTATACTATCGGGCCGTGATCACTCGGGAGGTGATCACGGGTATATACTATATAATTTATACATGATACATGTGGTGACTAAAGACGGGTCGGCTCGTAGGAGCACCCGCGAGTGGATCTTTGAGGCGGAGCGGCAGGGCAGGTTCCGACCACCTAGGAGAGAGGTGGGCCTGGCCCTGGTCGGCGTTCACGGATACTTAACACGCTTAACGAGATCTGGGTATTTGATCTGAGTCTGGCCATTTGGTCTATACACACTAACCATCTACGCGGGAGTAGTTATGGGTATCCTGGCGTCGTGGTATCAGCCGAAGCCTTCGTGACGTCAGCGACTGAGTGGCGCGCGCCGGATTGGACTGGAAGGCCACTAGGCTAGGTCTGCTTTCGGCCGCGTTCGCAACGTGCAGGTGTGCTAAGGGCGATGGGCCCAGACCCCTGGGCGCTTAGGTTTAGACCGGCGTGCTGACCTCTCTGTTGTGCCTAGGTGGGGCTGCGACGTGTTGATCTTCCGAGGCCGGGCATGACCCAGGAAAGTGTGTCCGGCCAAATGGGATCGAGCGTGTTGGGGTATGTGGTGCACCCCTGCAGGGAAGTTAATCTATTCGAATAGCCGTGATCTTCGGTAACAGGACGACTTGGAGTTGTACCTTGACCTTATGACAACTAGAACCGGATACTTAATAAAACACACCCTTCCAAGTGCCAGATACAACCGGTGGTCGCTCTCTCACAGGGCGACGAGGGGAGGATCATCGGTTAGGATTATGCTATGCGATGCTACCTGGAGGACTTCATTCTACTCTCTTCTACATGTTGCAAGACGGAGGCTGCCAGAAGCGTAGTCTTCGAAAGGATTAGTTATCCCCCTCTTATTCTGGCATTCTGCAGTTCAGTTCACATATGATACCCTTACTCCATTTGATACCCATGCATATGTAGTGTAGCTCCTTGCTTGCGAGTATTTTGGATGAGTACTCACGGTTGCTTTCTCCCTCCTTTCCCCCTTTCCTTCTTCCTGGTTGTCGCAACCAGATGTTGGAGCCCAGGATCCAGACGCCACCGTCGACGACGACTCCTACTACACCGGAGGTGCCTACTACTACGTGATGCCCGCTGACGACGATCAGGAGTAGTTAGGAGGATCCCAGGCAGGAGGCCTGCGCCTCTTTCGATCTGTATCCCAGTTTGTGCTAGCCATCTTATGGCAACTTGTTTAACTTATGTCTGTACTCAGATATTGTTGCTTCCGCTGACTCGTCTATGATCGAGCTCTTGTATTCGAGCCCTCGAGGCCCCTGGCTTGTAATATGATGCTTGTATGACTTATTTTATTTGTAGAGTTGTGTTGTGATATCCTCCCGTGAGTCCCTGATCTTGATCGTACATGTTTGCGTGTATGATTAGTGTACGATTGAATCGGGGGCGTCACAAGTTGGTATCAGAGCCGACTGTCTGTAGGAACCCCCCCTTCCACACTCCTTGGCTGAAGTCGAGTCTAGACATGGCAAAAACTTTTACTAACATGGCTGTGTGCCTTACGGGCCCACGTCGCCATCTGGGTGGTATTAGGATCTTTTACTCCTCGATCCTTACTCTGGGACTCTGAACTCTCTTCTATTCGGGTTAAATGAATTTTGATAAATCTAACATTAGGATCTCGTTATCACTTTCTCCGGAGAGCCCTTCATTACAGATGATCGACTACCTCAACAGAAGATTCTGATAATACTCTCCGATGTTCTCCCGAAACTTTGTGCCATTGCTTTTGCAATTCCCTACCACCGAAAAATCCCTATGGATAAATACTTACACCTGTCGTTCTTACTTTTATTCCCAGTTAGTATTATTATTACAAGATACCCCGAAATACTCGTCGTTGTTTCGATAATCCTTTGAGCTTACCGCCTTGCTGTTCTTTGTCACCTGAATACCCCTACGGATAATTCTCGCACTTATTGAGTATCCGCTCATCCCCCAGTTGTTCATGTGTTTCACAATGGTCATCGAAATACCATTCGGTCTTCCGAAAATCCTCAGGAGCCTTTTGCTCTTGAAATTCTTGCTTACTTGCATTATGGTTAATCCCATAAGTATAATAATCTTATGGGCAGCCTTTGTCACTATCATTTTAAGTCCGTTGATTCTATATGTGTGTGAATGCACGCAATCATCAGTTGATCCTTATAAATTATCTTCCGGCTCAGACGTCTTTCGAACATGAGCTGGTTCTTGGCCAATCAGACTGCCATCGATCTTACCCCTAAGTCTAGTTGACTTATCCATCCTTGATCAGAGCTTTTGCTCCTGATCCCTTGATTTGAAAATCATAATTACTTTGCTATTTAGATGTTGAATTATTCAAATGTTCTATAAATCGATGCATTTGCATTCTTCCTCCTCTGATTGGGTATTGATACTCACATCAGCTCCCTTGTGGATCGCCATATCCACTGTTGGATTATTATCCGACAGCGTCCTTCATATTCAATAACCTTGTGAGCCTTCCCACGGATACATAATGCCTTTGGTAAATGGTATCATCTACTTTCTCAACCTTGCTCTACTTTCAAGCTTGTGATATTTACTCTTGAAACTTGTGGTACATGTTTCTAAGAAGCCCCTATGGGTTGAACATATGCCTTCTCTAAACTGTGTGAACTCGAAAGCTTTCACGAGTCATACACCTCTAGTATTTTGCCAGATAAAATTTCAAACACTACAACTTCTTCGAAAGTGAGAAGTGAATGAAAGGTTATGCATTGGAGAAGTGGGAGTCGACCTTGAGCCTTGCGTTCATGCCCATGGGCCCGATGTGGAACTTTTCTTTGAAGCTTCTTGTAAATGATAATAATCCCCTTGTTATAAGTTCGTCCTGTAACTATATTTGGTCCTTTACAATCATGGATCCGACCATATTTTCTCCTTAATACCATCTCTCGGACAAGTTGAAGTACTTGTCTTGTGCATATCATTGCACTTGACCTACCTTTACTTTGATCTACCATCGTGTATTACACTCTGGTATCTCAAGAATATCATAGAACTGCATAACATCTTATGGGTTCTTCATCAACTATTATTTCTCACCGATTCCAATTTTCCTGGGTTCTGGGTTGTCGTCAACCGAGGACACCAATAAGTGGATCAATTCCGCACTCTGATTCAATAACTCTTAAGTAATTGTTGTTGCTTATGAGTTAATAATCATTTAAGTCATTCCTAGCCTGATCGGCTATATCATCATTGTGCTAAATTTTAACTGTGCTACCTGATTCTTCTTCATGGAGCACAATTCTCGATGATGAGCTAAGCTTACGTCGATTTTCCTCATCATATCATTTCGGATTGAACCGCAAGCTTGATTTTGAGTTTGTGTCGTAACCATGGTTCCAATAACCTTCCGCTTATCATTCGTTTGACTAGATGTCATCACCGATTGATTACATCTTCATGTAATCTCTCGGCAAATGTGTCGTGATCATCATCAACATTCCGAGATCTTCCAAGATATCAATTGAGTTCATGATGAAGAAATACCATCCTTGCCCTCGATGATTTGTGTTACCATCGACCACTTTATTGACTTCCCTCCAACACAAACTTGTTCGTGTTTTGTGTTATACCTTGATTTCCTTGCTATCCAGCATTTGTTCTTCTTCACCTTGGAGTATTACCATCTTTAATGTCAAGAAAGTCATGAGAATTTCACCACCTCTTAAGGATTCCTGATACAGGTAATACTTCTCACCATCACCTTTCTTTCTTGGTCTCTGTATTGTTTCTAACCGGAATACCGACTAATGGTCTATGTTGTGCAAATTCTAAACTTCTAGCAACCCTATTGCTTTGAAGTTATTGGTCTACAGTTTCATTCTAAGTCTATTGCTTATTGAATCATCATTCGAACATTGATCGTGCTACCTAGTCCAGATTCCTGGGTGCACCCTTCTATCATTGTTCAGTTGTGTATGTTTCCCTAGAGCATACATCATTATATCATTTGAATTGACTAGTGTCATCTTCTTGTTCACATTATTGTGGAAAGCCATCCATTTGAAATTCACGATGAATTGTCGCTGAGCCCATCAGCCACCTTCTCATCCCCTCCTTGGTTTAATGATGAACTATTATTCCAGGAACCCTCTCCCATGGTTCATTTCCCGAGAATCTTGCAATGTCATTTCGACTATTTGTGTTGCACCTTTTCTTCTCAGACATCCTGAGTCTGAGGTATCCTGACACCAATTAGACCTGCACCTCGGTCAGATATGATGGTTGGAACATATTTCCAAGAGTTATAACATTGGTCTTTAACCCGGTAAGGTGATTCGTGCCTAGCACACCTGGTCGGAGGCCCTATTGTTATAGTTCCCCTTTTAGCAAGGTTACCCCTTCTTCCGTGGGAAACTGTAAGATTTATTCTACAAGTTATTCCTGATGGATCCTTTTTGTTTCCAAAGTCTGATTTTCACCTGTTGACCATGTCAATGCTATCTCGAAGCATGTCTGTGGTACTTCGATTTTTAATAAGAGCATTTGAAGCCCAATGCTAAATGTTTCTTGCTCAATTATCCAAACACCGTTGTATGGGTAATGTCTTGAAATTCCTCTCCCCTTACCTACTTTCTATCCTGTCATGGATATCATGCTTTGATTGTTCTTGGGAAGGATATACCCTTGAAGATGTGTTTAAACACATTATCCTTTCCATTGACCTGATTAATCTGGTACATATGTTTTCCTTTCCATTGTTTGGTTTAATCTTCCTTGTGATCTATATGATCTAAGCAGTAATATTCTCCTGCTTTTGTAAGCACCTCGGTGTACGACTCTGTTAGTAAGAACCTGTTACTATTGTTGATGACATTTCGGTATCCACCGATGGACGAGAACTTTGCCTAATGGTCCGCCTTGTTCAACGAGCAGGAAAATGGTTCTCTTCATCCCTCGCCCTTGGTACCGCTGTTGTTGCCGACATAACTGACAGGCTATCCTCTGACCTGCCTTGCTTACATGATCGTGCAAGATGTCAGCCCCCTTTTCTACTTTGAACCACATGGTGGGCCCATAACCCACAGTTTCTATAGGATCGAAACCTGACTCTCCTATACACCCTGTTGCCAAAGTTATTCCTAGAGCTTGACTTCGAATGTAATTTGCGAGCCACCTTCCTAGTGATCAATTCTGGTATCGGACAAAATACTTATTTCCGTTGCTCTGAACCCCATTCACACTCTGTTTCAGGCAATGAACGATTGCCTATCCGCTTGAAACTTCTTATTGCACCGTCATACTTTGCTCTCGATGTGTTTCATTTGTTCAACTCGAGAGATACTCATATTTTCATACTTGGGAAACCCCTAGAAGATTTTCCCTTATAACATCCTATCGTTGTAGAGCTGCCCCTTACCTATTCGTAAGTACGATGGAGATCCCGAAGAAAGGATGACAATTGATCATGGTGACTTGAAGCAGTGAAATGAAGACATCAACGAAAGGGATCAACCTCTTAGAAAGGGCAGCCAAGACCGAGAAGACTCGTTAGTTTTTTTTATTTCGTAACCAGCCCTTTCCCCCTTACTCTACCTCCTAAATCTTGGGACGAGATTTCTTGTAGTGGAGGAGAATTGTGACGCCCGGATAATTAAGCTACAGTAACCCTCTGCTAAGGATGCCACGTCCCCTCGGTTACTGTTGATAAACTCGAGTTAGTTCAAAAATGATTCAAATTCAAATTTAAAATATAGGCAAACAGTAAAAGTTTCCAAACATTAAAACTAAAATGCTCTAGACGTGCCAAATAATGCATAGGTAATTATGGTTAAGAAACCCCATTTTTATAAAATGTTTAAATACCCTTAGGTGAATAAAACAGTAGCAAAAACCAATATACAAATGCTTTTATAATTAACAAAATACTAAACTAAATAGCTTTGGGGTAAAACCTTTTTGTTGTAGGGGATTTTAATGTATTACTAAATTAGGGATTATTTTAATATTAGTTAAAAACTAAATGAAAAAGAAACTAGAAATAAAACAGAAAAGGGAAAAACTAAACTAACAAAAAAAAAGAGAAAGCCCCCCCCGCTGGGCCAAGTGGCCCAGCTGGCCTCAGCCGCCCGAACGGGCCGCCCCCCCGGCCCAGCCGGCCCCCCCACACACCCCTATAACCCCCACCCTGGTCAACCGAAACCCTAGCCGCCACCCACTCGTCCCCCACTCCCCTCGCTCCTTCCCCCCCCACGAACGGATCTGGATCGGGGGGGCAACCGACGCCCCCGACCCCTCCCGCTGCCGTTGCGCGCCATGGCCCCGCCGCCGTCGCCGCCTAGACCCCGTCGCTCGCCTCCCCGTCCTCACCCCCTTCCCGATCCAGAACGGGATCGGGGCACGACCCCGCCGCCTCGTCAACACCCGCCCTCGCCTGACGCTCCCCGGATCCCGTCGCCGGAACCACGCCGCTCGCCTCTCCGTCGTCGACGCGACCCCGTCCTCCTCCCTACCGGCCTGCCTCCCCATCGCGCGTCGTCCCCGTCGACTTCCCCGAGCCCCGCTGCCTTTGACCCCACGAATCCGTGGTGAGGCCCCGGCCTCTCTTCCTCGTTGCTTCTCGCACCGTCCCGCAGCCGTGCACGCGCCGCCCGGTGCTCGTGCTCGCGGTGAGCACGCGCGCACCCGCGCGCCAGCCTCGCTTCGCTGGCAATGCCGTCCAGATGCCGCACGCCTTCCCGCGCCGCTACCCCACTGCTGCGCGCCTGCTCCGCTCCTGTCTGCAGCGCCGCCGCGCTTGGAGCTTCGCTCCCTGGCCCCTGCCCGCTGCACTCGCGTCTACCTGCCGCTACTGCGCCCCCCCTTGCTGTGCGCTGCCGCGGCCACTACAACCGGCGCCCCGCCCCGCTCCCTCACTCACTGCGCGCCCTGGCCGCGCTGGCTTCGCCCAGCCGTGCCCGCGCTAGGCTAGCGCGCCCCAGCCGCCTGCCTCGGTCGCGGCCACCTCCACGGTTGCCGGCGCCAGCCCGCAAGCCCCCCCGTTTTCGCTTGCTGCCCCGTAGCGCCCTGCCGGGCGGGCGGGCACTCGTCGCCAGCCCCGCACTCCATCCCCTGCGCCACCCACGCCGCCGCGCCGTCGGCCATCGCGGCCGCCGTGACTTGGCCTCGCCCCGCCACTCCCTGCGGGCGAGCACCCGCACAGGCGCCTGTAGCGCCTGCACACCCGCATCGGCCCCTGGGGCCTATGATAGATGGGCCCCATGCCCAGAATGTTTTAATAATAATAATAAAAAAGAATTAAAAAATAATAATAAAAATAATTAAATAAATAATTATTATTAAATTAATTAATTAATTAAAGAATTAATTAAATTAAATTAACTAATCTTGATTAGATTAACCTAATTACTAGTTAACTTAATTAACCCCTGATTAGCCTAATCAATCAATGACATGCGGGACCCACGCGTCAGTTTGACCCAGTCAACACCCTGTTGACTGCTGATGTCATGCTGACGTCAGCGTACACTATTCTGGATAATGTTAATTCAACTATTAATTAATAGATTAGAAAATGATTTAAAATCTTTAAAAATTAATATAAAATAATCCGTAGCTCGGATGAAAATACTTTCTACATGAAAGATGCTCAGATCGACGAGACGAATCCGGATACGCAGCCCGTTCGTCCGCCACGCATCTCTAGCATAGCGAACACGCAACTTTCCTCCTCCGGTTCATCTGTCCGAAAATGTGAAACACCGGGAATACTTTCCCGGATGTTTCCCCCCTTCGCCGGTATCACCTATCCCTGCGTTAGGTCACCCCTAGCACAACGTATTGCCGCGTCTTGCTTTGTGTTACATTTGATTGCTCTGTTATTTATTTTGTTCCCCCTCCGTTACTTCTTTTCGGTAGACTACGAGACTGACGCTGCTGCTGGTACCCCGATCGACTACGGTGTTGACGACCCCTCCTTGTCTGAGCAACCAGTCAAGCCCCCCCTTTGATCACCAAATATCGCCTACTCTTCTCTATACTGCTTGCATTAGAGTAGCGTAGCATGTTACTGCTTCCCGTTAATCCTATACTGATGCATAGCCTGTCCTTGCTACTACTGTTGATACCTTTACCTGCAATCCTAATGCTTAGTATAGGATGCTAGTTTATCATCAGTGGCCCTACATTCTTGTCCGTCTGCTGTGCTATACTATCGGGCCGTGATCACTCGGGAGGTGATCACGGGTATATACTATATAATTTATACATGATACATGTGGTGACTAAAGACGGGTCGGCTCGTAGGAGCACCCGTGAGTGGATCTTTGAGGCGGAGCGGCAGGGCAGGTTCCGACCACCTAGGAGAGAGGTGGGCCTGGCCCTGGTCGGCGTTCGCGGATACTTAACACGCTTAACGAGATCTGGGTATTTGATCTGAGTCTGGCCATTTGGTCTATACGCACTAACCATCTACGCGGGAGTAGTTATGGGTATCCCGGCGTCGTGGTATCAGCCGAAGCCTTCGTGACGTCAGCGACTGAGTGGCGCGCGCCGGATTGGACTGGAAGGCCACTAGGCTAGGTCTGCTTTCGGCCGCGTTCGCAACATGCAGGTGTGCTAAGGGCGATGGGCCCAGACCCCTGGGTGCTTAGGTTTAGACCGGCGTGCTGACCTCTCTGTTGTGCCTAGGTGGGGCTGCGACGTGTTGATCTTCCGAGGCCGGGCATGACCCAGGAAAGTGTGTCCGGCCAAATGGGATCGAGCGTGTTGGGGTATGTGGTGCACCCCTGCAGGGAAGTTAATCTATTCGAATAGCCGTGATCTTCGGTAACAGGACGACTTGGAGTTGTACCTTGACCTTATGACAACTAGAACCGGATACTTAATAAAACACACCCTTCCAAGTGCCAGATACAACCGGTGGTTGCTCTCTCACAGGGCGACGAGGGGAGGATCATCGGTTAGGATTATGCTATGCGATGCTACTTGGAGGACTTCAGTCTACTCTCTTCTACATGTTGCAAGACGGAGGCTGCCAGAAGCGTAGTCTTCGAAAGGATTAGTTATCCCCCTCTTATTCTGGCATTCTGTAGTTCAGTCCACATATGATACCCTTAATCCATTTGATACCCATGCATATGTAGTGTAGCTCCTTGCTTGCGAGTACTTTGGATGAGTACTCACGGTTGCTTTCTCCCTCCTTTCCCCCTTTCCTTCTTCCTGGTTGTCGCAACCAGATGTTGGAGCCCAGGATCCAGACGCCACCGTCGACGACGACTCCTACTACACCGGAGGTGCCTACTACTACGTGATGCCCGCTGACGACGATCAGGAGTAGTTAGGAGGATCCCAGGCAGGAGGCCTGCGCCTCTTTCGATCTGTATCCCAGTTTGTGCTAGCCATCTTATGGCAACTTGTTTAACTTATGTCTGTACTCAGATATTGTTGCTTCCGCTGACTCGTCTATGATCGAGCTCTTGTATTCGAGCCCTCGAGGCCCCTGGCTTGTAATATGATGCTTGTATGACTTATTTTATTTGTAGAGTTGTGTTGTGATATCCTCCCGTGAGTCCCTGATCTTGATCGTACATGTTTGCGTGTATGATTAGTGTACGATTGAATCGGGGGCATCACAATAGGTCAAGTTTATGTGTGGCAGGGAGACATGACTAGAGCGCTCGATGTATCGGTGTGTGTGTGTGGGAGGGGGGTGGGGGGTGGGGTAGGCAGAGGCCTAACTATAGAGGTAGAACGACTCGTGTATGTGTTGACATTAGTAGAAAAAGGGTCAAATGTGAAGCACATTAGTGCCGGTTTGAATTTGAGCCGGCACTAATGTGTCCATTAGTGCCGGTTCCAACGGCTAGGCGGGCGGACATCATTGGTACCGGTTTGTGGCGAACCTTTAGCACCGGTTCGTGCCACGAACCGGTACTAAAGTGAGTGGTGGCAGGATGTTGTCAGTCCGGGGCCCCTCCAGCACCTTTAGTACCGGGTCGTATCACGAACCGGTACTAAAGGTCGTCCTACATACACCCTTCGTCCACCCTAGCTCACTTTGTTCTTCCCCTTTCCCCTCTCCTCTTTGTTCTTTCCCTCTTCCTCTCAAGCTCATCACACATTTTGCCCAAAATTTGTCAAGATTTGAAGGCCCCCATCCATTCAAATGATCACAAAGGTTAGCAACTTTGTCCTTTCATCTCTCATTGCTAGATTAGCTCGTGCAATGCTTTATATAGTGATTGATTTTTGAGTTTAGTAATTTGGGAGGAATTATATATATGTGCTAGTATTTGATTTATATGCAATTTGACGTCAAAAATAACACTTAGTTTTCATATGTAGGTGTGGTTTACTTAGTGCCTTCTAACTCTTCGTCGTAACCACCGTCGATCGCCCGCAATGTCCCGTCGCCGGCACCACCTTGTGGTGAGCCTCTTGTTCATGAATGTTTTATATAAAAAATTGATGTTTGTGTGATTTGGATATATAGTTACTCGTATAATTATCTTACCCATACATTGTTTGTTATACATAGTGCCATGGTTTTGATTTCCGTCCCCGTCGGCCCTCGTCCGGGTTATGATTCGGATGTGGTATATTCTCTTTTAAAACTATTTGTTGCATTTCGTGTTTATGACAAATTATGCCCATCAAGTTGACATAGATATTTGTATGTAGGAGGTAGTTGAACCGGAAATTCCAACCGACCCTATTGTCGAGAGGTTAAATTTAGTTGAAAGAGAAAACGAGGATTTGAAGGAAAAATTGAAAAGAATTGAGGGGGAGAATATGGAACTAGAGTTGCATGTTGCCGATGTCATCGATGATCACAATATTAAGATGGAGAAAATGCGCTTGAAGATTAGAAAGATTAGAAAATATGCCATTCATAGTGAGGCTTGGTATCATTATGCTGTTGGATCAATTGTTACCTTAGTTGCGATCTTGATCGCATTTGTTGTTGCATTTAAATTCTTTAGCTAGAGAGTTATTTGTTTGTTGCATTTAAGTGTTGTATGAACTTTATGTATTGTATTAATTTGGTGTTTTCGGTGCTGTGTATTGAAGTTGAGCCAGCAATGGATGTACGATGACCGATGCTCTCCCGAGTTCATTAATGGCGTGCATACTTTTCTGCTTGCGACTGAGGCAAACAAGTGGGCGGATGGTTTTATGCCTTGTCCATGTGCTGGCTGTAAGAATGGTCACAATTACTCTACGTCAAGAACCATTCACGTCCACCTGTTTGAGTCCGGTTTCATGCCCCACTATAATGTTTGGACCAAGCACAGAGAAAGAGGGGTTATGATGGAAGACAATGAAGAAGAAGAGGACGACGATAGCTATCCTGGCCATGGGTTCCCTGAATACGATGATACAACAATGAGGGAAGAATCTGAGCCGGCAATGTGGGAAGAAGCTGAAGAAGAGGCATCAGATGATCCCGTTGATGATCTAGGTCGGGCCATTGCCGATGCAAAGAGAAACTGCGCAAGTGATTTGGAGAATAACAAGTTGCAGCGCATGTTAGAGGATCACAAAAAAATTTTGTACCCGAATTGCGTAGGTGACAAGAAAAAGCTGGGCACCACACTGGAATTGCTGCAATGGAAGGCAGAGAATGGTGTATCTGACAAGGGATTTGGAAAGTTGCTGGTAATGATAAAGAATATGCTTCCAAAGGACAACGAATTGCCCGAGAGTACGTACGAAGCAAAGAAGGCTGTCTGCCCTCTAGGGTTAGAGGTGCAGAAGATACATGCATGCCCTAATGATTGCATCCTCTACCGTGGTGAGTATGAGGATTTGAACGCTTGCCCGGTATGCGGTGCATTGCACTATAAGATCAGCTGCGATGACCCTGGTGATGTCGAGGGCGAGCGCCCCAGGAAGAAGATTCTTGCCAAGGTGATGTGGTATGCTCCTATAATACCACGGTTGAAATGTTTGTTCCAAAACAAAGAACATGCCAAGGCGATGCGATGGCACAGAGAAGACAGTAAGAAAGACGGAAAGTTGAGAGTACCCACTGACGGGTCGCAGTGGAGAAAAATCGAGAGAAAGTATGGGAAGGAGTTTGCAGATGACGCAAGGAACATATGGTTTGGTCTAAGCACAGATGGCATTAATCCTTTTGGGGAGCAGAGCAGCAACCATAGCACCTGGCCTGTGACTCTATGTTTGTATAACCTTCCTCCTTGGTTGTGCATGAAGCGGAAGTTCATTGTGATGCCAGTGCTCATCCAAGGCCCTAAGCAATCCGGCAACGATATTGATGTGTACCTAAGGCCATTAGTTGAAGAACTCTTACAGCTGTGGAATGGAACAGGTGTACGTGCGTGGGATGAGCACATGGGGGAAGAATTTGACCTAAAGGCATTGCTGTTCGTGACCATCAATGATTGGCCTGCTCTCAGTAACCTTTCAGGACAGACAAACAAGGGATACCGCTCATGCACGCATTGTTTGGACGATACCGACAATATATATTTGGCTAATTGTAAGAAGAATGTGTACCTGGGACATCGTCGATTTCTTCCGAGCAGGCATGCCGTAAGAAAGAAAGGCAAGCATTTCAAAGGTGAGGCGGATCACCGGACGAAGCCTCGCCACCGTATTGGTGCTGATGTACATGATATGGTCAAGGATTTGAAGGTAGTCTTTGGAAAGGGTCCTGGCGGACAAACTGTTCCGAATGACGCTGACGGACGCGCACCCATGTGGAAGAAGAAATCTATATTTTGGGACCTGCCCTATTGGAAAGACCTAGAGGTCCCCTCCGCAATCGACGTGATGCACGTGACGAAGAATCTTTGCGTGACCCTGCTTGGCTTCTTGGGCATGTATATGAAGACAAAAGATACACCTGAGGCACGGGAGGACCAGCAATGTATGCACGGAAAAGATGGCATACATCAGGGTCATGCCAGCTACGCTCTTACCAAAGAAGAGAAGGAAAACTTTTTTGAATGCCTACTCAGTATTAAGGTACCGTCTGGCTTCTCATCGAATATAAAGGGAATAATAAACATGGCAGAGAAAAAGTTCCAGAACCTAAAGTCTCATGACTGCCACGTGATTATGACACAACTGCTTCCGGTTGCATTGAGGGGGCTTCTACCGGAAAACGTTCGATTAGCCATTGTGAAGCTATGTGCATTCCTCAATGCAATCTCTCAGAAGGTAATCGATCCAGAAATCATACCAAGGTTAGAGAATGATTTGGTGCAATGTCTTGTCAGTTTCGAGTTGGTGTTCCCACCATCCTTCTTCAACATCATGATGCACGTCCTAGTTCACCTATGCAAAGAGATTAACGTTTTGGGTCCTGTATTTCTACACAATATGTTCCCCTTTGAGAGGTTCATGGGAGTCTTAAAGAAATATGTTCATAACCGTGCTATGCTAGAAGGAAGCATCTCCAAGGGCCATGAAAATGAGGAGGTCATTGAGTTTTGTATTGACTTTATTCCTGACCTTAAGCCGATTGGTGTTCCTGAATCGCGACATAAGGGCAGGCTGGATGGAAAAGGCACGCTAGGAGGGGATCAAATAATATGTATGGACGAACATTCTCTAACTGAAGCACTCTACACAGTTCTACAGAATTCCGCCTTGGTGGCTCCGTATATGGACGAACACAAGAATTTTCTACGCTCCAAACACCCGGAGCGGTCTGATGACTGGATTACATGTGAACAAACCAGGAGTTTTGCCGGCTGGTTGCAGACACGTACCATGCATGACGCCTCTATTGAAGATGACCTGTACTTGCTGTCCCAGTTACCATCTTCGAATATAATGACTTTCAAAGGGTACGAGATAAATGGTAGTACATTTTACACGATCACCCAAGATAAGAAGAGCACCAACCAAAACAGTGGTGTCCGCTTTGATGCAACAACCAAGATGGGAAAGGAAACATATTATGGTTACATAGAGGAGATATGGGAACTTGACTATGGATGTGGTTTTAAGGTCCCTTTGTTTTGGTGCAAATGGGTCAATATGACACGAGGCGGGGTAACGGAAGACCGACATTATGGAATGACAACAGTGGATCTCAACAATCTTGCGTATGCAGACGAACCATTCGTCCTAGCTAATGATGTGGCACAGGTTTTCTATGTGAAGGATATGTCTACCAAGCCGAGAAAAAGAAAAGATAACGAAGCGAATGCATCATACGATGAGCGCCACATAGTTCTTTCTGGGAAGAGAAACATCGTGGGAGTGGATGACAAGACAGACATGTCAGAAGATTATGAAAAGTTTGATGAAATTGCTCCATTCACAGTGAATATTGACCCGAGCATCCAGTTAAATGATGAAGATTTTCCATGGCTACGACGCAAAGGGACACACGCGAAGAAAAAGTTTCACACCCAAAGATCTGGGATGTGATCGGCTTCACTATCATCACTTTCTTCTGTGTTTTACACCCAGGAGGGAATCTCTGTAATAGTTAGGGTAGTTATGTGTTTTGGCATTTGAAACGCGAAGAAATTTTATGTGCAAACAAATTCTTTCATGCATTTACTGATTTTTTCAGCTAAATGGCCCTAAAATTGAAAAGCATTTCAAATGAACTCAGAAAAGGTTGAAAGTTGGCATGGTATCATAATTTCACCCACATAGCATGTGCAAAAAAGTAGAGAGGGTTACCGCAAAAACTGGATGCACTTTGTGTACAAAATGGACAATCTCTTTCAAAGTATCAGGGTTTCGGACGAAAACTCATCCGTTACAAAGGCATTTCAGTTTTTAAATAACCTAAGCATTACCAAATTGAATATAATGATAAAACACACTAATATTAAACATAAGAAAAAATAATAACTGAAAAATCTATTTTCAAAGTTAAGTTATTCACAAACTAGTGATTCACACAAATTTCAAATAATTTAAAATTTAAACTATTCAAAATTTTAAACTACCGGCACTAACAGAAAGTTTGTAATTTTTTGTACCTAAAGCAAAAATATTCACAAAGAAACTCTAAATACAGCAAAAAACAACTCAAAAATAAATAAAACAAAAATAAATAAAGCAAAAAAGCCCGCCTACTGCGCCACAACGGCCTGCATACGACTAGAAACCCAACCTATTGTTGGGCCAGGATGCAGGCCCGCAAAGGCCCAGTAGGCCCACAGGGAAGCACAGAACATTTAGGCCCAGTAGGCCTGCTTTGGAGAGGAGCTCGAGAGAGCTAGCGCACTGGGGCTTATAAACCAGTGCGGACGCCCCTCGGCTAGCGAGGTGGGACTAAACATGACGCACCGCACCTACGCCAGCGCACCCCCTTTAGTACCGGGTGGTGGCTCAAACCGGTACTAAAGGGGGGGGGTCTTTAGTACCAGTTGGAGCCACCACCCGGTACTAAAGGGGTGCAGTTCCCGCCGCTTGGCCTAGCCAAAACAGACCTTTAGTACCGGTTGGTGGCTTCAACCGGTACTAAAGGTTGTTCTATATAAGAAAACACTTCAAAAAATTTGTCAGTTTCTCATCTCTCCCTCTGCTTCTTTCTCCTCTGCCCCGTTGCCGCCGCCCCTCGCTGCCGCCCCTCGTCGCCGCCCCCGTCGCCGTCCTCGTCGTCGTCCCCGTCCCAGTCCCCGTCCCCGTCGTCCCCGTCGCCGCACCGCGCCCCGTCGCCGCGCCCCACCCCGTCCTCCCGTCGTCCCCACCCGGCCCGTCCCCGTCCCCGTTGTCGGTGTCAAAACCGTCGGATCTCGGGTAGGGGGTCCCGAACTGTGCGTCTAGGCCGGATGGTAACAGGAGGCAAGGAACACGAAGTTTTACCCAGGTTCGGGCCCTCTCGATGGAGGTAAAACCCTACGTCCTGCTTGATTAATATTGATGATATGGGTAGTACAAGAGTAGATCTACCACGAGATCGGAGAGGCTAAACCCTAGAAGCTAGCCTATGGTATGATTGTTGTTGCGTATGTTGTCCTACGGACTAAAACCCTCCAATTTATATAGACACCGGAGAGGGTTAGGGTTACACAAAGTCGGTTACAATGGTAGGAGATCTACATATCCGTATCGCCAAGCTTGCCTTCCACGCCAAGGAAAGTCCCTTCCGTACACGGGATGAAGTCTTCAATCTCGTATCTTCATAGTCCAGGAGTCCGGCTGAAGGTATAGTCCGGCTATCCGAACACCCCCTAATCCAGGACTCCCTCAGTAGCCCCTGAACCAGGCTTCAATGACGACGAGTCCGGCGCGCAGATTGTCTTCGGCATTGCAAGGCGGGTTCCTCCTCCAAGTACTTCATAGAAGATTTTGAACACAAAGATAGTGTCCGGCTCCGCAAAATAAGTTTCCACATATTGCCATAGAGAGAATAACATTTACACAAATCTAATCTGCTGACGTATTCCGTAGTGTGACACACCACGGCCAAGCCTTTATCCGAGTCATTTTATTATCCCACCTCAGCGCGTAATGCGAGGCAGTTTCCTTGGCACGTCTTGTTAAAGCAGAGATCGTGTCCCCTTATTCCGGGATTCTCATCAATACGGGCGTGGGTAACCCAACCGCGCCATTGATTACGGCGCTTGGAGATAAGCGAGTTTTACCAGGCTGGTGGGGACACGTAGTTGCGTCCACCCATATAAGGGGATAAGGATCCACCTTTTCACCTACACCTTCTTCCTCCCTTGCTTATCCATTTTTCACACTCGAGCTCCAGCGCCCAAGTCCGCACTCCCCACCTCAACCTTCTCCAGCCATGTCTAGAGCGGGAGGCAAGTGGATGGTCTCCTCCATCACGGAGGGACACATCAAAAAACTGAGGAAGGCCGGATACTTGTCTAACGACATCGCGTACCGACTTCCCGTAAAGGGGCAGCTCATCCCCACCCCTAGGTCCCATGAGAGGGTGGTGTTCCTCCCCCATTTCCTCCGCGGACTGGGCTTCCCTCTCCACCCATTTTTCCGGGGGCTCATGTTCTACTATGGCCTGGATTTCCACGATCTGGCCCCGAACTTTGTCCTCAACATCTCAGCGTTTATCGTCGTGTGCGAGGCTTTCCTCCGCATCCGCCCCATTTTCGGCCTGTGGCTCAAGACTTTCAATGTCAAGCCGAAGGTGGTGCACGGCAACCAGGCGGAGTGTGGAGGCGCCATGGTGGGCAAGATGCCCAACGTCTTATGGCTCGAGGGCTCCTTTGTGGAGACCCTGAAGGGGTGGCAATCGGGGTGGTGTTACATCACCGAGCCGCGCGACCCTGAATGGGTCGCATCCCCCGAGTTTCGATCTGGACCCCCTACGCGGCTCACCTCCTGGAAGGAGACGGGCTTGTCGTCTGGTAAAAAAGGAGAGCTCACCGGACTCCAAACATGCGTCCAAACCCTGGTGGACAAGAAGCTCAAACTTGTCAACGTAGTCCAGGTTATGCTCATTCGCCTGATCCTCCCGTGTCAACAACGGGCTTTCAACCTGTGGGAGTTCGACCCGGCGCGGCACCAAACTCTGAGCAGGCTCTTCGACACGACGTACGAAGATGCCTGGAAGGTGCTTTTCAAGGGCGCCGAGGCCCCCGCATCCGCTACCGAGGATCGCGGATTCAGTATGCAGCGTCACGCTCATGCGGTAAGCTGTTTTTTTCCTTTTACAGGGCATTAGTTTTTCATAGTTTGACTCCATGCGGGATCTAAGCCCCCTTACCTTTGACAGGACTGGCAGGAGACGTCCGGACAGATTAACTGTCCGGCTCCTTTGCCCGAAGGCCCAGCGGACGCTCGTTTGGCGAAGCTGCTGGTTCCGGCACCCTATGTGGTGCCGGAGAAGAAGGCCACGAAGAAAGCCACGGGGACTCGAAAGAGTGCCCGGTGCCAGGAGGTGTCGGATCCATCATCCGACGGTTCCGAGGCGCATTCCTCCCGTGAAGACGAGGAGGAAGAAGAAGAGACCTCTCCCCCTCCAGCGGGAGGAGAGAAGAAAAGGAAGGCCGCCCCAACTGGGGAGGCCGAAGGGTCCAAGAAGGGGGAAAACCCTTCCTCCGGACTATTCCACCGACGCCGACGACGGCGGAGAGGAGTGGACGCCCAGGGTCAAGCCCCTGGCAAAATCATAAGTATCTGGATACCAGAGTAATTCATAGTATTCGTTTATTGCACAGCTTTCCCTTATGTCGAATATGTTTATGCAGCCCACCCAAAGACCGGCTCGACGCGTCGTCGAGCGGCTCACTGGACTCGTCGGATGTGAACTCGCTTCCGACGGCTTCCTCCCCCCGCCCTACGGATGACACCAAAGTGTTGTCCCAACAGGTTCCAAGCCGGGAGGAGGTGGTCTTGGAGGCGCCGCAAGGCGACCTCCCGGACTCCAGGAGTAAAGGGGATGAAACCCCCCAGGGCTCCAAGTCTGGCTCTAGGCCGAACACTGCTCTGGAACCTTCAAAGGTTCCAGAGTCCGGCGGGGGACCTCCTTCCAAGAGGAGCAAGCCCACCGTGCCGGTGACCCCCGTCCAACCGGAGGCGCCGGGCAATATGTTGGAGGCGCTCCAAGGCGCCTCCATCGACGAGGAGCACCGCACCATTATGAGTGCGGTGGTCCAGAAGGTTCAATCCGCCAAGAGCAGACTGACTGAAGCTTGTACTAGCCTTTTAACAAGCTTTGAGGTAAGTAAAGAATGTGTAAATAATATTACCGCATAGACAGTAGCCCCTGATGCTCTGTTTGGCGTTCGAGAAGAAAAGCCGAATAGAGGATCAAATAAAATTAGCAGGAGTCTAACAAAAAGGAGTCAATATGCGTATGCAGGCTTCTCTACTTGCATCCGCCGCACTTACTGTAGAAGTGGACACGCTAAAGCAGAACCTCGAGCGGTCCGAGCAAGAGCTCGGGCGTGCCAAGAAGCAGCTTGAGGACAATGAAGGTAAGAAATACCTTGTTTAAACATATATAAAAAGGTGCAATTGTAAAAAATGACAGGATTATCGTGGCTATTGTAGGGGCCACGTCTGAGGTGGCGACCCTTAAGCAAGCGCTGGTTGAGGCTGAGAAGAGGGCGGCCACGGAGCGCACCGAGCGGGAGAGGTACGAGGCCCAGGTTGGCAAGGTGCAGCAAGAGCTCCGGGTTCTCATGAAAAAACATGAGAGTTTGGAGCTTGACTCAAAGACGCGAGCGTCCGAGCTCGCGGTGGCTATTGAAAATGCCAAGTCTGCCAAGGCCGAATCCCAGAAGACCCTCCAGGAGTTGGATGAGGTGAAGAAGATAGCGGCGGGTAAGGCATTCTTTATGCAAAGCAAACACATAAACGTGAGTTACTTGTTACTTACCCGAATCTGGAGCTCTCCAGGAGCGTTCGCAGATCTTCCCCGGAGTGTGTCCGATGCCACCGCATTCTATCGAGCCGAGGAGGGCAGCTCGACAGAGAAGGTGTTCTGGTCTCAGTATGCTGAGGCCGGACACCCCGTGCCCCTGAGCGACCAGCTGAAGCAACTAGTCGAGCTCCACAAGGTGGCCGAACAGGCCATGAAGGGCCTCATAGTTTGGCTGTGGCCTGGAGAGACTCTGCCTGGGATCTATTTCGGGCTGGTGCGGCGGCTGGTGGAGGCATGTCCAAGGCTCGAAGTCATCAAACGCTCCGTCTGCATTGAAGGTGCCCGTAGGGCCCTTGCCCGTGCTAAAGTGCACTGGGGCAAGCTGGATGCTGAGAAGCTTGTGAAGGACGGGCCACCACGGGGAAAGAGCATCGCAAGCCCGAGAATTATTATAAGGATGTTCTGAAGGGTGCCTGCCTTGTGGCGGATGAATGTTCTAGGGATGTAATTTTTGAGTGAAACTTGCTCATTTTGTCCTGTGCGCTGAAAACTTGTTCATATGCGCTAAGCAATGCTGTTGGAATTTAAAATATTACCTTCTGTGCGGCTGTTTATCAATTCTGAGAGATGGCGAGTCGTCGGCTTCTGCCCCCGTGCCGCTAGTGCTGGGGTGTTCGGGGATAAACCTGAGCGCTCTTTTTCCCATGTTTGGGTCCTTCGAGCGAGGCGCTCAGCCCAACGAACAAGGAAATTGGACTATAATGCGTGAACACTCTCACTTAGCCATAGAATTCTATAATTTTAAATTTCGGCGAAGCCCCTGGTATTCGGAAGACCGAGTTCGGGGCGCTATCCACGCCTTGGCCGGACAGAGCCGACTCCTCGCTCTAAGCGGCATAAGTCTTTAGGGACTCGAAAAACTTCTTGAACAGCGACCAGCTCTCGCTTCATCATGACAGTCAGTTTTAGCTTTCTCCACTGAGGTGCTCGACCCAGCTCAACTGGGGCACAATCGCAGTGGTTCTCCTAGTGCCACCTTAGCCGATATAGCAGAACGTAAGGCACCAAAACATAGGAGCCGGGCAAACCCAACTATTGACCCAAGACATGATTCGGAGCCGATGCATATAATGCTATAAGTTCGGGGTGCCGCACTTGTTAAAGTGTTCGGACTTCTCACACCATATTGAGGGGTATTAAAGCCCCTGGCGTATTTTTGCCGTACCAAAGTGTACGGGTGCAACATGTCATTAAGGAACATATATTTGTAAAAAAAAGTAATGCAAAAATAGACAAAAGCTATGCATTGTTTATTAAAAAAGAGCTGCGATCAAAGTAGAACGATACAAATAATGCGATAAGCAAAAGGTTGGACTATTTTAACATGTCCGTTCCAGGGGCAGACTGTGGAATGGTATGCGAAACAGGTATACTGCTCATGATAGAGACCACCTGGGAGTTCTGTAATGCGGCATGGCTTGTCTGCTTCCCTGGTTCTTGCATCCTTTGTGCGGCAACTGAACTGCCGAACAGGCCTTCCGAAGAGTGGAGTCCTGAAATTAAGAGAAAATTAAAAAATCGGCAGCCCCTGGTGGGGTTTAAGCTGTGTTTCGGGCGTGCCGTGATGGTGCCCCTCCCCCTGTACCCATGGTATCTCTAGAGCGTAGTTATGTACGCGAAGTACTGGCATCGCCTTTTTGCGAGGGTTGGGGTTGGGGCCGCATTGCTACGCCTGCTCGGATCGTGCCAGGCGGTCTTGTTGTAGGTTACTCCGGGCGCGCTTGACGGTGTCCAGTCGTTTAGTGGCCGGACTGGAGAACTGCCTGGAGAGGCTGCTTTGTACTTCCGCTACAAGGGCCGCCGTGTGCTCCTCCGTTCGGAGGGAGCGTTCGGTGTTTCCATTGACCGTAATTACTCCTCGAGGGCCTGGCATCTTGAGCTTAAGGTATGCATAGTGCGGTACCGCATTGAACTTGGCGAATGCGGTTCGCCCGAGCAGTGCGTGATAACCATTGCGGAATGGGACTATGTCGAAGATTAACTCCTCGCTTCGGAAATTATCCGAAGATCCGAAGACCACTTCAAGTGTGACTGAGCCTGTACAGTTGGCCTCTACACCTAGTATTACGCCTTTAAAGGTCGTTTTGGTGGGCTTAATCCTCGAGGGATCTATGCCCATTTTCCGCACTGTATCCTGGTAAAGCAGGTTCAGGCTGCTGCCGCCGTCCATAAGGACTCTAGTGAGATGAAATCCATCAATAATTGGGTCTAAAACCAATACGCGAATCCGCCATGACGGATGCTAGTGGGATGGTCCCTTCGATCAAAGGTGATCGGGCAGGAGGACCATGGGTTGAACTTTGGGGCGACTGGCTCTACCGCGTATACGTCCCTTAACGCGCGCTTCCGCTCCCTTTTGGGGACGTGGGTTGCGTATATCATGTTCACCCTTCGCACTTGTGGGGGAAAACCCTTCTGTCCACTGTTGTTCGGCGGCCGGGGCTCCTCGTCGTCATTGCTACGCAGCCCCTTGTCTTCATTTTCGGCATTTAACTTGCCTGCCTGCTTGAACACCCAACAATCCCTGTTGGTGTGATTGGCCGGCTTTTCGGGGGTGCCATGTATCTGGCACAAGCGGTCGACTATTCGGTCCAAACTGGACGGGCCCCTAGGATTCCTTTTGAATGGCTTTTTCCGCTGACCAGATTTAGAGCCTCTGAATCCGGCATTAACCGCCGTATCCTCAGCATTGTCACCGTTAATGCGGTGCTTCTGCTTGTTGCGACGCGACCTGCCACTACTGTCCCTGGTATCCGAATTACCAGGGTTCTTGGTCATATTGTTGCTACGAGCAAGCCAGCTGTCTTCTCCCGCGCAAAAGCGGGTCATGAGTGTCGTGAGTGGTGCCATAGATTTCGGCTTTTCCTGTCCAAGGTGCCGGGCAAGCCACTCGTCACGGATATTGTGTTTGAAGGCTGCTAGGGCCTCAACGTCCGGACAGTCAACTATTTGATTTTTCTTTGTTAGGAACCGTGTCCAGAATTGCCTGGCCGATTCCTCTGGCTGCTGAATTACGTGACTTAGGTCATCGGCGTCTGGGGGTCGCACATAAGTGCCCTGGAAATTGTCGAGGAATGCGGCTTCCAGGTCCTCCCAACAACTGATTGATCCTGTTGGCAAGCTGTTAAGCCAATGCCAAGCTGGTCCTTTAAGCTTGAGTGGGAGGTATTTGATGGCAGGAAATCATCACCGCAGGCCATGTGGATATGAAGGAGATAATCCTCGATCCATACCGCAGGATCTGTTGTGCCATCATATGATTCGATGTTTACGGGTTTGAAACCCTCGGGGATTTGATGATCCATTATTTCGTCTGTGAAGCATAGTGGGTGTGCGACGCCTCTGTACTGGGCTATATCACGACGTAGCTCCAATGAGCTTTGTCTACTGTGTTCGGCCCTGCCGAATTTGTGGCCGGCGTGACGGTTACCGTCTTGAGTCATGGGGCGCCCACGCGATCTGTAGATCGATCTTGTTTGCCTTGCCTTGTCTTCCAACATATCTCACAGGTCCGGCGCATTTTCCCGTGCCTTGGTACGGGGTGCGGCTTGAGTGGAGGGCCGAGAGGCCTCTCTGTCGCGGCCACGGGGTGGCCGATCGGCCGTATCGAGTGCCGGTGATGTAGGTTTAAGTGCTTCCTCCTCTAATCGAGGTAGCAACCTGCGCTTTGGGTAGCTCTTGGAGGGGCGTTCGAGTTTATGCTCTTCGGCCGCAAGGACTTCAGTCCATCTGTCGACTAGCAAATCTTGATCAGCTCTAAGCTGTTGCTATTTTTTCTTGAGGCTTCTTGCCGTGGCCATAAGCCTGTGTTGAAAATGCTCTTGCTCGACGGGATCCTCTGGCACGACGAATTCGTCGTCGTCGAGGCTTGCCTTGTCTTCGGAGGGAGGCATATAGTTATCGTCCTCGACCTCTCTGTCTGCCGCTCTCTCATGAGGGCTGGTTTCTCCATCCTCCTGTGCTAAATCTTGCTGGAGGGGGTTTTCTTCGGCACTTTCCAGAGTATTATTATCTCCCGTGCTGGAATCACCGTATTTGTTTTGGCGGGATTTTGAGCGGCGCCGCTGACGCCGACACTTAGGCTGTTTCTTGGAGGGGTCATCCTCCGCTGTTCCATCGCCATCTCCTTCTTTTGGGGTGTCCACCATGTATATGTCATATGACGAGGTGGCTTTCCAGGGCCTAATAGGCGCTGGTTCTTCATCGTCTCCTTCATCGGCGTCCACACCGTCGATGTCTTCGGAGTCGAAGTTGAGAATGTCGGTTAAATCATCGACAGTGGCTACAAAGTGGGTGGTGGGTGGGCTTTGAATTTCTTCATCATCCGTACCCCAACCTTGCTGACCGTAGTCCGGCCAGGGCTCTCCTGATAAAGAGAGAGACTTCAGTGTCTACAGAATATCGCCGAAAGGCGAGTGATGAAAGATGTCCGCGGCAGTAAACTCCATGATCGGCGCCCAATCGGATTCGATTGGCAGGGGCGCGGAGGGTTCGGAGTCCGGAGAGGAGTCCGGCTCCTTGGAGTCACAAGTCTCGCGGAGTGCGGGGCTGGTGTTCGGCTCGAGCACCGTTGGGATCGCAGCCCCCGAGGCGGCGTCCAACCACCTATCCTCGATCGGCGCAGTTGGCTCTGAATTAAGGGTCGAAGCCGATGCGGGTGCGGCCTCCAGGGCACTGTTCGGTGGCAGGGCTAGATCATGCTCGTCGGGACAGTGCGGCGCGCTCGGCAGTGGCTCGAATCCGTCGAAGATCAAGTCCCCGCGGATGTCAGCCGTGTAGTTTAAACTTCCAAATCTGACCTGACGGCCAGGGGCGTAGCTTTCGATCTGCTCCAGATGGACACGTGAATTTGCCCGCAGTGCGAAGCTGCCGAAGACAAAGATCTGTCCGGGGAGGAAGGTCTCACCCTAGACTGCATCGTTATTGGTGATCGTAGGAGCCATCGAGCCTGACGGAGATGACACAGAGGAACTCTCAATGAAAGCACCAATGTCGGTGTCAAAACCGGCGAATCTCGGGTAGGGGGTCCCAAACTGTGTGTCTAGGCCGGATGGTAACAGGAGGCAAGGAACACGAAGTTTTACCTAGGTTCGGGCCCTCTCGATGGAGGTAAAACCCTACGTCCTGCTTGATTAATATTGATGATATGGGTAGTACAAGAGTAGATCTACCACGAGATCGGAGAGGCTAAACCCTAGAAGCTAGCCTATGGTATGATTGTTGTTGCGTATGTTGTCCTATGGACTAAAACCCTCCGGTTTATATAGACATCGGAGAGGGTTAGGGTTACACAAAGTCGGTTACAATGGTAGGAGATCTACATATCCGTATCGCCAAGCTTGCCTTCCACGCCAAGGAAAGTCCCTTCCGGACACGGGACGAAGTCTTCAATCTCGTATCTTCATAGTCCAGGAGTCCGACTGAAGGTATAGTCCGGCTATCCGAACACCCCCTAATCCAGGACTCCCTCACCCGTCGTCGCCGCCCCGTCCCCATCCCCGTCGTCACCGCCCGTCTCCGTCCCCGTCGCCACCGCCCGTCTCCGTCCCCGTCGCCGCCCCTCGTCGTCGTGCCTCGCCGGTGAGCTCCTGCCCCGGCCGCACACACACATACATTGTGTTATAGAAATATTACAAATGTTAGTTATATAGAAATGTTTTTTAGTTATAGAAATATTAGAAATGTTAGTTATATAGAAATATTAGAAATGTTAGTTATATAGAAATGTTTTTAGTTATAGAAATATTAGAAATGTTAGTTTTAGTTATAGAAATACTAGAAATGTTAGTTTTAGTTATAAAATTTAGAATTTGCATATATGAAATCACAATCCATCATTTAAAAAATGTTATTTTACTTTTGCGGCATATAGTATTTGTTGTCGATGATGCCCGGCCAGCATCCTCGCCGTCGACCAGTTCGCGACGACGTCCTGCTTCAGAGGACCCATGTCCGGGACTGGGCTCCGCCGGGCTGGCACTAGGAGGTGCTACCATCAGGGGTGCGATGCTTGGTGAGGAACCCGGCCCCGGGTCCCGTCGTCGACCCTGATCTCCTTTGGTGGCGTTCGCGTGGGCCACTTTCGGTGCGGAGGGAGCCGGCCCCGCCGGAGGTGGTATGTCGCCGTGTCAGCGAGGAGGACGAGCACGCCCATCGCTACATGGCTGCTATGGACGTCAGGTTCTCCAATACCTGGCAGGTTCTTTGGGGAGATCACCCGAGCTATGATCCAGTGATGGTTCCTTCACTTTGGTTGTCCACCGCCTAGATTACTCTCTAGTATTCGATCTTTATTAGCTAGCTAGCTAGCTAGTGATGTATTCGATATATAATATTCGAGATTATATATATTATTCGAGACGATGTATTCGAGATTATATCTATTATTCGAGACGACGTATTCGAGATTATATTCGATGATGCTTATTATGTACTATGATTGATTCAGTTTTTCCTTTTTAATTGATTGCATCCATGCATTGTAATTTGAATATATTTCTTTTGGATTAGTTAAATAAAACCTATGGCAGGCAATACCGACACAGAGGGAGAAGAGGCCCTGTTCAATATCATACGCAATCCTCACGGGCCAGATGATGATCGGAATGAAGAAGATTATGGCGGCTCCGAATATCTAAACAACACCGGGGAGGGTGATATGATATTCGATTGCGACGACCGAATTGATGAAGTCATGAACTATGAACATGACGAAGAAAATGTTGATCTTGAAACAACAAAGACCGGCGAGGTATATTTATATAAGCAGGCATCTAGTGATCATCACATGTTTTAAATGACTTGAAGATATATATTAACGAATCGATCTTTCTTCTTTCAGCCATCCGGATCGGGCAAATCTTCAGGCAGCAAGATAGTATGAGGCCCGAACAAAAAGTTGAAGGAGGGCGTAAAGTACAATATCGAGGCCATCAAACCTAATGGCGAACCATTAGCGCCTAAGAAGATTGCGGACAAGTTCATTCGTTAGTGCGGAGTTCTTGTGAAGGACCAACTCCCGATCTCCCTTCAAGAATGGAGAGAGCCAGCAAAGCGACGTCCAGATCTTACTTTTGTCGACGACAGACAAAAACTTATGCTTTGGGAAACGCTCATGGAACATTTCACCCTACCAAATCATTTCACAGATGCATATGTGGAGAAAGTCAAGGACACTGCTCTTAGGAAGATGGCGGTTGCATTCAACAACCACAAGAATCGTGTATGGGACCAGTACGTCAAGGGTGGAAAGAAGACTCCAGTATTCAAGGGAACACTAGAGAAGCAAAGTGCTCATTGGGACAATTTCATGAATTTCAAGGAATCAGAATTATCTAAGGAACGGTTGAGAATAAACAAGGCCAATGCCGCAAAAAAAGGATAAGTTCCATAAGCTGGGGCCAGGTGGCCATGCGGTGGGAATGCCTAAGTGGGATAAGTCTGAGAAAGAGATGGAGGATGCAGGTGTCACTACAGAAACATTGAGCTGGCCCCCCAGGTGCAGGACTTGGTTCTATGCGCATGGGGGGGGAGTTGGACCCGAAGACAGGCAAAGTTTCGAAGAAGGCATGTCTGGACGGAGCCGAAGATAAGCTACTTGTTGCAATAGAAGAGGCTCGATCGGGGGTGTTCGAGCCCAACAGAGAGAACGATGAGCTTACACGTGCCCTAGGAAATCCTGAACACCCGGGAAGAACACGAGGCAAGGGCGCTATTCCATGGTACGAGGGGTTTTCGGACTGGAATGCCGACTACAGAACCCATGCGAGAAAGAAGATTGCAGAGGAGAAGAAGAGGAAGATGGAGGAGGAGCAGAGGAAGCTGGACTATGAACGCCTTCAAGGCCTAGAATCAGCGCACGTGGACTTGGCAGTCAAATTCCAGCGGCAGCAGGAGCAAATCGACTCACTTAGCCAACAAAGGGGGTCTCAGCAGCTGCAACAGCTAGCGGATGATCCAGCATTGGATAGCACCGTCCCATCCATGCCGAGAAGCAGCGTGGGTTCCGCCCCGGGCGACGCATTGCTGGATAGCTACCCACTGGATGACATCATGGAGAACACTAACTGCGAGCTACACTTCAAAATGAAGAACATATCCATGAAGGTGGCAGACGCCGTTGCTTTTACAAATCCCCCTGAGGCAACCTTCCATTGCAACCCGATTCCAGCGGGCTATGCTCGTGTCTTGGTTGATGAGGTGGTGGACCAATATTCGCGGCTAGAGCTTGACATTCCTGGAGGTGACGAGGAGCACACACCGGGAGAGGCCAACCATCGTATCATCCTATGGAGAAAGGATTGCATCATCTTTCGAAGGCCACCGACACCGCGTCATCCGACTCCTCGTCGAAGTCCGCCACCGAGTCAGTAGACTCCCGCTCCTCCAAGTCCACCAACGCGTCAGGCCACTCCTCCTCCAAGTCCGGCACAACTTCAGGCCACTCCTCCTCCTCCAAGTCCGGCAAAGCGTCAGGCCACTCCTCCTCCAAGTCCGGCACAGCTTCAGGCCACTCCTCCTCCTCCAACTCAGCCACGTCAGCCGTCTTCGCCACCTCAGCAATCATGGAAGAGAGCCGCCTCAGCTATGGTGCGTAGCGGTACAAGTCGAGGTAGTACTGGAGGTACAGGCGGAGGCAAGCGATTTCAATATGGTCCAAGCAGCCTCGCGCCTCTTTCGCAGAGGCCTTACGACAAGTTCGAGGAGGAAAACACATCCATATCGAAGGCCGAGGTGGAAGCCCATTTTGCACCGAAACCACCACCGCCGCCAAGGGAGAAAGTGCTTGAGGAAAAGATTGACCACTTAATTCGTATGGCTAGAGCACCAGCTCCCAAGCCTGTTGACATAGACTATGAGCGCCACCTCAGGAAGTTAAATCGAGCACGTCTATAGAAAGAGGCGAGCTCGAGCTCGAGCAAATCAGCTGGCAAAAGGAGCGGTAAAACCGTTCCCCAGCTGGGAGAACAAGCGGCGCAATCAATCCCCCCGCTTGTTGTGCCAACAACACATGAGAGTACGCGTGCCCAATATTATTGTGGTCAAACCGTTAACGTTCCCGGGCTGGGCGATGTGGTAATAATCGAGGAGCATATTGAGCAGGCTAAAAGGCTCATGATCACTGTTGGACAACTCCTCGATATCGAGCCCATGTCTCTGATTAGAGAGGAGGAAATAAAATGGAAATATGTCCGGGGCCAACCTTTGGTCGAGCCAGACGAGGTCAAGAAGCTCCCAACGAGAATGTATGAATTGCATCAATGGTACATGGACATTACCAAGATTTCCAATCGAGAGTCCCTCATGGTGAATGTCAAGAAGGATCATTACTACCATGAGAAAGCTGTGTCTGTTGAGTATTCAGAACTATTTCAGTTATACAATCAAGACACACTCGACAAATCTATCGTCAGTTGCTATTGTCTGTAAGTGATTTCTTTTTGTAATTTAAGTCTCAAGCTAGCTGTAGTGATCATTTTGATAAATCATTACCTGTAATTATCCTCACTATATTCTTTTCTGTGGTATTATGCAGGATGAAGATTTATGAAATGAAAAAAGGTGGACGCTATGGCATTGGGTTCATTGACCCAAATATCATTAATGAATACACATGGAAATTAGATCCATATTATGAAAAAAGTGTAGAGGAAAGCATGCTAGAGTTCTTCAAGCGCCTCAATACCAATGAAGATATACTACTAGCTTCCTTACAACTTCGAGTGAGTCACACTATCTTGTACTACAAATTCTGTTTTTGCCTACTAGCTAGCTACATGTTTTTGCTTACATATGCCCGCTTAATTAAGACATGCAAACGTGTGTGCATGCAAATTTCACTGGATCTTGTTAATCATTAAAGTTGATGAAGGAACAGTTGAAATACTGGACTCACTACTTAAAAAAGCAAGTGACTACACCATCTTGTTTGAGATAGTCAACAGGTAATTTCAATCATTATTAACTATATCTCAGCCTATTTAATTCGTCATTTCCTGATATGAACTATTTAATAACCCCTTTATTCATTTTCTTTGTCGGCGGGCAGGGCTTGGGCAAAGTTCATTAGCGTCACTCCAGGCCAATGGAAAAAAAGCTAAAATGGTATCGACCCAAGATAAGTAATTAAGTAGTACTAGCTAGCTACCTGCCATCTCTTTAATTATCATGCTTGATTAATTATTATCTGATCAAATTCCATTCTCGTAAAGGCCCTGAAGCAGGCGCCGGGCAATAATCTGTGTGCATACTACGTTTGCGAGAACATTCGCATGATGGCGTCCGAAAGGAGCAGATCTCAAAGACAGGAGTGGGTACGTTTGTCAGAACACTATTCAGAATTTTTACACCATTATCGATATCTAGTCACACAACTAATACACATGCATATTGATCTCCTTCTTAACAGTTCAAAGAGGTGCGGGAGTAGCTCCTAGCAGAGGACCGCATAGAAGCAATTCAAGAGGATAGCGGGATTTTTGCTCGACCAGGTCATAGATCCCAAAGGAGAATACTATTACCCGCTACCGCCCCCCATGAACCACTTCCAATTGTCATCGTGCTCCGAAGGCACCAATTAGGCTAATGCCACTGGCTCTGAAGGCACCAATTAGGAGAAATTGTATATAGCTAGCTAATTGTATATATATACATGTGTGTATATATGTGTGAATTAATTAATGGTGGTTGTGAGACATTCGATGATATATATATATATATGATCGGTTCTACTAGAAATTCTATTTATATATATGCATAACGTGTACAATATGTAGTATCATAAAATACCAGCAAACGAAAAAGAATTAAATGGAAAATACAAAATTAAATGAAAAAGAAATCATAAACCCAAAACCCCCAACCTTCTAATACCGGTTGGTGTCACCAACCGGTACTAAAGGGCTCCCTGCCCCCGGAGCTGGCTCGTGCCACGTGGTTGCCCTTTAGCACTGGTTCGTGCTGAACCGGTACTAAAGGGGGGGGGCTTTAGTGCCCACACTTTAGTGCTGGTTACCGAACCGGCACTAAAGGGCCTTACGAACCGGTGCTATTGCCCGGTTCTGCACTAGTGTGAGAAGGAGAGACCCAGCTATGTCTTGAGGGAGATCGGTCGACATCCATACATAACTGAAGGACGGGAAATAGGATGGGACAGAAAGAGAGAGGAGAGAGAGAGGGAGGGAGAGGGGTAGAGTGCTGGATGGGTGATGGAGTTGCTTCTCGAAGATGGTGGGAGAGGCCTACTAGACAAACTGAGGGTGGAACTGCAACATTATCAATAAGAGTGGGGATGTGTTTCTGTGTGTTCCTATGCGTGATAGATCTGTCGAGACGCATCCATGGATGATGAAGGGGAACCATGTGTTTGGTAAGCAAACCTAACTAGATCGGTAGATCAATTGTTGTTTGTCGGAGGAAGGGAGAGACATAACTAATGAGGTAGATCGATCTACGCGTGGGGAATAACGAGTTATAAGGACCTAGCTAGCTATATGAATAGCGGGAGATAGGTCGGTGTACGTCCATTTGTTAGAGGCAAATAAGGCCCGGCGAGACGGATAGACAGGGAGAATGGAGCTATGAGGTGGTGCGAGAGGCCTAGCTACTAGCTAGATAGGGGGAGGAGTGTGTGGTTGTGAGATCGATGAAAAGAGGGGCGGGAGTTTACACATGTGTGGGACCGTATGAGAGACACGAGGCAAGGAAACATAGATGAGGAGATTGAAGGTGAGTGTGTATGTTGTATGCAGACATCGCTGGAGAGGTTTATCGATTGGTGTATGTCAGAAAGGAGTTGTGGAGACTGTGGGAGAACGACCTAAAGAAAAAATGAATGTGAGCGATGGATATAATGCTGAGGGAGGGGGAGGGCGAGGAGGGCGTGTGCATGCACGAGAGAAAGTTAGTGGTAGCTACAAAGGTTAGAGAATTGTGTGGGTGTAAGAGACTAACAAAGATCATAATTTGATATGAAAGTGGATTCATATATTTGAATAGGAGATCATAGTGTTTTAAACATATGCATGCATGAATATAGCGGTGATACGCGTGTTGTGGTTTTGCACATGTTATACCATAATGTGATAATGCATGGCGTTTGCAACTCACAGCTAAATGTCAAACAATCTAAACCATACTATACATCGAACAATCTCACATTTTATTTGAATTTGTGATAATGTGTGGCGTTTGCAGCTTACAACTAAATATCGAACAATCTAAACAATACTATATATCGAACATTCTCACATTTTATTTGAATTTATGGTAATGTGTGGTGTTTGCCACTCACATCTAAATACTTGTAGGCGTAGGAGGCGGGGCACCATACATAATGTGATAAACACATTATACATATGAGACATGGTTTAGATTATGAAGATCTAGCTAGAGCTTGAAATGTACTATGGTTTGAAATCAACATAAAGTGGATTCAAAAAATTGAGTTCGAGTTCATATAGTACACATAGTTCATATGTAACTCGAGACTAATCATGTGGTGTGCTGTGAAGATAATACACAAACGATGGTTTAACTTGACAATAATGATGATTGTAGATCTTATTAAAACAGAGAAACGAATTCAAATGCTTTGACTTCACAACAATCATTATTGTAGATCTTATTCAAATAGAGAAACGAACTCAAATTTAGTTCATATTGAAGCGGTAGTACATATGTTTGGAATGCACTAAAATGTTCATTTGAGTAGTAGGTTGCATGCATTATACACATATCAAAATATTTTAATTGAACATAACATGAATTCAAAGTTTTGAATGACATTTGTAGTGCGAATTGATTTGGTACAGTACACGTTAGGCTTGTCCGGAAATTTCAACTCGCGCCTTGTTAGCCCGAAATATTTAAGATATGTCTTTGTCTCGTTGTGCTCCGACAACACCCTCCATCTCAACCCGCGCCTTGCTATTCCAAAATTACAACGCGCGCGAAAACTCCCACCTCCTGTGAAATCCCGACACGCGAAATGCCCGTGATACCCCTGAACCGAAAGAGCTGCCTCAAATCGGTGGGGGTACTTTCGTAACTTACCCCACATTTTGGACAAGCGCATCCCTAAGCCATGGTTCCCCACTCCCATCCCATCCGACCACCCATTCGTACACTGTCGGGGATATACCCCGCGGCGTAAACCGGCCGGAAGTATAACCCGGCCGGAGTTGGCGGTTTACTTGAGATCCGGCTGACACTTGGCGATTCACTGGCGACCCGCCCTGACCTGGCGGTTTACAAGCAACCCACCTGGTCATTATGACTCACTGGTGATCCGGCGTACGGGACAGACAGATGACAAGGCCCAAGGCCCAGAAGGCCGGTTCACGTTTAATGCTGGGCCGATTTAAGGGGAAAGGCATGACGAATATTTACCTTACAAGGAGTTAGACCAGGACCTGTATCCGGTTTATATTAGAGATAGACTAGTCCTAATCCTAATAGGACTCCACATGTAACCCGCCCCTTCAACATATATAAGGAGGGGCAGGGCTTCCAAAAGAGGACAAGCTACAAGCAAGAAGAAACAATCTTAAGGCTAGACACAAAAAGGAGAGCCGGTTTACGGCGACTCCCTCGTGATGATAATGAGACCTAGCCTCAAACAGCATGTAGGGTTGTTACCGGATGATGTTTCCCGGCGCCCGAAGCTGTCTAAATCCTTGTCTTGCGTGTTGATCCGCCCTGCGTCTCTCGTCCCACTCAACCCCTCTCAAGCTACCACATAGATGCGTTGGCCTCGCGACTAAGTCCTGACACTAAGGACATCTGTCGTGACAAATCCACGACAGTTGGCGCCCATCGTGGGGCACGCGCACAGTGGTGTTGAGTTCTTGAAGGGAGCTCTTCAAAGGATCGAGAAAGTCGCGATCGGTCGGATCAGGAAGAACCGGCTCGAAAGTATATTAACTATGGCAATGGTCTCGTTGGACAATGGAAAGTACGGTTAGCAATTGACCATGGAACCAGCTAGGAAAAGTCTACGTCAGAGTTATATTCTTTAAACCGGATTTACAACCGATAAGATTGAAGGATATGAGGGTTTGGCGTGTTCTCTGTGCGTCGCCGAGGCAACGTGATCCGTCGAATCCGAGCCGCTACAGCTGGGTAGCAGCTGCGCCCTGTTTGAGTCACATCCATCGTCGACATCTCCACTTGATCTCGGATTGAGTCATCACCGCTGCCGATTCAATGTTAAGAAGGAAATTGGGATTGCGTTTGAGCCGGATTCTAAAGCCGACTCGCCGCCCGGCCTCTTCAAGTCGCGACCTTGGGTTGCCGTACCACCGGCCGCCTACAGCGCCAATACGGCCCCAAGACGCGAGCTACCTCGGGCTGCCGCGGACGCCGCTCACCTCCACCATGAACCAGCCTCTGCTGCTGCTAAACCGACCCTCTACTGCTACTGACTCGGCTTGTACTGCTGCTGACCCGGCTTCCACGCTGCTTCCCTGGGCCGGCGTCGCCTCTGATCCGCCATCGTCGACCCCTCAGTGGCTCGTTCCCGGGGCCTTCTCCGCTCCACCCGCCACCGGAGCATCGCCGGTCCGCCTCTCCGCCGCAGACTCGCCGGGGCCCTCCAAACCGTCTCCACAACTGACTAACATCACGGCCGCCTCAAGCTCCATGAGCGTCAGGCTGTCCCTGTTTCATCAAAGTTGCCGCTCGCCGCTTTGCTACAGCCTGAGTCGCCGCCGTGGTGCCGCATCGCCCCGGGTCACGGCCTCGATTCATCCGTTCGCCCCCAAACCGCCTTGTCGGGTTAAGACCAATGCCGCAGTCCGCTTCAACCACAGCCGCGGGCCTCGCCTTGTCTTCGGTCGTGAACCGCCCCGTTCTAAACCGCTAATATGGCCACAAGTTGCCGTGCCTCGTCAATTCGTCGGCCCACCGTGGCCCTGTGCTAAATCACCGGCCTGCCGTCTCCTTCAGTGACATTATAGCGGGAGAGCTGCTGCTGCTGAGCCGCCGGCCCCGTCGCCAAGTCACCGTCCACCTTTGACGGCTGTGATGTGCGCCATGGTCTTACTCCGCCTCTATACGAGTCGCCGCGCCGGGTCACCATGCCCGCTCATCCTTATAAACCGGAGCCGCTGAGGTCGCGGGTGCTGTTGCTGTGGTGCTGTGGTCGCGGGCGCTGCTGCTGGTTCGAGCCCTCCTTCTAGTGCCATCCCAGACTTGAGGCGTTTGAAGCCCTATACTGGTACATCAGGCTGCATACTCGAAATCACCTGATGAAGTTGATTCAATCTGAACATACGTGTGCGTAGTGGACATACGGCATGCCCCCAACGACGCTACTGGTGCATATAGACATGCGGGTGAAGTATATGCCCGTGACAGGATTCATAGCACTCAACACCCGGATGAAGTTCTGATGATTTGGACCTTTAAAGTCAGATGTTTAATGACAAAGCACCTCGGAGGAGAGCCCAAGAGCAGTCCAAGATAAAAATGTTAGTGCCGCTGCACAAGTCCCAAAAAAGCTGATGCAAGGTCATCATGATATCTTATCACGTGAGGAAAAGAAGCAAGGTGTAATACTGCTGCTTCAAAATTTTGTTTTCTCAAATGGCTCGAACCACCCACGTGAAGGGCTAAGCACCAACGTCTACGTGAGAATCAAAAATAAGAGCCGCCCCGGTTTAAGGTCTCCTCAAGAGAGTGATTAAAGCGCCATTGGAATCACCGTGGATTATTCATGGACGCTATGTATGGATCATTCGTCATCCAGACCAGTCAGGATAATCATTCACTACAAATATGGTTTATACCATGGGTATGGAGCACGGGCTGACAATATTCCGCCCGGCAATAGTCCGTAACATATTACCCGATGAATGGACGCACACAAGCCGCCGCCCGGTCTACATCAATTAGCTGGGACGACGCCTAAGATTGACTCGCGCGTCCGCACCATCTTACAATGCCACGGATGACTCGCCCGTCCGCTCTCGCGGCCAGTTCACGCGTCCACGCTGACTTACAACGAGGAGGACAACTTGCTTGTCCGCACCGGCGTACAGCACCGTGGCCGACTCATCTATGTTGCCTCTGATGCTTACGATCGTATTCTCTGTCCATCTCTCGCGGCCCGGTCTACATCAACACATCGGGCCGCACCTGTCTGCATGAGTTATTCATTGACTATGAGCAAGTCACTGCTTGAGAAGCCGGTTTTCTTTCAACAAATTGAAGGCAAATTATCATGTATTATCAGCCGCCGTCTGCACTGGATGGCTCAATGGGCAGGCACGCAAGTCGCCGCCACTACAGTTTTGGTTAAACTTCAAATCGCCAGTTGGAAGGAACCATTGGCCGAGTTGCTGACACGGCTCGTATGGGATCATTTATAACCCGCCGCAGTCACCTCAACTTTCTGTGGATTCACATCGCATTATCAACATCAATGATATACACCTTCTGCTATGGTCAAACACGGAGAATCTCAAGCCAACTCCTCGAGTCACCTTTGAGACTCGAGGGCTACGATGACATGACTCAACAAATTTTGCCAGTTTCAGCAAATTTAAGAACCCCAGGACGATGGAGGGAAAGACAACCTGGTCCCGGAGGCTACTGTTGTATTGATAACAATTTAAAGGCCGTCAGAAAATTTCCGGCTTAGAAAGTATATGACAGTTACAAAATCCCGGCTCAATGAAGAAGTTCTGGGTCATCAAAGAGGATACCAGTTTAAAATCCGGCTCAAGGGAAGTCAGTCTCACCGAAGCTCTCAAATATCCGGTTTACAATCCGGTTCAAGGGAAATCTGTTCTCGCACAAAGCTCTGAAGCGCTCAAATCCGGTTTAACAATGTCCGGTTTAAAAAGGAATTAACTTCTTGCAAGTTCGAGTTTAAAGGCCATCAGAAAATTTCCGGCTAAAAATAAAGATTCCGGTTTAAAATCTGGTTCAAGGGAAAGATATCTCCCACAAAGCTTTAAAGCTCTCAATATCTGGTTCAAGATCCCGGTTCAAGAAGAATTTATCTCTTGCAAAAAGTTAAAGAGGACCTGCAGCCATGATGCGCGGTTCAAACATGGGTATCCCGCCTTACTGGCCTGACATATTATTGATCACATGGGGGCTTCTGCTTCATAAAGCGGGGTCTCTGTTCTTTTACATCATACGTGGTTACACGGAGTTGTTCTGTCTTAAAGCGGCCTCCGGTTTACCCCTTGAAAATTTTATAAACATCACTTGGGGGCTTGGTCGTGTCCCAACCAATGCAACACCTTTTGATAGGCGAAAGCCACCAGATCACTTGGGGACATGGTCAAGTCTGAACCAGTCACGCCTCTTGATCGGCCTAAGGCCATAGAATCACTTGGGGGCTTGGTTGAACCCGAACCATTGCCACGCCTCTTGATCGGCATAATGCCACGGTTTCATTTGGGGACCTGGCTGACTTGAACCATAGCTACACCATTGGGGAGCTTGGTCGTGTCCGACCATGGTAACACCATCTGATCGGCTCAATAAGCCTCTTTTTGCAAATGGTTTTATCATTGCCTTTGCTTCAATATTTTCCTTGATAACTGTTTCTTTTATTTTTGTTGCGTTTTTAAACTGACAATTCTTAAACCGGTTCGACTGTCAAATTACAAATTGGCGGAACACGGTCAAATCTTAATCCGGAGGCTATTTGCCCGGTTTGATTTTCTGTTACCATCCTATTATGGAGTAAACCGGTGTTTATCAACCCGGCTCGGCTTTCAACTACAAGGTCAGTACACGATCAAGTTATAATCCGGAGACTATCCTGCCGGTCTGGTTTGACTACAAGTCACCAATATTATATATGGTTAATCTGGGGTTTATCACAAACCCGATACGGTTTTATCATAAACCGATACAATATGAAAGGAGTTATCATTACTCAAAGATTGGGGTTATCACTCTTACTACAAAAAGTTGGTAAACCAACGATGTGATTCAATGTCACAAGTATGATATATTTCATATTTTTAAGTGCAGCCTTGGTTATAAACCCAGGTTATACGTTGGGCATTATGACCCGTCCGGTGGTAAACCGCCAGGACACTTTAAACTTGTTGTATGCAGAAACAGGTTGAATAAAGTATGATGATAAATTCCGGTGTTTGTTAAACCGGCCTGGCTTTTGACTATAAGTCGCCAGAATGATGATAAATTATCCGGTGTTTATTAAACCGGCCTGGCTTTAAGACAATAAGTCGCCAGTATATGATGAGAAATTATCCGGTGTTTGTTAAACCGGCCTGGCTTCGGACTATAAGTCGCCAGTATATATTTGGATTGCGCCATTGGAATCATGCCCTTATAAATGATTGGGTTATATTATTCAAATAGCCAAACTTGGCTGAATTTCATTATGATATTGGATAAATAAGATTTTCATACCGGATTATATTATCTTGAATAGCCAACATGGCTGGATTTTTATTATGGTTATTAATATTATGATTGAGGTTTTCAAAGTCGCTTTAGCGCAATGGATATTATTTTGTCGATGAATATGATTTATTTTGCAATGGAAGGAATAGTCCCGAGTCGCTGCACGCTTATGACCCGGCACTTGGGGGCTACATTATTCAACTTAAGATTATATCAAATATGCAAGTCTCATGTCGCTGCAAGCATGCACCATAACACTTGGGGGCTAATGCAAAGTCATTTTTTGCTCATCTTATTGAAGACCTGACTCATCATATCATAATGAGCCGGCCCTTGGGGGCTGCACATCACTGCTCAAGTTTACATGATCATATTTATAAAGTCCCTGCTCATTATTGCATAATGACCCGGCCCTTGGGGGCTACACTGGTTGAAGTTTTTATGAGTATAAGGCAATTACAAGTCCCAGGTTGCTGCAAGCATGACAACCCGGCACTTGGGGGCTACATATATGGAGTCTTCAGTTTTTAATCATGACTGGGATGAACAACATGGATTTCTTCAAAAGTGGCAGTATTTATGTTGAAGTAAGTCTTAAACCATCACTTTGTTCTGCTCAAGACTTGGGGGCTACAGGTAATATGCATATAAGGAGAAATATTTTCAAATTCTCTGTTTTGAGCAAACCAGATTGACCCGGTGTCACCAATTATTATGACCCTGTGTCTGCAACCCGGCATCATCAGTAATCATGAACCGGCGTTGGCAACAATCATGAACCGGCGTTAGCAACAGTCATGACCCGAAATTATCAGTTATTATAACCCGGTAATTTTGGTAATATTAAACCGGCAAGTTTTACATCTTCAAACTGGCCGGATATCAGATGAGTATTTCAAGACCAAAATTTCTTAAGCCAGCGTTTTGGAAGCCGACTCAAGTGGATTATTCTTCACAATATTTTTCTATGAGAAACCAACGTCAGCAATTTAAAGTATGAAGCTGGTTATTGATCCGGATTTTCTAGAAGGAGGGAATGACAAGGACTTAAGGATGATCAGGTGCCTGTCTACAAGAATTCTTAAACCGGAACACAACCTGCCAAATTTGTTCTTATGTTTATGTTGCAGATCAGTTTAACATGGACAAATCCAAATTAAACTGGGGGCTAATGTTGGGGATATACCCCGCGGCGTAAACCGGCCGGAAGTATAACCCGGTCGGAGTTGGCGGTTTACTTGAGATCCGGCTGACACTTGGCGATTCACTAGCGACCCGCCCTGACCTGGCGGTTTACAAGCAACCCACCTGGTCATTATGACTCACTGGTGATCCGGCGTACGGGACAGACGGATGACAAGGCCCAAGGCCCAGAAGGCTGGTTCACGTTTAATGCTGGGCCGGTTTAAGGGGAAAGGCATGACGAATATTTACCTTACAAGGAGTTAAGACCAGGACCTGTATCCGGTTTATATTAGAGTATATTAGAGATAGACTAGTCCTAATCCTAATAGGACTCCACATGTAACCCGCCCCTTCAACATATATAAGGAGGGGCAGGGCTCCCAAAAGAGGACAAGCTACAAGAAAGAAGAAACAATCTTAAGGCTAGACACAAAGAGGAAAGCCGGTTTACGGCGACTCCCTCGTGATGATAATGAGACCTAGCCTCAAACAGCATGTAGGGTTGTTATCGGATGATGTTTCCCAGGGCCCGAAGCTGTCTAAATCCTTGTCTTGCGTGTTGATCCGCCCTGCGTCTCTCGTCCCACTCAACCCCTCTCAAGCTACCACATAGATGCGTTGGCCTCGCGACTAAGTCCTGACACTAAGGACATCTGCCGTGATACCCCTGAACCGAAAGAACCGCCTCAAATCGGTGGGGGTACTTTCATAACTTACCCCACATTTCGGACAAGCGCGTCCCTAAGCCATGGTTCCCCACTCCCATCCCATCCGACCACCCATTCGTACACCGAGGACGGGAAAACCCGCGAAGCCCCACGCCCTCCTCCGTCCGCCACCCAGCCGGAGCCTCTTTCCCGATGACGTAGTCCACATGAACACCTCGACATCCCTCATCCATCATACCGGATGATGATCCGTTGTTGATCTGGTCATCCCGCCGGTTCAGTCACCCCGTCCTCCACCTCCAAGGAGCTGCCCCGATGTTCCCCTCGTCTTTCGCGCCACCTCCAGTCCCACACCGCCATCTTCACCTGCACCACCGGAAGAGCATCATCATCACTGCTTCCTCGGATGAAGCTGCGGCCTAATCGGCGCCACCAAAGAGGCTATACACTAATCATCGCATTTTCTTCTTGATTCGATCTCACGATGCTGCCGGCGCTCGGTCTCGAGCCGACACGGCGCGACTCCATCCACGGCGGCGTCACCGACCACTTCCTCCACGGCGTCGCTCCCTCGGCGGGGACGTCCACATCAGTAGGAGCTTCTGTTGCTTTAGCTCTCCCTCGCGCTGCTGCTCTGCTATTGCTCTCGGTCCCCTGCCTTGTCTGCTCTTGCTCTTGCTCTTGCTGCTGCTCTCGCTCTTGCTCTTGCTTGCGATGCTGCTCTGATTTAGCTACACTTCAGTCGACTGAATCGACTTTTGGGTCAGTCGATTTTCAGGGGGTGGGGGTGCTCGCCGGAGTTAAGGAAGAACCAGCCGCAGTGGGGAGGGGGCTCACCGGAGAGGTACCTCACTATCTATCTTAGGGTTCAGGGTGGGGGCGGTGGTCGCCGGCGGTGGTGGGGCGGTGACGTCGGGATCGCTGGAGAAAAAGCTCGGCACGGGGGGGGGGGGGGGGGGTAGAGGGATGGCCGGGGCGGTGGTGGACCGGCGGTGGGGAGTGTTTTCGGGACGGGCGGGTTGGCGCACTACCGGCGGCGGGTGGCGGGGGGCGGCTGTTTGGCCGGTGGTGGCTGGCGGCTCAGGGGGTGGAGGTTGAAGATGAACTACAGGCCCTTGATTTCGTATCCAATGGCTGCAAAATCGACTGACCAGAGACGAAAAAGTCAGTCGACTGACGTGTAGCCTCACCTCTAGTGCGTTCAGTTTCGACAATAAAATTCAGTTTCGACAGCAAAATTTATTTTTGACAGTTAAGTTCAGTTTCGACAGTTAAATTCAGTTTTGACAGTTAAGTTCAGAGATGAGCGGCTGATGTATTTTACATCTAGCACTTTGTGGTTATGTATTTTACGTCATCTATTGGAGATGCTATTAGAATTCCACTCAGGTTAATGTTGTCTCTCTTGTCCTGCTTTAGCCTCGGTGTTGTACAACTCACCAGAGCTGCTCCAACGACGAAACCCTCCATCACAGCGGAGCAGTACCTCGGGCTCCATCTCCAAACGCCTAAGATCTTCTTCCCCTCCCCCGACAGCCAAGTCAGCCGGAGCATCCTCACCAGCCAACCCAATCACGCTGAGATCGACATGGCTTCGCCAAAGAGGTTGTACACTTGTTGCATCTCTTTTTTACCCTACATGTGTTATATATATATTGTCCACTGAGCACACGGAGTAACGAGAAATACGATTATTTTAGCCTACTATATGACAAGCAGTGAGGTACCAGGCAACTTAGCTATCTGTGATGGACTCTCTTGAATGCCATCATTATTTATCTCTGCGCATTTGAGCTGTGCATTTGTCGATGGCCATGGGAGCTGAGCTAGTAGGGCAGTGGCCTGGGTCCAAAGTAATAGAAGTAGCACAAAAACATTTTTTAGTGTAGACTTTTCCTTGCTCAAGCCTGCCTACTAGAATCGCTAGTGCTTGAAAGGAAAAGTGAATGAAAAACATAGGAATTGGAAAGTTTCCTATGGTACTACTTTTCATGAATTTGGTGCAAAGGAATGGAGCAAAGGAAAACTGTAGGATTTGTTCCTTTAGTGTCTCCTTGAAAGAAAAACCGTAGGAATTTTAATTTCCACTTGTCCTCCTTTTCAAATTCCTATTCATGAAGCACAAGACTAAGAGATAGTAGCATAATAGCATTATAACCGTACAATTTCTTGTGGTTTGACTTAATCTCACCATGCTTCTTTGCATCCTGTGTTCTTCCAATTCTTGTGAACCAAACACCCAGATTGGCAAAAATCCGGTGTTTTTAAATTCTCTGTTTTGCACGTGCATTCCTATCCTATTCCTGTCTATTTCATATCCCTGCATTGTTAGAATCCTCAAATTTAAACAAGCCCTTACACAATTACTTCTGTTACGGATATGTGTCAAAGAAAACCTTGTGTGGTTTGTCCTGCTCCTGCGGTGTTGTGTTCCACCCTAGCTCAGCTGCTCCAACGACGGAAGGGTTCACCACAACAGGGATCCGCTCTCCAAACTGTCTTTCGCCGCCTCAGATCTTCTTCCCCGCCGCCGGCAGCCACGACAACTGCATTACCATCATCAACTAAGTAGATGACCTTGAGGACTACACGGGTCCGCAAGAGAGGTCGCACTCTTCCGTGTCTGCTTATTATGCATCGCTTAATATGATGACATGCTACTTTATCGTCGTGTTCACCTATTAGACTCCGAATCAGGTCCAAACTTATGTTGAAACTTGAGTTTTTAAATGGTTGTGGGGTACATATTGGGGCAGCAATCAGTACTACCTGTCTACTGTCTAGTTAATCTCGGGTGTCTACTATGAGTTTCATGTTGGGTGCAAACAAACATTAAAGGAGCCATTATCTTTATTTTTTTAACTAAAGCTATTATCTGCCTGCTATCATTGGTTTTGGGTCTATCCACAGTTTGCTACCATCACTCTGGATTTGTGCATGCACTCCTTATATAATCTCACTATGTTTTATTCGTATGCATGTCAGTTATTGTACACAATGGAACTGAACATGTAGAGCAAAAGAGACGAGCCTTGCATGGCAATAAAATTTCATGCAGACGTCGCTCCATGGTGGGCTCAAAGGCAGCCCCCCTCCACCCATTTCGGATCATAATCAAGAGGAAGATAACTGTTCTAAGGGGGATTCAGAAGCAGAAGACCACTCCTATTTACCCCATGAGGTCTTTGCTCTAACTTGGCATGCTGATGTTGGTAATATCATGCATACGGTGCCTTGCATTGCTTACTGTATACATCAAATATGTCATCTGCTTAGTTTAGACATGCTTTGTGTCAATGCCATCTGTTTAGTTTCTTTATCGTATATGTGAATCATGCAATGCCATCTTGTTTAGCCAGGCATCATGTATGTGAATTTTGTAATGCCACCTTGGTTAGCCAGTCATCTTATATGTGAATTATATCATGACATCATTTTTATTACGTGTTAGATTTGTCAACAATTTTAGTACATTCAATTACTCTTCCTGTGCATCAGCCATTCGACACGGTCATGAAAAAAAATCTGAAGTGGAAACAAGGTCTTCAGAGCAGACAATGCTATCTGACGAAGCGCATGTCTTGCCGGTTACAGATAGCTCCTTGGAGGAGGATTCAGAGACAGATGATCAGTCCTATCCCCCCCGAGGTGCATGCTCTAACTTGGCAGGGTTATGTTGCTCATATCGTGCGTATGGTATCTTGCATTGCTATGTCATTTGCTTAGTTTAGACATGCTTTGTGTGAATGCCACCTGTTTAGTGTCTAATTACCATATATGTGGATTATGCAATGCCATCTTGTTGCAAGACATTATATATGTGAATTATGCAATGCTATCTTGTTGCAAGGCATTATATATGTGAATTATGCAACGCCATGCTGTTTAGCCAAGCGTTATATATGTGAATTATATCATGCCGTCCTTTTTTTTGTATTTCTCATTGCTTTTGTCGATAATGTTTGTATATTCAACTGCTCTTCCTATGCATCAGCCATTTGAATTGGTGATGGAGAAATCTAGAGTGAAAAAAGGTCTTCAGAGCAGACAATGCTACCTGCTGAAGCATATATCTTGCTGGTTACGGATAGCTCTTCAGATGAGGATTCAGAGGCAGATGACCAGTCCTATTATCCCCCTGAGGTGTATGCTCAAACTTGGCAGGGTTATATTACTCAAATCATGCATATGTTGTATTGCAATGCTTAGTTTTTACATCATATACACGATATTGAATGCCATCTCCTTAGTAGACACATCATATATGCGATTTCCTCTGCTCACTTCCTTAGTATATAAATCATATATTTGAATTATATCATGCCATGATGTTTACATACACAGCATGTATCTGAATTATGGCATGCCAACCCATTTTCTAAAGACATAATATAGTTATATCATCTCATCCTGTTTACATAGTCATCATATTTTGAATTATGTCATTCTATCCGTGAATTATATCATGCCATCATGTTTCCATCGACGACATGTTTGTGATTTATGGCATGCCAACCACTTTAATAGACACATCAGATAGTTATATCATGTCATCCTATTTACATAGTCATCATATTTTGAAGTATGTCATTCTATCTGCTACCTCTCGAGCACTGCGTTGGTTTTTCCTTGAAGAGGAAAGGGGGCCATAGGTTTCACTAGTGGCTTCTCTCAAGAGCACAAGTATTACGGTGGGTAAACGAATTACTATCGAGCAATTGATATAATTGAGCATAGTTATAAGAATATATAGGTATGATCATGTATATAGGCATCACGTCCGAGTAAAGTAGACCGAAACGATTCTGCATCTACTACTATTACTCCACACATCGACCGCTATCCAACATGCATCTAGAGTATTAAGTTCATAAGAATAGATTAATGCTTTAAGGAAGATGACATGATGTATAGGGATAAACTCATGCAATATGATATAACCCCCATATTTTTATCCTCGATGGCAACAATACAATACGTGTCGGTTCCCTTTCTGTCACTGGGATCGAGCACCGCAAGATTGAACCCAAAGCTAAGCACTTCTCCCATTGCAAGAAAGATCAATCTATTAGGCCAAACCAAATTGATAATTCTAAGAGACTTGCAAATATAAACCAATCATACATAAAAGAATTCAGAGGAGAATCAAATATTGTTCCTAGATAATCTGGATCATAAACCCACAATTCATCGGATCTCGACAAACACACCGCAAAAGAAGATTACATCGAATAGATCTCTAAGAAAATCAAGGAGAACTTTGTATTGAGATCTAAAGAGAGAGAAGAAGCCATCTAGCTAATAACTATGGACCCGTAGTTCTGAAGTAAACTACTCACACATCACCGGAGAGGCCATGGAGTTGATGTAGAGGCCCTCCGTGATCAATGCCCCCTCCAACAGAGCTCCGGAAAAGGCCCCGAGATGGGATCTCTCGAGTACAGAAGGTTGCGGCGGTGGAATTAGGTTTTAGTGGTGCTCCTGGATGTTTGGGGGTATTGGATATATATAGGAGGAAGAAGTACGTCGGTGGAGCAACAGAGGGCCCACGAGGGTGGAGGGCACGCCTAGGGGGGTAGGCGCGCCCCCTGCCTCGTGCCTTCCTCCCTTGTTTCTTGACGGACACTCCAAGTCTCCTGGATCACGTTTGTTGAGAAAATCACGTTCCTGAAGGTTTCATTCCGTTTGGACTCCGTTTGATATTCCTTTTCTTCGAAACCCTAAAATAGGCAAAAAAACAACAATTTGGGTTGGGCCTCCGGTTAGTTGGTTAGTCCCAAAAATGATATGAAAGTGTAAAATAAAGCCCATTAACATCCAAAATAGATAATATAATAGCATGGAGCAATCAAAAATTATAGATGCGTTGGAGACATATCACTATCCTGTTTAGTTAGCCATCATACATGTGAAATTGTGCCATGCTATCCTGTTTAATTAGCCATCATATATGTGAAATTATGTCCTGCTATTCTGTTTGGTTAGACCACATAAATGTGAATTATTTCATGCCCTATTTTCTTCCCTACTATCCATTGCACCTGTCTATCTTACAATTTCTGTACATTCAATTACTTTTCTTGTTTACCAGCCATTTCAATTTGAGGGGGTGATGGCAGTATCCGTGGGAGTAAAAACACGGTCTTCAGAAAAGATCGTGCTACATGTCGATGGAGATAGAACCACGGTTGTACTTGCCCAAGAACCAGCCCCACCACACATAACCCAGACTCACGCAGATTGTACCCCTACCCAGTTGGACAGAGAACCAGCTACACCCCTTCTAACCCCAACCCCGGCAGATAGTAACCCAGTTCCCGTTGACACATCACCGTCTCCACCACAGAGCACCCAAACACGAGCAGTTAGTAAGGCAACTGCAGTGCCCAAAGCACGAGGACCACCACTTCGAACCCCAAGTCAACGCTTAAAGCAGAAGAAGAATTGTTCTCAGGTCAGGTTTCATAGCTATGGTTCACACTACTTTGCTCTTGCATCACTGCATTTACTCATACCAACTAATTTCAAATTTGAAGGATGCAATTGAAACTCCAATGGTGCAATAGGTATGTTTTAAACCTGTTTCTTTAACGTGTTTGCTGTTGTAACTTGCACTATGTTGATTTCAGTTTCAATTTAATAAACAGTTATGTTATCATGCCATGCACATTACAAGTGTTGTTATTGCTGTGTAGTTTCCCACACTTATATTCTGTCTATGCGGCTTTGTCTTAAATAGATATGATTCAAACTGTATCAATCTTGATTTGGCAACATAAACTAGAATGATATAGACCATACAGTGACCATACCACATAGATATATGTTTGTTTCATGCTCTTATCCTGTCCACCTTACTACTGAACTGGTTTACCAAAATGAGTTTCATATACTACATTGTAAACCTGTGATGTGTTTGTTTGTTTATCTTTTAGAACACGGATAAAATATTGGAGAAGAGTACCCTGTTATGCAGATAGTGAGACATCCCTGTTGGTCTCCAAGAAAGCTGATAAAAACTATATTGAAGACAGTGAGACAACCCCAAAGTCCTGTCTTGATGTAGTGTTCGATTTACTAGCTACTACTACTGGCACCAGCTCTTCGAACTCGCTGCCTGAATCTGTTCGGCTTCTTGAGTCTCAACTTCAAGTTGAAAGACATCGATCAGATGTTATGCGATAGGAAGACAAAGGACCGAGGAAGTCCCTGCAGAATTCAGATGCATACTTTCTGGTGCAACAACAAGTGCTGGAGGATTTAAGCGCCAAACAAGAGAAAGTTAATAAGCTTGCTAAGCATCCTGCCAGCATTATGGGTACCCAGGATATTGTTTCTTGAGCTCTTCTGAAGTGGTTTCAGTTCTGGACTTGTTTTGCTGCGGCGTTTATATGCTGCTTTGTTCCCTATATTTGCACTGGTGGCGAACTTTGATGCCGAGCGGATGTACTATGTGTAATAGCCGTGATAGCCTAGCATAAGTTGCTTGCTAATTTATTTCCTTATTGTCTTGTTTATTTGTTTTCTTGTAGTCAGTGCAGTTCTTTTTCCGCGGCTTGCTAGTGGCCGCAATAACCTATTTTTTTAAACTAGGCCACAATAACCATGGGCTACATATTTACTGTAGTTAACATGGGCCTCCTACGGGCCATAGAAACAATGGACCTTCTACGGGGCATAGAAACAATGGGCCTTATATGGGCCGTAGACACAATGGGCCTTCTACGGGCCGTATCATCAATGGGCCTTCTCCGGGCCGTATGATCGGTTGGCCAAACATGGGCCAACAACAAACCACATTATGGTCGTAAATGAGCTAGAGTTGAAATCGTCCGTTCATGGGCCGACCATAACGGGCCGTCGTTAATAGGCCGTATTTGATGACGCTATGAAAATGGCCCAACGTATTAACGAGCCACAAATGGGACGACTGTAACCACAGGCTGAATTTGGGCCACAAGCAGAAAATGACAGTAACGAGCCATAAGTAAACGAATACTGGAAATGATCCCAAGAATAAATGGGCCCTGAGAAGGCCGAAAGATAACATGGGCTGGAAACGGCCCAACGGAATAATGGGCTGTTAATGGGTATAAAGTGATACACTGTTCATTACGGGCCAGTTTCACCACGTGCCGTTAGTGGGCCGAGGGTTACTATGGGCCTCATATGGGCCGAAAGACGTCATGGGCCATACATGGGCCGGAAGTTAAAACGGGCTGGAATTATATTGGACGGCCCAGATGATGCTACTGGGCCTAATTCGGATAGGCCGTAAACGGGCCCTGGGTTAGCGGGCTGTAAATGGGCTATATGTGAAGCAGTCAACAGGCTTGCCATGGATCAGCCCGCCACCTTTTGACCAAGTCAAACGGGCCGGCCTTTTCACAGGAATGGGCCTCTGTTGGGCCGTGCCATGTGTCGACGTATCATAGGCGCTTTGGGTCCAATGAGTAGATGACATCTGTCCCAACGGTGACCCGACACGTATTTCCTCCAGCCAATGATGATTTTACACGTGGAAAATCCCCATTGGTCGGGGCTGTTAACGGGTTATCGGATCCAAAACCGGACCGGATAGCTTAACGGCGTTACGTTACGATGGATGCCACGTGTCGGCCACCCTTGACGAAAGCACTTCTGTGACGCGCGATTTATCGTCATGGAAGTGGACACTTCCATGATGATAATTTTGGTAATGTCATGGAACACTTCTACGACAGCATAGGTATGTGATACGTCTCCAACGTATCTATAATTTTTGATTGCTCCATGCTATATTATCTATTGTTTTGGATGTTTATGGGCTTTATTATACACTTTTATATCATTTTTTGGGACTAACATATTAACCTAGAGCCCAGTGCCAGTTTCTGTTTTTACCTTGTTTTAGGGTTTCGAAGAAAAGGAAAACCAAATAGAGTCCAATTGACCTGAAACTTCACGGAACCCATTTTTGGAAGGAAAGAAGCCCAGAAGACTTGAAGTGCACGTAAGGGAAGCTTCAAGGAGGCCACGAGGTAGGGGGCATGCCCACCCCCCCTGGGCGCACCCTCCACCCTCGTGGCCCCCCCTGACGTACTTCTTCCGCCTATATATCTCCATATACCCTAAAACTTCCGGGGAGCACAATAGATCGGGAGTTCCGCCGCCAGAAGCCTCTGTAGCCACCGAAAGCCAATCTAGACCCGTTCCGGCACCCTGCCGGAGGGGGAATCCCTCTCCAGTGGCCATATTCATCATCCCGGTGCTCTCCATGACGAGGAGGGAGTAGTTCTCCCTCGGGGCTGAGGGTATGTACCAGTAGCTATGTGTTTGATCTCTCTCTCTCTCTCTCGTGTTCTTTAGGTGATACGATCTTGATGTATCGCGAGCTTTGCTATTATATTTGGATCCTATGATGTTTCTCCCCCCTCTACTCTCTTGTAATGGATTGAGTTTCCCCTTTGAAGTTATCTTATCGGATTGAGTCTTTAAAGATTTGAGAATACTTGATGTATGTCTTGCCGTGGATATCTGTGGTGACAATGGGATATCACGTGATTCACTTGATGTATGTTTTGGTGATCAACTTGCGGGTTCCACCCATGAACCTATGCATAGGGGTTGGCACACGTTTTCATCATGATTCTCCGGTAGAAACTTTGGGGCACTCTTTGAGGTTCTATGTTGGTTGAATAGATGAATCTGAGATTGTGTGATGCATATCGTATAATCATACCCACGGATACTTGAGGTGACATTGGAGTATCTAGGTGACATTAGGGTTTTGGTTGATTTGTGTCTTAAGGTGTTATTCTAGTACGAACTCTAGGGCTGTTTGTGACACTTATAGGAATAACCCAACGGATTGATTGGAAAGAATAACTTTGAGGTGGTTTCGTACCCTACCATAATCTCTTTGTTCGTTCTCCGCTATTAGTGACTTTGGAGTGACTCTTTGTTGCATGTTAAGGGATAGTTATGTGATCCAATTATGTTAGTTGAAAGATCGTGGATGTCGCCTAGAGGGGGGGGGGGTGAATAGGCGTTTTAAAATAATTACGGTTTAGGCTTGAACAAATGCGGAATAAACCTAGCGGTTAATTTGTCAAGCACAAAACCTAAAACAACTAGGCTCACCTATGTGCACCAAAAACTTATGCTAAGCAAGATAAGCAACTATGTGATAGCAAGATATATGACAAGAAACAATATGTCTATCACAAAGTAAAGTGCATAAGTAAAGGGCTCGGGTAAGAGATAACCGAGGCACGCGGAGACGATGATGTATCCCGAAGTTCACACCCTTGCGGATGCTAATCTCCGTTTGGAGCAGTGTGGAGGCACAATGCTCCCCAAGAAGCCACTAGGGCCACCGTAATCTCCTCACGCCCTCGCACAATGCAAGATGCTGTGATTCCACTAAGGGACCCTTGAGGGGGGTCACCGAACCCGTACAAATGGCAACCCTTGGGGGCGGTCACCGAACCCGTACACTTTGGCAACCCTTGGGGGCGGTCACCGGTACCCGTCAAATTGCTCGGGGCGATCTCCACAACCCAATTGGAGACCCCGATGCTTGCTCGGAGCTTTACACCACAATGATTGAGCTCCGAACACCACCAACCGTCTAGGGCGCCCAAGCACCCAAGAGGAACAAGCTCAAGGGTACCAAGCACCCAAGAGTAATAAGCTTCTCAACTTGTAACTTCCACGTATCACCATGGAGAACTCAAACCGATGCACCAAATGCAATGGCAAGGGCACACGGAGTGCCCAAGTCCTTCTCTGTCAAATCCCACCGAAGCAACTAATGCTAGGGAGGAAAATGAGAGGAAGAACAAGAAGGAGAACATCAAGAACTCCAAGATCTAGATCCAAGGGGTTCCCCTCACATAGAGGAGAAAGTGATTGGTGGAAATGTGGATCTAGATCTCCTCTCTCTTTTCCCTCAAAAACTAGCAAGAATCCATGGAGGGATTGAGAGTTAGCAAGCTCAAAGAAGGTCAACAATGGGGAAGAACACGAGCTCAAGAGATAAGGTTGAATGGGGAAGAAGACCCCCTTTTATAGGAGCACCCGAATCCAACCGTTAAGTGCTTAGTCCGCGGACAAGCGGTACTACCGCTCAGGGGAGCGGTACTACCGCCCGGGAGGTAGAACACGGAGAGCGGAGCGAAACAGAGTGCGTGGCAGAGCTGTATGAGTGGCACTACCGCTGGAGCCAGCGGTACCACCGTTGGCCGCAGCGGTACTGCCGCTTGGGACAGCGGTACTACCGCTTGTGGCGATAAGCGGTACTGCCGCTCCGGCCCGGCGGTACTACCGCTGGGACCGCGCACAACGCCTACCACGAGCACAGGGAGAAGGAACAGAGAGGAGGGCCATTGAGCGGCACTAGGGGTGGTGGTAGCCGCGGTACTACTACACATGAGCGGTACTACCACTCCTACTGCCGCTGAACCCGACACGAGAAAACCACGTCTCGAGTCGAGGCGGTACCAGCACGGAACCGGAGCCTGACTACCGCTTATGGCCATGGGCGGTACTACCGCTGTGGGACAGCGGTACTACCGCTTGTGGCGATAAGCGGTACTGCCGCTCCGGCCCAGCGGTACTACCGCTGGCGCCATCCTTAAGCCACTTCCACGAAAGCAAGTAAATTCCACGGAAAACCAGAACTGCCATAACTTCTGCATATGAGCTCCGAATTGAGCAAACTCAAGCTTGTTAGATACAAGACGACGAGTAGCATAAGAATCGTGTATGGGACCAGTACGTCAAGGGAGGAAAGAAGACTCCAGTATTCAAGGGAACACTAGAGAAGCAAAGTGCTCATTGGGACGATTTCATGAATTTCAAGGAATCGGAATTATCTAAGGAACGGTCGAGAATAAACAAGGCCAATGCCACAAAAAAGGATAAGTTCCATAAGCTGGGGCCAGGTGGCCATGCGGTGGGAATGCCTAAGTGGGATAAGTCTGAGAAAGAGATGGAGGATGCAGGTGTCACTCCAGAAACATTGAGCTGGCCCCCCAGGTGCAGGACTTGGTTCTATGCGCATGGGGGGAGTTGGACCCGAAGACAGGCAAAGTTTCGAAGAAGGCATGTCTGGACGGAGCCGAAGATAAGCTACTTGTTGCAATAGAAGAGGCTCGATCGGGGGTGTTCGAGCCCAACAGAGAGAACGACAAGCTTACGCGTGCCCTGGGAAATCCTGAACACCCGGGAAGAACACGAGGCAAGGGCGCTATTCCATGGTATGAGGGGTTTTCGGACTGGAACGCCGACTACAGAACCCGTGCGAGAAAGAAGATTGCGGAGGAGAAGAAGAGGAAGATGGAGGAGGAGGAGAGGAAGCTGGACTATGAACGCCTTCAAGGCCTAGAATCAGCGCACGTGGACTTGGCAGTCAAATTCCAGCGGCAGCAGGAGCAGATCGACTCACTTAGCCAGCAAAGGGGGTCTCAGCAGCTGCAGCAGCTAGCGGATGATCCAGCATTGGAATGCACCGTCCCATCCATGCCGAGAAGCAGCGTGGGTTCCGCCCCGGGCGACGCATTGCTGGATAGCTACCCATTGGATGACATCATGGAGAACACTAACTGCGAGCTACACTTCAAAATGAAGAACATATCCATGAAGGTGGCGGACGCCGTTGCTTTTACCAATCCCCCCGAGGCAACCTTCCATTGCAACCCGATTCCAGCGGGCTATGCTCGTGTCTTGGTTGATGAGGTGGTGGACCAATATTCGGGGCTAGAGCTTGACATTCCTGGAGGTGACGAGGAGCACACACTGGGAGAGGCCAACCATCGTATCATCCTATGGAGAAAGGATTGCATCATCTTTCGAAGGCCACCGACACTGCGTCATCCGACTCCTCGTCGAAGTCCGCCACCGAGTCAGTAGACTCCCACTCCTCCAAGTCCACCAACGCGTCAGGCCACTCCTCCTCCTCCAAGTCCGGCAAAGCATCAGGCCACTCCTCCTCCAAGTCTGGCACAGCTTCAGGCCACTCCTCCTCCTCCAACTCAGCCACGTCAGCCGTCTTCGCCGCCTCAGCAATCACGGAAGAGAGCCGCCTCAACTATGGTGCGTAGCGGTACAAGTCAAGGTAGTACTGGAGGTACAGGCAGAGGCAAGCAATTTCAATATGGTCCAAGCAGCCTCGCGCCTCTTCCGCAGAGGCCTTACGACAAGTCCGAGGAGAAAACACATCCATATCGAAGGCCGAGGTGGAAGCCCATTTTGCACCGAAACCGCCACCGCCGCCAAGGGAGAAAGTGCCTAAGGAAAAGATTGACCACTTAATTCGTATGGCTAGAGCACCAGCTCCCAAGCCTGTTGACACAGACTATGAGCGCCACCTCAGGAAGTTAAATCGAGCACGTCTACAGAAAGAGGCGAGCTCGAGCTCGAGCAAATCAGCTGGCAAAAGGAGCGGTAAAACCGTTCCCCAGCTGGGAGAACAGGCGGCGCAATCAATCCCCCCGCTTATTGTGGTCAAATCGTTAACATTCCCAGGCTGGGCGACGTGGTAATAACCGAGGAGCATATTGAGCAGGCTAAAAGGCTCATGATCACTGTTGGACAACTCCTCGATATCGAGCCCATGTCTTTGATTAGAGAGGAGGAAATAAAACGGAAATATGTCCGGGGCCAACCTTTGGTCGAGCCAGACGAGGTCAAGAAGCTCCCAACGAGAATGTATGAATTGCATCAATGGTACATGGACATTACCAAGATTTCCAATCGAGAGTCCCTCATGGTGAATGTCAAGAAGGATCATTACTACCATGAGAAAGCTGTGTCCATTGAGTATTCAGAACTATTTTAGTTATACAATCAAGACGCACTCGACAAATCTATCGTCAGTTGCTATTGTCTGTAAGTGATTTCTTTCTGTAATTTAAGTCTCAAGCTAGCTGTAGTGATCATTTTGATCAATCATTACCTGTAATTATCCTCACTATATTCTTTTCTGTGGTATTATGCAGGATGAAGATTTATGAAATGAAAAAAGGTGGACGCTATGGCATTGGGTTCATTGACCCAAATACCATTAATGAATACACATGGAAATTAGATCCATATTATGAAAAAAGTGTAGAGGAAAGCATGCTAGATTTCTTCAAGCGCCTTAATACCAATGAAGATATACTACTAGCTTCCTTACAACTTCGAGTGAGTCACACTGTCTTGTACTACAAATTCTGTTTTTGCCTACTAGCTAGCTACATGTTTTTGCTTACATATGCCCGCTTAATTAAGACATGTAAACGTGTGTGCATGCAGATTTCACTGGATCTTGTTAATCATTAAAGTTGATGAAGGAACAGTTGAAATACTGGACTCACTACTTAAAAAAGCAAGTGACTACACCATCTTGTTTGGGATAGTCAATAGGTAATTTCAATCATTATTAACTATATCTCGGCCTATTTAGTTCGTAATTTCCTGATATGAACTATTTAATAACCCCTTTATTCATTTTCTTTGTCGGCGGGCAGGGCTTGGGCAAAGTTCATCAGCGTCACTCCAGGCCAATGGAAAAAAAGCTAAAATGGTATCGACCCAAGATAAGTAATTAAGTAGTACTAGCTAGCTACCTGCCATCTCTTTAATTATCATGCTTGATTAATTATTATTTGATCAAATTCCATTCTCGTAAAGGCCCTGAAGCAGGCGCCGGGCAATAATCTGTGTGCATACTACGTTTGCGAGAACATTCACATGATGGCGTCCGAAAGGAGCATATCTCAAAGACAGGAGTGGGTACGTTTGTCAGAACACTATTCAGAATTTTTACACCATTATCGATATCTAGTCACACAACTAATACACATGCATATTGATCTCCTTCTTAACAGTTCAAAGAGGTGCGGGAGTAGCTCCTAGAAGAGGACCGCATAGAAGCAATTCAAGAGGATAGCGGGATTTTTGCTCGACCAGGTCATAGATCCCAAAGGAGAATACTATTACCCGCTGCCGCCCCCATGAACCACTTCCAATTGTCATCGTGCTCCGAAGGCACCAATTAGGCTAATGCCACTGGCTCTGAAGGCACCAATTAGGAGAAATTGTATATAGCTAGCTAATTGTGTGTATATATATACATGTGTGTCTATATGTGTGAATTAATTAATGGTGGTTGTGAGACATTCGATGATATATATATATATATGATCGGTTGTACTAGAAATTCTATTTATATATATGCATAACGTGTACAATATGTAGTATCGTAAAATACCAGCAAACGAAAAAGAATTAAATGGAAAACACAAAATTAAATGAAAAAGAAATCATAAACCCAACACCCCCAACCTTTTAATACCAGTTGGTGTCACCAACCGGTACTAAAGGGCTCCCTGCCCCCGGAGCTGGCTCGTGCCACGTGGTTGCCCTTTAGCACCGGTTCATGCTGAACCGGTACTAAGGGGGGGGGGCTTTAGTGCCCAAACTTTAGTGCCGGTTACCAAACCGGCACTAAAGGGCCTTACGAACCGGTGCTATTGCCCGGTTCTGCACTAGTGTGAGAAGGAGAGACCCAGCTATGTCTTGAGGGAGATCGGTCGACATCCATACATAACTGAAGGATGAGGAATAGGATGGGACAGAAAGAGAGAGGAGAGAGAGAGGGAGGGAGAGGGGTAGAGTGCTGGATGGGTGATGGAGTTGCTTCTCGAAGATGGTGGGAGAGGCCTACTAGACAAACTGAGGGTAGAACTGCAACATTATCAATAAGAGTGGGGATGTGTTTCTGTGTGTTCTTGTGCGTGATAGATCTGTCGAGACGCATCCATGGATGATGAAGGGGTACCATGTGTTCGGTAAGCAAACCTAACTAGATCGGTAGATCAATTGTTGTTTGTCGGAGGAAGGGAGAGACATAACTAATGAGGTAGATCGATCTACACATGGGGAATAACGAGTTATAAGGACCTAGCTAGCTATATGAATAGCGGGAGATAGGTCGGTGTACGTCCATTTGTTAGAGGCAAATAAGGCCCGGCGAGACGGATAAACAGAGAGAATGGAGCTATGAGGTGGTGCGAGAGGCCCAGCTACTAGCTAGATAGGGGGAGGAGTGTGTGGTTGTGAGATCAATGAAAAGAGGGGCGGGAGTTTACACATGTGTGGGACCGTATGAGAGACACGAGGCAAGGAAACATAGATGAGGAGATTGAAGGTGAGTGTGTATGTTGTAGGCAGACATCGCTGGAGAGGTTTATCGATCGGTGTATGTCGGAAAGGAGTTGTGGAGACTGTGGGAGAATGACCTAAAGAAAAAATGAATGTGCGTGATGGATATAATGCTGAGGGAGGGGGAGGGCGAGGAGGGCGTGTGCATGCACGAGAGAAAGTTAGTGGTAGCTACAAAGGTTACAGGATTGTGTGGGTGTAAGAGACTAACAAAGATCATAATTTGATATGAAAGTGGATTCATATATTTGAATAGGAGATCATAGTGTTTTAAACATATGCATGCATGAATATAGCGGTGATACGCGTGTTGTGGTTTTGCACATGTTATACCATAATGTGATAATGCATGGCGTTTGCAACTCACAGCTAAATGTCAAACAATCTAAACCATACTATACATCGAACAATCTCACATTTTATTTGAATTTGTGATAATGTGTGGCGTTTGCAGCTTACAACTAAATATCGAACAATCTAAACAATACTATATATCGAACATTCTCACATTTTATTTGAATTTATGGTAATGTGTGGTGTTTGCCACTCACATCTAAATACTTGTAGGCGTAGGAGGCGGGGCACCATACATAATGTGATAAACACATTATACATATGAGACATGGTTTAGATTATGAAGATCTAGCTAGAGCTTGAAATGTACTATGATTTGAAATCAACATAAAGTGGATTCAAAAAATTGAGTTCGAGTTCATATAGTACACATAGTTCATATGTAACTCGAGACTAATCATGTGGTGTGCTGTGAAGATAATACACAAATGATGGTTTAACTTGACAATAATGATGCTTGTAGATCTTATTAAACCAGAGAAACGAATTCAAATGCTTTGACTTCACAACAATCATTATTGTAGATCTTATTCAAATAGAGAAACGAACTCAAATTTAGTTCATATTGAAGCGGTAGTATATACGTTTGGAATGCACTAAAACGTTCATTTGAGTAGTAGGTTGCATGCATTATACACATAGCAAAATATTTTAATTGAACATAACATGAATTCAAAGTTTTGAATGACATTGGTAGTGCGAATTGATTTGGTACAGTACACGTTAGGCTTGTCCGGAAATTTCAACTCGCGCCTTGTTAGCCCGAAATATTTAAGATATGTCTTTGTCTCGTTGTGCTCCGACAACACCCTCCATCTCAACCCGTGCCTTGCTATTCCAAAATTACAACGCGCGCGAAAACTCCCACCTCCTGTGAAATCCCGACACGCGAAATGCCCATGATACCCCTGAACCGAAAGAACTGCCTCAAATCGGTGGGGGTACTTTCGTAACTTACCCCACATTTTGGACAAGCGCGTCCCTAAGCCATGGTTCCCCACTCCCATCCCATCCGACCACCCATTCGTACACTGTCGGGGATATACCCCGTGGCGTAAACCGGCCGGAAGTATAACCCGTCCGGAGTTGGCGGTTTACTTGAGATCCGGCTGACACTTGGCGATTCACTGGCGACCCGCCCTGACCTGGCGGTTTACAAGCAACCCACCTGGTCATTATGACTCACTGGTGATCCGGCGTATGGGACAGACAGATGACAAGGCCCAAGGCCCAGAAGGCCGGTTCACGTTTAATGCTGGGCCGGTTTAAGGGGAAAGGCATGACGAATATTTACCTTACAAGGAGTTAGACCAGGACCTGTATCCGGTTTATATTAGAGATAGACTAGTCCTAATCCTAATAGGACTCCACATGTAACCCGCCCCTTCAACATATATAAGGAGGGGCAGGGCTTCCAAAAGAGGACAAGCTACAAGCAAGAAGAAACAATCTTAAGGCTAGACACAAAGAGGAGAGCCGGTTTACGGCGACTCCCTCGTGATGATAATGAGACCTAGCCTCAAACAGCATGTAGGGTTGTTACCGGATGATGTTTCCCGGGGCCCGAAGCTGTCTAAATCCTTGTCTTGCGTGTTGATCCGCCCTGCGTCTCTCATCCCACTCAACCCCTCTCAAGCTACCACATAGATGCGTTGGCCTCGCGACTAAGTCCTGACACTAAGGACATCTGCCGTGACAAATCCACGACAGTTGGCGCCCATCGTGGGGCACGCGCACAGTGGTGTTGAGTTCTTGAAGGGAGCTCTTCAAAGGATCGAGAAAGTCGCGATCGGTTGGATCAGGAAGAACCGTCTCGAAAGTATATTAACTATGGCAATGGTCTCGTTGGACAATGGAAAGTACGGTTAACAATTGACCATGGAACCAGCTAGGAAAAGTCTACATCAGAGTTATATTCTTTAAACCGGATTTACAACCGATAAGATTGAAGGATATGAGGGTTTAGCGTGTTCTCTGTGCGTCACCGAGGCAACGTGATCCGTCGAATCCGAGTTGGAAATCAGATTTTGGCCGCTACAGCTGGGTATCGCCAAGGTCGACATGAGTTACGCTACCTCATCATCCGCCGCCTTGCCGCGGTGGTCTATCTCCAAGCAGTACTGCCGCTTTGCCTTTGCAGCTGCTCCCTGTTTGAGTCACATCCATCATCGACATCTCCACTTGATCTCGGATTGAGTCATCACCGCTGCCGATTCAATGTTAAGAAGGAAATTGGGATTGCGTTTGAGCCGGATTCTAAAGCCGACTCGCCGCCCGGCCTCTTCAAGTCGCGACCTTGGGTCGCCGTACCACCGGCCGCCTACAGCGCCAATACGGCCCCAAGACGCGAGCTACCTCGGGCTGCCGTGGACGCCGCTCACCTCCGCCGTGAACCGGCCTCTGCTGCTGCTAAACCGACCCTCTACTGTTACTGACTCGGCTTCTACTGCTGCTGACCCAGCTTCCACGCTGCTTCCCTGGGCCGGCGTCGCCTCTGATCCGCCATCGTCGACCCCTCAGGTTAATGTTGTCTCTCTTGTCCTGCTTTAGCCTCGGTGTTGTACAACTCACCAGAGCTGCTCCAACAACGAAACCCTCCATCACAGCGGAGCAGTACCTTGGGCTCCATCTCCAAACGCCTAAGATCTTCTTCCCCTCCCCCGACAGCCAAGTCAGCCGGAGCATCCTCACCAGCCAATCCAATCACGCTGAGATCGACATGGCTTCGCCAAAGAGGTTGTACACTTGTTGCATCTCTTTTTTACCCTACATGTGTTATATAGTCCACTGAGCACACGGAGTAACGAGAAATACGATTATTTTAGCCTACTATATGACAAGCAGTGAGGTACCAGGCAACTTGGCTATCTGTGATGGACTCTCTTGAATGCCATCATTATTTATCTCTGCGCATTTGAGCTGTGCATTTGTCGATGGCCATGGGAGCTGAGCTAGTAGGGCAGTGGCCTGGGTCCAAAGTAATAGAAGTAGCACAAAAACATTTTTTAGTGTAGACTTTTCCTTGCTCAAGCCTGCCTACTAGAATCGCCAGTGCTTGAAAGGAAAAGTGAATGAAAAACATAGGAATTGGAAAGTTTCCTATGGTACTACTTTTCATGAATTTGGTGCAAAGGAATGGAGCAAAAGAAAACTGTAGGATTTGTTCCTTTAGTGTCTCCTTGAAAGAAAAACCGTAGGAATTTTAATTTCCACTTGTCCTCCTTTTCAAATTCCTATTCATGAAGCACAAGACTAAGAGATAGTAGCATAATAGCATTATAACCGTACAATTTCTTGTGGTTTGACTTAATCTCACCATGCTTCTTTGCATCCTGTGTTCTTCCAATTCTTGTGAACCAAACACCCAGATCGGCAAAAATCCGGTGTTTTTAAATTCTCTGTTTTGCACGTGCGTTCCTATCCTATTCCTGTCTGTTTCCTATCCCTGCATTGTTAGAATCCTCAAATTTAAACAAGCCCTTACACAATTACTTCTGTTACAGATATGTGTCAAAGAAAACCTTGTGTGGTTTGTCCTGCTCCTGCGGTGTTGTGTTCCACCCTAGCTCAGCTGCTCCAACGACGGAAGGGTTCACCGCAGCAGGGATCCGCTCTCCAGACTGTCTTTTGCCGCCTCAGATCTTCTTCCCCGCCGCCGGCAGCCATGACAACTGCATTACCATCATCAACTGAGTAGATGACCTTGAGGACTACACGGGTCCGCAAGAGAGGTCGCACTCTTCCGTGTCTGCTTACATTATGCATCGCTTAATATGATGACATGCTACTTTATCGTCGTGTTCACCTATTAGACTCCGAGTCAGGTCCAAACTTATGTTGAAACTTGAGTTTTTAAATGGTTGTGGGGTACATATTGGGGCAGCAATCAGTACTATCTGTCTACTATCTAGTTTAGTTTAGTGTCAATGCCATCTGTTTAGTTTCTTTATCGTATATGTGAATCATGCAATGCCATCTTGTTTAGCCAGGCATCATGTATGTGAATTTTGTAATGCCACCCTGGTTAGCCAGTCATCTTATATGTGAATTATATCATGACATCATTTTTATTTCGTGTTAGATTTGTCAACAATTTTAGTACATTCAATTACTCTTCCTGTGCATCAGCCATTCGACACGGTCATGAAAAAAATCTGGAGTGGAAACAAGGTCTTCAGAGCAGACAATGCTATCTGACGAAGCGCATGTCTTGCTGGTTACAGATAGCTCCTTGGAGGAGGATTCAGAGACAGATGATCAGTCCTATCCCCCCCGAGGTGCATGCTCTAACTTGGCAGGGTTATGTTTCTCATATCGTGCGTATGGTATCTTGCATTGCTATGTCATTTGCTTAGTTTAGACATGCTTTGTGTGAATGCCACCTGTTTAGTGTCTAATTACCATATATGTGAATTATGCAATGCCATCTTGTTGCAAGACATTATATATGTGAATTATGCAATGCTATCTTGTTGCAAGGCATTATATATGTGAATTATGCAACGCCATGCTGTTTAGCCAAGCGTTATATATGTGAATTATATCATGCCGTCCTTTTTTTGTATTTCTCATTGCTTTTGTCGACAATGTTTGTATATTCAACTGCTCTTCCTATGCATCAGCCATTTGAATTGGTGATGGAGAAATCTAGAGTGAAAACAAGGTCTTCAGAGCAGACAATGCTACCTGCTGAAGCATATATCTTGCTGGTTACGGATAGCTCTTCAGATGGGGATTCAGAGGCAGATGACCAGTCCTATTATCCCCCTGAGGTGTATGCTCAAACTTGGCAGGGTTATATTACTCAAATCATGCATATGTTGTATTGCAATGCTTAGTTTTTACATCATATACATGATATTGAATGCCATCTCCTTAGTAGACACATCATATATGCGATTTCCTCTGCTCACTTCCTTAGTATATAAATCATATATTTGAATTATATCATGCCATGATGTTTACATAGACAGCATGTATCTGAATTATGGCATGCCAACCCATTTTCTAAAGACATAATATAGTTATATCATCTCATCCTGTTTACATAGTCATCATATTTTGAATTATGTCATTCTATCCGTGAATTATATCATGCCATCATGTTTCCATCGACGACATGTTTGTGATTTATGGCATGCCAACCACTTTAATAGACACATCATATAGTTATATCATGTCATCCTATTTACATAGTCATCATATTTTGAAGTATGTCATTCTATCTGCTACCTCTCGAGCACTGCGTTGGTTTTTCCTTGAAGAGGAAAGGGTGATGCAGCAAAGTAGCGTAAGTATTTCCCTCAGTTTTGAGAACCAAGGTATCAATCCAGTAGGAGATCACGCTCAAGTCCCACGCACCTACGCAAACAAATAAGAACCTCGCAACCAACGCGATAAAGGGGTTGTCAAGACCTTCACGGTCACTTACAAGAGTGAGATCTGATAGATATGATAAGATAATATTTTTGGTATTTTTATGATAAAGATGCAAAGTAAAATAAAAGGCAAAGGAAATAACTAAGTATTGGAAGATTAATATGATGGAAGATAGACCCGGGGGCCATAGGTTTCACTAGTGGCTTCTCTCAAGAGCACAAGTATTACGGTGGGTAAACGAATTACTATCGAGCAATTGATATAATTGAGCATAGTTATAAGAATATATAGGTATGATCATGTATATAGGCATCACGTCCGAGTAAAGTAGACCAAAACGATTCTGCATCTACTACTATTACTCCACACATCGACCGCTATCCAGCATGCATCTAGAGTATTAAGTTCATAAGAATAGATTAATGCTTTAAGGAAGACGACATGATGTACAGGGATAAACTCATGCAATATGATATAACCCCCATATTTTTATCCTCGATGGAACAATACAATACGTGTCGGTTCCCTTTCTGTCACTGGGATCGAGCACCGCAAGATTGAACCCAAAGCTAAGCACTTCTCCCATTGCAAGAAAGATCAATCTATTAGGCCAAACCAAATTGATAATTCGAAGAGACTTGCAAATATAAACCAATCATACATAAAAGAATTCAGAGGAGAATCAAATATTGTTCCTAGATAATCTGGATCATAAACCCACAATTCATCGGATCTCGACAAACACACCGCAAAAGAAGATCACATCGAATAGATCTCCAAGAAAATCAAGGAGAACTTTGTATTGAGATCCAAAGAGAGAGAAGAAGCCATCTAGCTAATAACTATGGACCCGTAGGTCTGAAGTAAACTACTCACACATCACCGGAGAGGCCATGGAGTTGATGTAGAGGCCCTCCGTGATCAATGCCCCCTCCGGCGGAGCTCCGGAAAAGGCCCCGAGATGGGATCTCTCGAGTACAGAAGGTTGCGGCGGTGGACTTAGGTTTTCGTGGTGCTCCTGGATGTTTGGGGGTACGTGGATATATATAGGAGGAAGAAGTATGTCGGTGGAGCAACAAAGGGCCCACGAGGGTGGAGGGCGTGCCAAGGGGGGTAGGCGCGCCCCCTGCCTCGTGCCTTTCTCCTTTGTTTCTTGACGGCCACTCCAAGTCTCCTGGATCACGTTTGTTGAGAAAATCACGTTCCTGAAGGTTTCATTCCGTTTGGACTCCGTTTGATATTCCTTTTCTTCAAAACCCTAAAATAGGTAAAAAACAACAATTTGGGTTGGGCCTCCGGTTAGTAGGTTAGTCCCAAAAATGATATGAAAGTGTAAAATAAAGCCCATTAACATCCAAAATAGATAATATAATAGCTGTTGGAAATATGCCCTAGAGGCAATAATAAAAGCATTATTATTATATTTCCTTGTTCATGATAATTGTCTTTATTCATGCTATAATTGTGTTATCCGGAAATCGTAATACATGTGTGAATAACAGACACCAACATGTCCCTAGTAAGCCTCTAGTTGACTAGCTCGTTGATCAACAGATAGTCATTGTTTCCTGACTATGGACATTGGATGTCATTGATAACGAGATCACATCATTAGGAGAATGATGTGATGGACGAGACCCAATCCTAAACATAGCACAAGATCGTATAGTTCGTTTGCTAGAGTTTTCCAATGTCAAAGTATCTTTTCCTTAGACCATGAGATCGTGTAACTCCCGGATACCGTAGGAGTGCTTTGGGTATACCAAACGTCACAACGTAACTGGGTGACTATAAAGGTAGACTACGGGTATCTCCGAAAGTGTCTGTTGGGTTGACATGGATCAAGACTGGGATTTGTCACTCCGTATGACGGAGAGGTATCACCGGGCCCACTCGGTAATGCATCATCATAATGAGCTCAAAGTGACCAAGTGTCTGGTCACGGGATCATGCATTACGGTATGAGTAAAGTGACTTGCCGGTAACGAGATTGAACGAGGTATTGGGATACCGACGATCGAATCTCGGGCAAGTAACATATCGATTGACAAAGGGAATTGCATACGGGGTTGATTGAATCCTCGACATCGTGGTTCATCCGATGAGATCATCGTGGAGCATGTGGGAGCCAACATGGGTATCCAGATCCCGCTATTGGTTATTGACCGGAGAGTCGTCTCGGTCATGTCTGCTTGTCTCCCGAACCCGTAGGGTCTACACACTTAAGGTTCGGTGACGCTAGGGTTGTGAAGATATGTATATGCAGTAACCCGAATGTTGTTCAGAGTCCCGGATGAGATCCCGGACATCACGAGGAGTTCCGGAATGGTCCGGAGGTAAAGAATTATAAATAGGAAGTGCTGTTTTGTCCATTGGGACAAGTTTCGGGGTTATCGGTATTGTACCGGGACCACCGGAGGGGTCCCGGGGGCCCACCGGGTGGGGCCACCTGTCCCGGGGGCCACATGGGCTGTAGGGGGTGCGCCTTGGCCTAGATGGGCCAAGGGCATCAGCCCCACTAGGCCCATGCGCCTAGGGTTTCCATGGGGGAGGAGTCCCACTAGTGGAAGGCACCCCTAGGTGCCTTGGGGGGAAGGGAAACCTCCCCTTGGCAGCCACACCTAGGAGATTGGATCTCCTAGGCTGCGCACCACCCCCCCTTGACCCTCCTATATATAGTGGGGGAGAGGAAGGACTTCATACCTCAGCCTTGGCGCCTCCCTCTCTCCCCGTTACGTCTCTCCCTCGTATATAGGCGAAGCCCTGCTACTGTGACGCCCTGCATCCACCACCACGCCGTCGTGCTGCTGGATCTTCATCAACCTCTCCTCCCCCCTTGCTGGATCAAGAAGGAGGAGACGTCTCCCGTCCCGTACGTGTGTTGAACGCGGAGGTGCCATCCGTTCGGCGCTTGGTCATCGGTGATTTGGATCACGTCGTGTTCGACTACATCATCACCGTTCTTTGAACGCTTCCGCACGCGATCTACAAAGGTATGTAGATGCATCTGATAACTCGTTGCTAGATGAACTCCTAGATAGATCTTGGTGAAACGAGTAGGAAAATTTTTGTGTTCTGCAACGTTCCCCAACAGTGGCATCATGAGCTAGGTCTATGCGTAGTTCTTCTTGCGCGAGTAGAACACAATTTGTTGTGGGCGTAGATTTGTCAACTTTCTTGCCGCTACTAGTCTTTTCTTGCTTCAGCGGTATTGTGGGATGAAGCGGCCCGGACCAACCTTACACGTACGCTTACGTGAGACCGGTTCCACCGACTAACATGCACTAGTTGCATAAGGTGGCTGGCGGGTGTCTGTCTCTCCCACTTTAGTTGGAGTGGATTTGATGAACAGGGTCCTTATGAAGGGTAAATAGAAGTTGACAAATCACGTTGTGGCTTTAACGTAGGTAAGAAGACGTTCTTGCTAGAACCCTAATTCAGCCACGTAAAACTTGCAACAACAATTAGAGGACGTCTAACTTGTTTTTGCAGCAAGTGGTTTGTGATATGATATGGCCAAAGTTGTGATGAATGATGAATGATCTATATGTGATGTATGAGATGTTCATGCTATTGTAATAGGAATCACGACTTGCATGTCGATGAGTATGACAACCGGCAGGAGCCATAGGAGTTGTCTTTATTCTTTTATATGACCTGCGAGTCATTGAGAAACGCCATGTAAATTACTTTACTTTATTGCTAAACGCGTTAGCCATAGTAGTAGAAGTAATAGTTGGCGAGCAACTTCATGGAGACACGATGATGGAGATCATGGTGTCAAGCCGGTGACAAGATGATCATGGAGCCCCAGATGGAGATCAAAGGAGCTATGTGATATTGGCCATATCATGTCACGTTTATTATTTGATTGCATGTGATGTTTATCATGTTTTGCATCTTGTTTACTTAGAACGACGGTAGTAAATAAGATGATCCCTCATACTAATTTCAAGAAGTGTTCCCCCTAACTGTGCACCGTTGCGACAGTTCGCTGTTTCAAAACATCACGTGATGATCGGGTGTTTTATTCAGACGTTCACATACAACGGGTGTAAGACAGATTTACACATGCAAACACTTAGGTTGACTTGACGAGCCTAGCATGTACAGACATGGCCTCGGAACACAGAAGACCGAAAGGTCGAGCATGAGTCGTATAGAAGATACGATCAACATGAACATGTTCACCGATGTTGACTAGTCCGTCTCACGTGATGATCAGACACGGCCTAGTTAACTTGGATCATGTAATACTTAGATGACTAGAGGGATGTCTAATCTAAGTGGGAGTTCATTAATAATTTGATTACATGAACTTAATTATCATGAACTTAGTCTAAAATATTTTACAATATGTCTTGTAGATCAAATGGCCCACGTAGTCCTCAACTTCAACGCGTTCCTAGAGAAAACCAAGCTGAAAGACGATGGCAGCAACTATACGGACTGGGTCCGGAACCTGAGGATCATCCTCATAGCTGCCAAGAAAGATTATGTCCTACAAGCACCGCTAGGTGAAGCTCCCGTCCCACAGAACCAAGACGTTATGAACGCTTGGCAGACACGTGTTGACGACTACTCCCTCGTTCAGTGCGGCATGCTTTACAGCTTAGAGCCGGGGCTCCAAAAACGTTTTGAGAGACATGGAGCATATGAGATGTTCGAAGAGCTGAAAATGGTTTTTCAAGCTCATGCCCGGATCGAGAGATATGATGTCTCCGATAAGTTCTTCAGCTGTAAGATGGAGGAAAATAGTTCTGTCAGTGAGCACATACTCACTATGTCTGGGTTACATAACCGCTTGTCTCAGCTGGGAGTTAATCTCCCGGATGATGCGGTCATTGACAGAATCCTCCAGTCGCTTCCATCAAGCTACAAGAGCTTTGTGATGAACTTCAACATGCAGGGGATGCAAAAGACCATTCCTGAGTTGTTCTCAATGCTGAAATCAGCGGAGGTAGAAGTCAAGAAGGAACATCAAGTGTTGATGGTCAATAAAACCACTAAGTTCAAGAAAGGCAAGGGTAAAAAGAACTTCAAGAAGGACGGCAAGGAGGTTGCCGCGCCCGGCAAGCAAGCTGCCGGGAAGAAGCCAAAGAATGGACCCAAGCCCGAGACTGAGTGCTTTTATTGCAAGGGAAGCGGTCACTGGAAGCGGAACTGCCCTAAATACTTAGCAGACAAGAAGGCCGGCAAAACAAAAGGTATATATGATATACATGTAATTGATGTGTACCTTACTAGTGCCCGTAGTAGCTCCTGGGTATTTGATACCGGTGCAGTTGCTCACATTTGTAACTCAAAGCAGGGGCTGCGGAATAAGCGGAAACTGGCAAAGGATGAGGTGACGATGCGCGTCGGGAATGGTTCCAAGGTCAATGTGATCGCCGTCGGCACGCTACCTCTATATCTACCTTCGAGATTAGTTTTAAACCTTAATAATTGTTATTTAGTGCCAGCTTTGAGCATGAACATTGTATCGGGATCTCGTTTAATTCGAGATGGCTACTCATTTAAATCTGAGAATAATGGTTGTTCCATTTATATGAGAGATATGTTTTATGGTCATGCTCCTATGGTGAATGGTTTATTCTTTATGAATCTCGAACGTGATACTACACATGTTCACAATGTGAGTACCAAAAGATGTAAAGTTGATAATGATAGTCCCACATACTTGTGGCACTGCCGCCTTGGTCACATAGGTGTCAAACGCATGAAGAAGCTCCATGCAGATGGACTTTTAGAGTCTCTTGATTATGAATCATTTGACACGTGCGAACCATGCCTCATGGGTAAAATGACCAAGACTCCGTTCTCAGGAACAATGGAGCGAGCAACCAACTTATTGGAAATCATACATACTGATGTGTGCGGTCCAATGAGTGTTGAGGCTCGCGGTGGCTATCGTTATGTTCTCACACTCACTGATGATTTAAGTAGATATGGGTATATATACTTAATGAAACACAAGTCTGAAACCTTTGAAAAGTTCAAGGAATTTCAGAGTGAGGTTGAGAATCAACGTGACAGGAAAATCAAGTTTCTACGATCAGATCGTGGAGGAGAATACTTGAGTCACGAGTTTGGCACACACTTAAGAAAATGTGGAATAGTTTCACAACTCACGCCGCCTAGAACACCTCAGCGTAACGGTGTGTCCGAATGTCGTAATCGCACTCTATTAGATATGGTGCGATCTATGATGCCTCTTACCGATTTACCGCTATCTTTTTGGGGCTATGCTTTAGAGACTGCTGCATTCACTTTAAATAGGGCTCCGTCGAAATCCGTTGAGACGACACCGTATGAATTATGGTTTGGGAAGAAACCTAAGCTGTCGTTTCTAAAAGTTTGGGGATGCGATGCTTATGTCAAGAAACTTCAACCTGAAAAGCTCGAACCCAAGTCGGAAAAATGCGTCTTCATAGGATACCCAAAAGAAACTATTGGGTATACCTTCTACCTCAGATCCGAAGGCAATATCTTTGTTGCCAAGAATGGTTCCTTTCTAGAGAAAGAGTTTCTCTCGAAAGAAGTAAGTGGGAGGAAAGTAGAGCTTGATGAAGTATTACCTCTTGAACCGGCAAATGGCGCAACTCAAGAAAATGTTCCTGAGGTGCCTGCACCGACTAGAGAGGAAGTTAATGATAATGATCAAGATACTTCTGATCAAGCTCCTACTGAAATTAGAAGGTCCACAAGGACACGTTCCGCACCAGAGTGGTACGGCAACCCTGTCTTGGAAATCATGTTGTTAGACAACGGTGAACCCTCGAACTATGAAGAAGCGATGGCAGGCCCGGATTCCGAAAAATGGCTGGAAGCCATGAAATCCGAAATAGGATCCATGTATGAAAACGAAGTATGGACTTTGACTGACTTGCCCGTTGAACGGCGAGCCATAGAAAATAAATGGATCTTTAAGAAGAAGACAGACGTGGATGGTAATGTGACCATCTATAAAGCTCGACTTGTCGCCAAGGGTTATCGACAAGTTCAAGGGGTTGACTACGATGAGACTTTCTCACCGGTAGCGAAGCTAAAGTCCGTCCGAATCATGTTAGCAATTGCCGCATTCTACGATTATGAGATATGGCAAATGGACGTCAAAACGGCATTCCTTAATGGTTTCCTTAAGGAAGAATTGTATATGATGCAGCCGGAAGGTTTTGTCGATCCTAAGAATGCTGACAAGGTGTGCAAGCTCCAACGCTCGATTTATGGGCTGGTGCAAGCATCTCGGAGTTGGAACATTCGCTTTGATGAGATGATCAAAGCGTTTGGGTTTACGCAGACTTATGGAGAAGCCTGCGTTTACAAGAAAGTGAGTGGGAGCTCTGTAGCATTTCTCATATTATATGTTGATGACATACTGTTGATGGGAAATGATATAGAACTCTTGGACAGCATCAAGGCCTACTTGAATAAAAGTTTTTCAATGAAGGACCTTGGAGAAGCTGCTTATATATTAGGCATCAAAATCTATAGAGATAGATCGAGACACCTCATAGGTCTTTCACAAAGCACATACCTTGATAAGATATTGAATAAGTTCAATATGGATCAATCTAAGAAGGGGTTCTTGCCTGTGTTACAAGGTATGAAATTGAGCTCAGCTCAATGTCCGACCACGGCAGAAGATATAGAAGAGATGAGCGTCATCCCCTATGCATCAGCCATAGGTTCTATTATGTATGCCATGCTGTGTACCAGACCTGATGTAAACCTTGCCGTAAGTTTGGTAGGAAGGTACCAAAGTAATCCCGGCAAGGAACACTGGACAGCGGTCAAGAATATCCTGAAGTACCTGAAAAGGACTAAGGAAATGTTTCTCATTTATGGAGGTGATGAAGAGCTCGTCGTAAAGGGTTACGTCGACGCTAGCTTCGACACAGATCTGGATGACTCAAAGTCACAAACTGGATACGTGTATATTTTGAATGGTAGGGCAGTAAGCTGGTGCAGTTGCAAGCAAAGCGTCGTGGCGGGATCTACATGTGAAGCGGAGTACATGGCAGCCTCGGAGGCAGCACATGAAGCAATATGGGTGAAGGAGTTCATCACCGACCTAGGAGTCATACCCAATGCGTCGGGGCCAATCAAAATTTTCTGTGACAACACTGGAGCTATTGCACTTGCCAAGGAGCCCAGGTTTCACAAGAAGACAAGGCACATCAAGCGTCGCTTCAACTCCATTCGTGAAAATGTTCAAGATGGAGACATAGAGATTTGTAAAGTACATACGGACCTGAATGTAGCGGATCCGTTGACTAAACCTCTCCCTAGAGCAAAACATGATCAACACCAGAATTCCATGGGTGTTCGATTCATCACAATGTAACTAGATTATTGACTCTAGTGCAAGTGGGAGACTGTTGGAAATATGCCCTAGAGGCAATAATAAAAGCATTATTATTATATTTCCTTGTTCATGATAATTGTCTTTATTCATGCTAGAATTGTGTTATCCGGAAATCGTAATACATGTGTGAATAACAGACACCAACATGTCCCTAGTAAGCCTCTAGTTGACTAGCTCGTTGATCAACAGATAGTCATGGTTTCCTGACTATGGACATTGGATGTCATTGATAACGAGATCACATCATTAGGAGAATGATGTGATGGACGAGACCCAATCCTAAACATAGCACAAGATCGTATAGTTTGTTTGCTAGAGTTTTCCAATGTCAAAGTATCTTTTCCTTAGACCATGAGATCGTGTAACTCCCGGATACCGTAGGAGTGCTTTTGGTATACCAAATGTCACAACGTAACTGGGTGACTATAAAGGTAGACTACGGGTATCTCCGAAAGTGTCTGTTGGGTTGACATGGATCAAGACTGGGATTTGTCACTCCGTATGACGGAGAGGTATCACCGGGCCCACTCGGTAATGCATCATCATAATGAGCTCAAAGTGACCAAGTGTCTGGTCACGGGATCATGCATTACGGTACGAGTAAAGTGACTTGCCGGTAACGAGATTGAACGAGGTATTGGGATACCGACGATCGAATCTCGGGCAAGTAACATATCGATTGACAAAGGGAATTGCATACGGGGTTGATTGAATCCTCGACATCGTGGTTCATCCGATGAGATCATCGTGGAGCATGTGGGAGCCAACATGGGTATCCAGATCCCGCTGTTGGTTATTGACCGGAGAGTCGTCTCGGTCATGTCTGCTTGTCTCCCGAACCCGTAGGGTCTACACACTTAAGGTTCGGTGACGCTAGGGTTGTGAAGATATGTATATGCAGTAACCCGAATGTTGTTCGGAGTCCCGGATGAGATCCCGGACGTCACGAGGAGTTCCGGAATGGTCCGGAGGTAAAGAATTATATATAGGAAGTGCTGGTTTGTCCATCGGGACAAGTTTCGGGGTTATCGGTATTGTACCAGGACCACCGGAGGGGTCCCGGGGGCCCACCGGGTGGGGCCACCTGTCCCGGGGGCCACATGGGCTGTAGGGGGTGCGCCTTGGCCTAGATGGGCCAAGGGCATCAGCCCCACTAGGCCCATGCGCCTAGGGTTTCCATGGGGGAGGAGTCCCAGTAGTGGAAGGCACCCCTAGGTGCCTTGGGGGGAAGGGAAACCTCCCCTTGGCAGCCGCACCTAGGAGATTGGATCTCCTAGGCTGCGCACCCCCCCCTTGGCCCTCCTATATATAGTGGGGGAGAGGAAGGACTTCATACCTCAGCCTTGGCGCCTCCCTCTCTCCCCGTTACGTCTCTCCCTCGTAGTATAGGCGAAGCCCTGCTACTGTGACGCCCTGCATCCACCACCACGCCGTCGTGCTGCTGGATCTTCATCAACCTCTCCTCCCCCTTGCTGGATCAAGAAGGAGGAGACGTCTCCCGTCCCGTACGTGTGTTGAACGCGGAGGTGCCGTCCGTTCGGCGCTTGGTCATCGGTGATTTGGATCACGTCATGTTCGACTACATCATCACCGTTCTTTGAACGCTTCCGCACGCGATCTACAAAGGTATGTAGATGCATCTGATAACTCGTTGCTAGATGAACTCCTAGATAGATCTTGGTGAAACGAGTAGGAAAATTTTTGTTTTCTGCAACGTTCCCCAACAATAGCATGGAGCAATCAAAAATTATAGATACGTTGGAGACGTATCACTATCCTGTTTAGTTAGCCATCATACATGTGAAATTGTGCCATGCTATGCTGTTTAATTAGCCATCATATATGTGAAATTATGTCCTGCTATTCTGTTTGGTTAGACCACATAAATGTGAATTATTTCGTGCCCTATTTTCTTCCCTACTATCCATTGCACCTGTCTATCTTACAATTTCTGTACATTCAATTACTTTTCTTGTTTACCAGCCATTTCAATTTGAGGGGGTGATGGCAGTATCCGTGGGAGTAAAAACACGGTCTTCAGAAAAGATCGTGCTACATGTCGATGGAGATAGAACCACGGTTGTACTTGCCCAAGAACCAGCCCCACCACACATAACCCAGACTCACGCAGATTGTACCCCTACCCAGTTGGACAGAGAACCAGCTACACCCCTTCTAACCCCAACCCCGGCAGATAGTAACCCAGTTCCCGTTGACACATCACCGTCTCCACCACAGAGCACCCAAACACGAGCAGTTAGTAAGGCAACTGCAGTGTCCAAAGCACGAGGACCACCACTTCGAACCCCAAGCCAACGCTTAAAGCAGAAGAAGAATTGTTCTCAGGTCAGGTTTCATAGCTATGGTTCACACTACTTTGCTCTTGCATCACTGCATTTACTCATACCAACTAATTTCAAATTTGAAGGATGCAATTGAAACTCCAATGGTGCAATAGGTATGTTTTAAACCTGTTTCTTTAACGTGTTTGCTGTTGTAACTTGCACTATGTTGATTTCAGTTTCAATTGAATAAACAGTTATGTTCTCATGCCATGCACATTACAAGTGTTGTTATTGCTGTGTAGTTTCCCACACTTATATTCTGTCTATGCTGCTTTGTCTTAAATAGATATGATTCAAACTGTATCAATCTTGATTTGGCAACATAAACTAGAATGATATAGACCATACAGTGACCATACCACATAGATATATGTTTGTTTTAGGCTGTTATCCTGTCCACCTTACTACTGAACTGGTTTACCAAAATGAGTTTCATATACTACATTGTAAACCTGTGATGTGTTTGTTTGTTTATCTTTTAGAACACGGATAAAATATTGGAGAAGAGTACCCCGTTATGCAGATAGTGAGACATCCCTGTTGGTCTCCAAGAAAGCTGATAAAAACTATATTGAAGACAGTGAGACAACCCCAAAGTCCTGTCTTGATGTAGTGTTCGAGTTACTAGCTACTACTACTGGCACCAGCTCTTCGAACTCGCTGCCTGAATCTGTTCGGCTTCTTGAGTCTCAACTTCAAGTTGAAAGACATCGATCAGATGTTATGCGATAGGAAGACAAAGGACTGAGGAAGTCCCTGCAGAATTCAGATGCATACTTTCTGGTGCAACAACAAGTGCTAGAGGATTTAAGCGCCAAATAAGAGAAAGTTAATAAGCTTGCTAAGCATCCTGCCAGCATTATGGGTACCCAGGATATTGTTTCTTGAGCTCTTCTGAAGTGGTTTCAGTTCTGGACTTGTTTTGCTGCGGCGTTTATATGCTGCTTTGTTCCCTATATTTGCACTGGTGGCGAACTTTGATGCCCAGTGGATGTACTATGTGTAATAGCCGTGATAGCCTAGTGTAAGTTGCTTGCTAATTTATTTCCTTATTGTCTTGTTTATTTGTTTTCTTGTAGTCAGTGCAGTTCTTTTTCCGCGGCTTGCTAGTGGCCGCAATAACCTATTTTTTTAAACTAGGCCACAATAACCATGGGCTACATATTTACTGTAGTTAACATGGGCCTCCTACGGGCCATAGAAACAATGGACCTTCTACGGGGCGTAGAAACAATGGGCCTTGTACGGGCTGTAGACACAATGGACCTTCTACGGGCCGTATCATCAATGGGCCTTCTCCGGGCCGTATGATCGGTTGGCCAAACATGGGCCAACAACAAACCACATTATGGTCGTAAATGAGCTAGAGTTGAAATCGTCCGTTCATGGGCCGACCATAATGGGCCGTCATTAATCGGCCGTATTTGATGATGCTATGAAAATGGCCCAACGTATTAACAAGCCACAAATGGGCCGACTGTAACCACAGGTTGAATTTGGGCCACAAGCAGAAAATGATAGTAACGAGCCATAAGTAAACGAATACTGGAAATGATCCCAAGAATAAATGGGCCCTGAGAAGGCTGAAAGATAACATGGGCTGGAAACGGCCCAACGGAATAATGGGCTGTTAATGGGTATAAAGTGATACACTGTTCATTACGGGCCAGTTTCACCACGTGCCGTTAATGGGCCGAGGGTTACTATGGGCCTCATATGGGCCGAAAGACGTCATGGGCCATACATGGGCCGGAAGTTAAAACGGGCTGGAATTATATTGGACGGCCCAGATGACCCTACTGGGCCTAATTCGGATAGGCCGTAAACGGGCCCTGGGTTAGCGGGCTGTAAATGGGCTATATGTGAAGCAGTCAACAGGCTTGCCATGGGTCGGCCCGCCACCTTTTGACCAAGTCAAACGGGCCGTCCTTTTCACAGGAATGGGCCTCTGTTGGGCCGTGCCATGTGTCGACGTATCATAGGCGCTTTGGGTCCAATGAGTAGATGACATCTGTCCCAACGGTGAGCCGACACATATTTTCTCCAGCCAATGATGATTTTACACGTGGAAAATCCCCATTGGTCGGGGCTGTAAACGGGCTATCAGATCCAAAACCGGACCGGATAGCTTAACGGCGTTATGTTACGATGGATGCCACGTGTCTGCCACCCTTGACGAAAGCACTTCTGTGACGCGCGATTTATCGTCATGGAAGTGGACACTTCCGTGATGATAATTTTGGTAATGTCATGGAACACTTCTACGACAGCACATGTATGTGATACGTCTCCAACGTATCTATAATTTTTGATTGCTCCATGCTATATTATCTATTGTTTTGGATGTTTATGGGCTTTATTATACACTTTTATATCATTTTTTGGGACTAACCTATTAACCCAGAGCCAAGTGCCAGTTTCTGTTTTTACCTTGTTTTAGGGTTTCGAAGAAAAGGAAAACCAAACAGAGTCCAATTGACCTGAAACTTCACGGAACCCATTTTTGGAAGGAAAGAAGCCCAGAAGACTTGAAGTGCACGTAAGGGAAGCTTCAAGGAGGCCACGAGGTAGGGGGCGCGCCCACCCCCCTGGGCGCACCCTCCACCCTTGTGCCCCCCCTGACGTACTTCTTCCGCCTATATATGTCCATATACCCTAAAACTTCCGGGGAGCACAATAGATCGGGAGTTCCGCCGCCAGAAGCCTTCGTAGCCACCGAAAGCCAATCTAGACCCGTTCCGGCACCCTAACGGAGGGGGAATCCCTCTCCGGTGGCCATATTCATCATCCCGGTGTTCTCCACGACGAGGAGGGAGTAGTTCTCCCTCGGGGCTGAGGGTATGTACCAGTAGCTATGTGTTTGATCTCTCTCTCTCTCTCTCTCTCTCTCGTGTTCTTGAGGTGATACGATCTTGATGTATCGCAAGCTTTGCTATTATATTTGGATCCTATGATGTTTCTTCCCCCCTCTACTCTCTTGTAATGGATTGAGTTTCCCCTTTGAAGTTATCTTATCGGATTGAGTCTTTAAAGATTTGAGAACACTTGATGTATGTCTTGCCGTGGATATCTGTGGTGACAATGGGATATCACGTGATTCACTTGATGTATGTTTTGGTGATCAACTTGCGGGTTCCGCCCATGAACCTATGCATAGGGGTTGGCACACGTTTTCGTCATGATTCTCCGATAGAAACTTTGGGGCACTCTTTGAGGTTCTGTGTTGGTTGAATAGATGAATCTGAGATTGTGTGATGTATATCGTATAATCATACCCACAGATACTTGAGGTGACATTGGAGTATCTAGGTGACATTAGGGTTTTGGTTGATTTGTGTCTTAAGTTGTTATTCTAGTACGAACTCTAGGGCTGTTTGTGACACTTATAGGAATAACCCGACGGATTGATTGGAAAGAATAACTTTGAGGTGGTTTCGTACCCTACCATAATCTCTTTGTTCGTTCTCCGCTATTAGTGACTTTGGAGTGACTCTTTGTCGCATGTTAAGGGATATTTATGTGATCCAATTATGTTAGTTGAATGATCGTGGATGTCGCCTAGAAGGGGGGGGGTGAATAGGCGTTTTAAAATAATTACGGTTTAGGCTTGAACAAATGCGGAATAAACCTAGCGGTTAATTTGTCAAGCACAAAACCTAAAAAAACTAGGCTCACCTATGTGCACCAACAACTTATGCTAAGCAAGATAAGCAACTATGTGATAGCAAGATATATGACAAGAAACAATATGGCTATCACAAAGTAAAGTGCATAAGTAAAGGGCTCGGGTAAGAGATAACTGAGGCACGTGGAGACGATGATGTATCCCGAAGTTCACACCCTTGCGTATGCTAATCTCCGTTTGGAGCGGTGTGGAGGCACAATGCTCCCCAAGAAGCCACTAGGGCCACCGTAATCTCCTCACGCCCTCGCACAATGCAAGATGCCGTGATTCCACTAAGGGACCCTTGAGGGGGGTCACCGAACCCGTACAAATGGCAACCCTTGGGGGCGGTCACCGAACCCGTACACTTTGGCAACCCTTGGGGGCGGTCACCGGTACCCGTCAAATTGCTCGGGGCGATCTCCACAACCCAATTGGAGACCCCGATGCTTGCTCGGAGCTTTACACCACAATGATTGAGCTCCAAACACCACCAACCGTCTAGGGCGCCCAAGCACCCAAGAGGAACAAGCTCAAGGGTACCAAGCACCCAAGAGTAATAAGCTTCTCAACTTGTAACTTCCACGTATCACCGTGGAGAACTCAAACTGATGCACCAAATGCAATGGCAAGGGCACACGGAGTGTCCAAGTCCTTCTCTCTCAAATCCCACTGAAGCAACTAATGCTAGGGAGGAAAATGAGAGGAAGAACAAGAAGGAGAACACCAAGAACTCCAAGATCTAGATCCAAGGGGTTCCCCTCACATGGAGGAGAAAGTGATTGGTGGAAATGTGGATCTAGATCTCCTCTCTCTTTTCCCTCAAAAACTAGCAAGAATCCATGGAGGGATTGAGAGTTAGCAAGCTCAAAGAAGGTCAACAATGGGGAAGAACACGAGCTCAAGAGATAAGGTTGAATGGGGAAGAAGACCCCCTTTTATAGGAGCACCCGAATCCAACCGTTAAGTGCTCAGTCCGCGGACAAGCGGTACTACCGCTCAAGGGAGCGGTACTACCGCCCGGGAGGTAGAACACGGAGAGCGGAGCGAAACAGAGTGTGTGGCGGAGTTGTATGAGCGGCACTACCGCAGGAGCCAGCAGTACCACCGTTGGCCACAGCAGTACTGCCGCTTGGGACAGTGGTACTACTGCTTGTGGCGATAAGCGGTACTGCCGCTCCGGCCCGGCGGTACTACCGCTGGGACCGCGCACAACGCCTACCACGAGCTCAGGGAGAAGGAACAGAGAGGAGGGCCATTGAGCGGCACTAGGGGTGGTGGTAGCTGCGGTACTACTGCACATGAGCGGTACTACCGCTCCTACCGCTGCTGAACCCGACACGAGAAAACCACGTCTCGAGTCGAGGCGGTACCAGCACGGAACCGGAGCCGTACTACCTCTTATGGCCATGGGCGGTACTTCCGCTGTGGGACAGCGGTACTACCGCTTGTGGCGATAAGCGGTACTGCCGCTCCGGCCCAACGGTACTACCGCTGGCGCCATCCTTAAGCCACTTCCACGAAAGCAAGTAAATTCCATGGAAAACTAGAACTACCATAACTTCTGCATATGAGCTCCGAATTGAGCAAACTCAAGCTTGTTAGATACAAGACGACGAGTACCATAAGAATCGTGTATGGGACCAGTACGTCAAGGGAGGAAAGAAGACTCCAGTATTCAAGGGAACACTAGAGAAGCAAAGTGCTCATTGGGACGATTTCATGAATTTCAAGGAATCGGAATTATCTAAGGAACGGTCAAGAATATACAAGGCCAATGCCGAAAAAAGGATAAGTTCCATAAGCTGGGGCCAGGTGGCCATGCGGTGGGAATGCCTAAGTGGGATAAGTCTGAGAAAGAGATGGAGGATGCAGGTGTCACTCCAGAAACATTGAGCTGGCCCCCCAGGTGCAGGACTTGGTTCTATGCACATGGGGGGAGTTGGACCCGAAGACAGGCAAAGTTTCGAAGAAGGCATGTCTAGACGGAGCCGAAGATAAGCTACTTGTTGCAATAGAAGAGGCTCGATCGGGGGTGTTCGATCCCAACAGAGAGAACGACGAGCTTACGCGTGCCCTGGGAAATCCTGAACACCCGGGAAGAACATGAGGCAAGGGCGCTATTCCATGGTATGAGGGGTTTTCGGACTGGAACGCCGACTACAGAACCCGTGCGAGAAAGAAGATTGCGGAGGAGAAGAAGAGGAAGATGGAGGAGGAGCAGAGGAAGCTGGACTATGAACGCCTTCAAGGCCTAGAATCAGCGCACGTGGACTTGGCAGTCAAATTCTAGCGGCAGCAGGAGTAGATCGACTCACTTAGCCAGCAAAGGGGGTCTCAGCAGCTGCATCAGCTAGCGGATGATCCAGCATTGGATAGCACCGTCCCATCCATGCCGAGAAGCAGCATGGGTTCCGCCCCAGGCGACGCATTGCTGGATAGCTACCGAGTGGATGACATCATGGAGAACACTAATTGCGAGCTACACTTCAAAATGAAGAACATATCCATGAAGGTGGCGGACACTGTTTCTTTTACAAATCCCCCCGAGGCAACCTTCCATTGCAACCCGATTCCAGCGGGCTATGCTCATGTCTTGGTTGATGAGGTGGTGGACCAATATTCGGGGCTAGAGCTTGACATTCCTGGAGGTGACGAGGAGCACACACTGGGAGAGGCCAACCATCGTATCATCCTATGAAGAAAGGATTGCATCATCTTTCGAAGGCCACCGACACCGCGTCATCCGACTCCTCGTCGAAGTCCGCCACCGAGTTAGTAGACTCCCGCTCCTCCAAGTCCACCAACGCGTCAGGCCACTCCTCCTCCAAGTCCGGCACAACTTCAGGCCACTCTCCTCCTCCAAGTCCGGCAAAGCGTCAGGCCACTCCTCCTCCAAGTCCGGCACAGCTTTAGGCCACTCCTCCTCCTCCAACTCAGCCACGTCAGCCGTCTTCACCGCCTCAGCAATCACGGAAGAGAGCCGCCTCAGCTATGGTGCGTAGCGTGAAGGAAATATGCCCTAGAGGCAATAATAAAGTTATTATTTATTTCCTTATATCATGATAAATGTTTATTATTCATGCTAGAATTGTATTAACCGGAAACATAATACTTGTGTGAATACATAGACAAACAAAGTGTCACTAGTATGCCTCTACTTGACTAGCTCGTTAATCGAAGATGGTTATGTTTCCTAACCATAAACAAAAGAGTTGTTATTTGATTAACGGGATCACATCATTAGGAGAATGATGTGATTGACATGACCCATTCTATTAGCTTAGCACCTGATCGTTTAGTATGTTGCTATTGCTTTCTTCATGACTTATACATGTTCCTATGACTATGAGATTATGCAACTCCCGTTTGCCGGAGGAACACTTTATGTGCTACCAAACGTCACAACGTAACTGGGTGATTATAAAGGAGCTCTACAGGTGTCTCCAAAGGTACATGTTGGGTTGGCGTATTTCGAGATTAGGATTTGTCACTCCGATTGTCGGAGAGGTATCTCTGGGCCCTCTCGGTAATGCACATCACATAAGCCTTGCAAGCATTGCAACTAATGAGTTAGTTGTGAGATGATGTATTACGGAACGAGTAAAGAGACTTGCCGGTAACGAGATTGAACTAGGTATTAAGATACCGATGATCGAATCTCAGGCAAGTAACATACCGATGACAAAGGGAACAACATATGTTGTTATGCGGTCTGACCGATAAAGATCTTCGTAGAATATGTAGGAGCCAATATGGGCATCCAGGTCCCGCTATTGGTTATTGACCGGAGACGTGTCTCGGTCATGTCTACATTGTTCTCGAACCCGTAGGGTCCGCATGCTTAAGGTTTCAATGACAGTTATATTATGAGTTTATGATTTTTGATGTACCGAAGGAGTTCAGAGTCCCGGATGAGATCGGGGACATGACGAGGAGTCTCGAAATGGTCGAGACGTAAAGATTGATATATTGGACGACTATATTCGGACATCGGAAAGGTTCCGAGTGATTCGGGTATTTTTCGGAGTACCGGGTAGTTACGGGAGAAGCAATGGGCCTTGATGGGCTTTAGTGGGAAGAGGAGAAAGGGCCAAGGGGCTTCTGCGCCCCCCTCCCCTCTAGTCCGAATTGGACTAGGGAAAAGGGGGCCGGCCACCTCTCCTTCTCCTCCACTTCCTTCTCCCTTCCTCCCCTCTTGGTGGACTCCTACTAGGACTTGGAGTCCTAGTAGGACTCCACATCCTGGCCGCACCTAGCCTTGGCCGGCCTCCGCCTCCTCCATCCTTTATATACTGAGGCAAGGGGCACCCCATGAACACAAGTTGATCCACGTGATCTTATTCTTAGCCGTGTGCGGCGCCCCCAACCACCATAGTCCTCGATAATATTGTAGCGGTGCTTAGGCGAAGCCCTGCAGCAGTAGTACATCAAGATCGTCACCACACCGTCGTGCTGACAGAACTCTTCCCCGACACTTTGCTGGATCGGAGTCCGGGGATCGTCATCGTGCTGAACGTGTGCTAAAACTCGGAGGTGCCGTAGTTTCGGTGCTTGATCGGTCGGGCTGTGAAGACGTACGACTACATCAACCAAACGCTTCCGTTGTCGATCTACAAAGGGTACGTAGATCACACTCTCCTCTCGTTGCTATGCATCACCATGATCTTGCATGTACGTAGGAAAATTTTGAAATTACTACGTTCCCCACCAGTGGTATCAGAGCCTAGGTTTTATATGTTGATGTTATATGCACGAGTAGAACACAAGTGAGTTGTGGGCGATATAAGTCATACTGCTTACCAGCATGTCATACTTTGGTTCGGCGGTATTGTTGGATGAAGCGGCCCGGATCGACATTACGCGTACGCTTATGCGAGACCGGTTCTCCCGACGTGCTTTGCACAAAGGTGGCTAGCGGGTGACAGTTTCTCCAACTTTAGTTGAACCAAGTGTGGCTACGCCCGGTCCTTGTGAAGGTTAAAACAGCACCAACTTGACAAACTATCGTTGTGGTTTTGATGCGTAGGTAAAATTGGTTCTTGCTTAAGCCCGTAGCAGCCACGTAAAACTTGCAACAACAAAGTAGAGGACGTCTAACTTGTTTTTGCAGGGCATGTTGTGATGTGATATGGTCAAGACGTGATGAGATATAAGTTGTTGTATGAGATGATCATGTTTTGTTGAAGTTATCGGCAACTGGCAAAATCCTTATGGTTGTCTCTCTATTGCATAACATGCAAGCGCCCAATAACTGCTTTACTTTATCGCTATGCGATAGCAATAGTTGCAAGAGCAATTGTTGGCGAGACGACCACGTGACGACACATTGATATAGATCAAGATGATGGAGATCATGGTGTCATGCCGGTGACGATAGAGATCATAACAGTACTTTGGAGATGGACATCAATGGCGCAAGATGATGATGGCCATATCATGTCACATATTTTGATTGCATATGATGTTTATCTTTTATACATCTTATTTTGCTTAGTTTGACGGTAGCATTTTAAGATGATCTCTCACTAATTATCAAGAAGTGTTCTCCCTGAGTATGCACCGTTGTGAAAGTTCTTCATGCTGAGACACCACGTGATGATCGGGTGTGATAGGCTCTACGTTCAAATACAACGGGTGCAAAACAGTTGCACACGCGGAATACTCAGGTTATACTTGACGAGCCAAGCATATACAGATATGGCCTCAGAACACGGAGACCGAAAGGTCGAGCGTGAATCATATAGTAGATATGATCAACATAGTGATGTTCACCAATGAAACCGCTCCATCTCACATGATGATCGGACATGGTTTAGTTGATTTGGATCACATGATCACTTAGAGGATTAGAGGGATGTCTATCTAAGTGGGAGTTCTTAAGTAATATGATTAATTGAACTTAAATTTATCATGAACTTAGTCCTGGTAGTATTTTGCAAATTATGTTATAGATCAATAGCTCGCGTTGTTGCTTCCCTATGTTTATTTTGATATGTTCCTAGAGAAAATTGTGTTGAAAGATGTTAGTAGCAATGATGCGGATTGGATCCATGATCTGAGGTTTATCCTCATTTGCTGCACAGAAGAATTATGTCCTTGATGCACCGCCAGGTGACGGACCTATTGCAGGAGAAGATGCAGACGTTATGAACGTTTGGCTTAGAATCGGGACTTCAAAGACGTTTTGAACGTCATGGAGCATATGAGATGTTCTAGGAGTTGAAGTTAATATTTCAAGCAAATACCCGAGTTGAGAGATATGAAGTCTCCAACAAGTTCTATAGCTAAAATATGGAGGAGAATCGCTCAACTAGTGAGCATGTGCTCAGATTGTCTGAGTACTACAATCGCTTGAATCAAGTGGGAGTTAATCTTCCAGATAAGATAGTGATTGACAGAATTCTCTAGTCACCATCACCAAGTTAGTAGAACTTCGTGATGAACTATGATATGAAAGGGATAACGGAAACGATTCCCAAGCTCTTCGTAATGCGGAAATTGACGAAGGTAGAAATCGAGAAAAACATCAAGTGTTGATGGTAGACAAGACCACTAGTTTCAAGAAAAGGGCAGAGGGAAGAAGGGGAACTTCAAGAAGAACAGCAAGCAAGTTGCTTCTCAAGTGAAAAAGCCCAAGTCTGGTCCTAAGCCTGAGACTAAGTGTTTGTACTGCAAAGGGACTGGTCACTGGAAGCGGAACTACCCCAAGTGATTGGCAGATAAGAAGGATGGCAAAGTGAAGATAAGTATATTTGATATACATGTTATTGATGTGTACTTTACTAGTGTTTATAGCAACCCCTCAGTATTTGATACTAGTTCAGTTGCTAAGATTAGTAACTCGAAACGGGAGTTGCAGAATAAACAGAGACTAGTTAAGGGTGAAGTGACGATGTGTGTTGGAAGTGGTTCCAAGATTGATATGATCATCATCGCACACTCTCTATACTTTCGGGATTAGTGTTGAACCTGAATAAGTGTTATTTGGTGTTTGCGTTGAGCATGAATATGATTTGATCATGTTTATTGTAATACGGTTATTCATTTAAGTAAGAGAATAAATTGTTGTTCTGTTTACATGAATAAAACCTTATATGGTTACACACCCAATGAAAATAGTTCATTGGATCTCGATCGTAGTGATACACATAATCATAATATTGAAACCAAAAGATGCAAAGTTAATAATGATAGTGCAACTTATTTATGGCACTGCCGTTTAGGTCATATTGGTGTAAAGCGCATGAAGAAACTCCATGTTGATGGGATTTTGGAATCACTTGATTATGAATCACTTGATGATTGCGAATCATGCCTCATGGGCAAGATGACTAAGACTCCGTTCTCCGGAGTGAGCAACTGACTTATTGGAAATAATACATACTGATGTATGAGATCCGATGAGTGTTAAGGCTCGCGGCGGGTATCATTATTTTCTGACCTTCACAAATGATTTGAGCAGATATGGGTATATCTACTTAATGAAACACAAGTCTGAAATATTTGAAAAGTTCAAAGAAATTTCAGAGTGAAGTGGAGAATCATCGTAATAAAAATGAAAGTTTCTACGATATGATCGCAGAAGTAAAATATTTGAGTTACGAGTTTGGTCTTCAATTAAAACAATGTGGAATAGTTTCACAAACTCATGCCACCTGGAACACCACAGCATAATGGTGTGTCCGAATGTCATAACCGTACTTTATTAGATATGGTGCGATCTATGATGTCTCTTACCGATCTACCACTATCGTTTTGGGGTTATGCATTAGAGACAGCTGCATTCACGTTAAATAGGGCACCATCTAAGTCCGTTGAGACGACACAATCTGAACTGTGGTTTGGTAAGAAACCAAAGTTGTCGTTTCTTAAAGTTTGGGGTTGTGATATGAAAAAGTTTCATCCTAATAAGCTCAAACCCAAATCGGAGAAATATGTCTTCATAGGATACCCAAAGGAGACTATTGGGTACACCTTCTATCACAAATCCGAAGGCAAGACTTTTGTTGCTAAATTCGGAGTTTTCCTAGAGAAGGAGTTTCTCTCGAAAGAAGTGAGTGGGAGGAAAGTAGAACTTGATGAGGTAACTGTACCTGCTCCCTTATTGGAAAGTAGTTCATTACAGAAATCTGTTCCTGTGACTACTACACCAATTAGTGAGGAAGCTAATGATGATGATCATGTAACTTCAGATCAAGTTACTACCAAATCTCGTAGGTAAACCAGAGTGAGATCCGCACCAGAGTGGTACGGTAATCCTGTTCTGGAAGTCATGTTACTAGACCATGACGAACTTGCGAACTTTGAGGAAGCGATGATGAGCCCAGATTCCGCGAAATGGTTTGAGGCCATGAAATCTGTGATGGGATCCATGTATGAGAACAAAGTATGGACTTTGGTTGACTTGCCCGATGATCGGCAAGCCATAGAAAATAAATGGATCTTCAAGAGGAAGACGGACGCTGATAGTAGTGTTACTATCTACAAAGCTAGAATTGTCGCAAAAGGTTTTCGACAAGTTCAAGGTGTTGACTACGATGAGATTTTCTTACTCGTATCAATGCTTAAGTCTGTCCGAATCATGTTAGCAATTGCCGCATTTTATGAAATCTGGCAAATGGATAAACAAAACTGCATTCCTTAATGGATTTACTAAAGAAGAGTTGTATACGATGCAACTAGAAGGTTTTGTCGATCCTAAAGGTGTTAACTAAATATGCAAGCTCCAGTGATCCATCTATGGACTGGTGCAAGAATCTCAGAGTTGGAATATACGCTTTGATAAGTTGATCAAAGCATATAGTTTTATACAGACTTGCGGTGAAGCCTGTATTTACAAGAAAGTGAGTGGGAGCACTACATCATTTCTGATAAGTACATGTGTATGACATATTATTGATCGGAAATAATGTAGAATTATTCTGCAAAGCATAAAGGAGTGTTTGAAAGGAGTTTTTCAAAGAAAGACTTCGGTAAAGCTGCTTACATATTGAGCTTCAAGATCTATAGAGATAGATCAAGACGCTTGATAAGTTTTTTCAATGAGTACATACCTTGACAAGATTTTGAAGTAGTTCAAAATGGAGCAGTCAAAGAAAGAGTTCTTGCCTGTATTACAAGGTGTGAAGTTGAGTAAGACTCAAAGCCCGACCACGGCAGAAGATAGAAAGAGAATGAAAGTCATTCCCTATGCCTTGGCCATAGGTTCTATAAAGTATGTCATGCTGTGTACCAGATCTATTGTATACCCTGCACTGATTTGGCAAGGGAGTACAATAGTGATCTAGGAGTAGATCACTGGACAGCGGTCAAAATTATCCTTAGTGGAATAAGGAAATATTTCTCAATTATGGAGGTGACAAAAAGGTTCGTCGTAAAAAGTTACGTCGATGCAAGTTTTGACACAGATCTGGATGACTCTAAGTCTCGATCTAGATACATATTGAAAGTGGGAGCAATAAGCTAGAGTAGCTCCGTGCAGAGCATTGTTGACATAGAAATTCGCAAAATACTTACGGATCTGAATGTGGCAGACCCATTGACTAAAATTATCTCACAAGCAAAACATGATCACACCTTAGTACTCTTTGGGTGTTAATCACATAGCGATGTGAACTAGATTACTGACTCTAGTAAACCCTTTTGGGTGTTGATCACATATCGATGTGAACTATGGGTGTTAATCACATGGTGATGTGAACTATTGCTGTTAAATCACATGGTGATGTGAACTAGATTATTGACTCTAGTGCAAGTGGGAGACTTAAGGAAATATGCCCTAGAGGCAATAATAAAGTTATTATTTATTTCCTTATATCATGATAAATGTTTATTATTCATGCTAGAATTGTATTAACCGGAAACATAATACTTGTGTGAATACATAGACAAACAAAGTGTCACTAGTATGCCTCTACTTGACTAGCTCGTTAATCGAAGATGGTTATGTTTCCTAACCATAAACAAAAGAGTTGTTATTTGATTAACGGGATCACATCATTAGGAGAATGATGTGATTGACATGACCCATTCCATTAGCTTAGAACCCGATCGTTTAGTATGTTGCTATTGCTTTCTTCATGACTTATACATGTTCCTATGACTATGAGATTATGCAACTCCCGTTTGCCGGAGGAACACTTTGTGTGCTACCAAACATCACAACGTAAGTGGGTGATTATAAAGGAGCTCTACAGGTGTCTCCAAAGGTACATGTTGGGTTGGCGTATTTCGAGATTAGGATTTGTCACTCCGATTGTCGGAGAGGTATCTCTGGGCCCTCTCAGTAATGCACATCACATAAGCCTTGCAAGCATTGCAACTAATGAGTTAGTTGTGAGATGATGTATTACGGAACGAGTAAAGAGACTTGCCGATAACGGGATTGAACTAGGTATTAAGATACCGACGATCAAATCTTGGGCAAGTAACATACCGATGACAAAGGGAACAACGTATGTTGTTATGCGGTCTGACCGATAAAGATCTTCGTAGAATATGTAGGAGCCAATATGGGCATCTAGGTCCCGCTATTGGTTATTGACCGAAGACGTGTCTCGGTCATGTATACATTGTTCTCGAACCCGTAGGGTCCGCACGCTTAAGGTTTCGATGACAGTTATATTATGAGTTTATGAGTTTTGATGTACCGAAGGAGTTCAGAGTCCCGGAAGAGATCGGGGACATGACGAGGAGTCTCGAAATGGTCGAGACGTAAAGATTGATATATTGGACAACTATATTCGGACATCGGAAAGGTTCCGAGCGATTCGGGTATTTTTTTGGAGTACCGGGTAGTTACAGGAGAGGCAATGGGTCTTGATGGGCTTTAGTGGGAAGAGGAGAAAGGGCCAAGGGGCTGCTGCGCCCCCCTCCCCTCTAGTCCGAATTGGACTAGGGAAAAGGGGGCCGGCCACCTCTCCTTCTCCTCCACTTCCTTCTCCCTTCCTCCCCTCTTGGTGGACTCCTACTAGGACTTGGAGTCCTAGTAGGACTCCACATCCTGGCCGCACCTAGCCTTGGCCGGCCTCCTCCTCCTCCATCCTTTATATACTGAGGCAAGGGGCACCCCATGAACACAAGTTGATCCACGTGATCTTATTCTTAGCCGTGTGTGGCGCCCCCAGCCACCATAGTCCTCGATAATATTGTAGCGGTGCTTAGGCGAAGCCCTGCAGTAGTAGTACATCAAGATCGTCACCACGCCGTCGTGTTGACGGAACTCTTCCCCGACACTTTGCTGGATCGGAGTCCAGGGATCGTCATCGTGCTGAACGTGTGCTAAAACTCGGAGGTGCCGTAGTTTCGGTGCTTGATCGGTCGGGTTGTGAAGACGTACGACTACATCAACCAAACGCTTCCGTTGTCGATCTACAAAGGGTACGTAGATCACACTCTCCTCTCATTGCTATGCATCACCATGATCTTGCGTGTGCGTAGGAAAATTTTGAAATTACTACGTTCCCCAACATAGCGGTACAAGTCAAGGTAGTACTGGAGGTACAGGCAGAGGCAAGCGATTTCAATATGGTCCAAGCAGCCTCGCGCCTCTTCCGCAGAGGCCTTACGACAAGTCCGAGGAGGAAAACACATCCATATCGAAGGCCGAGGTGGAAGCCCATTTTGCACCGAAACCGCCACCGCCGCCAAGGGAGAAAGTGCTTGAGGAAAAGATTGACCACTTAATTCGTATGGCTAGAGCACCAGCTCCCAAGCCTGTTGACACAGACTATGAGCGCCACCTCAGGAAGTTAAATTGAGCATGTCTACAGAAAGAGGTGAGCTCGAGCTCGAGCAAATCAGCTGGCAAAAGGAGCGGTAAAACCGTTCCCCAGCTGGGAGAACAGGCGGCGCAATCAATCCCCCCGCTTGTTGTGCCAACAACACATGAGAGTACGCGTGCCCAATATTATTGTGGTCAAACCGTTAACGTTCCCGGGCTGGGTGATGTGGTAATAACCGAGGAGCATATTGAGCAGGCTAAAAGGCTCATGATCACTGTTGGACAACTCCTCGATATCGAGCCCATGTCTTTGATTAGCGAGGAGGAAATAAAACAGAAATATGTCCGGGGCCAACCTTTGGTCGAGCCAGACGAGGTCAAGAATCTCCCAACGAGAATGTATGAATTGCATCAATGGTACATGGACATTACCAAGATTTCCAATCGAGAGTCCCTCATGGTGAATGTCAAGAAGGATCATTACTACCATGAGAAAGCTGTGTCCGTTGAGTATTCAGAACTATTTCAGTTATACAATCAAGACGCACTCGACAAATGTATCGTCAGTTGCTATTGTCTGTAAGTGATTTCTTTCTGTAATTTAAGTCTCAAGCTAGCTGTAGTGATCATTTTGATCAATCATTACCTGTAATTATCCTCACTATATTCTTTTCTGTGGTATTATGCAGGATGAAGATTTATGAAATGAAAAAAGGTGGACGCTATGGCATTGGGTTCATTGACCCAAATACCATTAATGAATACACATGGAAATTAGATCCATATTATGAAAAAAGTGTAGAGGAAAGCATGCTAGAGTTCTTCAAGCACCTCAATACCAATGAAGATATACTACTAGCTTCCTTACAACTTCGAGTGAGTCACACTGTCTTGTACTACAAATTCTGTTTTTGCCTACTAGCTAGCTACATGTTTTTGCTTACATATGCCCGCTTAATTAAGACATGCAAACATGTGTGCATGCAGATTTCACTAGATCTTGTTAATCATTAAAGTTGATGAAGGAACAGTTGAAATACTGGACTCACTACTTAAAAAAGCCAGTGACTACACCATCTTGTTTGGGATAGTCAACAGGTAATTTCAATCATTATTAACTATATCTCGGCCTATTTAATTCGTCATTTCCTGATATGAACTATTTAATAACCCCTTTATTCATTTTCTTTGTCGGCGGGCAGGGCTTGGGCAAAGTTCATCAGCGTCACTCCAGGCCAATGGAAAAAAAAGCTAAAATGGTATCGACCCAAGATAAGTAATTAAGTAGTACTAGCTAGCTACCTGCCATCTCTTTAATTATCATGCTTGATTAATTATTATCTGATCAAATTCCATTCTCGTAAAGGCCCTGAAGCAGGCGCCGGGCAATAATCTGTGTACATACTACGGCTGGGACCGCGCACAATGCCTACCACGAGCACAGGGAGAAGGAACAGAGAGGAGGGCCATTGAGCGGCACTAGGGGTGGTGGTAGCCGTGGTACTACTGCACATGAGCGGTACTACCGCTCCTACTGCCGCTGAACCCAACACGAGAAAACCACGTCTCGAGTCGAGGCGGTACCAGCACGGAACCGGAGCCGTACTACCGCTTATGGCCATGGGCGGCACTACCGCTGTGGGACAGCGGTACTACCGTTTGTGGCGATAAGTGGTACTGCCACTCCGGCCCAGCGGTACTACCGCTAGCGCCATCCTTAAGCCACTTCCACGAAAGCAAGTAAATTCCACGGAAAACCAGAACTGCCATAACTTCTGCATATGAGCTCTGAATTGAGCAAACTCAAGCTTGTTGGATACAAGACGACGAGCAGCATAAGAATCGTGTATGGGACCAGTACGTCAAGGGAGGAAAGAAGACTCCAGTATTCAAGGGAACACTAGAGAAGCAAAGTGCTCATTGGGACGATTTCATGAATTTCAAGGAATCGGAATTATCTAAGGAACGGTCGAGAATAAACAAGGCCAATGCCGCAAAAAAGGATAAGTTCCATAAGCTGGGGCCAGGTGGCCATGCGATGGGAATGCCTAAGTGGGATAAGTCTAAGAAAGAGATGGAGGATGCAGGTGTCACTCCAGAAACATTGAGCTGCCCCCCTAGGTGCTGGACTTGTTTCTATGCGCATGGGGGGGAGTTGGACCCGAAGACAGGCAAAGTTTCGAAGAAGGCATGTCTGGACGGAGCCGAAGATAAGCTATTTGTTGCAATAGAAGAGGCTCGATCGGGGGTGTTTGAGCCCAACAGAGAGAATGACGAGCTTACGCGTGCCCTGGGAAATCCTGAACAACTGGGAAGAACACGAGGCAAGGGCGCTATTCCATGGTATGAGAGGTTTTCGAACTAGAACGCCGACTACAGAACCCGTGCGAGAAAGAAGATTGCGGAGGAGAAGAAGAGGAAGATGGAGGAGGAGCAGAGGAAGCTGGATTATGAACGCCTTCAAGGCCTAGAATCAGCGCACGTGGACTTGGCAGTCAAATTCCAGCGGCAGCAGGAGCAGATCGACTCACTTAGCCAGCAAAGGGGGTCTCAGCACCTGCAGCAGCTAGCGGATGATCCAGCATTGGATAGCACCGTCCCATCCATGCCGAGAAGCAGTGTGGGTTCCGCCCCGGGTGACGCATTGCTGGATAGCTACCCAGTGGAAGACATCATGGAGAACACTAAGTGCGAGCTACACTTCAAAATGAAGAACATATCCATGAAGGTGGCAGACGTCGTTGCTTTTACAAATCCCCCCGAGGCAACCTTCCATTGCAACCCGATTCCAACGGGCTATGCTTGTGTCTTGGTTGATGAGGTGGTGGACCAATATTCGGGGCTAGAGCTTGACATTCCTAGAGGTGACGAGGAGCACACACCGGGAGAGGCCAACCATCGTATCATCCTATGGAGAAAGGATTGCATCATCTTTCGAAGGCCACCGAGACCGCGTCATCCGACTCCTCATCGAAGTCCGCCACCGAGTCAGTAGACTCCCGCTCCTCCAAGTCCACCAACGCGTCAAGCCACTCCTCCTCCAAGTCCGGCACAACTTCAGGCCACTCCTCCTCCTCCAAGTCCGGCAAAGCGTCAGGCCACTCCTCCTCCAAGTCCGGCACAGCTTCAGGCCACTCCTCCTCCTCCAACTCAGTCACGTCAGCCGTCTTCGCCGCCTCAGCAATCACGTAAGAGAGCCGCCTCATCTATGGTGCGTAGCGGTACAAGTCGAGGTAGTACTGGAGGTACAGGCAGAGGCAAGCGATTTCAATATGGTCCAAGCAGCCTCGCGCCTCTTCCATAGAGGCCTTACGACAAGTCCGAGGAGGAAAACACATCCATATCGAAGGCCGAGGTGGAAGCCCATTTTGCACCGAAACCGCCACCGCCGCCAAGGGAGAAAGTGCCTGAGGAAAAGATTGACCACTTAATTCGTATGGCTAGAGCACCAGCTCCCAAGCCTGTTGACACAGACTATGAGCGCCACCTCAGGAAGTTAAATCGAGCACATCTACAGAAAGAGGCGAGCTCGAGCTCGAGCAAATCAGCTGGCAAAAGGAGCGGTAAAACTGTTCCCCAGCTGGGAGAACAGGCGGCGCAATCAATCCCCCCGCTTGTTGTGCCAACAACACATGAGAGTATGCGTGCCCAATATTATTGTGGTCAAACCGTTAACGTTCCCGGGCTGGGCGATGTGGTAATAACCGAGGAGCATATTGAGCAGGCTAAAAGGCTCATGATCACTGTTGGACAGCTCCTCGATATCGAGCCCATGTCTCTGATTAGAGAGGAGGAAATAAAACGGAAATATGTCCGGGGCCAACCTTTGGTCGAGCCAGACGAGGTCAAGAAGCTCCCAACGAGAATGTATGAATTGCATCAATGGTACATGGACATTACCAAGATTTCCAATCGAGAGTCCCTCATGGTGAATGTCAAGAAGGATCATTACTACCATGAGAAAGCTGTGTCCGTTGAGTATTCAGAACTATTTCAGTTATACAATCAAGACGCACTCGACAAATCTATCGTCAGTTGCTATTGTCTGTAAGTGATTTCTTTCTGTAATTTAAGTCTCAAGCTAGCTGTAGTGATCATTTTGATCAATCATTATCTGTAATTATCCTCACTATATTCTTTTCTGTGGTATTATGCAGGATGAATATTTATGAAATGAAAAAAGGTGGACGCTATGGCATTGGGTTCATTGACCCAAATACCATTAATGAATACACATGGAAATTAGATCCGTATTATGAAAAAAGTGTGGAGGAAAGCATGCTAGAGTTCTTCAAGTGCCTCAATACCAATGAAGATATAGTACTAGCTTCCTTACAACTTCGAGTGAGTCACACTGTCTTGTACTACAAATTCTGTTTTTGCCTACTAGCTAGGTACATGTTTTCGCTTACATATGCCCGCTTAATTAAGACATGCAAACGTGTGTGCATGCAGATTTCACTGAATCTTGTTAATCATTAAAGTTGATGAAGGAACAGTTGAAATACTGGACTCACTACTTAAAAAAGAAAGTGACTACACCATCTTGTTTGGGATAGTCAACATGTAATTTTAATCATTATTAACTATATCTCGGCCTATTTAGTTCATCATTTCCTGATATGAACTATTTAATAACCCCTTTATTCATTTTCTTTGTCGGCGGGTAGGGCTTGGGCAAAGTTCATCAGCGTCACTCCAGGCTAATGGAAAAAAAGCTAAAATGGTATCGACCCAAGATAAGTAATTAAGTAGTACTAGCTAGCTACCTGCCATCTCTTTAATTATCATGCTTGATTAATTATTATCTGATCAAATTCCATTCTCGTAAAGGCCCTAAAGCAGGCACCGGGCAATAATCTGTGTACATACTACGGCTGGGACCGCGCACAACGCCTACCACGAGCACAGGGAGAAGGAACAGAGAGGAGGGCCATTGAGCGGCACTAGGGGTGGTGGTAGCCGCGGTACTACTGCACATGAGTTGTACTACCGCTCCTACTGCCGCTGAACCCGACACGAGAAAACCACGTCTCGAGTCGAGGTGGTACCAGCACGGAACCGGAGCCGTACTACCGCTTATGGCCATGGGTGCTACTACCGCTTGTGGCGATAAGCGGTACTGCCACTCCGGCCCAGCGGTACTACCGCTGGCGCCATCCTTAAGCCACTTCCACGAAAGCAAGTAAATTCCACGGAAAACCAGAACTGCCATAACTTCTACATCTGAGCTCCGAATTGAGCAAACTCAAGCTTGTTGGATACAAGACGATGAGTAGCATAAGAATCGTGTATGGGACCAGTACGTCAAGGGAGGAAAGAAGACTCCAGTATTCAAGGGAACACTAGAGAAGCAAAGTGCTCATTGGGACGATTTCATGAATTTCAAGGAATCGGAATTATCTAAGGAACGGTCGAGAATAAACAAGGCCAATGCCGCAAAAAAGGATAAGTTCCGTAAGCTGGGGCCAGGTGGCCATGCGGTGGGAATGCCTATGTGGGATAAGTCTAAGAAAGAGATGGAGGATGCAGGTGTCACTCCAGAAACATTGAGCTGCCCCCCTAGGTGCTGGACTTGGTTCTATGCGCATGGGGGGGAGTTGGACCCGAAGACAGGCAAAGTTTCGAAGAAGGCATGTCTGGACGGAGCCGAAGATAAGATACTTGTTGCAATAGAAGAGGCTCGATCGGGGGTGTTTGAGCCCAACAGAGAGAACGATGAGCTTACGCGTGCCCTGGGAAATCCTGAACACCTGGGAAGAACACGAGGCAAGGGCGCTATTCCATGGTATGAGGGGTTTTCGGACTAGAACGCCGACCGCAGAACCCGTGCGAGAAAGAAGATTGCGGAGGAGAAGAAGAGGAAGATGGAGGAGGAGCAGAGGAAGCTGGACTATGAACGCCTTCAAGGCCTAGAATCAGCGCACGTGGACTTGGCAGTCAAATTCCAGCGGCAGCAGGAGCAGATCGACTCACTTAGCCAGCAAAGGGGGTCTCAGCAGCTGCAGCAGCTAGCGGATGATCCAGCATTGGATAGAACCATCCCGTCCATGCCGAGAAGCAGCTTCGGTTCCGCCCCGGGTGACGCATTGCTGGATAGCTACCCAGTGGATGACATCATGGAGAACACTAACTGCGAGCTACACTTCAAAATGAAGAACATATCCATGAAGGTGGCAGATGCCGTTGCTTTTACAAATCCCCCCGAGGCAACCTTCCATTGCAACCCGATTCCAATGGGCTATGCTCTTGTCTTGGTTGATGAGGTGGTGGACCAATATTCGGGGCTAGAGCTTGACATTCCTGGAGGTGACGAGGAGCAGACACCGGGAGAGGCCAACCATCGTATCATCCTATGGAGAAAGGATTGCATCATCTTTCGTAGGCCACCGACACCGCGTCATCCGACTCCTCGTCGAAGTCCGCCACCGAGTCAGTAGACTCCCGCTCCTCCAAGTCCACCAACGCGTCATGCCACTCCTCCTCCAAGTCCAGCACAACTTCAGGCCATTCCTCCTCCTCCAAGTCCAGCAAAGCGTCAGGCCACTCCTCCTCCAAGTCAGGCACAGCTTCAGGCCACTCCTCCTCCTCCAACTCAGCCACGTCAGCCGTCTTCACCTCCTCAGCAATCACGGAAGAGAGCCGCCTCAGCTATGGTGCGTAGCGGTACAAGTCGAGTTAGTACTGGAGGTACAGGTGGAGGCAAGCGATTTCAATATGGTCCAAGCAGCCTCGCGCCTCTTCCACAGAGGCCTTACGATAAGTCCGAGGAGGAAAACACATCCATATCGAAGGCCGAGGTGGAAGCCCATTTTGCACCGAAACCGCCACCGCCACCAAGGGAGAAAATGCCTGAGGAAAAGATTGACCACTTAATTCGTATGGCTAGAGCACCAGCTTCCAAGCCTGTTGACACAGACTATGAGCGCCACCTCAGGAAGTTAAATCGAGCACATCTACAGAAAGAGGCGAGCTCGAGCTCGAGCAAATCAGCTGGCAAAAGGAGCGGTAAAACCATTCCCCATCTGGGAGAATAGGCGGCACAATCAATCCCCACGCTTGTTGTGCCAACAACACATGAGAGTACGCGTGCCCAATATTATTGTGGTCAAACCGTTAACGTTCCCGGGCTGGGCAATGTGGTAATAACCGAGGAGCATATTGAGCAGGCTAAAAGGCTCATGATCACTATTGGACAACTCCTCGATATCGAGCCCATGTCTCTGATTAGAGAGGAGGAAATAAAACGGAAATATGTCCGGGGCCAACCTTTGGTCGAGCCAGACGAGGTCAAGAAGCTCCCAACGAGAATGTATGAATTGCATCAATGGTACATGGACATTACCAAGATTTCCAATCGAGAGTCCCTCATGGTGAATGTCAAGAAGGATCATTACTACCATGAGAAAGCTGTGTCCGTTGAGTATTCAGAACTATTTCAGTTATACAATCAAGATGCACTCGACAAATCTATCATCAGTTGTTATTGTCTATAAGTGATTTCTTTCTGTAATTTAAGTCTCAAGCTAGCTGTAGTGATCATTTTGATGAATCATTACCTGTAATGATCCTCACTATATTCTTTTCTGTGGTATTATGCAGGATGAAGATTTATGAAATGAAAAAAGGTGGATGCTATGGCATTGGGTTCATTGACCCAAATACCATTAATGAATACACATGGAAATTAGATCCATATTATGGAAAAAGTGTGGAGTAAAGCATGCTAGAGTTCTTCAAGTGCCTCAATACCAATGAAGATATAGTACTAGCTTCCTTACAACTTCGAGTGAGTCACACTGTCTTGTACTACAAATTCTGTTTCGGCCTACTAGCTAGCTACATGTTTTCGCTTACATATGCCCGCTTAATTAAGACATGCAAACGTGTGTGCATGCAGATTTCACTGAATCTTGTTAATCATTAAAGTTGATGAAGGAACAGTTGAAATACTGGACTCACTACTTAAAAAAGAAAGTGACTACACCATCTTGTTTGGGATAGTCAACATTTTCAATCATTATTAACTATATCTCGGCCTATTTAGTTCATCATTTCCTGATATGAACTATTTAATAACCCCTTTATTCATTTTCTTTGTCGGCGGGCAGGGCTTGGGCAAAGTTCATCAGCGTCACTCCAGGCCAATGGAAAAAAAGCTAAAATGGTATCGACCCAAGATAAGTAATTAAGTAGTACTAGCTAGCTACCTGCCATCTCTTTAATTATCGTTCTTGATTAATTATTATCTGATCAAATTCCATTCTCGTAAAGGCCCTGAAGCAGGTGTCGGGCAATAATCTGTGTGCATACTACGGCTGGGACCGCGCACAACGCCTAGCACGAGCACAGGGAGAAGGAACAGAGAGGAGGGCCATTGAGCGGCACTAGGGGTGGTGGTAGCCGTGGTACTACTGCACATGAGCGGTACTACCGCTCCTACTGCCGCTGAACCCGACACGAGAAAACCACGTCTCGAGTCGAGGCGGTACCAGCACAGAATCGGAGCCGTACTACCGCTTATGGCCATGGGCGGTACTACCGCTGTGGGACAACGGTACTAGCGCTTGTGGCGATAAGCGGTACTGCCGCTCCGGCCCAGCGGTACTACCGCTGGCGCCATCCTTAAGCCACTTCCACAAAAGCAAGTAAATTCCACGAAAAACTAGAACTGCCATAACTTCTGCATATGAGCTCCGAATTGAGCAAACTCAAGCTTGTTAGATACAAGACGACGAGTAGCATAAAAACAGCGAAGGTATGCCAACAAATAGAGGAGTGAAACCTCCAACCGGGAATAATCGGCAAAACCTCCAACATCAAAAACATCATAGAAGATGCATGAACTCCGTTTTCGATGAACTCGAGCTTGTCACCAAGATGACCATAAGCTCCAAAACTCACAAATAGAAGAACCAAATAAGAACCAATAAAGATGATGCAAGGATGCAATGGTTTGAGGTCTCTACAACGATACGATCAAGCTACTCATTGAGAGCCCCCCTTGATAGTACAACAATCGATCCTATAACCCGGTCTCCCAACTACCATCATGAGACCGCTAAAATAGAAAACCTACCAAGGGCAAACCTTTGCCTTGCACATGGTCCATTTGAGCTAGATGATGACGATCTTGACTCCCTCAAGTTGGACCACCTTTTTTGATTGGGTTGACTCGATGAAGACTAGTTGATTGCTCCCCCATACTCCACTATGGGCGAGCCACTCTTCCGCACATCTTCACAAGTCCATTGTCACCACAAAGGACGACAAGCTTCAAGCATTTGATCTCTTTGTGATGCTCCACTTGAACTTGCACACCGCAACCTTTCTTGATTGTGTTGACTTGATGAAGACTAGTTGATTGCTCCCCCATACTCCACTATGGGTGAGCCACTCTTCCGCACATCTTCACAAGTCCATTGTCACCACAAAGGACGACAAGCTTCAAGCATTTGATCTCTTCGTGATGCTCCACTTGAACTTGCACACCGCAACCTAACCCCACAAAGAACTCTCATGAAGACCATGGGTTAGTACACAAAGCGTAATTGACAATGCTTACCATACCATGGGATCACTTGATCCCTCTCGGTACATCTTCTACGCTTTGTGGGTTGATCAATTTGATTCACTCTTTGACTTAGTCTTGATCAACCTCTCACAAGACCAATCTTTAGGTAATTCCTTGAATAACACCTTGGTCGACACAAACTCTCCTTGAAACCAACACATGTACTCCAAGAAAAGCCTATGGACAAAACCTTCAAATATAACTCAAGCCAACCATTAGTCCATAGAGATTGTCATCAATTACCAAAACCAAACATGGGGCCACCGCATGTTCTTTCATTAGTATTGTTGGGGGAACTTGCACTAGCGAAAGTATGAACCCTAGGCCTTGTTTCAACGCATTGCAATACCGTTTACGCTCACTTTTATCATTAGTTACCTTGCTGTTTATAATTTCAGATTACAAATACCTTTATCTACTATCCATATACCACTTGTATCACCCTCTCTTCGCCGAATTAGTGCACCTATACAATTTACCATTGTATTGGGTGTGTTGGGGACACAAGAGACTCTTTGTTATTTGGTTGCAGGGTTGCTTGAGACAGACCATCTTCATCCTACGCCTCCTACGGATTGATAAACCTTAGGTCATCCACTTGAGGGAAATTTGCTACTGTCCTACAAACCTCTGCACTTGGAGGCCCAACAATGTCTACAAGAAGAAGGTTGTGTAGTAGACATCAAGCTCTTTTCTGGCGCCGTTGCCGGGGAGGTGAGTGCTTGAAGGTATATCTTTAGATCTTGCAATCAAGTCTTTTAGTTTCTTGTTTTATCACTAGTTTAGTTTATAAAAGAAAACTACAAAAAAATATGGAATTGAGTTTGCCTCATACGCTTCATCTTTTTAATATCTTTCGTGAGTATGATGGAAAGGAAAATTGTGCCAAAGTGTTAGAAGAAGAATGCATTAAAATGTTTGGCACTAAATCTTTGAATGATGAGAATGATTGCAATGTTGTTAGTATGAACTCCTTGAATATCCCTAGTACTAATGATGATTGCACTAGTTATGATGAAAATGTCTCCTATAAACATGTCAATTTTTGTGGAGTGGATTGGGTTTGCAAGTACACACCAAATAGGGAAGATAGATATTGCAAGAGGCATAAGTACTTAGAAACTAAATTGTTGCAAGAAAGGCTAGATGATTGTGCTGATAATTTAAATTTTCTTGGCCATACTTGTGAGCTTTGTAATGAACATAGTCATTTAACCATCCGATGCAAATTGTTTCATGATCTAATCGTTTCCAAAAATTGTGATGACTTGATTTCTCTTGAACATCATAATGAACTTAGTTTTCTTATGGGTTACGAAGAAATGAAACGTATAACTAACTATCTTCCAGTATTTGCCCGTGATAAACTTCTTGGCTTTGATCAAGAGGAAATTTATATTTATTGTGCGGCGAATTGTATTGAAAATCCTTATATTGCCAACTACATAAAGAAAAGAAAACAAATACAAGATGAAGAGAATACTAATGAAAGGGAAGAGACTTCCCAATACCCTCCTATTATTTCTTATGATGAATCAGGTAACGAGGAGGAGCTTCCTATTCAACCAATATCATTAATAAGGAGCTCCAAAAAGAGGATTGAACCCACACATGATGTGGTGAAGAAGAAGAAAAGAAAAAGGAAGAGAGGTAAAAAGATATCTCCCCCAAATAATGCTGCTCCTATTACTATTGTGCCTCATGAAAATATAATCGTGGAAGATAATGATACTTCTTATGATCTTGAAAATCTTTTTGGCACTTGCTTGGAAGAATATGATAATTGCTATACTATTGGTGCTATCCATACTATTAATTATGAGAGTGATTATGCTTATGATTTGAAAAGGCCCAAGCTTGGGGATGCTTTGTTTGATGAAAGATGATGTTTTTTGAGAATATATTTGCTGAAATTAATGTTTGTCCTAAGCTTGGGGAAGCTATGTTTAATGAGGATGCTATTTTTAGTCTCCCAAGTTTTGATATGCAAATTTATAATGATGATAGCATGCCTCCTACTTATGATGATTATTGTGATGATATTTATGCTATAAAAAGTAGTGATTATATTTATAAAACTTGTCATGATTATGATTACCCCTTTTCTGAACATTACTCTTTTAATGTGGAAACAATTTATAGTATTCGAGTTTCTTATGATACTCCCACTATTCCAAATGAGAAGAATTTTGCTTATGTGGAGAGTAATAAAATTTCTATGCTTGTAGATCATGAAAAGAATGCTTTAGGTGCTGGTTATATTGTTGAATTCATTCATGATGCTACTGAAAATTATTATGAGGGAGGAATATATGCTTGTAGGAATTGCAATAATATCAAGTTTCCTCTCTATGTGCTTAAAGTTTTAAAGTTATGCTTGTTTTACCTTCCTATGCAAGTTGATTCTTGTTCCCATAAGTTGTTTGCTCAAAAAATCCCTATGCATAGGAAGTGGGTTAGGATTAAATGTGCTAGTAATATTCTTCATGATGCTCTCTTTATGTTTCAATTCTTATCTTTTATGTGAACACCATTGAAATCATCATGCCTAGCTAGGGGCGTTAAACAATAGCGCTTGTTGGGAGGCAACCCAACTTTATTTTTATTCCTTGCTTTTTCTTCCTGTTTAGTAATAAATAATTCATCTAGCCTCTGTTTAGATGTGGTTTTATGCTTTTAATTTGTGTTTGTGCCAAGTAGAACCGTTGGGAAGACTTGGGGAAAGTCTTGTTGATCTTGCTGTAAAAAACAGAAGCAACAAATTTGAAACATGAGGTGTTATTTGATTGTCTTCCTTATGAGTGGCGGTCGGGGACGAGCAATGGTCTTTTCCTACCAATCTACCCCCCTAGGAGCATGCATGTAGTACCAAGGTTTTTGATGACTTGTAGATTTTTGCAATAAGTATGTGAGTTCTTTATGACTAATGTTGAGTCCATGGATTATACGCACTCTCACCCTTCGATCCTTGCTAGCCTCTTCGGTACCATGCATTACCCTTTCTCACATTGAGAGTTGGCGCAAACTTCGCCGGTGCATCTAAACCCCGTGATATGATATGCTCTTTCACACACAAACCTCCTTATATCTTCCTCAAAACAGCCACCATACCTACCTATTATGGCATTTCCATAGCCATTCCGAGATATATTGCCATGCAACTTTCCACCATTCCGTTCATCATGACACATTCATCATTGTCATATTGCTTAGCATGATCATGTAGTTGACATAGTATTTGTGGCAAAGCCACCGTTCATAATTCTTTCATACATGTCACTCTTGGTCCATTGCATATCCCGGTACACCGCCGGAGGCATTCATATAGAGTCATCTTTGTTCTAGTATCGAGTTGTAATCATTGAGTTGTAAATAAATAGAAGTGTGATGATCATCATTTTCTAGAGCATTGTACCAAGTGAGGAATTATAAAAAAATAGAAAGGCCATAAAAATAAAGAGAAGCCCCCCCTAAAAAAAGGGAGAAAAGAGAAACGCCATAAAAAAGAAAGGCCAAATAAAAAAATGAGAGAAAAAGAGAGAAGGGTCAATGCTACTATCATTTGCCACACTTGTGCTTCAAAGTAGCACCATGATCTTCATGATAGAGAGTCTCTTGTTTTGTCACTTTCACATACTAGTGGGAATTTTCATTATAGAACTTGGCTTGTATATTCCAACAATGGGCCTCCTCAAGTGCCCTAGGTCTTCGTGAGCAAGCAAGTTGGATGCACACCCACTAGTTTCTTTTGTTGAGCTTTCATACATTTATAGCTCTAGTGCATCCGTTGCATGGCAATCCCTACTCCTTACATTAACATCAATCGATGGGCATCTCCATAGCTCATTGATTAGCCTCGTTGATGTGAGACTTTCTCCTTTTTGTCTTCTTCACATAACCCCCTCATTATTCTCTTCCACCCGTAGTGCTATATCCATGGCTCGCGCTCATGTATTGCGTGAAAGTTTATAGGTTTGAGATTACTAAAGTATGAAACAATTACTTGGCTTGTCATCGGGGTTGTGCATGATGAGAGCATTCTTGTGTGACGAAAATGGAGCCTGACTAAACTATATGATTTTGTAGGGATGAACTTTCTTTGGCCATGTTATTTTGAGAATACATAATTGCTTAGTTAGTATGCTTGAAGTATTACCATTTTTATGTCAATATGAACTTTTGTCTTGAATCTTTTGGATCTGAATATTCATGCCACAATTAAGAAGAATTACATTGAAATTATGCCAAGTAGCACTCCGCATCAAAAATTCTGTTTTAATCATTTACCTACTCGAGGACGAGCAGGAATTAAGCTTGGGGATGCTGATACGTCTCCAACGTATCTATAATTTTTAATTGCTCCATGCTATATTATCTACTATTTTGGATGTTTATGGGCTTTATTATGCACTTTATATCATTTTTTGGGACTAACCTATTAACCCAAAGCCCAGTGCCAGTTTCTGTTTTTACCTTGTTTTGGGTTTCGAAGAAAAGGAAAACCAAACGGAATCCAATTGACCTGAAACTTCACGGAACCCATTTTTGGAAGGAAAGAAGCCCAGAAGACTTGAAGTCCACGCAAGGGAAGCTTCGAGGAGGCCATGAGGTAGGGGGGCGCGCCCACCCCCCTGGGCGCGCCCTCCACCCTCATGGGCCCCTCGTGGCCCCCCCGACGTACTTCTTCCGCCTATATATCTCCATATACCCTAAAACTTCCGGGGAGCACAATAGATCAAGAGTTCCGCCGCCAGAAGCCTCCGTAGCCACCGAAAGCCAATCTGGACCCGTTCCGGCACCCTGCCGGAGGGGGAATCCCTCTCCGGTGGCCATCTTCATCATCCCGGTGCTCTCCATGACGAGGAGGGAGTAGTTCTCCCTCGGGGCTGAGGGTATGTACCAGTAGCTATGTGTTTGATCTCTCTCTCTCATGTTCTTGAGGTGATACGGTCTTGATGTATCGCGAGCTTTGCTATTATATTTGGATCCTATGATGTTTCTTCCCCCCTCTACTCTCTTGTAATGGATTGAGTTTCCCCTTTGAAGTTATCTTATCGGATTGAGTCTTTAAAGATTTGAGAACACTTGATGTATGTCTTGCCGTGGATATCTGTGGTGACAATGGGATATCACGTGATTCACTTGATGTATGTTTTGGTGATCAACTTGCGGGTTCCGCCCATGAACCTATGCATAGGGGTTGGCACACGTTTTCATCGTGATTCTCCGATAGAAACTTTGGGGCACTCTTTGAGGTTCTATGTGTTGGTTGAATAGATGAATCTGAGATTGTGTGATGCATATCGTATAATCATACCCATGGATACTTGAGGTGACATTGGAGTATCTAGGTGACATTAGGGTTTTGGTTGATTTGTGTCTTAAGGTGTTATTCTAGTACGAACTCTAGGGCTGTTTGTGACACTTATAGGAATAGCCCAACGGATTGATTGGAAAGAATAACTTTGAGGTGGTTTCGTACCCTACCATAATCTCTTCGTTCGTTCTCCGCTATTAGTGACTTTGGAGTGACTCTTTGTTGCATGTTGAGGGATAGTTATGTGATCCAATTATGTTAGTATTGTTGAGGGAACTTGCACTAGCGAAAGTATGAACCCTAGGCCTTGTTTCAATGCATTGCAATACCATTTACGCTCACTTTTATCATTAGTTACCTTGCTGTTTTTATAATTTCAGATTACAAATACCTTTATCTACTATCCATATACCACTTGTATCACCCTCTCTTCGCCGAACTAGTGCACCTATACAATTTACCATTGTATTGGGTTTTCGGTGTCAAAACCGGCGGATCTCGGGTAGGGGGTCCCGAACTGTGCGTCTAGGCCGGATGGTAACAGGAGGCAAGGGGCACGAAGTTTTACCTAGGTTCGGGCCCTCTCGATGGAGGTAAAACCCTACGTCCTGCTTGATTAATATTGATGATATGGGTAGTACAAGAGTAGATCTACCAGGAGATCAGAGAGGCTAAACCCTAGAAGCTAGCCTATGGTATGATTGTTGTTGTCTATGTTGTCCTACAGACTAAAACCCTCTGGTTTATATAGACATCGGAGAGGGTTAGGGTTACACAAAGTCGGTTACAATGGTAGGAGATCTGAATATCCGTATCGCCAAGCTTGCCTTCCACGCCAAGGAAAGTCGCTTCCGGACACGGGACAAAGTCTTCAATCTTGTATCTTCATAGTCCAGGAGTCCGGCTGAAGGTATAGTCCGGCTATCCGAACACCCCCTAATCCAGGACTCCCTCAGTAGCCCCTGAACTAGGCTTCAATGACGACGAGTCTAGCGTGCAGATTGTTTTCGGCATTGCAAGGCGGGTTCCTCCACCAAGTACTTGATAGAAGATTTTGAACACAAAGATAGTGTCCGGCTCTCAGCGCGTCATGCGAGGTCGTTTCCTTGGCACGTCTTGTTAAAGCGAAGATCGTGTCGCCTTATTCCGGGATTCTCATCAATACGGGCGAGGGTAACCCAACCGCTTCTAGGACTCCTAGATTATAGGCAAGTCCAAACGGACATGGAGAGGACGCTTGATATTCACCCTCTTTATAAAGGGACAAGGCTTTTATTTTTCCCTCCCGTGCTCAATCGAGTCCTTCCCCCACCTCAATCTCAAACGCCCAAAGTTCAGGTCAGGTGCCCCGAACCTTCAGTCATGTCCGGATCTAGCCTTCAAGGCTGATGGGTGCCTTCCTCCGTCACGGAAGAAGACATCAAAAAGTTGAGGGAGGCCAGATATCTGACCGCCAAGATATTGCATCGGCTGCCTCCCGGAGGGCAGGCCGTTCCCTCCCTCGAACCCAACGAGAACGTCGTGTTCGTCTCCCACTTCCTCCGAGGTCTAGGCCTTGCTCTGGATCCTTTCGTCAGGGGTTTGATGTTTTATTACGGGCTAGACTTCCACGATCTAGCTCCGGACTCCTTTCTTCATATCACGACATTTATTGTCATGTGCGAGGCCTTCCTCCGGGTTACCCCTCACTTTGGCCTATGGCTCAAGACCTTTGAAGTAAAGTCGAAGATGATTGAGGGGCAACATGCAACATGTGGAGGTGCCTCAATACGCAAGATGACGGGAGCCCCGTGGCCCGAAGGTTCCATCCCAGATGTGTCTGAATTGTGGCAACAGGAGTGGTTCTACATCACGGCTCCTAGAAGTGCCAAGTGGGCGGCCGCCCCTGTTTTCTGCTCGGGCCCTCCACCACAACTGATGTCATGGATCAGCAGAGGTCTGAGCTGGGGTCCAGCCAAGGACGTGCCTATACTGCAAAGCCGCATTCGAGATCTCTTCAATGGATATTTCAGTTTGGTCGCGGTAATACAAGTTATGCTGGTTCGTCAAGTCCAGCCTTGCAAACGCCGGCCTCTTCGCCTGTGGGAGTTCAATCCTGAGGGACCGCGTGTCATTCAAAATTTTCTCGGCCTGACGCATGAGGAGATGTACAAGTCATTCTTCGGACCTCAGGTGGAGTGTCCGGAAATCACCGAGGACGTGGGCCTGAGTAGTAACCGCGCCGCCGAACAGGTAAGGCATCTTCTGGCCGAATATACTATCTCTCCCTTGTTACAAAGTTATTTCTGAGAGTTTGCTTTTTGACCAGGACTGGCTAACAAAGGCTAAGTTGATTCGGTGTTCGGCCCCCCTCCCCGAGGGTTTGGAAAATCCGGTATTGGAAAAGATGCTCCAGACCGCACCTTACCCGGAGCCCTTGAAGGAAGATACAGTGGAGGATAATACGGGCGGACGCGGGCCCCCAATGTTGCCCATTCTAATCGAGGGAGCGAGCGTCTCCATGAAGGAAGATGACCAGAAGAGGAAAAGGACTGCGCCCGGGGATTCGGAAGCCGAAGCTTCCAAATGGGAGAAGAAGTCTCCCACAGAGGGTCCTACCTTGGGGGGTGCTGTTGCCGCACAAAGTCCGCGGGGGGGGGGGGGGGGTCAATTCTCCCGCGAGTCGTAAGTGACCCGAAATACTTTAATAGTACAGATATGCCCTCTTTTTCTTCTGAGAGAATAACCACCACATATATTTTTGCAGTTCGGGCCTTAGCCCCTCTCAAATGAGCTCGTCTTCGGGGGACCTTCTTCCAGAGATGATGGAGAGCGAAACGCTTCCTCCAGACTCCTCCGCTCTGGAAGCGGGTGACCCTGAAGTATCGTCGCGGAGGGCCTCTCCGAGTCCGGTGAGGCCGGAAGATAATCCCATTGACCCCTGAAGCTCCCAGTGTCCGGCTCCCGAAGAGAGCAGACAAAAGAGTCCGGCACCGTCTAGTGTGCGATCGAATGTTCTGAGGGAGTTGGTGGGGCGAGCGGCCATCTCAGATGAACACCGTGTGCTGATGAATACGGTGATGGAGAGAATATCGTCCGCCGAAAGCGGATTACATGAAGCTTTTATGAGTCTACTGACAGGCTTTGAGGTACGTAAAAGAATGTATGATAGTCCTGCACATGCTAGGTGTGCCCTGTGTAGATAGTAGCCCCTGAGACTCTGGTTATCGTCGGAAACAATGATGAACAGAGGATCATATTCCCAGGTAATAACCATACTGCCTCTATGTGCAGGTGATGGAAGCTCCGGTGGCTAGCCGGACTAGCGAGTTTGCCCATTTAGAACGGCAGTTGGATGCGGCAGACACCGACATCGAGCTTGTTAACAAAAGGCTTGACGAGGCACAGGGTAAGTGTCATTATCTCGTAAATGCCACAATAGGAAGAGCAGCATGATGCCAGCATCTTTAATATGTTGTGACTGCAGATGGAGCTGCCACTGTTGAAGCCTTGCGGGAAGAACTTGCCCGAGCCAAGGAACAAGCGAGGTTGGGTAATGCGGCTGCTTTGAAGGCGGCCGAAGAGTTGCAAGCCGAGAAGGCCGCGCATGGCGAGAGCCGAGACAAGATGGCCAAGATGGCCATAGAATTAAAAGCCGCCGCCGACCGTTGCCGGGTTCTTGAAAAGGAAAACCAAGTGAAGGCATCAGACCCTGAGAAGGCTGGTGCGACGAAAAAAGACCTCCGCTCTGCTATGAGGGCAAAGAATGAGGAGCTGCGGGAAGCCGGGGATATTGTAGCTAGGAAATCCTTTATGTTGCGGAGGAAGTTCGGAGATCCACGGTATGCCCCTTTGGATCGGCAGTGGAGTTCGTAGGATGTATATATGGATTTGGCGGCGAGCGCTGCCGATGCGGCCAAGTATTTCCAGGGTTAGACGGACCGTGAAGTAGACCAGCTGTTTTGGAGACAATTCCATTCTCCCGAGCGTCCGCTTTCATTGACTGACCAATTAGCCGAATGGGCCGAACTAAATAGGTTGTCCGGACTCTCCATGAGGTCTGTTGTTGATCAGCTATGGCCAGAAAGGTCAAAATCGAACAGCTATTTCAGCTTGGTGCAGCAGTTCCTTGACGTGGTGCCGCGCATTAATGCGATGAAGAGGTCGACGTGCATAGAGGGCGCACGGATGGCCTTTGCCCGTGTTAAAGCATACTGGGCGGAGATGGATGCTACCACTGTTGCAGCGCGAGATTCGGCCATAGGTCGAAGGGCTGCTGAGCACTACTTTGAAGAAGTTCTTGAGGGTGCTCGTTTGATAGAGACCCAGTGCTCAAAAAATGTTATGCTTGAGTGATATGTAATCTCATTGTAAGTGAAATGCTTTTATAAATTTTTATAAGGCTATTTTTATACTTTTGCCTGAAAGTAATATGATGCCTCCTCGGCGGCCGTTTATGTATACATGTGTATAACCTGAAAGATTGCAGCCGTCGGCTTCAACCCTCACGCATATAATGCGGAGGTGCTCACAAAAACACGCATTCACACTTAACCCAACGTCTTGGTCCTATTAAGGAGGTGATAGCGGAGCGAGCGAGGCAGCCGGACTATAATGCTTTAGCACTTTCACTTAGCCATAGGAGTTTGACAGTGGGGCTACTAAATAGCCCCTGGTGGCTCCGCACTTTCCCGATCCCGGGGTGCGTACATGCCTGGCCGGAAAACGGCCCTTCGTTAAGGCGGAGGAATTCTAACATTCCAACAGGTCATCGAGTGGTTGACCAGTCTCACGCTATATCATGACAGTCAGTTTTCGGCTTTCTCTATTGAGGTGCTCGTCCGGATGAACCAGGGCACAATCGCAGTAGTTCTCCTGGTGCTAACTTAGCCGGTAAAGCGGAACGTAAGGCACCAAAACACAGGAGCCGCGCAAACCCAACATTTGACCAAAGACAATGATTCGGAGCTGATGCATATAGGGCCAAACTCGTGACGCCGAACACTCCCTAAGGTATTCGGTCTTTCTGGTATAAACCGGGCCTAAATAATGGCCTTTTTAAGAAGCCCCTTGTGTCCAGGTACGTGCATTGTTCTGGCGTGGCCACATGCCAAGACGTCAGCATCCTTATCAACGATGGATATGTATCAACAAGAGACAGTAAAAAAGGTTTACGCAGGGTCTTAATCTAAAAAGAATCCTTGGAGCGGGTCCCTACTGCACGTCTGCGCCTGTATCTCCGTTGTGCCGTATCCTGGACGGGTGTGGCACGATGATCGCCTGTAAAAGAGAGGAATTTAGGTGAAAAAGTTGTCGTGCAAAAAGATAGTTTGTTAAAGAAACCATGTATAATTCAAGATGAGAAGAAATTGCCACTCGTCTGCGCGTGTTGAGCCCCTTGTATTCACAAATAGGGGTGTGACCATTTATTCGGTATAAGTAGCGGCGCCGGACTCGATTAGTTGTATCTGAGGTCTTGACGACCTATTGGATGTTTTCGCTTGTCCGGGCGCCTTTAGTGTGCGGCTGCCAAGGCAGCCTCACTCTCTTCGGCGCGCAGAGATCGCTTGATATTTCCGTGCAATGTAATGATGCCACGTGGACCGGGCATCTTGAGTGTGAGGGAGGCATAGTGTGGTATTGCATTAAAGCGAGCAAAAGCTTCGCGTCCGTGCAGTGCTTGATAGCCACTTTGAAACGGAGCGATGTGGAAAGTTAAATGCTCGCGACGGAAGTTATCGGGGGAGCCGAATATAACTTGTAGTAGGAGGGAGCCCGTACTATGAGCCCCTGGGCCTGGCGTTACTCCTTTAAAGGTAGTATTGCTATGGTGAATTTGTGTTGGGTCTAACCCCATCCCGCGGATTGTATCCTGATATATTAGGTTTAGGCTACTGCCGCCGTCCATCAAGACTCTTGTGAAGTGATATCCGCCAATTACTGGGTCTAATACCAAGGCAGCACATCCTGCGTGTCGGATACTTGCTGATTAATCACGATGGTCGAAAGTGATCGGTTGAGATGACCAGTGGCAGGACTTCGTGGTGACAGGCACTTGGGTATATTTTCCTGGGAGTGCCACGTTGTTTTTTCCCTTGATTACGTGTAACACGTTTACTGTTTTGACTTCTGGTGGAAATTTCTTTTGTTCCCCCGTGTCTTGCTTGGGGGGCTTGTCCTCGTCTTCACTTGGTGTATCCTCCCCCTTGTGTACGGCGTTGAGCTTGCCAGACTGCTTGAAGACCCAACATTCTCTGTGGGTATGATTAGCAGGTTTACCAGGGGTACTATGAATCTGACATACTTGGTCTAGAATTTTGTTGAGGCTGGACAATTCATCCCTGGTGCCTTTAGGGGGCGGCTTTTGACCTGGCCGAGAGCTTTTGAATCCGGCATTTACTGCCGTGCCCTTCGTGCTATCTTCTTTATTCCGGTGTTTGTTATTGCTGTTGCGCCGTGATTTCCCATTTCCATCTCTAACTTTAGATGTACTGGGGTCGCTGGTGCTGCATATGGCTAGCCAGCTATCCTCACCCGCGCAAAAGCAGGTCATGAGGTTTGTTAATGCGGCCATCGTTCTAGGCTTATTTTGGCCGAGGTGTCTGGCGAGCCATTCGTCACGGACGCTATGCTTGAAAGCTACCAAGGCTTCGGCGTCCGGACAGTCGACAATCTGGTTCTTTTTAGTAAGAAACCTGTTCCAAAGCTTTCGGGCTGACTCTCCGGGCTGTTGAGTTATATGACTCAAATCGTCCACATCCGGAGGTCGGACATAAGTCCCTTGAAAATTTGCCCGAAAGGTGTCTTCGAGCTCTTCCCAACTTCCAATGGAGCTTTCGGGGAGGCCTTTGAGCCAGTGACGAGCTGGCCCTTTGAGCTTGAGGGGTAGGTACTTGATGGCGTGGAGATCATCTCCTCGAGCCATATGGATATGAAGGATGTAGTCCTCAATCCAGACCCCAGGGTCTGTTGTTCCGTCGTATGCCTCTATGTTGACGGGCTTGAATCCCTCTGGAAATTCGTGGTCCAGCACCTCATCGGTGAAACATAGGGGGTGAGCGGCACCCCTGTAGCTGGGTGTACCGTGTTGTTCGGATGTTTGTTGTGTTGCATTGTATGCTGGGGCGCGCTTGCGTGGTCCATAAATGGATCTTGTTGCACCGTCCTTTGGGTGCGAGACCTCGCATGGGTCGCGTATTGTATTGTGAGTGGCGTTGTTTGCCGCTCTGTGTTGGTAGAGGGGTCGTCTATCCGACCAGGTGGCTGCTTTGATATTTGGTTGTGGGGGTTCTGAGGCCTCCTCATCGAATTCGGGTAGCAGCTTCCGCTTTGGGTAGCTTTTGGAGGGGCGATTGTCGCTGTACCTTGCTGCAGTGTTGAGTATTTTACTCCATCTGATTTGGAGTGTGTCTTGCGCGGCCTTGAGCCTTTGCTTCTGCTTTTTCAGACTCCTCGTGGTGGCAACAAGCCTTTTACGGGCAGTCTGCTGCTCCGGGTGTTTGTCCGGCGTTATGTCGTCCGGACCATTATCCTTGATAGGATTTTTTGTTCGGTTTGATTATCCGGATTGCCGTTGTCCGGCAGCGGTTCGCCCTGCTCCAGCGCTGGGTCTGTGTGATCGCTATTTCTGTCGAGGCGGGATTTGGGGCGGCGCTTGCGTCGCCGCTTTGACTACTTTTCGAGGGAACAAGCCTTCGGTGCGTCCTTCCTCTCCTCGTCGTCATCTTTTGGTGCGTCCACCATGTATACGTCATATGACGAGGTGGCGTTCCAGGGCCCAATAGGCGCTGGTTCTTCATCGTCTCCTTCATCGGCGTCCATACCGTCGATGTCTTCGGAGTTGAAGTCGAGCATGTCGGTTAAATCGTCGACAGTGGCTACAAAGTGGGTGGTGGGTGGGCTTTGAATTTCTTCATCGTCCGCATCCCAATCTCGCTGACCATAGTCCGGCCAGGGCTCTCCTGATAAAGAGAGAGACTTTAGTGATTTTATAATATAGCCAAAGGGCGAGTGCTGAAAGATGTCCGCGGAAGTAAACTCCATGATCGGCGCCAATCGGATTCGATCGGCAGAGGCGCGAATGGTTCGGAGTCCGGAGAGGAGTCCGGCTCCTTGGAATCATGAATCTCGCGGAGTGCGGGGCTGGTGTTCGGCTCAATCGCCGTTAGGATCGCAGCCCCTGAGGTGGCGTCCAACCACCCATCCTCGGTCGGCATAGTTGGCTCCAAATTAAGGGTCGAAGCCGATGCGGGTGCGGCCTTCAGGGCACTGTTAGGCAGCAGAGCTAGATCATGCTCGTCGTGGCAGTGCGGCGCGCTCGGCAGTGGCTTGAATCCGTCGAAGATCAAGTCCCCGCGGATGTCAGTCGTGTAGTTTAAACTTCCAAATCTGACCTGACGGCTAGGGGCATAGCTTTCGATCTGCTCCAAATGGCCAAGTGAATTGGCCCGCAGTGCAAAGCTGCCGAAGACAGAGATCTGTCTGGGGAGACAAGTTTCACCCTGGACCGCATCACTATCGATGATTGTAGGAGCCATCAAGCCTGACAGCGATGATACAGAGGAACTCTCAATGAAAGCACCAATGTTGGTGTCAAAATCGGCGGATCTCGGGTAGGGGGTCCCGAACTGTGCGTCTAGGCCGGATGGTAACAGGAGGCAAGGGCACGAAGTTTTACCCAGGTTCGGGCCCTCTCGATGGATGTAAAACCCTACGTCCTACTTGATTAATATTGATGATATGGGTAGTACAAGAGTAGATCTACCACGAGATCAGAGAGGCTAAACCCTAGAAGCTAGCCTATGGTATGATTGTTGTTGTGTATGTTGTCCTATGGACTAAAACCCTCTGGTTTATATAGACACCGGAGAGGGTTAGGGTTACACAAAGTCGGTTACAATGGTAGGAGATCTGAATATCCGTATCGCCAAGCTTGCCTTCCACACCAAGGAAAGTCCCTTCCGGACACGGGACGAAGTCTTCAATCTTGTATCTTCATTGTCCAGGAGTCCGGCTGAAGGTATAGTCCGGCTATCCGAACACCCCCTAATCCAGGACTCCCTCAGGTGTGTTGGGGACACAAGAGACTCTTTGTTATTTGGTTGTAGGGTTGCTTGAGAGAGACCATCTTCATCCTATGCCTCCTACGGATTGATAAACCTTAGGCCATCCACTTGAGGGAAATTTGCTACTTTCCTACAAACCTCTGCACTTGGAGGCCCAACAACGTCTACAAGAAGAAGGTTGTGTAGTAGACATTAGTATGACTATCTTGATTCTGTCATAAATTTGTCATGGATGTACATGCATGACAGAAAACATGACCTGCTGTGACAAACATGTACCATCACGGAAGTGTATTTTTTTTGTAGTGACATGACTTGTCAGTGGCTGATCCCTTTTCAGAAAGTACGCGGTTTGCAATGTTTGAATTTGGGCGTTGTAATCTTTGAATTCGAACCTTGCAATATTTATGGTATTTTGTTATATTGAACCGTTTCTTTTCTCTTGTCTCAATGCAAACAGTTCATCCGAGTGAACCGCATGTCGTATATCGCACACACCTTGATCTGGCTGACCGTTTCTTTTGTGTTGCCTAATCACAAATAGTTCATCCGAGTGAACTATATGTTGTACATCGCACACACCTTGATCCGGTTGACCGTTTCTTTTATGTTGCCTAATCACAAACAGTTCATCCGAGTGAACCGTATGCTATACATCACACCGACCTTCATCTAGATGCCCGTTTATTTTGTTCATGCTCATCGAAAATGGTTAATTGAACTAAACCGTATGCCCTGAATCGCACACGCAACTAAAATCAAAACCGTGTTTGATGCATCCGTCATCACAAATGTTTTGCGCCTTTTTACGGGTTTTTACACCACCGTTTGCGATTATTGCATCGCACACAGTTTCGTCGAAGGGTCTTTGATCGTAGTGTCGCGTTAGCAGCATCCTGCAGTAGTGCATAGTTCTCGAACCCGTAGGGTCCGCATGCTTAACATTTGATGACGTTTTATATTATGAGTTATGTTTTTTGGTGACTGAAGTTTGTTCGGAGTCCCGGATGAGATCACGAACATGACGAGGAGTCTCAAAATGGTCGAGAGGTAAATATTCATATATTGGAAGGTAGTATTCGGACATCGGAATGGTTTCAAGTGATTCAGGTATTTTACCGGAGTACCGAGGGGTTACCGGAACCCCCCGAGGGAAATATTGGGCCTTAGTGGGACTTAGTGGAGAGAGAGGAGGGCCGCAAGGGGTGGCCCTCCCATGGCAGTCCGAATTGGACTAGGGGGAGGGGCGGCGCCCCCCTTTCCCTCTCCCTCTCCCTCTCCTTCCTTTTTCCCTCCGGTGGAGAAAGGAAAGGGGGGGATCCTACTAGGACTAGGGAGTCCTAGTAGGACTCCCCCCTTGGCGCTCCCCTCCTGGCCGTCGGCCTCCTCCTCCCCTCCTTTATATACGGGGGCGGGGCACCCCAAAGACACAACAATTGATCTCCTAGCCGTGTGTGGTGCTCCCCTCCATAGTTTACTCCCTCGGTCATAGCGTCGTAGTGCTTAGGCAAAGCCCTAGGCGGATCACATTACCATCATCGTCACCACGCTGTCATGCTGATGGAAATCTCCCTCGACCCTCTGCTGGATCAAGAGTTCGAGGGACGTCATCGAGATGAACGTGTGCTAAACACGGAGGTGCCGTACGTTCGGTACTTGGATCAGTTGGATCGTGAAGACGTTCGACTACATCAATCGCGTTAACCTAACGCTTCCGCTTTCGGTCTACGAGGGTATGTGGACACACTCCCCCCTCTTGTTACTATGCATCTCTTAGATAGATCTTGCGTGATTGTCGCAATTTTTTTGAAATTGCATGCTATGTTCACCAACAACTATGTGGGGAAACTTCTTGATGAGAGTGTACAAAAGTGCATAGAAAATAAAGCATTCTGCTGCTGCTCCATGTTGTTGCTCCATAGGTGTCATCACTATAATTTTTGCACTGCAGTTTAATTGTATAACCACCACTAAAGGATGCTGCATATGACTGGCATGGATAACCAAATCTCTCAAACTCTACATTAGTGACTTTACAATAGTGTCAGTGAGAAAGCAGTATGCTTTACTAGGTGCAGGCCATGCAAGCAAAAACTGTCATATCGACCATTGAGTCTATGTCGTCAGGAACATAATCAAGTACATAATAGGGGCTCAATATGTTGGGGAACACAACATTTCAAAAAAATCCTACGATCACGCAAGATCTATCTGGGAGATGCATAGCAACGAGTGGGGAGAGTGTGTCCACGTACCCTCGTAGACCGAAAGCGGAAGCCTTAAGTAACGCGGTTGATGTAGTCGAACGTCTTCGTGATCCAAATGATAAAGTACCGAGCGCATGGCACTTCCGCGATCTGCACACGTTCAGCTCGGTGACGTCCGTCATACTCTTGATCTAGCTGAGGCCGAAGGAGAGTTCCATCAGCATGACGGCATGATGATGGTGATGATGAAGTTACGGACGTAGGGCTTCGCCTAAGCACTACAACGATATGACCGAGGTGGAAATCAGTGGAGGGGGGCACCGCACATGGCTAAGACAACTGTCAACTTGTGTGTCTATGGGGTGCCCCCTCCCCCGTATATAAAGGAGTGGAGGAGGGGAGGGCCATCCCTCTCTATGGCGTGCCCCAAGGGGGATTCCTACTCCTAGTAGGAGTAGGTTTCCCCCCTTCCCTAGTTGGAGTAGGAGAAGAAGGAAGAGGGAGAAGGGGAGAAGGAAAGGGGGCCCGGCCCCCTCCCCAATTTGGATTGGGCTTGGGAAAGGGGCTGAGGGAGTCTTGGACTAAAGGGTCCTCGGGCGTCCGGCCTATTGGACATGGGCCGGACTGATGGGCTACGAAGATACAAGACCAAAGACTCTCACCCATGTCCGGATGGGACTCTCCTTTGCATGGATGGCAAGCTTGGCGTCTAGATATACTATTTCCTTCCTATGTAACCGACTTTGTATAACCCTAGTCCCCTCTGGTGTCTATATAAACCAGAGGGCTTAGTCCGTGGACGAGGATAATCAGATAGGCTAGACTTCTAGGGTTTTAGCCATTGCGATCTCGTGGTAGATCAACTCTTGTAACCCCCATACTCATCAATATTAATCTAGCAGGACGCAGGGTTTTACCTCCATCGAGAGGGCCCGAACCTGGGTGAACATTGTGTTCCCTGTCTCCTATTACCATCAACCTCAGACGCACAGTTCGATACCCCCTACCCGAGATCCGCCGGTTTTGACACCGACATTGGTGCTTTCATTGAGAGTTCCGCTGTGCCATCGCCAAGAGGTTCGATGGCCCCGTCAATCATCCATAACAACAGTGTCTAGGGAGAAACCTTTCTCCGCGGACAGATCTTTGGGTTCGGCGGCTTCACGCTGCGGGCCAACTTGCTTGGCCATCTAGAGTAGATCGATAGCTACTCCCCTAGCCATCCGCTCAGATTTGGAAGCTTGAACTACGTTGCGGACATCCGTGGAGACTTGATCTTCGACAAATTCGAGACCACGACAGTAGCCGCTCCCTGCCACCATGATGAACATGGCTTAAATCTATCATCGAACTACACCTAGGAGATAGAACCTGTGACTGCTCCAGCTCTAAATCCGGAGCAGATCACGCCATCCGAGGATGGGAGGCTCAACCCCACCATGGAGGCCGCAGATTCAGCGGCATTGGAGCCGCACATAGACCCAACCTCAAGTGAGATCTGTGTTGCCAGAACCTCGGACACGCTTCCGGCCACAAGTTCGAAAGCATGTGCGTTCGCGCATGACGAGCTTGACCGGGCGTCGATCGTCAAATTCAGCTCCGCGGACATCTTCCGACACTCGCCTTTAGGCGATGTGCTAAACTCATTAAAAACACTCTCCTTGGCGGGGGACTTACGACCGAATTATATCCGGTTCGAACTGGAGGCTGATGACGAATTTCGCTTCCCACCCCGCCCACTTAATAGCCACTGTCGAAGACTTAACTGACATGCTCGATTACGGCTCCAACGACATCGACGGTATGGACGACGATGCCGGAGAAGAAGAGGCCCAAAACCTGTCGTTTACGAGACGCTGGACGACCACTTCCTCGTATGACGTATACATGGTGGATGCACCAAAAGAGAATAGCGACAATGACAAGGAAGATCCAGTTGAGGATAAACCTCCTGAGATACAACCAAAGCGCCGGCGTCAGCGGTGCCGCTCTAAGTCACGCGCAGCAAAGACAACAACACCGGCACAGGAGAAGATAACACAGCGGAAGGTGCCGAAGACAACGACGACCCCGTTGAGGCAACTGCCGAACAAAATGAACGGGAGGACGGGCAAGTTAGCCCTGGTGAACAGGCCACGCACAAAAACTCGAAGGACAGTAATTATCTTCCGCTCTCCGCGGATGACGCGAGCCTCGGCACTGAGGATTTTATCGTGCAAGAGGAACCTCTCGAGCAAGAGCGCTTCAAGCGCCAGCTAATAGCCACTACAAGGAGCCTGAAAAGAAGCAGCAACAGCTTCAAGCTGATCAAGACCTGCTCAATGACAGATGGACTAACGTCCTGGAAGCCGAGGAATACAGCCTCAAGCAACCACTCAAAAGTTACCCGAAGCGCAAATTATTACCTCAATTCGATGATGAGGTGTTGGAGCCCGTGCCATCAGCGCACAATGCGGCTGACCGACCACCACGTGGTCGGGACAAAGCGGCAACCTAAGCTGAACACCAACCTGTACCACCTCACCATAAAGACAAAACTGCTCAAAGATACTCATATGATCTCCGGCAGGGCCTGAAGAATAAAGTAGGTCCGGCCAGATCGATCTATGTATCACGGGGGCATGCCCCGGCGCGCGACGACGGCTATCGAGCCGAACATGACAAGTACAATTACGCCCGAGCCAAAAATCGCAGATGGGCTCCATTCAAAGTACGTAGCGACCTGACCCGACATAGAGGCGCCGCACACCCCCTCTACTTCACTGATGAAGTAATGGAACATGAATTCCTAGAAGGGTTCAAACTCGTCAATATCGAATCATATGATGGAACCACAGATCCTGCGGTATGGATTGAAGACTTTATCCTCCATATTCACATGGCACGCGACGATGACCTTCATGCCATCAAATACCTACCCCTAAAACTCAAGGGGCCAGCCCGGCACTGGCTGAACAACCTTCCTGGAAACTCTATTGGCAGCTGGGTGGACTTGGAAGAAGCCTTCCTTGACAACTTCCAAGGTACATATGTTCGACCTCTGGATGCTGACGACTTAAGTCATATAATCCAACGCCCGAAGAGTCAGCCAGGAAATTCCGGACTAGATTCTTGACCAAAAAGAACCAGATCATCGACTGTACGGACGCCGAAGCCCTGGCGGCATTTAAACATAGCATACAGGACGAATGGCTCGCTCGACACCTTGGCCAAGAAAAGTCGAAGTCCATGGCAGCCCTCACAGCACTCATGACCAGCTTTTGCATGGGCGAAGATAGCTGGCTAGCACGTAGTAATAACAATACAAGCGAACCTGGCACTTCGGAAGCCAGAAACAGCAATGGCAAGCCCCAACGCAACAAACATAGACGACGAGGCAACGGTGATAATACCGAGGACACGGCGGTCAATGCCGGATTCAGTGGCTCCAAGTCTGGTCAGCGGAAGAAGCCATATAAAAGAAATAATCAGGGCCCTTCCAGCCTAGACCGCATACTCGATCGCCCATGTCAGATCCACGACACCCCTGATAAACCAGCCAATCATACCCACAGGAGTTGTTGGGTCTTCAAACATGACGACAAGTTAAATGCCGAAGACAAAGATAAGGGGTCGCAAAGCGAGAACGACAACGAGGAGCCCCGTCCACCAAACACAGGGGGACAGAAGAAGTTTCCTCCGCAAATCAAAATAGTGAACATGATATACGCCACCCATATCCCCAAGAGGGAGCACAAACGTGTGCTCAGGGACATCTATGCGATAGAGCCAGTCGCACCAAAATTCAACCCATGGTTGTCATGCCCAATCACTTTCAATCGTAGGGATCATCCGACCAGTATCCGTCATGGCGGGTCAGCCGCACTGGTCCTCGATCCAATAATGGATGGATTTTGCTACCTCTTGAGCACTGCGTTGGTTTTCCCCGAAGAGGAAGGGATGATGCAGCAAACTAGCATAAGTATTTCCCTCAGTTTTTGAGAACCAAGGTATCAATCCAGTAGGAGGCTACGCGCGAGTCCCTCGTACCTGCACAAAACAAAAAATCCTCGCAACCAACGTGTTAAGGGGTTGTCAATCCCTACACGGCCACTTACGAGAGTGAGATCTGATAGATATGATAAGATAATATTTTTGGTATTTTTATGATAAAGATGCAAAGTAAAATAAAAGCAAAGTAAAAGCAAAAGGAAATAACTAAGTGTTGGTAGATTAATATGATGAAGATAGACCCGGGGGCCATAGGTTTCACTAGTGGCTTCTCTCGAGAGCATAAGTATTCTACGGTGGGTGAACAAATTACTGTTGAGCAATTGGCAGAATTGAGCATAGTTATGAGAATATCTAGGTATGATCATGTATATAGGCATAACGTCCGAGACAAGTAGACCGGCTCCTGCCTGCATCTACTACTATTACTCCACTCATCGACCGCTATCCAACATGCATCTAGAGTATTAAGTTAATGAAAACAGAGTAACGCCTTAAGCAAGATGACATGATGTAGAGGGATAAACTCATGCAATATGATGAAAACCCCATCTTGTTATCCTCGATGGCAACAATACAATACGTGCCTTGCTGCCCCTACTGCCACTGGGAAAGGACACCACAAGATTGAACCCAAAGCTAAGAACTTCTCCCATTGCAAGGAAGATCAATCTAGTAGGCCAAACCAAACTGATAATTCGAAGAGACTTGCAAAGATAACCAATCATACATAAAAGAATTCAGAAAAGATTCAAATATTGTTCATAGATAGACTTAATCATAAACCCACAATTCATCGGTCTCAACAAACACACCGCAAAAAGAAGATTACATCGAACAGATCTCCACAAGAGAGGGGGAGAACATTGTATTGAGATCGAAAAAGAGAGAAGAAGCCATCTAGCTACTAACTATGGACCCGTAGGTCTGAGGTAAACTACTCACACTTCATCGGAGGGGCTATGGTGTTGATGTAGAAGCCCTCCGTGATCGATGCCCACTCCGGCGGAGCTCCGGAACAGGCCCCAAGATGGGATCTCGTGGATACAGAAAGTTGCGGCGGTGGAATTAGGGTTTTTGCTCCGTATCTGATCGTTTGGGGGTACGTAGGTATATATAGGAGGAAGGAGTATGTCGGTGGAGCAACAGGGGGCCCACGAGGGTGGAGGGCGCGCCTGGGGGGGTAGGCGCGCCCCCCTACCTCGTGGCCTCCTCTTTTGTGTCTTGACGTACCGTCCAAGTCTCCTGGGTCTTGTTCGTTGAGAAAATCATGTTCCCGAAGGTTTCATTCCGTTTGGACTCCGTTTGATATTCCTTTTCTTTGAAACCCTAAAACAGGAAAAAACAGCAATTCTGGGCTAGGCCTTTGGTTAATAGGTTAGTCCCAAAAATAATATAAAAGTGGATAATAAAGCCCAATAATGTCCAAAACAGTAGATAATATAGCATGGAGCAATCAAAAATTATAGATACGTTGGAGACGTATCAGATTTCATCTCACACGAGTCCTCATGGACGACGGCAATGATACGTCTCCAACATATCTACTTTTCCAAACACTTTTTCACTTGTTTTGGACTCTAACTTGCATGATTTGAATGGAACTAACCCGGACTGACGTTGTTTTCAACAGAATTGCCATGGTGTTATTTTTGTGCGGAAATAAAAGTTCCCGGAATGACCTGAAAATCAACGGAGATTATTTTTGGAATATATAAAAATACTGGCGAAAGAATCAACGTCAGGGGGCCCACACCCTGTCCACGAGGGTGGGGGCACGCCCCCCTGCCTCGTGGGCCCCCTGATGCTCCATCGACATCCATCCTGACTCCATATATTCACATTCGGGCAGAAAAAAATCAGGGAGAAGTATTCATCGTGTTTTATGATACAGAGCCGCCACCAAGCCCTAATCTCACTCGGGAGGGATGATCTGGAGTCCGTTCGGGGCTCCGGAGAGGGGAATCCGTCGCCATCATCATCATCAACCTTCCTCCATCACCAATTTCATGATGCTCACCGCCGTGTGTGAGTAATTCCATCATAGGCTTGCTGGATGGTAATGGGTTGGATGAGATTTATCATGTAATCGAGTTATTTTTGTTAGGGTTTGATCCCTAGTATCCACCATATTCTGAGATTGATGTTGCTATGACATTGCTATGCTTAATGCTTGTCACTAGAGCCCGAGTGCCATCATTTCAGATCTGAACCTATTATGTTTTCATCAATATATGTGAGTTCTTGATCCTATTTTGCAAGTCTATAGTCACCTATTATGTGTTATGATCCGTTAACCCCGAAGTGACAATAATCGGGATACTTACCGGTGATGGTCGTAGTTTGAGGAGTTCATGTATTCACTATGTGTTAATGCTTTGGTCTGGTACTCTATTAAAAGGAGGCCTTAATATCCCTTAATTTCCGATAGGACCCCGCTGCCACGGGAGGGTAGGACAAAAGATGTCATGCAAGTTCTTTTCCATAAGCACGTATGACTATATTCGGAATACATGCCTACATTACATTGATGAACTGGAGCTAGTTCTGTGCCACCCTATGTTATAACTGTTGCATGATTAATCGCATCCGACATAATTATCCATCACCGATCCAATGCCTATGAGCTTTTCATATATTGTTCTTCGCTTATCTACTTTTCCATTGGTACTGTTACAATCACTATAAAACCAAAACTGCTACCGTTACTTTTACCACTATTACCGCTACTATCATATTACTTTGCTACTAAATACCTTGTTGCAGATATTAAGTTATCCAGGTGTGGTTGAATTGACAACTCAGCTGCTAATACTTGAGAATATTCTTGGCTCCCCTTGTGTTGAATCAATAAATTTGGGTTGAATATCTACCCTCAAAAACTGTTGCGATCCCCTATACTTGTGGGTTATCAAGACTATTTTCTGGCGTCGTTGCCGGGGAGCATAGCTCTATTCTTTGAGTTAGTTGGGATTTATATCTGCTGATCACTATGAAGAACTTGAAAGATCAAAGAACCAAGATTTTTCCCTCAAATACGAGGGGAGGTAAGGAACTTCCATCTAGCTCTGCACTTGATTCACCTTCTGTTTTGAGTAAACTTGCGACACCTACACATGCTATTGATTCTGATAGGTCACATGTTATTGATGATGCCACTTCTGCTTTGCATGATATTTATGATGAAACTACTTCTATGCTTGATACTACTGTGCCACTAGGTGAATTTCTTGATGAACAACTTGCTAGGGTTAGAGAGAATGAAATTATTGAAACTGATAATATTGATGAAAGTGATGATGAAGATTCTCCCCCTAGATATGAATTTCCTGTTGTGCTTGAGGGTTATGTTATGGATGAAGAAACTGCTAGAGACTGCTTGGCTTGCAATGATAGATCCGATCTTAAGAAATTATTAGCTAAGCTTAAAGAAAAGTCTTTGAATGCTAGAATGAAATATGACCCTGCTTTTGCTACTTCACCTATCTTTATTACTAATAAGGATTATGATTTCTTTGTCGATCCCAAGTTAATTACTTTGGTTGAATCTGATCATTTTTATGGCTATGAATCTGAAACTGTTGTGGCACATCTTACTAAATTAAATGATATAGCCACCCTGTTTACTCATGATGAGAAAACTCGCTATTACTTTATCCTTAAGTTGTTTCCGTTCTCATTAAATGGTGATGCTAAAACATGGTTTAATTCTCTTGATCCTGGTTGTGTGCGTACTCCCCAGGATATGATTTATTACTTCTCTACTAAATATTTCCCCGCTCATAAGAAACAAGCTGCTTTAAGGGAAATATATAATTTTGTGCAAATTGAAGAAGAGAGTCTCCCACAAGCTTGGGGGAGGCTTCTCCGATTACTTAATGCTTTGCCTGATCATCCTCTCAAGAAAAATGAAATACTTGATATCTTTTATAATGGACTAACCGATGCTTCCAGAGACCACATGGATAGTTGTGCTGGTTGTGTTTTCAGGGAAAGGACTGTTGATCAAGCTGAATTGCTATTGAATAATATGTTGAGTAATGAAAATGATTGGACACTTGCCGAACCAACTCCTAAGCCAACTCCAAAGAAAAGGGGGTATTCTATTTCTCAGTCCTGAAGATATGCAAGAGGCAAAGAAATCAATGAAAGAAAAAGGTATTAAAGCTTAAGATGTTAAGAATTTACCACCTATTGAAGAAATACATGGTCTTGATAACCCGACACAGGTAGTAAAGGTAAATTCTCTCTATAGATTTGATGAAGGTGAAATCCCTTGTTATAAGTCTGCTAGCCAATGCTTAGATGAGTTTGATAATTTTATTGTTAAACAAGAAAACTTCAATGCTTATGTTGGTAGACAATTGAAATGCAATGCTGATATGCTTGAACACTTGAGTGATTATATGGCTAGTGTTAAAGGGGAACTTAAACTTATTAGTAAACATGCTTCTATGGTTACCACTCAAGTAGAACAAGTACTTAAGGCTCAGAATGATTTGCTCAGTGACTTAAATAATAAGAAAAATGATAATGTTGTTAGAGTTGTGACTAGAGGGGGTAAAATGACTCAGGAACCTCTGTATCCCGAGGGCCACCCTAAGAGAATTGAGCAATATTCTCAGAGAACTAATGTTGATGCACCTAGTTCTTCTTAGAAGAAGAAGAAGAAAACTGATAGGACTTTGCATGCTTCTAGTGAACCTGCTGTTGACACACCTGAGAATCCTAATGATATTTCTATTTCTGATGCTAAAACACAATCTGGTAATGAACATGAACCTAGTGGTAATGTTAATGATGATGTTCATGTTGATGCTCAACCTAACAATGATAATGATGTAGAGATTGAACCTGCTGTTGATCTTGATAACCCATAATCAAAGAATCAACATTATGATAAGAAAGAGAACCATGGGTTCAGAAACCCATGCCTTTTCCTCCTAAACCATCCAAGAAAAAGGATGATGAGGATTTTGAGCGCTTTCCTGAAATGATTAGACCTATCTTTTTGCGCATGCATTTGACTGATATGCTTAAAATGAATCCTTATGCTAAGTATATGAAAGATATTGTTACAAATAAGAGGAAGATACCGGAAGCTAAAATTTCCACCATGCTTGCTAATTATACTTTTAAATGGAACACCTAAGAAATTGGGAGATCCCGGAGTACCAACTATACCATGCTCCATTAAAAGAAACTATGTTAAAACTGCTTTATGTGATCTTGGAGTCGGTGTTAGTGTTACGCCTCTCTCTTTATATCATAGACTTGATTTGAATAAGTTGACACCTACTGAAATATCTTTGCAAATGGCCGATAAATCAACTGCTATACCTGTCGGTATTTGTGAGGATGTGCCTGTTGTGGTTGCAAACGTTACTATTTTAACAGACTTTGTTATTCTTGATATTCCGGAGGACGATAGTATGTCTATTATTCTTGGGAGACCCTTTTTGAATACTGCAGGGGCTGTTATTGATTGCAACAAAGGCAATGTCACTTTTCATGTTAATGGTAATGAGCATACGGTACACTTTCCGAGGAAACAACCTCAAGTCCACAGTATCAATTCTATTGCAAAAATTCCAACTATTACTATTGGTGGTTTTGAATTTCCTCTTCGTATTGTCAAGAAGAAATATGATATTCTTATTGTTGGGGACATGCATATCCCCGTTGAGGTAACCTAGTGTTATTCGAAAATTCTCCGGTTTCATGTTATTCGAAAAGAGTTTGTTAAAAAGACTTGATCAACCTTGTTAGTGGATTCCTTTTTGATGAGCATGAGATGGGTGAAGTTAGAAAGCATGACCTTCTATACCCTCTTTTTACTTTTTGTTATTTAAATTAAATAAAGAAAAAATAGTATTTTTGTCTGTTTTCTGAATTATCCATGCAATGAAAAATACCCCAAAAATAAAAGCTCTCCAAATGCCCTGAAAATTTAATATGATTTTTTAGAATATTTGAGAACATCTAGCACTGAGAACACACCAGGGGGACCCACCACGTGCCCACGAGGGTGGAGGGCGCGCCCCCTGCCTCATGGACCCCACGTGGGTCCCCTCCACTTATCCTTGCACCCACACACTTCGTCTTGCTCCATAAAAAATCATCCACTAGCTCAAACCCGTGTTCTAGCTCATCTTGTTGCCATTTTCGATCTCCTTGCTCAAATCTCCATTCACAAAACTTCTTTGGGGGATTGTTCTTCGGTATGTGACTCCTCCAATGGTCCAATTAGTTTTTGTTCTAGTGCTTTATTTATTGCAAATTTTTGCTGCTTAGGTGACCCTGTTCTTGAGCTTGCATGTCAAATTTATATGGTTAAAAGTAGTTTTAATGCATGATATAGTCTCTAGGAACTTGTAGGAGTAGCTGCTATCAATTTTGTTGAGTTTGGTTCACTTTTATTTTAAGTTACTAAAAATTTCAGAAATTTTTCAGAGGAAGAAATATGTTTAGGAAAATGTACCAAGGTGGTTCCTCAAGGAAGCAAGGCCCAAGGCCCGCAATACGCGAGCCGGACAATGAACTACCAAGGGAGGCTCAAGTGCGGCCTTGTGAATGGCCGTCAGAGGATTTCATGGTCCGGGCAGGCATCAAGGAAGAATTTGACGCATATGTGCGTAACGCTGATATTGAGAGCTTCGAGTCAGATAAGTGCCGACAGTACCTCTATTTAACTGATTCATTTGTGAGAAGGTTTAAGTTTACATCCTTGCGCAATTCTCATAATGTCCTATTTGATCTTTATGATAAATCCTATACCATGGACTTAGAAGATTTTAATACTGCTTGTAAACTCCCACAGTGGGGTAATGTTAGTGAACCTCGCAAAGCTAAATATAAAGATTTTCTTGCTAGTATCACTGTGGGGAAATCTAGAGAAATAACACAAGCTACCATAGGGAGCATTCATTTTCCTGCCATACATTATTTTCTCTCTTTATAGGTAGATGCATTAACGGTAAGGATGGGGCATGTCACATGTGCGTTCCCGATCTTAGTGTTCTCAAGAGTGTTGTATTAGGAGATAGCCAATATAACTTGGGGGCCATTGTTGCACGTAGGTTGCATAATAATAGTATTAATGGAGATTTCTTAGGTGGAATTTATGCAAATCGTTTAGCTGATTTTCTTGAGATACCCATACGTGGAGATGATATTGAGTTGCCTCCTGCTTATTTAGATTATAATGCTATGGTTCATCATCAGTTTGTTGAAAGGAATGATCAGTCCCTCCAGTACCAACTAATCTTTGACAGACGACACACCTATCATGTCGCCCTCCCTGCTCCTAATTTCTTTGACTATCAGGCAAAAGGGAGATATGTCATAACCAGGGAGGAGGTGAACGAGTACGAGAGGAGGACGGAGGCAGCCCGCCTCCAAGCTGCAGCCCTTCAGGCAGTAGTTGATGCATCTCAGTACGACCCCAACTTCAACTTCGGATATCCACCAGGCCATCCATGGGCATAGACCAACTTAGGCCAAAAGCCTAAGCTTGGGGAGTACGTATTTCTCACTGGCATTACATTCATGTTCACACACTCATGCCAGTTGTCATTGCTCATACTCTTTCATTGTATCATCCATGCTAGTTTAATTTATTTTTAAGCTTTCTTTTTGTGTGTTTGAAAAACCTTAAGAAAAACCAAAAAAATTACTTGTACCTTATAGCTAGTTTACTTTCCATGCCTGTAGTAGTAATTAAAAAGAAAACCAAAAAAGATTTCTCGTTCTTCTTTTGCTTGTTGGGAGCTTTCTTGTGTAAATAGTTTTATTTCTTTCTTTTTCTTTGGGGGTCGATAGGAGAAGAGCATGATTAAAATGTTGAGTGGCTCTCATATGCATTATTGTTGATCTAACAGAGAGCCCATATTACCTTGTCTTCTCCTATGTATTGAATGCTTGCAGATTCCAGCTTAGTCCAATGCACGTGCACTATTATTATTATCCACACTATTTGGTTGTTCAAGTGAAAGGCAATAATGACGATATATGATGAACTAATTGAGATGAGAAAAGCTGGTATGAACTCGACCTCTCTTGTTTTTGTAAATATGATTAGTTCATCGTTACTGATTCAGCTTATTATGAATGAAACATGTTTGCAATGATAATTAGAGATTATAGTTGCTTATGCCATGCTTAATTAGCTAGGAGTTTATAATGGTTTGCCTTGCATGCCAACATGCTATTAAAATGGTTGTGATGTGGTATGATAGGGTGGTATCCTCCTTTGAACGATTCGAGTGGCTTGACTTGGCACATGTTCACGCATGTAGTTGAAACAAAATCAACATAGCCTCTACGATATTTATGTTCATGGTGCATTATATCCTACTGATGCTTGCATTCGGTGTCAATTAATTTTAATGCATGTTCATGACTGTTGTCGCTCTCTAGCTAGTCGCTTCCCAGTCTTCTTCTAGCCTTCACTTGTACTAAGCGGGAATACTTCTTGTGCATCCAACTCCATAAAACACAAAAGTTATTCCATATGAGTCCACCATACCTACCTATATACGGTATCTACCTGCCGTTCCAAGTAAATTTGTATGTGCCAAACTCTGAACCTTCAAATAAACATTCTATTTTGTATGCTCGAATAGCTCATGTATCAACTAGGGATGTATGTATCTTCCATGCTAGGCGGGTTATTCTCAAGAGGAGTGGACTCCGCTCCTCACTCATAAGAAAATGGCTGGTCATCGGGATGCCCAGCCCCATGCTCAAATCAAATCAAATAATTGCAAACAACTCCCCTAGGATTGTTGGTAGTTGGAGGCACCCGTTGTTTCGGGTAAGCCATGGATTGATGCTTGTTGGTGGTGGGGGAGTATAAACTTTACCATTCTACTTGGGAACCGCCTATAATGTGTGTAGCATGGAAGATATCGAGATCTCTCGGTTTTTGTGTTGACAATGAAAGTATACCGCTCAAAATATTATTCATCTCTATTTCAAAACCGAGATCTGGCACCTCTGCAAATCCTTGCTTCCCTCCACGAAGGGCCTATCTATTTACTTTTATGCTGAGTCATCATCCTCTTATTAAAAAGCACCAGTTAGAGAGCACCACTGTCATTTGCATGTATTATTGTTAGTTTACATTGAGTATGACTTGACTGGATCTCTTTTATCATGAATTACAATTTCCAGTCAGCCCTTGATCTTTAAAGGTGCTCTGCATTTATGTTTTGCGATCTCAGAAAGGGCTAGCGAGATATCATCTTGTTATGTCATATTATGATTGTTTTGAGAAAGTGTTGTCATCCGAGATTTATTATTATTGCTCGCTAGTTAATTATGCCATTGATATGAGTAAATATGAGACCTAAATGTTATTGTGAATATGGTTAGTTCATAATCTTTGCTAAAAACTTGAATGTTGGCTTTACATATTTGCAAAAACAAGAGCAAATAGAGTTTGTAAAAGTTTTTCTTTATCACTTTCAGTTTATCAACTGAATTGCTTGAGGACAAGCAAAGGTTTAAGCTTGGGGGAGTTTATACGTCTCCAACGTATCTACCTTTCCAAACACTTCTGCTCTTGTTTTGGACTCTAACTTGCATGATTGGAATGGAACTAACCCGGACTGACGCTATTTTCAGCAGAATTGTCATGGTGTTATTTTTGTGCAGAAATAAAAGTTCCCGGAATGACTTGAAAATCAACGGAGATTATTTTTGGAATATATAAAAAATACTGGCGAATGAATCAACGTCTGGGGAGCCACACCCTGTCCACGAGGGTGGGGGCGCGCCTACCCCCCTGGGCACGCCCCCTGCCTCGTGGGCCCCCTGATGCTCCACCGACGGCCATCCTGACTCCATATATTCATGTTCAGGAAGAAAAAAATCAGGGAGAAGGATTCGTTGCGTTTTATGATACGGAGCCGCCGCCAAGCCCTAATCTCTCTCGGGAGGGCTAATCTGGAGTCCATTCGGAGCTCCAGAGAGGGGAATCCGTTGCCATCGTCATCATCAACCTTCCTCCATCACCAATTTGATGATGCTCACCGCCGTGCGTGAGTAATTCCATCGTAGGCTTGCTGGACGGTGATGGGTTGGATGAGATTTATCATGTAATCGAGTTAGTTTTGCTAGGGTTTCATCCCTAGTATCCACTATGTTCTGAGATTGATGTTGCTATGACTTTGCTATGCTTAATGCTTGTCACTAGGGCCCGAGTGCCATGATTTCAGATCTGAACATATTATGTTTTCATGAATATATGTGAGTTCTTGATCCTATCTTGCAAGTCTATAGTCACCTATTATGTGTTATGATCCGTTAACCCCGAAGTGACAATAATCGGGATACTTACCGGTGATGACCCTAGTTTGAGAAGTTCATGTATTCACTATGTGTTAATGCTTTGTTCCGATACTCTATTAAAAGGGGGCCTTAATATCCCTTAGTTTCCGACTAGCACATATGCCCATGCGTTGCAATGGGAGAAAAAATGCATTTAAAGTTAGTGAAAATTATATGTGCAAGCAAAACCCTGTGTGCACGTCAAAAGGGAACATTTACCTTCTCGGTTTCGCCAGGTTTGAAGTAACCAATCTGCTATTTTTCATTTATTGATCGAGGGCATTTAAGAGTTTTGTTACGTCATCGTACGCCAGAGAAGGCCCATGAATTATCCAATCTATTTTTCCTTTCAATCAAGGAAATTTTAAGGTATGAAGTTTCTAAATATTGTAGAAAACATGAACCATTTTTCTAATCCTGAACATTTTTTGAAAATTATGTACACTTTCAGAAAAAACACAAACAAAATTTAAAACAAGAACATCTTTAAAAATTCACAAACAATTTTTGAAAACGCCAACTTTCTTTCTAAAAACATGTACATTATTTGAATTTGTGAACATTTTTTAAACATGTGGACATGTGTTGAAAATTCAAACCATTTAAAAAAAATGTGTATCTTCTATACACGGACATTATTTAGAATTGTGAAAAATTCACTAAACCAAAAATATTTTTCGAATTTGGAGCATTTTTTTAAAATGTCATGTTCTTTTTAGAAATCTTGAATTTGTTTGCAAAACAAATTTTTTTAAAAAAAAATGTTTAACTTTTTCCAAATTCCAATTATTTTCCAAAATAGCAATAAAAATTTGGAATTTTGAACATTTTTTGAGAATTTTGAATTTATGAAATAAATTCTATAAGGAAAATAAATTGGAAGGAAAAAAAGAGATAGGGAAAGTAGAATAAAAATAGAAGTAAAACACAAAAACGAAGAAAAAAGGGCCAGCCTATTATTGGTTGTTCGGTGTGAAGCTCGAACTATTTGTCACCCTATGCTGAAAATAGAATTTCCCCAGCTACATGGGCAGAAAAAAAAATGGGATGGAATTGGTGGGCCACAGCGCGCGTGCGGCTCATGTACGGAATTTTGGCAAAGACTTCTTTTATCTAGCAGACGAACACATAAGAATTTAGTACCACCTCGCATAGGATAAAAATATTTTTGACGGTGAACGGATGAAAAATTTGGTGAAACACACCTTGCTTTATTAGTAGGTATAGATAGGACCCCGCTGCTGATGACCCACAAGTATAGGGGATCTATCGTAGTCCTTTCGATAAGTAAGAGTGTCGAACCCAACGAGGAGCAGAAGGAAATGATAAGCGGTTTTCAGCAAGGTATTCTCTGCAAGTACTGAAATAAGTGGTAACAGATAGTTTTGTGGTATGATAATTTGTAACGAGCAACATGTAACAAAAATAAATAAAGTGCAGCAAGGTGGCCCAATCCTTTTTGTAGCAAAGGACAAGCCAGGACAAACTCTTATATAAGGAAAAGCGCTCCCGGGGACACATGGGAATGTCGTCAAGCTAGTTTTCATCACATTCATATGATTCGCGTTCGGTACTTTGATAATTTGACATGTGGGCGGACCGGTGCTTGGGTGCTGTTCTTACTTGAACAAGCATCCCACTTATGATTAACCTCTATTGCAAGCATCCGCTGAAGGAAATATGCCCTAGAGGCAATAATAAATTTATTATTTATTTCCTTATATCATGATAAATGTTTATTATTCATGCTAGAATTGTATTAACCGGAAACATAATACATGTGTGAATACATAGACAAACAAAGTGTCACTAGTATGCCTCTACTTGACTAGCTCGTTGATCGAAGATGGTTATGTTTCCTAACCATAGACATGAGTTGCCATTTGATTACGGGATCACATCATTAGGAGAATGATGTGATTGACTTGACCCATTCCGTTAGCATAACACTTGATCGTTTAGTTTGTTGCTATTGCTTTCTTCATGACTTATACATGTTCCTATGACAATGAGATTATGCAACTCCCGTTTACCGGAGGAACACTTTGTGTGCCACCAAACGTCACAACGTAACTGGGTGATTATAAAGGTGCTCTACAGGTGTCTCCGAAGGTACTTGTTGGGTTGGCATATTTCGAGATTAGGATTTGTCACTCCGATTGTCGAAGAGGTATCTCTGGGCCCTCTCGGTAATGCACACCACTTAAGCCTTGCAAGCATTGCAACTAATGAGTTAGTTGCAGGATGATGTATTACGGAACGAGTAAAGAGACTTGCTGGTAACGAGATTGAACTAGGTATTGAGATACCGACGATCGAATCTCGGGCAAGTAACATACCGATGACAAAGGGAACAACGTATGTTCTTATGCGGTCTGACCAATAAAGATCTTCGTAGAATATGTGGGAGCCAATATGAGCATCCAGGTTCCGCTATTGGTTATTGACCGGAGACGTGTCTCGGTCAAGTCTACATTGTTCTCGAACCCGTAGGGTCCACACGCTTAAGGTTTCGATGACAGTTATATTATGAGTTTATGAGTTTTGATGTACCGAAGGAGTTCGGAGTCCTGGATGAGATCAGGGACATGACGAGGAGTCTTGAAATGGTCGAGACGTAAAGATCGATATATTGGACGACTATATTCGGACATTGGAAAGGTTCCGAGTGATTCGGGTATTTTTCGGAGTACCGGAGAGTTACGGGAATACGTATTGGGCCTTATTGGGCCATACGGGAAAGAAGGAAAAGGGCCTCAAGGATGGCCGCACCCCTCCCCTTGGTCTGGTCCGAATTGGACTAGGGAAGTGGGGGCGCCCCCTTCCTTCCTTCTCCTTTTTCCTTCCTCTTTTCCTATTCCATATGGGAGGTGGAATCCTACTAGGACTAGGGAGTCCTAGTAGGACTCCACACTTGGCGCGCCCCTTCCTAGGGCCGGCCTCCTCCTTCCTTTCTCCTTTATATACGGGTGCAGGGGGCACCCCAAAGACACAACAATTGATCATTGATCTCTTAGCTGTGTGCGGTGCCCCCTTCCACCATAATCCTCGATAATATTGTAGCGGTGCTTAGGCGAAGCCCTGCGATGGTAGAACATCAAGATCGTCACCACGCCGTCGTGCTGACGGAACTCTTCCCTGACATTCTGCTGGATCGGAGTCCGGGGATCGTCGTCGAGCTGAACGTGTGCTAGAACTCGGAGGTGTCATAGTTTCGGTGCTTGATCGGTCTGGCCGTGAAGACGTACAACTACATCAACCGCGTTGTGCTAACGCTTCCGCTTTTGGTCTACAAGGGTACGTAGACAACACTCTCCCCTCTCGTTGCTATGCATCACCATGATCTTGCGTGTGCGTAGGAATTTTTTTGAAATTACTACGTTCCCCAACAGTGGTATCAGAGCCAGGTTTTATGCGTTGATGTTATGCACGAGTAGAACACAAGTGAGTTGTAGGCGATATAAGTCATACTGCTTACCAGCATGTCATACTTTGGTTCGGCGGTTGTCGGTGTCAAAACCGGCGGATCTCAGGTTGGGGGTCCCGAACTGTGCGTCTAGGCCGGATGGTAACATGAGACAAGGGACACAATGTTTTACCCAGGTTCGGGCCCTCTTGATGGAGGTAAAACCCTACGTCCTGCTTGATTAATATTGATGATATGGGTAGTACAAGAGTAGATCTACCGCGAGATCAAGGAGGCTAAACCCTAAAAGCTAGCCTATGGTATGATTGTTGTATGATGAATTTTTCTTGCGGACTAAAACCCTCCGGTTTATATAGGCACCGGAGAAGGTTAGGGTTACACAAAGTCGGTTACAATGGTAGGAGATCTTGAATATCCGCGTTGCCAAGCTTGCCTTCCACGCCAAGGAAAGTCCCATCCGGACACGGGACGAAGTCTTCAATCTTGTATCTTCATAGTCCTGGAATCCGGCTGAAGGTATAGTCCGGCTACCCGAACACCCCCTAATCCAGGACTCCCTCAGTAGCCCCTGAACCAGGCTTCAATGACGACGAGTCCAGCCCGCAGATTGTCTTCGGCATTGCGAGGCGGGTTACTCCTCCAAATTCTTCATAAAAGTTTGTAAACACCAAGAGTAGTGTCCGGCTCTACAAAATAAGTTTCCACGTATTGCCATAGAGAGAATAATATTAACACAAATCTAATCTGTCGACGTATTCCGCAGCGTGATATCACACTACGGCCAAGCCTCTATTCGAATCGTCTTCATTTTTCCACCTCAGCGTGTTTTGCGAGGCGGTTTCCTTGGCACGTCTTGTCAAAGCAGAGATCGTGTCCCCTTTGTTTACGGGATTCTCGTTAATACGGACGTGGGTAACCCAACCGCACCACTTATCACGGCGCTTGGGAGGCAAGCGAGTTTTACTTAGGCTGGTGGGGGCGCATAGTCGCATCCGCCCATATAAGGGGATAAGGATCAACCTTTTTACCTACGCCTTCTTCCTCCTTTGCCCATCCATCTTCTGCGCACCCGAGCTCCAGCGCCCAAGCCCGCACTTCCTGCCTCAACCCTCTCCAACAATGTCCGGAGCGGGAGGCAAGTGGATGGTCTTCTCCGTCACGGAGGGTCATGTCAAAAGGTTAAGGAAGGCCGGATACTTGTCCAAAGACATCGCGCACCGGCTTCCTGAGGAGGGGCAGCTTCTCCCCACCCCAAGACTCCATGAGAGGGTAGTATTTCTTCCCCACTTCCTCCGTGGACTGGGTTTTCATCTCCACCCATTAGTCCGCGGGCTCATGTTCTACTATGGCCTAGATTTCCACGATCTGGCCCCGAACTTCATCCTCACTATCTCGGCGTTTATCTCGTGTGCGAGGCTTTCCTCTGCATCCGCCCCCATTTCGGCCTCTGGCTCAAGACCTTCAACGTCAAGCCAAAGGTGGTGCGCGGCAACCAGGCGGAGTGCGGAGGTGCCATGGCGGGCAAAATAGCCAACGTCCTATGGCTCGAGGGCTCCTTTGTGGAGACCTTGAAGGGGTGGCAGTCAGGGTGGTTTTACATCACCGAGCCACGCGATCCGAAGTGGATCGCAGCCCCTGAATCCCGATCTGGACCCCCTACGCGGATCACGTCCTGGAAGGAGGCGAGCTTGTCGTGGGGCGAGAAGAAGAGTTGACCGGACTGCAAAAATGCATCCAGTCCCTGGTGAACAAGCAGCTCAAGCTTGTCTATGTAGTCCAGGTCATGCTTGTCCGCCGGATCCTTCCGTGTCAAGAACGGGACTTCAATTTGTGGGAGTTCAACCTGGCGCAGCACCGAACTCTGAGTAGGCTCTTCGACACGACGTACAAAGATGTCTGGAGGGGGCTAACCAAAGGCGCTGAGGCTCCCACATCCGCCTCCGAAGACCACGGATTCAGCTCGCAGCATCCTGCTGGCGAGGTAAGATATTTCCATCTTTTACAGGATGTTAAGTTTTTTCGTAGTTTGACTCTATGCGGGATCTAAACTCCCTCACCTTTGACAGGATTGGCGGGAGAAGTCCGGACAGATTAACTGTCCGGCTCCCTTGCCCGAAGACCCAGCCCCTGCTCTCCTAGAGAAGCTGCTGGTACCGGCACCTTATGTGGTGCCGGAGAAGAAGGCCAAGAAGAAGAAGGCCACGGGGACTCGAAAGAGTTCCCAGCATATGGTGGTGTCGGACTCGTCGTCCGACGAGTCCGAGACGTGCTCCTCCCGTGAAGACGAGGAGGAGGAAGAAGAAACCTCCCCCCTCCAGCGGGGGGAGGAAAGAAGAGGAAGGCCGCCCCAGCAGGGGAGGCCGAGGGGTCCAAGAAGAGGAAAACCCCTCCGTTGGACTACGCCCCCAACGCCAACGAGGATGAAGAGGAGTGGCCGGACTGGGCCAAGCGTCCGGCGAAATCATAAGTGTTCGGATACCAGAGTAACTCATGATATTCCTTTTGTTGCACAGCTTTCCCTAATGTCGAATATGATCGTGCAGCCCGCCCAAGGATGGGCTCGACGAGTCGTCGAGCGGCTCCCTGGATTCATCGGACGTGAATTCAGTTCCGCCCGCTGCCTCCCCCTGTGCTGCGGATGACGCCGAAGTGGCGTCGCGACAAGCTCCGGGGCAAGAGGAGGTGGTCCAGGAGGAGCCATGAGGCGACCTCCCGGACTCCAGGAGTGAAGGGGACAAGACCCCCCTGGGCTCCAAGTCCGGCTTTAAGCCGGACACCGCGCCGGAATCATCAACGGTTCCAGACCGCGGTAGGCGAACTCCTGCCAAGAGGAGCAAGCCTACTGAGCCGGTGTCCTCCGTCCAACCGAAGGCGCCGGACAATCTGCTGGAGGAGCTTAAGGGCGCCTCCATCGACGAGGAGCACCGTGCCATCATGAGTACGGTGGTCCAGAATGTTCGGTCCGCCAAAAGCGGACTGACTGAAGCTTGTGCTAGCCTTCTAACAGGCTTTGAGGAAGTAAAAATATGTAAAAATATTACCATATAGACAGTAGCCCCTGATGCTCTGTTTGGCGTTCGGAAAGAAAAGCCGAATAAAGGATCTATTAAATATCGCAGGAGTCTAACTAAAAAGGAGTCAATATACGTATGCAGGCTTCGCTGCTGGCCACCGCCGCACTGACTGCGGAGGTGGGTGCCCTGAAGCAGGGCCTCGAGCGGACCGAGCAAGAGCTCGGCCTTGCCAAACGGCAGCTCGAGGAGAAAGAAGGTAAGAGATACCTTATAGAAAAAATGCCTATAGGAAGGCGCAATTGCAAAAAATGATAGGAGTATAATGCTTATTGTAGGGGCCACAACTGAGGTGGCGACCCTCAAGCAGGCATTGTCCGAGGCCGAGAAGAAAGCGGCCACAGAACAGGAGAAATTTGAGGCGCAGGTCGGTGAGGTGCGGCAAGAGCTTCAAGCTCTCATGCAAAAACATGAGAGTTTGGAGCTCGACTCGAAGACGCGAGCGTCCGAGCTTGCTGCGGCCCTGAAAACTGCCAAATCTGCCAAGGCCGAAGCCCAGAAGGCCCTCCAAGAATTGGATGCGGTGAAAAAGATAGCGGCGGGTAAGGCATTCTATATGCAAAGCAGACATATAAAAGTAAACTACATGTTACTTACCCGAATCCGGAGCTCTCCAGGGGCATTCACAGATCTTCCCCGCAGCGTATCCGATGCCGCCACATTCTACCGAGCCGAGGAAGGAAGCTCGACGGAGAAGGTGTTCTCGTCTCAGTACGCTGAGGCCGGACACCCTGTGCCCTTGAGCGACCAGCTAAAGCAGCTGGTCGAGCTCCACAAGGCGGCCGAACAGGCCCTGAAGGGCTTCTTAGTTCGGCTGTGGCCTGGAGAGGCCCTGCCAGGGAGCTACTTCAGACTGGTGTGGCGGCTGGTGGAGGCTTGTCCAAGGCTCGAGGTCATCAAGCGCTCCGTCTGCATCGAAGGTGCCCGTAGGGCCCTTGCCCGTGCAAAGGTGCACTGGGGTAAGCTGGACGGTGAGAACCTTGTGAAGGACGGGCCACCGCCGGGGAAGGAGCATCACAAGCCCGAGAACTATTAGAAGGATGTTCTTGCTGGTGCCCGCCTTGTGGCGGATGAATGTATCAAGGATGTAATTTTTGAATGAACTCGCTCGTGTCATCCTGTGCGCTGAAAACTTGTTCATATGCGCTAAGCAATGCTTGAATTTAAAATATTACTTTCTGTGCGGCCGTTTATCAAAAAATTGAGAGATGGTCAGTCATCGGCTTCTGCCCCCATGCCACTAGAGCTTGGGTGTTCGGGATAAACCTGAGCGCTCTTTTTCCCATGACTGGGTCCGTCGAGGGAGGCGGTCAGCACAACGAACAAGGCAATCAGACTATAATGCTTGAACACTCTCACTTAGCCATAGAACTCTATAATTTTAAATTTCGGCGAAGCCCCTAGTATTCGGAAGACCGAGTTTGGGGCGCTATCCACGCCTTGGCCGGACAAAGCCGGTTCCTCGCTCGAAGCGGCATAAGCCTTTAAGGACTCGAAAAACCTCTCGAACAGCGACCGGTCTCTCGCCTCATCATGACAGTCAGTTTTAGCTTTCTCCACTGAGGTTCTCGGCCCAGCTCAATTGGGGCACAATCGCAGTGGTTCTCCTAGTGCTACCTTAGCCGATATAGCGGAACGTAAGGCACCAAAACATAGGAGCCGGGCAAACCCAACTATTGACCCAAATCATGATTCGGAGCCGATGCATATAGTGCTATAAGTTCGGGGTGCCGCACTTGTGAATGTGGACGGACTTCTCATGCCATATTGATGGGTACTGAAGCCCCTGGCGTATTTTGCCATACCACAGTGTACGGATGCAGCATGTTTATTAATAAACATATATATAAAAAGCGGGTAATGCAAAAAATAGACAAAAAGCTATGCATTGTTTATAGAAAGGCTGCTATGAAAGCGGAACGATACAAATAGTGCGATAAGCAAAAGAAATTGGACTATTTAACATGTCCTGTTCAGGGGCAGGCCGCGGAATTGTATTAAAAAATAGGTATACTGCTCGCAATAGAGACCACCTGGGAGTTCCATAATGCGGCGTGGCTTGTCTGCTTCCCTGGATCTTGCATCGTTTGTGCGGCAGTTGAATTGCCGAACGGGTCGTCCGAAAAATGGAGTCCTGAGAGTAAGACAAAAAAGAAGGAATCCGGCAGCCCCTGGTGCGGTTTAAGCCGTATTTCGGGCGTGCCGTGATAGTGCCCCTTCCCCTGTGCCCATGGTATTTCAAGAGCGTAGTTATGTACGCGAACCGCTGGTTTCGCTATATCGCGAGGGCTAGGGTTGGGGCCGCATTGCTACGCTAGCTCGGAACGTGCCAGGCGGTCTTGTTGTAGGGTACTCTGGGCGCGCTTGACAGTGTCCGACTTTTTGAAGGCCGAACTGGAGAACTGCCTAGAGAGGCTGCTTTGTACTTCTACTGCGAGCGCTGCCGTGTGCTCCTCCGTTCGGAGGGAGCGTTCAGTGTTCCCATTGACCGTGATTACTCCTCTAGGGCCTGGCATCTTGAGCTTGAGGTATGCATAGTGCGGTACCGCGTTGAATTTTGCGAATGCGGTTCGCCCGAGCAGTGCGTGATAGCCACTACGGAACTGGACTATGTCGAAGATTAACTCCTTGTTTCGGAAGTTATCCGGAGATCCGAAGACCACTTCCAGTGTAACCGAGCCTGTATAGTTGGCTTCTACACCTGGTATGACGCCTTTAAAGGTCGTTTTGGTGGGCTTGATCCTCGAGGGATCTATGCCCATCTTTCGCACTGTATCCTGGTAAAGCAGGTTCAGGCTGCTGCCGCCATCCATGAGGACTCTTGTGAGATGAAATCCGTCAATGATTGGGTCTAGAACCAATGCGGCGAAGCCGCCATGACGGATGCTAGTGGGGTGGTCCCTTCGATCAAAGGTGATCGGGCAGGAGGACCATGGGTAGAACTTTGGGGCGACCGGCTCCATCGCATATACGTCCCGTAACGCACGCTTCCGCTCCCTCTTGGGGATGTGGGTTGCGTATATCATGTTCACCGTCCGCACTTGTGAGGGAAATCCATTATGTCCACTATTGTTCGGCGGCCTGGGCTCCTCCTCGTCGTCGCTATGCAGCCCCTTGTCTTTGTTTTCGGCTCTTAACTTGCCTGCCTGCTTGAACACCCAACAGTCCCTGTTGGTGTGATTCGCTGGCTTTTCGGGGGTGCCGTGTATCTGGCACAAGCGGTCGAGTATTCGGTCCAAACTGGATGGGCCCTGAGCATTTCTTTTGAATGGCTTTTTCCGCTGACCGGATTTGTAGCCTCGGAATCCGGCATTAACTGTCGTATCCTCGTTGCTGTCGCTGTTAACGCGGCGCTTTTGTTTGTTCCGACGCGACCTGTCACCTTTGTCCTTGGTATTCGAATTACCAGGGTCCTTATTTAAGTTGTTACTGCGAGCTAGCCAGCTGTCTTCTCCTGCGAAAAAGCGGGTCATGAGTGTCGTGAGGGCTGCCATAGATTTCGGCTTTTCCTATCCCAGGTGCCGGGCAAGCCACTCGTCACGGATATTATGCTTGAAGGCCGCTAAGGCCTCTGTGTCCGTACAGTCGACTATCTGGTTTTTCTTTGTTAGGAACCGTGTCCAGAATTTCCTGGCCGATTCTTCTGGCTACTGAATTATGTGGCTTAGGTCATCGACGTCCGGTGGTCGCACATAAGTGCCCAGGAAGTTGTCAAGGAATGCGGCTTCCAGGTCCTTCCAAGAACCGATTGAGTTTGCTGGCAAGCTGTTAAGCCAATGCCGGGCCGGTCCCTTAACTTTGAGTGGGAGGTATTTGATGGCGTGTAAATCATCACCGCGGGCCATGTGGATATGAAGGAGATAATCCTCGATCCATACCGCAGGATCCGTTGTGCCATCGTACGATTCGATGTTTACGGGTTTGAAGCCCTCAGGGATTTTATGATCCATTACTTCATCTGTGAAGCATAGTGGGTGTGCGGCGCCTCTGTATTGGGATATATCACGACGCAGCTCGAAGGAGCTTTGTCTGTTGAGTTCGGCCCGGCCGGATTCATTGCGTCCGGAGTGACGATCACCGTCACGTGTCGTGGGGCGCCTGCGTGATCCATAGATCGATCTTGTTTGCCTTTCCTTGTCCTCCAGTATGTCGCACAGGTCGAGCGCATTTTCCTGTGCCTTAGTATGCTTGATGCGGCACCAGGGCATGGTTTGAGTGGAGGGCCAAGAGGCCTCTCTGTCGCGGCCACGATGTGGCCGGTCGGCCATGTCATGCGCTGGTGATGTAGGTGCTTTCTCCTCTAGTCGGGGGAGCAGCCTGCGCTTTGGGTAACTCTTGGAGGGGCGTTTGAGTTCATACTCTTCGGCCGCAAGGACTTCATTCCATTTGTCAGCTAGCAAATCCTGATCAGCTCTAAGCTGTTGCCGCTTTTTCATGAGGCTGCTTGCCGTGGCCATAAGCTTGCGTTTAAAACGCTCTTGTCGTCGTCGAGGCTTGCCTCGTCTTTGGAGGGAGGTGTATAATTATCGTCCTCAACCTCCTTATCTGCCGCCCTCTCGCGAGGGCTGGCTTCTCTGTCCTCCTGTGCTGAATCTTGCTGGAGGGGGTGTTCTTCGGCGCTATCCAGAGTAGTATTATCTCTCGTGCCGGAATCACCGTTTTTGCTTTGGCGGGATTTAGAGCGGCGCCGTTGACGCCGGCGCTTGGGCTGTTTCTTAGAGGTATCGTCCCCCGCCGTTCCATCGCCGTCTCCATCCTTTGGAGTGTCCACCATATATATGTCATATGACGAGGTGGCCTTCCAGCGCCCTACAGGTGCTGGTTCTTGTTCGTCTCCTGCATCGTCGTCCATGCCGTCGATGTCTTCGGAGTCGAAGTCAAGCATGTGGGTTAAGTCATCGACAGTGGCTATGAAGTGGGTGGTGGGTGGGTTTTGAATTTCTTCATCGTCCGTATCCCAACCTTGTTGACCGTAGTCCGGCCAGGGCTCTCCTGATAAAGAGAGAGACTTTAGAGAGTTCAGGATGTCGCCGAAGGGCGAGTGCTGAAAGATGTCCGCGGCGGTGAACTCCATTATCGGCACCCAATCGGATTCGATCGGCAGGGGCACGGAGTTCGGAGAGGAATCCGGCTCTTCGGAGTCACGGGCCATGCGGAGTGCGGGGCTGGAGTTCGGCTCGATCGCCTCTGCGATCGCAGCCCCTGAGGCAGCGTCCAACCGCTGATCCTTGATTGGTGCAGTAGGCTCCGAATCAATGGTCAGAACCGATGCGTGTGCGGCCTCCAAGGCGTTGTTCGGCGGCAGAGCTATATCATGCCCATCGAGACAGTGCGGCACGCTTGGCTGTGGCTCGAATCCGTCGAAGATCAAGTCCCCGCGGATGTCAGCCGTGTAGTTTAGGCTTCCAAACCTGACCTGATGGCCAAGGGCGTAACTTTCGATCTGCTCAAGGTGACCAAGCGAGTTGGCCCGCAGTGCGAAGCCGCCGAAGACGAAGATCTGTCTGGGAAGAAAAGTCTCACCCTGGACTGCATCGTGGTTGATGATCGAAGAAGCCATCGGGCCTGAAAGCGACGACACAAAGGAACTCTCAATGAAAGCACCAATGTCGGTGTCAAAACCGGCGGATCTCGGGTAGGGGGTCCCGAACTGCGCGTCTAGGCCAGATGGTAATAGGAGACAAGGGACACAATGTTTTACCCAGGTTCGGGCCCTCTTGATGGAGGTAAAACCCTACGTCCTGCTTGATCAATATTGATGATATGGGTAGTACAAGAGTAGATCTATCGCGAGATCAAGGAGGCTAAACCCTAAAAGCTAGTCTATGGTATGATTGTTGTATGATGAAGTTGTCCTACGGACTAAAACCCTTCGGTTTATATAGGCACCGGAGAAGGTTAGGGTTACACAAAGTCGGTTACAATGGTAGGAGATCTTGAATATCCGCGTCGCCAAGCTTGCCTTCCACGCCAAGGAAAGTCCCATCCGGACACGGGACGAAGTCTTCAATCTTGTATCTTCATAGTCCTGGAGTCCGGCTGAAGGTATAGTCCGGCTACCCGAACACCCCCTAATCCAGGACTCCCTCAGCGATATTGTTGGATGAAGCGGCCCGGACCGACATTATGCGTACGCTTACGCGAGACTGGTTCTACCGACGTGCTTTGCACACAGGTGGCTGGCGGGTGTCAGTTTCCCCAACTTTAGTTGAACCGAGTGTGGCTACGCCCGGTCCTTGCGAAGGTTAAAACAGCACTAACTTGACAAACTATTGTTGTGGTTTTTGATGCGTAGGTAAGAACGGTTCTTGCTAAGCCCGTAGAAGCCACGTAAAACTTGCAACAACAAAGTAGAGGACGTCTAACTTGTTTTTGCAGGGCATGTTGTGATGTGATATGGTCAAGACGTGATGAGATATAAGTTGTTGTATGAGATGATCATGTTTTGTTGAAGTTATCGGCAACTGGCAAAAGCCTTATGGTTGTCTCTCTATTGCATAAGATGCAAGCGCCAAATAATTGCTTTACTTTATCGCTATACAATAGCAATAGTTGCAAGAGCAATAGTTGTCGAGACGACCATGTGATGACACATTGATATAGATCAAGATGATGGAGATCATGGTGTCATGCCGGTGACGATGGAGATCATGACGATGCTTTGGAGATGGAGATCAAACGCACAAGATGATAATGGCCATAGCATGTCACATATTTTGATTGCATGTGATGTTTATCTTTTATACATCTTATTTTGCTTAGTTCGACGGTAGCTTCATAAGATGATCTCTCACTAATTATCAAGGTACAAGTGTTCTCCCTGAGTATGCACCATTGCGAAAGTTCTTCGTGCTGAGACACCACGTGATGATCGGGTGTGATAGGCTCTACGTTCAAATACAACGGGTGCAAAACAGTTGCACACGCGGAATACTCAGGTTAAACTTGACGAGCCTAGCATATAACATATATGGCCTCGGAACACGGAGACCGAAAGGTCGAGCGTGAATCATATAGTAGATATGATCAACATATTGATGTTCACCATTAATACTACTCCATCTCACGTGATGATCAGACATGGTTTAGTTGATTTGGATCACGTGATCACTTAGAGGATTAGATGTATATCTTTCTAAGTGGGAGTGCTTAAGTAATATGATTAATTGAACTTTAATTTATCATGAACTTAGTCCTGGTAGTATTAGCATATCTATGTTGTAGATCAATAGCTCGTGTTGTTGCTTCCCTATGTTATACATATGTTCCTAGAGAAAACTAAGTTGAAAAATGTTAGTAGCAATGATGCGGATTGGATCCGTGATCTGAGGTTTCTCCTCATTGCTGCACAGAAGAATTATGTCCTTGATGCACCGCTAGGTGATAGACCTATTGCAGGAGCAGATGCAGACGTTATGAACGTTTGGCTAGCTCAATATGATGACTACTTGATAGTTTAGTGCACCATGCTTAACAGCTTAGAATCGGGACTTCAAAGACGTTTTGAATGTCATGGACCATATGAGATGTTCCAGGAGTCGAAGTTAATATTTCAAGCAAATACCCGAGTTGAGAGATATGAAGTCTCCAACAAGTTCTATAGCTAAAAAGATGGAGGAGAATAGCTCAAGCAGTGAGCATGTGCTCAGATTGTCTGGGTACTACAATCGCTTGAATCAAGTGAGAGTTAATCTTCCAGATAAAGTAGTGATTGACAGAATTCTCTAGTCACCATCACCAAGTTAGTAGAACTTCGTGATGAACTATAGTATGCAAGGGATGATGAAAACGATTCCTAAGCTTTTCATGATGATGAAATCGATGAAGGTAGAAATCAAGAAAAATATCAAGTGTTGATGGTAGACTAGACCACTAGTTTCAAGAAAAGGGCAAAGGGAAGAAGGGGAACTTCAAGAAGAACGGCAAGCAAGTTGTTGCTCAAGTGAAGAAGCCGAAGTCTAGTCCTAAGCCTAAGACTAAGTGCTTCTACTGCAAAGGGACTGGTCACTGGAAGCGGAACTGCCCCAAGTATTTGGCGGATAAGAAGGATGGCAAAGTGAACAAAGGTATATTTGATATACAGATTATTGATGTGTATTTTACTAGTGTTCGTAGCAACCCCTCGGTATTTGATACTGGTTCAGTTGCTAAGAGTAGTAACTCGAAACGGGAGTTGCAGAATGAACATAGACTAGTTAAGGGTGAAGTGACGATGTGTGTTGGAAGTGGTTCCAAGATTGATATGATCATCATCGCACACTCCCTATACTTTTGGGATTAGTGTTGAACCTAAATAAGTGTTATTTGGTGTTTGCGTTGAGCATGAATATGATTTGATCATGTTTATTGCAATACAGTTATTCATTTAAGTAAGAGAATAAATTGTTGTTCTGTTTACATGAATAAAACCTTATATGGTTACACACCCAATGAAAATGGTTCATTGGATCTCGATCGTGATACACATATTCATAAAATTGAAACCAAAAGATGCAAAGTTAATAATGATGGTGCAATTTATTTGTGACACGGCCGTTTTGGTCATATTGGTGTAAAGCGCATGAAGAAAATCCATGCTGATGGGCTTTTGGAATCACTTGATTATGAATCAGTTGATGCTTGCGAACCATGCCTTATGGGCAAGATGACTAAGACTCCGTTCTCCAGAACAATGGAGCGAGCAACAGATTTGTTGGAAATCATACATACTGATGTATGTGGTCCAATGAATATTGAGGCTCGTGGCAGGTATCATTATTTTCTGATCTTCACAGATGATTTGAGCAGATATGAGTATATCTACTTGATGAAACACAAGTCTGAAACATTTGAAAAGTTCAAAGAATTTCAGAGTGAAGTGGAGAATCATCGTAAATAAAATGAAAGTTTCTACGATATGATCGCAGAAGTAAAATATTTGAGTTACGAGTTTGGCCTTCAGTTAAAACAATATGAAATAGTTTCACTACTCACGCCACCTGGAACACCACAGTGTAATGGTGTGTCCGAACGTCGTAACCGTACTTTATTAGATATGGTGCGATCTATGATGTCTCTTACCGATCTACCACTATCGTTTCGGGGTTATGCATTAGAGACAGCTGCATTCACGGTAAATAGGAAACCATCTAAATCCGTTGAGACGACACTATATGAACTATGGTTTGGCAAGAAACCTAAGTTGTCGTTTCTTAAAGTTTGAGGTTGCAATGCTTATGTGAAAAAGTTTCAACCTGATAAGCTCTAACCCAAATCGGAGAAGTGGGTCTTCATAGGATACCCAAAAGAAAATGTTGGGTACACCTTATATCACAGATCCGAAGGCAATATATTCGTAGCTTTGAATGGATCCTTTCTAGAAAAGGAGTTTCTCTCGAAAGAAGTGAGTGGGAGGAAAGTAGAACTTGATGAGGTAACTGTACCTGCTCCCTTATTGGAAAGTAGTTCATCACAGAAATATGTTCCTGTGACTACTACACCGATTAGTGAGGAAGCTAATGATGACGATCATGTAACTTTAGATCAAGTTACTACCGAACCTCGTAGGTAAACCAGAGTGAGATCCGCGTCAGAGTGGTACGGTAATCCTGTTCTGGAGGTCATGTTACTTGACCATGACGAGCCTACGAACTATGAGGAAGCGATGATGAGCCCAGATTCCGCGAAATGGCTTGAGGCCATGAAATCTGAGATGAGATCCATGTATGAGAACAAAGTATGGACTTTGATTGACTTGCCCAATGATCGGCGAGCCATTGAGATTAAATGGATCTTCAAGAGGAAGACGGACGCTGATAGTAGTGTTACTATCTACAAAGCTAGAATTGTCGCAAAAAGGTTTTCGACAAGTTCAAGGTGTTGACTATGATAAGAGTTTCTCACTCGTATCTATGCTTAAGTCTGTCCGAATCATGTTAGCAATTGCCGCATTTTATGAAATCTGGCTAATGGATAAACAAAACTGCATTCCTTAATGGATTTATTAAAGAAGAGTTGTATATGATGCAACCAGAAGGTTTTGTCAATCCTAAAGGTACTAACAAAATATGCAAGCTCCAGCGATCCATCTATGGACTGGTGCAAGCATCTCGGAGTTGGAATATACGCTTTGATAAGTTGATCAAAGCATATAGTTTTATACAGACTTGCGGTGAAGCCTGTATTTACAAGAAAGTGAGTGGGAGTACTACAACATTTCTGATAAGTATATGTGAAAGACATATTGTTGATCGGAGATAATGTAGAATTATTCTGCAAAGCATAAAGGAATGTTTGAAAGTAGTTTTTCAAAGAAAGACCTCGGTGAAGCTACTTACATATTGAGCATCAAGATCTATAGAGATAGATCAAGACGCTTGATAAGTTTTTCAATGAGTACATACCTTGACAAGATTTTGAAGTAGTTCAAAATGGAACAGTCAAAGAAGGAGTTCTTGCCTGTATTACAAAGGTGTGAAGTTGAGTAAGACTCAAAACCCGACCACGGCAGAAGATAGAGAGAGAATGAAAGTCATTCCCTATGCCTCAGCCATAGGTTCTATAAAGTATGCCATGCTATGTACCAGACCTATTGTATACCCTGCCTTGAGTTTGGCAAGGGAGTAAAATAGTGATCTAGGAGTAGATCACTGGACATTGGTCAAAATTATCCTTAGTGGATAAGGATATGTTTCTTGATTATCGAGGTGACAAAAGGTTCGTCGTAAAGGGTTACGTCGATGCAAGTTTTGACACTGATCCAGATGACTCTAAGTCTCAATCTGGATACATATTGAAAGTGGGAGCAATTAGCTAGAGTAGCTCCATGCAGAGCATTGTTGACATAGAAATTTGCAAAATACTTACGGATCTGAATGTGGCAGACCCGTTGACTAAACTTCTCTCACAAGCAAAACATGATCACACCTCAGTACTCTTTGGGTGTTAATCACATAGCGATGTGAACTAGATTATTGACTCTAGTAAACCCTTTGGGTGTTGGTCACATGTCGATGTGAACTATGGGTGTTAATCACATGGTGATGTGAACTATTGATGTTAAATCACATGTCTATGTGAACTAGATTATTGACTCTAGTGCAAGTGGGAGACTAAAGGAAATATGCCCTAGAGGCAATAATAAAGTTATTATTTATTTCCTTATATCATGATAAATGTTTATTATTCATGCTAGAATTGTATTAACCGGAAACATAATACATGTGTGAATACATAGACAAACAGAGTGTCACTAGTATGCCTCTACTTGACTAGCTCGTTGATCAAAGATGGTTATGTTTCCTAACCATAGACATGAGTTGTCATTTGATTAACGGGATCACATCATTAGGAGAATGATGTGATTGACTTGACCCATTCCGTTAGCATAGCACTTGATCGTTTAGTTTGTTGCTATTGCTTTCTTCATGACTTATACATGTTCCTATGACTATGAGATTATGAAACTCCCGTTTACCGGAGGAACACTTTGTGTGCCACCAAACGTCACAATGTAACTGGGTGATTATAAAGGTGCTTTACAGGTGTCTCCGAAGGTACTTGTTGGGTTGGCGTATTTCGAGATTAGGATTTGTCACTCCGATTGTCGGAGAGGTATCTCTGGGCCCTCTCGGTAATGCACATCACTTAAGCCTTGCAAGCATTGCAACTAATGAGTTAGTTGCAGGATGATGTATTACGGAACGAGTAAAGAGACTTGCCGGTAACAAGATTGAACTAGGTATTGAGATACCGACGATCGAATCTCGGGCAAGTAACATACCGATGACAAAGGGAACAATGTATGTTGTTATGCGGTCTGACCGATAAAGATCTTCGTAGAATATGTGGGAGCCAATATGAGCATCCAGGTTCCGCTATTGGTTATTGACCGGAGACGTGTCTCGGTCATGTCTACATTGTTCTCGAACCCGTAGGGTCCGCACGCTTAAGGTTTCGATGACAGTTATATTATGAGTTTATGAGTTTTGATGTACCGAAGGAGTTCGGAGTCCCGGATGAGATCGGGGACATGACGAGGAGTCTCGAAATGGTCGAGACGTAAAGATCGATATATTGGACGACTATATTCGGACATCGGAAAGGTTCCGAGTGATTCGGGTATTTTTCGGAGTACCGGAGAGTTACGGGAATACGTATTGGGCCTTATTGGGCCATACGGGAAAGAAGGAAAAGGGCCTCAAGGGTGGCCGCACCCCTCCCCTTGGTCTGGTCCGAATTGGACTAGGGAAGGGGGGGCGCCCCCTTCCTTCCTTCTCCTTTTTCCTTCCTCTTTTCATATTCCATATGGGAGGTGGAATCCTACTAGGACTAGGGAGTCCTAGTAGGACTCCACACTTGGCGCGCCCCTTCCTAGGGCCGGCCTCCTCCTCCCTTGCTCCTTTATATACGGGTGCAGGGGGGCACCCCAAAGACACAACAATTGATCATTGATCTCTTAGCCGTGTGCGGTGCCCCCTTCCACCATAATCCTCGATAATATTGTAGCGGTGCTTAGGCGAAGCCCTGCGATGGTAGAACATCAAGATCGTCACCACGCCGTCGTGCTGACGGAACTCTTCCCCAACATTCTGTTGGATCGGAGTCCGGGGATCGTCATCGAGCTGAACGTGTGCTAGAACTCGGAGGTGTCGTAGTTTCGGTGCTTGATCGGTCGGGCCGTGAAGACGTACGACTACATCAACCGCGTTGTGGTAACGCTTCCGCTTTCGGTCTACGAGGGTACGTAGACAACACTCTCCCCTCTCGTTGCTATGCATCACCATGATCCTGCATGTGCGTAGGAAATTTTTTGAAATTACTACGTTCCCCAACATCTGCAACTACAACAAAAGTATTAAGGTAAACCTAACCATAGCATGAAACATATGGATCCAAATCAGCCCCTTACGAAGCAACGCATAAACTAGGGTTTAAGCTTCTATCACTCTAGCAACCCATCATCTACTTATTACTTCCCAATGCCTTCCTCTAGGCCCAAATAATGGTGAAGTGTTATGTAGTCGACGTTCACATAACACCACTAGAGGCTAGACAACATACATCTCATCAAAATATTGAACGAATACCAAATTCACATGACTACTAATAGCAAGACTTCTCCCTTGTCCTCAGGAACAAACGTAATTACTCACAAAGCATATTCATGTTCATAATCAGAGGGGTAATAATATGCATAAAGGATCTAAACATATGATCTTCCACCAATTAAACCAACTAGCATCAACTACAAGGAGTAATTAACACTACTAGCAACCTACTAGCACCAATCCCGGGCTTGGAGACAAGAATTGGATACAAGAGATGAACTAGGGTTTTGAGATGAGATGGTGCTGATGAAGATGTTGATGGAGATTGCCCTCTCCCGTTGAGAGGAGCGTTGGTGATAACGATGGCGATGATTTCCCCCTCTGGGAAGGAAGTTTCCCCAGCAGAACAGCTCTATCGGAGCTCTAGATTGGATCCGCCAAGGTTCCGCCTCGTGGCGGCGGAGTTTCGTCCCGAAAGGTTGCTTGTGGTTTTTTTTCTCGACGAAAGACTTCATATAGTAGAAGATGGTCATCGAAGAGCCACCAGGGGGCCCACGAGGTAGGGGGGCGCGCCCTAGGGGGGCGCGCCCCCCACCCTTCTAGAAAGGGTGTGGGCCCCCTAGTCTTCATCTTTGGCGAGGATTTTTCATTATTTATTATAAGGTATTCCGTGGAGTTTCAGGACTTTTGGAGTTGTGCAGAATAGGTCTCTAATTTTGCTCCTTTTCCAGCCCAGAATGCCAGCTGCCGGCATTCTCCCTCTTTTATGTAAAACTTATAAAATAAGAGAGAATAGCCATAAGTATTGTGACATAATGTGAAATAACAGCCCATAATGCAATAAATATCGATATAAAAGCATGATGCAAATGGACGTATCAACTCCCCAAGCTTAGACCTCGCTTGTCCTCAAGCGAAAGCCGATAACAATAAATATGTCCCCATGTTTAGAGGTATAGGCATCGATAAAAATAAAATACGGACATGAGGGCATCATGATTATTCTCATAACAGCAACATACATAGATATTGTCATATGATTACTTATGTTCAAGTGATGATCTATTCACAATGCAAAAGTATGAATCAGAAACCTTATTGAGAACCAACAAACTATAATCTCAATCATTGAAGCAATTGCAATTTATCATAACATCAGAAAGAGTCTATGTCAGAGCTAAAAAGCAAGTCCACATACTCAACTATCGTCTAGTCCTTCATAATTGCTAACACTCGCGCGATACTTGTGGTTACGGAGTTTTAATCGGACACAAAGAAAGATAGGGGCTTATAGTTTCGCCCCACAACCTTTTACCTCAAGGGTAATGTCAACAATAATAACTCATGCCCCCTACATCCAATTATATATATATATATATCAGGTTCTTTCCAACATGCTGGGCTTGCCGAATAAAATGAAAAAGAAAAGGTGAAGATCACCATGACACTTGCATAAGGTAGAAGATAATAATAAAAGATAGGCCCTTCGCAGAGGGAAGCAGAGGTTGCCATGTGCTTTTATGGTTGGATGCACAAAATCTTAATGCGAAAGAACGTCACTTTATATTGCCCCTTGTGATATGAACCTTTATTATGCAGTCCATCGCTTTTATTACTTCCACATCACAAGATCGTATAAAGCTTATTTCTCCCACATATTTAGAGCAATTTTTATTGCTTTGCACCGATGACAACTTACTTGAAGGATCTTATTCAATCCATAGGTAGATATGGTGGACTCTCATGGCAAAACTGGTTTAAGGGTATTTGGAAGCACAAGTAGTATCTATACTTGGTGCTGAGAATTTGGCTAGCATGAGGGGGAAAGGTAAGCTCAACATGCTGGATGATCCATGACAACATACTTTATCTCAGATATAAGAAAACATAACCCATTACGTTGTCTTCCTTGTCCAACATCAACTCTTTAGCATGTCATATTTTGATGAGTGCTCCCAATCATAAAAGATGTCAATAATAGTATATTTATATGTGAAACCTCTCTTTCCTTATTACTTCCTATTAATTGCAAGGATGACCAAAGCTATGTCTGCCAACTCCCAACAACTTTTAATCATCACACTCTTTCTATGTGAAGTCATTACTATCAATAAGATCAATATGAACTTTTGTTTCTTCTTATTCTTTTTCTCTTTTCTTTTATTCACCCAAGATCATAGCAAGAAAATCAAGCCCTTGACTAAACACTAATCTTTATTATATAGCTCACGGACTCAATTACATAGAGAGATCATGAGGCAAAACTCAAAACTAGATCATGCCATAAACTTTATTCTACTAGATCAAAATACTACTAATAGGATCGAACTAAGGAAAACGGTAAAGATAGGAGTTGTGATTGTGATACGATACCGGGGCACCTCCCCCAAGCTTGGCAGTTGCCAAGGGAAGTGCCCATACCCATGTGATTATATCTCCTTGGTTGGTGAAGATGGAGGTGATGGATAGTCGCCCATCGAGCGTAAGAGGTCCTCTAGCTTGCGAATAATGCCCTTGAGTGCAAAGATATGCTCCTTCAACAAAATATTTTCACTTGTGAGATACTTGTTTTGAATATGAGTTAACTCAATCATCTGGAAAGCTTCGATCTCAGTTGGGGTAAGAAGGTTGTGATCAAGTTGAAGGATGTCTTCTGTTGCCGGAGCTTGGTTCTCCGTGGCCTTCTTGATCCCTTCATCCTTGTTGATCTCCATGGGTTCTTCCCTCTTCAGGTCTATCTTCATTAGCTAGGCATCTTTGTCACCGTTGTTGGAGGAGGGAGACGACATGATGCCTGGCCTTGACAACCCTGATAGAGAACAGCCCAAAACAAGAACAGAGGATATTTGCGTGATACGGGAGTCAAAACATTCGGGAAAATATATAGTGAATTTTTACCGACCAAAATACGTATCGTGCAAGAAAATGGAGTCCGGAAGGCACACGAGGTGCTCACGAGGTAGGGGGCGCGCCCTCCACCCTCGTGGGGCCCTCGTGTCCTTCCTGGACTGCTACTTAATTTTCTATTTCTCTAAATATTCCAAAACGGAGAAATATTGCCTTAAAAATTGTTTTGGAGTCGGTTTACTTAACGTACCACATACCTATTCCTTTTCGGAGTCTGAAACGTTCTGGAAAGTGTCCCTTATGTACTCCTCCGGGGTTACGGTTTCAATATTTATGGGATTACCTGAGATATAATGTTTAATTCTCTGACCGTTTACCACCTTCGGATTTGTCCCTTCGAAGTTGTTGATTTATATGGCACCGGAACGATAGACCTCCTCGATAACATAGGGGCCTTCCCATTTAGAGAGAAGTTTTCCTGCAAAAAATCTTAAACGAGAGTTGTATAGCAATACATAATCACCTACATTAAACTCACGCTTTTGCATCCTTTTGTCATGCCATCTTTTAACCTTATCTTTAAACAACTTGGCATTTTCATAAGCTTGGGTTCTCCATTCATCAAGTGAGCTAATATCAAATAACCTCTTTTCACCGGCAAGTTTGAAATAATAGTTGAGCTCTTTAATAGCCCAATATGCCTTATGTTCTAGTTCGAGAGGTAAGTGACATGCTTTTCCATATACCATTTTATACGGAGACATACCCATAGGATTTTTATATGCAGTTCTATAGGCCCATAATGCATCATCAAGTTTCTTGGACCAATTCTTTCTAGATCTATTGACAGTCTTTTGCAAAATTAATTTGAGTTCTCTATTACTCAATTCTACTTGACCACTAGACTGTGGGTGATACGGAGATGCAATTCTATGATTGACGTCATATTTAGCAAGCATTTTACGAAAAGCACCATGAATAAAATGTGAACCACCATCAGTCATTAAATATCTAGGGACTCCAAACCTCGGAAAAATAACTTCTTTAAGCATTTTAATAGAAGTGTTATGATCAGCACTACTAGTTGGAATAGCTTCTACCCACTTAGTAACGTAATCAACAGCAACTAAAATATGTGTATATCCATTAGAGGCAGGAAAAGGTCCCATCTAATCAAAGACCCAAACATCAAACGGTTCAATAACGAGTGAATTCATAGGCATTTCTTGACGTCTACTAATATTACCAATTCTTTGACATTCATCACAAGATAGGACAAACTTACGGGCGTCCTTGAAGAGAGTAGGCCAATAAAAACCGGATTGCAATACCTTATGTGCAGTTCTATCTCCTGCATGGTGTCCTCCATAAGTTTCGGAGTGGCACTTGCGTAGGATATGTTCCTGTTCATGCTCAGGTACACAACGTCTAATAACACAATCTACTCCTTCTTTATAAAGATGTGGGTCATCCCAAAAGTAATGCCTCAAATCATAGAAGAACTTTTTCTTTTGTTGGTATGTGAAGCTAGGTGGTATAAATTTAGCAACTATGTAATTAGCATAATCAGCATACCAAGGGGTACTACGAGAAGTACTTATGACATTTAATTATTCATCAAGAAAGCTATCATCAATAGATAGTGGGTCATCAAGAACATTCTCTAACCTAGATAAGTTTTCTGCAACGGGGTTCTCAGCTCCTTTTCTATCAACAATATGCAAATAAAATTCTTGTAGCAAGAGAACCCATCTAATAAGTCTAGGTTTAGCATCTTTCTTCTCCATAAGATATTTAATAGCAGCATGATCAGTGTGGATAGTTACTTTAGAATCAACAATATAAGGTCTGAACTTATCACAAGCAAATACAACTGCTAAAAGTTCTTTTTCAGTAGTAGCATAATTTCTTTGAGCATTGTCTAGGGTCTTACTAGCATAATGGATAACATTTAATCTCTTATCAACTCTTTGCCCTAGAACAGAACCTACAGCATAATCGCTAGCATCACACATAATTTCAAAGGGTAAATTCCAATCAGGTGGCTGGACAATAGGTGCAGAGACTAATGCTTTCTTAAGTATTTCAAATGCTTCTACACAATCATCATCAAATACAAATGGTATATATTTTTGTAATAAATTAGTCAGAGGCCGAGAAATTTTTGAGAAGTCCTTAATGAACCTCCTATAAAATCCGGCGTGACCAAGGAAACTTCTTATACCTTTGATGTCCTTGGGACATGACATCTTTTCAATAGCATCAACCTTGGCTTTATCAACTTCAATAACTCTTTCAGAAACTTTATGCCCCAAGACAATACCCTCATTAACCATAAAGTGGCACTTTTCCCAATTCAATACAAGATTAGTTTCTTCACATCTCTGCAAAACTCAATCAAGATTGCTCAAGCAATCATCAACAGAAGATCCATAGACGGAAAAGTCGTCCATAAAAACCTCACAAATCTTTTCACAAAAGTCAGAGAATATAGCCATCATGCATCTTTGAAAGGTAGCAGGTGCATTACGTAAACCAAAAGGCATAGGTCTATAAGCAAAAGTACCAAAAGGGCAAGTAAAAGTAGTCTTTGATTGATCCTTGGCTGACACAGGTATTTGAGAGAAACCAGAATAACCATCTAGAAAGCAGTAATGTGTATGCTTGCATAATCTTTCTAGTATTTGATCGATAAAAGGTAAGGGGTAATGATCTTTCTTAGTAGCTTTATTTAATTTGCGGAAATCAATTACCATCCTATAACCTGTAATAATTCTTTGTGGAATCAATTCATCTTTATCATTAGGAACAACAGTAATACCTCCCTTCTTAGGGACACAATGAACAGGACATACCCATTGGCTATCAGCAACGGGTTAAGTTATACCTGCCTCCAGAAGCTTTAGTATTTCTTTTCTTACCACTTCTTTCATTTTAGGATTCAGACGTTGTTGAGGATCACGAACTGGTTTGGCATCTGCTTCCAAATTTATTTTATGTTGACATAGAGTGGGACTAATGCCCTTAAGATCATCAAGAGTATATCCAATAGAAGCACGGTGCTTATTCAGAGTTTTCAATAATCTTTCTTCTTCATGCTCTGAAAGGTTAGCACTAATAATAACAGGATATATCTTCTTTTCATCAAGATAAGCATATTTAAGATTATCAGGCAATAGTTTAAGCTCAAACACGGGATCACCCTTAGGTGGAGGGGGATCCCCTAGGATTTCAATAGGCAAATTGTGTTTCAGAATAGGTTCTTGTTTAAAGAATACTTTATCTATTTCCCTTCTTTCATTCATAAACATATCATTCTCATGGTCTAGCAAATATTGTTCTAAAGGATCACTAGGAGGTACGGCAATAGAAGCAAGACCAATAATTTCATCCTCAATAGGCAATTCTTCTTCACGGTGTTGTTTACTAAATTTAGAGAAATTAAACTCATGAGTCATATCATCTAAGCTGATAGTAACAACATCCCTTGTGCAATCTATGGTAGCATTAACAGTATTTAAGAAGGGTCTACCAAATATAATGGGACAAAAGCTATCTTGTGGGGAACCAAGAACAAGAAAATCAGCAGGATATTTAGTTTTCCCACACAAGACTTCAACATCTCTAACAATTCCCATTGGTGAAATAGTATCTCTATTAGCAAGTTTAATAGTAACATCAATTTCTTCTAACTCAACAAGTGCAATGTCATGCATAATTTCTTTGTATAAGTCAATAGGTATTGCACAAGCACTAGCACCCATATCACATAAGCCATGATAACAATGATCTCCTATTTTAACAGAAATAACAGGCATGCCTACCACAGGTCTATTTTTATCTTTAGCACAAGGTTTAACAATTCTAGCAGTTTCACCGCAGAACTGAATAACATGCCCATCAATATTATCAGACAAGAGATCTTTAACAATAGCAATCTTAGGTTCAACTTTAACTTGCTCAGGAGGTGTATATGTTTTAATATTGCTTTTACGAACCACAGTTGAAGCTTTAGCATGATCCTTTATCCTAACAGGGAAAGGTGGTTTCTCAACATAACAAGTAGGAATGATAGGATCATTATAAGTGACAGTCTTTTCTTTAACTTTAATAGGTGCAGCTACTTTTACTTCTATGGGAGGATGATATTTAAACCACTTCTCCTTAGGGAGATCAACATAAGTAGCAAAAGATTCATAGAAAGAAGCTACTATCTTAGAATCAAGTCCATATTTAGTGCTAAACTTACGGAAAATATTGGTATCCATAAAAGATTTAACACAATCAAAACTAGGTGTCATACCTGACTCCTTACCATTGTCAAGGTCCCAATCTTCGGAGTTGCGTTTAATTCTATCCAATAAATCCCATCTAAATCCAATAGTCTTCATCATAAAAGAGCCAGCACAAGAAGTATCGAGCATGGTGCGATTATTTTCAGAAAGCCGAGCATAATTTTTTTGAAGAATTGTTTCTCTTGGAAGCTCATGATTGGGGCATGAATATAACATTGATTTAAGCCTCCCCCAAGCTTGAGCGATGCTTTCTCCTTCGCGAGGCCAAAAATTATATATATAATTGTGGTCACGATGAACAAGATGCATAGGGTAATACTTTTGATGAAATTCCAATTTCAATCTTCTATAATTCCATGATCTTGTATCATCACATAGCCTATACCATGTCAATGCATCTCCCTTAAAAGATAAAGGGAAGACCTTCTTCCTAGCAACATCATCGGGTATACCTGCAAGCTTAAATAATCCACAAACTTCATCCACATATATTAGGTGTTCATCAGGATGCTTTGTTCCATCTCCTGTAAAAGGATTAGCTAGCAGTTTTTCTATCATACCCGAAGGATACTCATAAGGAATTTCATTTTAAATAGGTTCAGTAGGTTGAGGAGCAACTCTTTGCTCTACTGGTCGGGGTGAAGATACCCCGAACAAGCCCCTCAGAGGATTACTTTCCATAGTAACAAGTGACAGTAAATTTCAGCACACTATATAAAATTTTCCTTACCAAATTCCACCTACCAAAGGCGCTTCACTCCCCGGCAACGACGCCAGAAAAGAGTCTTGATGACCCACAAGTATAGGGGATCTATCGTAGTCCTTTCGATAAGTAAGAGTGTCGAACCCAACGAGGAGCAGAAGGAAATGATAAGCGGTTTTCAGCAAGGTATTCTCTGCAAGTACTGAAATAAGTGGTAACAGATAGTTTTGTGGTAAGATAATTTGTAATGAGCAACAAGTAACAAAAATAAATAAAGTGCAGCAAGGTGGCCCAATCCTTTTTGTAGCAAAGGACAACCCTGGACAAACTCTTATATAAGGAAAAGCGCTCCCGAGGACACATGGGAATATCGTCAAGCTAGTTTTCATCACGTTCATATGATTCGCGTTCGGTACTTTGATAATTTGACATGTGGGTGGACCGGTGCTTGGGTGCTATTCTTACTTGAACAAGCATCCCACTTATGATTAACCTCTATTGCAAGCATCCGCAACTACAACAAAAGTATTAAGGTAAACCTAACCATAGCATGAAACATATGGATCCAAATCAGCCCCTTACGAAGCAACGCATAAACTAGGGTTTAAGCTTCTGTCACTCTAGCAACCCATCATCTACTTATTACTTCCCAATGCCTTCCTCTAGGCCCAAATAATGGTGAAGTGTTATGTAGTCGACGTTCACATAACACCACTAGAGGATAAACAACATACATCTCATCAAAATATTGAACGAATACCAAATTCACATGACTACTAATAGCAAGACTTCTCCCTTGTCCTCAGGAACAAACATAACTACTCACAAAGCATATTCATGTTCATAATCAGAGGGGTAATAATATGCATAAAGGATCTGAACATATGATCTTCCACCAATTAAACCAACTAGCATCAACTAGAAGGAGTAATTAACACTACTAGCAACCTACTAGCACCAATCCCGGGCTTGGAGACAAGAATTGGATACAAGAGATGAACTAGGGTTTTGAGATGAGATGGTGCGGATGAAGATGTTGATCGAGATTGCCCTCTCCCAATGAGAGGAGCGTTGGTGATGACGATGGCGATGATTTCCCCCTCTGGGAGGGAATTTTCCCAGCAGAACAGCTCTGCCGGAGCTCTAGATTGGATCCACCAAGGTTCCGCCTCGTGGCGGTGGAGTTTCGTCCCGAAAGGTTGCTTGTGGTTTTTTCTCAACGAAAGACTTCATATAGCAGAAGATGGTCATCGGAGAGCCACCAGGGGACCCACGAGGTAGGGGGCGCGCCCTAGGGGGGGGTGAGCCCCCCACCCTCATGGAAAGGGTGTGGGCCCCCTGGTCTTCATCTTTGGCGAGGAGTTTTCATTATTTATTATAAGGTATTCCCTGGAGTTTCAGGACTTTTGGAGTTGTGCAGAATAGGTCTCTAATATTTGCTCCTTTTCCAGCCCAGAATTCCAGCTACCGACATTCTCCCTCCTTTATGTAAACCTTATAAAATAAGAGAGAATAGCCATAAGTATTGTGACATAATGTGAAATAACAGCCCATAATGCAATAAATATCGATATAAAAGCATGATGCAAAATGGACGTATCAGCTGCCACGGGAGGGTAGGACAAAAGATGTTATGCAAGTTCTTTTCCATAAGCATTTATGACTATATTCGGAATACATGCCTACATTACATTGATGAACTGGAGCTAGTTATGTGTCACCCTATGTTATAACTGTTGCATGATTGATCGCATCTGACATAATTATTCATCAGTGATCCAATGCCTACGAGCTTTTCATATATTTTTCTTCGCTTATCTACTTTTCCGTTGCTACTGTTACAATCACTATAAAACCAAAACTGCTACCGTTACTTTTACCACTGTTACCGCTACTATCATATTACTTTGCCACTAAATACCTTGCTGTAGATATTAAGTTATCCAGTTGTGGTTGAATTGACAACTCTACTTCTAATACTTGAGAATATTCTTTGGCTCCCCTTATGTCGAATCAATAAATTTGGGTTGAATACTCTACCCTCGAAAACTGTTGCGATGCCCTATACTTGTAGGTTATTAGGCAGCAGCCTCAACCTGCTTTACCAGGATACAGTGTGCAAAATGGGCATCAACCCATCAAGGATCAAGCCTACCAACACCACCTTTAAAGGAGTTATACTAGGTGCAGAGGCCCATTGCTCAGGCTCAATCACATTGGTGGTCATCTTCGGATCTCCGGACAACTTCTGAAGCGAGGAGTTAATCTTCGATATCGTCCCCTTCCGCGGTGGCTATGACGCACTGCTCAGACGAACTGCGTTTTCCCGATTCAATGCGGTGCCGCACTATGCTTACCTCAAGCTCAAGATGCCCGGACCACGCGGTGTCATAACAGTCAATGGAAATACGGAGCGCTCCCTCTGTACCGACGAGCACACCACTTCCCTGGCAGCATAAGTACAGAGTGCCCTCCGCAAACAGAACCTTAATTCGGCAGCCATACTCCCGGACACTGTCAAACGAGTCTGGACTACCATGCGCCAGGACAGCCCAGCTTGTCAAGAGCTCAACTAGCAATTCGGCCTCCGTCCTAGACCACACCAAGTGGCGGCGTTCGTGTTGCGTGTACATAACTACGCACTCAAAATATCGTGGGCATATAGACGGAGGCATAACCAGATTGTGATCCACAATAAGGCTCGGCCTCCCCTGGACACACATACTTTCACTTTTCCTTTTTTCCTCCTCGGGTTTCCTTTCCGCAGGTCCCCCTCGCTGGCCTCATAATCGGTCCTTTCGAAGAATGGGCACACCAAGGTGGCAAGTAGCACAGACGTGCGGGGGAATCTCTAGATGTCCCTCTTGGCAATCACTCTACCTGTTTTCAGGACCCGTACGCAGCTCCTCCTTGGTCTTGGCATGTCAAATAGCCACTGTTTCTTCTTGCACTTTTTTTGTTCACATACACTTTGACATATTAGTTAAAATTATAATGGAAATAGTTTGCGGCCCGACATATGTGGCATTCTTCTTCTTTATTTTTATTTTTGCTATTTTAATTTGCATCCGTACACCTTGGTACACCGTAATCTGCCAGGGGCTTTATTGCGCCCCACACTATGGCAACAAGTCCGAACACTTTTACAGTATAGTTCGGCACCCCGAGTTTAGCATTATATGCATTGGCTCCAAATCATGTCTTTGGTCAATAGTTGGGTTTCCCGGCTCCTGTGCTTTCTACCTTACTTTCCGCTATATCGGCTAGGGTAGTAAAGGGAGAACTACTGCGATTGTGTCCGGGTTTATCCGTATGAGCACCTCAGTAGAGAAAGCCGAAAACTGACTGTCATGATGCGGCGTGAGCCGGTCAACTCTTCGGAGGTTTCAAATCTTTAGCGATTTTTCCCGCATTACACGACGAATCAGTTCTCATTCGATCAGGTGTTTACAACACCCTAGTCTGGACACTAGGGGCTACACCTATATTTTAATTGTCAAACTCCTATGGCTAAGTGAGGGTAATAAAGCCACATAGTCCGATTGCCTGGTTCGTTGCGCTAAACACCTCCTTTAAGGACCAAACTCTTGGATAAAGCGTGTTTAGATTCATCCCGAACACCCCCGTACTACCTATGTGGGGGCTGAAGCCGACGACTGGCCAACTCTCAGATTTGATAAAAACGGCCGCACAGGAGGTAAATTTTTTTAAAAACAGCAAAGCATTATATTACATATCAAGCCTTGTTTTTATCATACAGGGCGGGATTACATGAATGTATTCATTCGAAAATTATGCCCTTAGCACATTGCTCCGCCACAATGCGTGATACCTTCAGAACATCTTAAAAATACCGCTCGGGCGTGCGGTGCTCCTTGCCCGCAGGCGGTCCTTCGGTCGCGAGCTTGACGGCATCCATCTTCGCCCATTGTATCTTGACGCGGGCGAAGGCCATCCGCGCACCTTCTATGCAGACCAACCACTTGATGGCATCAAGCCGCGGGCAGGCATTGACCAGCCGCTTCACGAGGCCGAAGTAGCTGCCGGGTATAGCTTCTGCAGGCCACAACCGGATTATTAAGTCCTTCATGGCTAGTTCGGCCACCCTATGCAGCTCGACCAACTGTTTTAGCTGGTCGCTAAAGGGCACCTGATGTTCTGGTGCAAGGTATTGCGACCAGAACAGCTTCTCTGTTGAGCTCCCCTCTTTGGCCCAGAAGAATGCCACGGCGTCAGAAACACCGCGCGACAAATCCGCAAACGCCCCTGGAGAACTCCAAATCCGAGTCAATAAGAGATACCTCGGGCTCACATACTTGCTTTGCATAATGAAAGCCTTACCCGCCGCGATCTTCTTGGCCTCCTGGATCTCCAGGAGGGCGCCTTGGGCTTCGGCTCAGGCCTCTTGTGCACTTTGGCGGGCCTTAGCGAGTTCGGACTCTTGGTCCGCATTCTGGCGCTCCAAGGACTCGCATTTCTTCACTACGTCCTGGAGCTCCTGCTGGACCTCGCCAACCCTGGCCTCATGCTTTTCTCGGGCGGCCTTTTCATTTACCGCTCTCTCCTCAGCCTCGGCCAGCGCCTTTTTGAGGGCTTCTACCTCAGTCGCCGCCCCTAATAAATGTCATGGCACTGTGATCAGCTTACATTATTCGCCCCTTCCGGACATACACAATATCATTGCATACCTTGGGTATTCTCCAGCTAGCTTCTCGCACGGCCGAGCTCTTCCTCGGTCTGTTCCAGCTTCTGCTTCAGTCCGGAGACTTCGACAGCATGAGAAGTCGCAGCCAGCACCGACACCTGCTTATTCACAAAGACATGTATGATTAGTTTCCTGCGAATAGCTATTTGATCCTCTGTTCGGCTTTTCTTTCTGAACATCGGACAAAGTCTCAGGGGCTACTGTCTATAATGTAACTTTCTTTTCACATAAATGTAGCGCTTACCTCAAAGCCTATTAGAAGGCTCGCACAGGCTTCGGTCAGTCTGCTCTTCGTGGACCGAATCTTCTCAATCACCGCACCCATGAGGGCACGGTGTTCCTAAACGATGGAAGCGCTTCGCAGCACCTCCAGTAGAGTATCCAGCGCCTCTGGTTGGACAGAGGTCACTGATACGTCCATTTTGCATCATGCTTTTATATCGATATTTATTGCATTATGGGATGTTATTACACATTATGTCACAATACTTATGCCTATTCTCTCTTATTTTACAAGGTTTACATAAAGAGGGAGAATGCCGGCAGCTGGGATTCTGGGCTGGAAAAGGAGCAAATATTAGAGACCTATTCTGCACAGCTCCAAAAGTCCTGAAACTTCACGGAAGTCATTTTCAGACTATATAAAAAATACTGAGCGCAAGAAGTTTTATAGGGGGGTCACACCCTGGCCACGAGGGTGAGGGGCGCACCCTACCCCCCTGGGCGCGCGCCCCTGCCTCGTGGGCCCCTTGGTGGCCCTCCGATGCCCATCTTCTTCTATATGGAGTCTTTTGATGAGAAAAAATCATAAGCAAGCTTTCGGGACGAGACTCCGCCGCCACGAGGCAGAACCTTGGCAGAACCAATCTGGGCTCTGGCGGAGCTGTTCTGCCGAGGACACTTCCCTCTGGGAGGGGGAAAATCATCGCCATCGTCATCACCAACGATCTTCTCATCAGGAGGGTGTCAATCTCCATCAACATCTTCACCAGCACCATATCCTCTCAAACCCTAGTTCATTTCTTGTATCCAATTCTTGTCTCTAAGCCTGGGATTGGTACCTGTGGGTTGCTAGTAGTGTTGATTACTCCTTGTAGTTGATGCTAGTTGGTTTATTTGGTGGAAGATCATATGTTCAGATCCTACATGCATATTAATACCCCTCTGATTATGAACATGAATATGCTTTGTGAGTAGTTACGTTTGTTCTTGAGGACATGGGAGAAGTCTTGCTGTTAGTAGTCATGTGATTTTGGTATTCGTTCGATATTTTGATGAGATGTATGTTGTCTCTCCTCTAGTGGTGTTATGTGAACGTCGACTACATGACACTTCACCATTATTTGGGCCTAGAGGAAGGCATTGGGAAGTAATAAGTATATGATGGGTTGCTAGAGTGACAGAAGCTTAAACCCTAGTTTATGTGTTGCTTCGTAAGGGGATGATTTGGATCCACATGTTTCATGCTATGGTTAGGTTTACCTTAATACTTTTGTTGTAGTTGCGGATGCTTGCAATAGGGGTTAATGATAAGTGGGATGCTTGTCCAAGTAAGGATAGAACCCAAGCACCGGTCCACCCACATATCAGATTATCAAAGTACCGAACGTGCATCATATGATCGTGATGAAACCTAGCTTGACGATAATTCCCATGTGTCCTTGGGAGCGCTTTCTATATAAGAATTTGTCCAGGCTTGTCCTTTGCTACAAAAAGGATTGGGCCACCTTGCTGCACTTTATTTACTTTTGTTACTTGTTGCTCGTTACAAATTATCTTACCACAAAACTATCTGTTACCTATAATTCCAGTGCTTGCAGAGAATACCTTGCTGAAAACCGCTTATCATTTCCTTCTGCTCCTCGTTGGGTTCGACACTCTTACTTATCGAAAGGACTACGATAGATCCCCTATACTTGTGGGTCATCAGTCACGGTGGAATGGGCACACCTCCTTCCAATGAAGGAGGCTGCTGGCCGGATTCCGGAGCCATATAGGTCTCCGGGACCGCATCCGGCTGGGGGTCGAATTGGACATAGCCCCCACCACCAGTCTCCATGGGGATATGCTCCCCCATGTGTTCGGCGGCCAATGTCTCGCCCTTTGGCATTGTCTTGACGACCTTCTGCGTCTCTCCCTGGCCAGGGGTCCTTTGGGACAACACCTCGACGTCATCTGTATCCTTGGGGGAGGAGGCCATTGGAAGGGACCCGCTGTCCATCACCTTCGGATCCAGCGAGTTCCCCGTAGACGAGGATCGCTCGAGGGCGGAATGAGCCAGACTGCAAATGCACGATTCAACATGTTAGAAATATGAGGTGAAAGAGTAGGATGTATGAATACTTCAGGGTCTTCGGATACTTACAATTCAGCCAGGGGCTTGTTTCGAGGGCGCCGCTCTGGGCTGCTATCGACGTCCCACGCGGAGCTATCCACGAGGGAAGCCTTTCCCTTCCTGGACGCCTCTGCCTCTAGATCTGTGCAGGCCACCCTCTTCTTCCCCCCCTCGAGGAGGGGGAAATTGCTTTCTTCCTCCTCTTCCTCCTCCTCGTCCTCTTCGGTGACGGAGTGAGTTTCGGCATCTTTGGATGCCGCGTCCGAAGTACCCTTGGGACGGAGGCCTCCTCTAGTCCCCTTGGCCTTCTTATTGGCCTTCTTCTCCGGCGCCTTGTAGGGCGCCGGAACTAGCATCTTCGTCAGACGCGGGCAGCGGAGCCGGACACTGAATCTGCTCCACCTTCTTCGTCCAAGCCTGAAAGAACAAATGGGAAAGTTTATACACCCTCCTTGAATAAGCAGGTAAGGAATACACCTTGAAATAACGGAAAACTTACCGAACTGGCGGGATGAGCCAGGTCATGCCCACGATCCTCGGTGGTCTTCGGCCACGTCTGGTTGGCCTTGAAGAGCACCTTACAGATATCTTCGTGTGTAGTTCCAAAGAACCGTTGCAGGGTCTTGTGCTCGACTGGATCGAACTCCCATAGGTGGCAAGCCCGGCTCTGGCATGGAAGGATTCGCCGGACTAGCATCACTTGAATCACATCGACAAGCTTGACGTTCTTGTCCATCATGCTCCTGATGCGCGTCTGGAGCGCTGTCAGCTCGTCCGACGAAGACCAATCCAGGCCCTTCTCCTGCCAGGAGGTTAGGCGCATTGGGGCCCCCGATTTGAATTCAGGAGCCACGGCCCAGGTGGTGTCGCGGGGCTCTGTGATGTAAAACCACAATTTTTGCCACCCTTTGATGGTCTCCATGAAGATGCCTTTGGGCCACGGGACATTGGACATCTATCTCACCATGGCACCTCTGCACTCCGCGTGCTCGCCACCCACCACCTTCGGTTTCACATTGAAGGTCTTCAGCCACAGTCCAAAGTGGGGGGGCGGAGGAAAGTGTCGGTGTCAAAACCGGCGGATCTCAGGTAGGGGGTCCCGAACTGTGCGTCTAGGCCGGATGGTAATAGGAGACAAGGGACACAATGTTTTACCCAGGTTCGGGCCCTCTTGATGGAGGTAAAACCCTACGTCCTGCTTGATTAATATTGATGATATGGGTAGTACAAGAGTAGATCTACCACGAGGTCAAGGAGGCTAAACCCTAAAAGCTAGCCTATGGTATGATTGTTGTATGATGAAGTTGTCCTACGGACTAAAACCCTCCGGTTTATATAGACACCGGAGAGGGTTAGGGTTACACAAAGTCGGTTACAATGGTAGGAGATCTTGAATATCCGCATCGCAAAGCTTGCCTTCCACGCCAAGGAAAGTCCCATCCGGACACGGGACGGAGTCTTCAATCTTGTATCTTCATAGTCCTGGAGTCCGGCTGAAGGTATAGTCTGGCTACCCGAACACCCCCTAATCCAGGACTCCCTCAGTAGCCCCTGAACCAGGCTTCAATGACGACGAGTCCGGCGCGCAAATTGTCTTCAGCATTGCAAGGCGGGTTCCTCCTCCAAATTCTTCATAAAAGTTTGTAAACACCAAGAGTAGTGTCCTTCTCTGCAAAATAAGTTTCCACGTATTGCCATAGAGAGAATAATATTAACACAAATCTAATCTGCTGAAGTAATCCGCAGCGTGACATCACACTACGGCCAAGCCTTTATTCGAATCGTTTTCACTTTTCCTTCGCACGTCTTGTCAAAGCAGAGATCGTGTCCCCTTTGTTTACGGGATTCTCATTAATACGGACGTGGGTAACCCAACCGCACCACTTATCACGGCGCTTGGGAGGCAAGCGAGTTTTACTAGGCTGGTGGGGACGCATAGTCGCATCCGCCCATATAAGGGGATAAGGATCCACCTTTTTACCTACGCCTTCTTCCTCCTTTGCCCATCCATCTTCTGCGCACCCGAGCTCCAGCGCCCAAGCCCGCACTTCCTACCTCAACCCTCTCCAACAATGTCCGGAGCGGGATGCAAGTGGATGGTCTCCTCCGTCACGGAGGGCCATGTCAAAAGGTTAAGGAAGGCCAGATACTTGTCCAAAGACATCACGCACTGGCTTCCCGAGGAGGGGCAGCTTCTCCCCACCCCAAGGCCCCATGAGAGGGTAGTATTTCTTCCCCACTTCCTCCGCGGACTGGGTTTTCCTCTCCACCCATTCGTCCGTGGGCTCATGTTCTACTATGGCCTAGATTTCCACGATCTGGCCCCGAACTTCATCCTCAATATCTCGGCGTTTATCGTCGTGTGCGAGGCTTTCCTCTGCATCCGCCCCCATTTCGGCCTCTGGCTCAAGACCTTCAACGTCAAGCCAAAGGTGGTGCACAGCAACCAGGCGGAGTGCGGAGGTGCCATGGCGGGCAAAATAGCCAACGTCCTATGGCTCGAGGGCTCCTTTGTGGAGACCTTGAAGGGGTGGCAGTCAGGGTGGTTTTACATCACCGAGCCATGCGATCCGAAGTGGATCGCAGCCCCTAAATTCCGATCCGGACCCCCTACGCAGCTCACGTCCTGGAAGGAGACGTGCTTGTCGTGGGATGACGAAGAAGAGGTGACCAGACTGCAAAAATGCATTCAGTCCCTGGTGAACAAGCAGCTCAAGCTTGTCAACATAGTCCAGGTCATGCTCGTCCGCCGGATACTTCCATGTCAATGACGGGACTTCAATTTGTGGGAGTTCGACCCGGCGCAGCACCGAACTCTGAGCAGGCTCTTCGACACGACGTACGAAGATGTCTGGAAGGGGCTAACCAAAGGCGCTGAGGCTCCCACATCCACCTCTGAAGACCGTGGATTCAGCTCGCAGCGTCCTGCTGGCGAGGTAAGATATTTCCATCTTTTACAGGATGTTAAGTTTTTTCATAGTTTGACTCTATGCGGGATCTAAACTCCCTCACCTTTGACAGGATTGGTGGGAGAAGTCCGGACAGATTAACTGTCTGGCTCCCTTGCCCAAAGACCCAGCCCCTGCTCTCCTAGAGAAGCTGCTGGTTCCGGCACCTTATGTGGTGCCGGAGAAGAAGGCCAAGAAGAAGAAGGCCACGGGGACTCAAAAGAGTTCCTGGCATATGGTGGTGTCGGACTCGTCGTCCGACGAGTCCGAGACGCGCTCCTCCCGTGAAGACGAGGAGGAGGAAGAAGAAACCTCTCCCCCTCCAGCGGGGGGAGGAAAGAAGAGGAAGGCCGCCCCAGCAGGGGAGGCCGAGGGGTCCAAGAAGAGGAAAACCCCTCCGCCGGACTACGCCCCCGACGCCGACGAGGACGAAGGGGAGTGGCCGTATAGGGCCAAGCGTCCGGCGAAATCGTAAGTGTTCGGATACCAGAGTAACTCATGATATTCCTTTTGTTGCATAGCTTTCCCTAATGTCGAATATAATCGTGCAGCCCGCCCAAGGATGGGCTCGACGAGTCGTCGAGCGGCTCCCTGGATTCATCGGACGGGAATTCAGTTCCGCCCGCTACCTCCCCCTGTGCTGCGGATGACGCCGAAGTGGCATCGCGACAAGCTCCGGGGCAAGAGGAAGTGGTCCAGGAGGATCCGCGAGGCGACCTCCCGGACTCTAGGAGTGAAGGGTACAAGACCCCCCTGGGCTCCAAGACCAGCTTTAAGCCGGACACCGCGCCGGAATCATCAACGGTTCTGGACCGCGGTAGGCGAACTCCTGCCAAGAGGAGCAAGCCTACTGAGTCGGCGTCCTCCGTCCAACCGGTGGTGCCGGACAATCTGCTAGAGGAGCTTAAGGGCGCCTCCATCGACGGGGAGCACCGTGCCATCGTGAGTATGGTGGTCCAGAAGGTTCGGTCCGCCAAAAGCGGACTGACTGAAGCTTGTGCTAGCCTTCTAACAGGCTTCGAGGTAAGTAAAAATATGTAAAAAAAATATTACCGTATAGACAGTAGCCCCTGATGCTCTGTTTGGCGTTTGGAAAGAAAAGCCAAATAAAGGATCTATTAAATATCGCAGGAGTCTAACTAAAAAGGAGTCAATATACGTATGCAGGCTTCGCTGCTGGCCACCGCCGCACTGACTACGGAGGTGGGTGCCCTGAAGTAGGGCCTCGAGCGGACCGAGCAAGAGCTCGGCCTTGCCAAATGGCAGCTCGAGGAGAAAGAAGGTAAGAGATACCTTATAGAAAAAATGCCTATAGGAAGGCGCAATTGCAAAAAATGACAGGAGTATACTGCTTATTGTAGGGGCCACAACTGAGGTGGCGACCCTCAAGCAGGCGCTGTCCGAGGCCGAGAAGAAAGCGGCCACGGAGCGCACTGAGCGGGAGAAATTTGAGGCGCAGGTCGGCGAGGTGCGGCAAGACCTTCAGGCTCTCATGCAAAAAGATGAGAGTTTGGAGCTCGACTCAAAGACACGAGCGTCCAAGCTTGCTGCGGCCCTGAAAACTGCCAAATCTGCCAAGGCCGATGCCCAGAAGGCCCTCCAGGAATTGGATGCGGTGAAAAAGATAGTGGCGGGTAAGGCATTCTATATGCAAAGCATACATATAAAAGTAAACTACTCGTTACTTACCCGAATCCGAAGCTCTCCAGGGGCATTCGCAGATCTTCCCCGCAGCGTATCCGATGCCGCCGCATTCTACCGAGCCGAGGAAGGCACCTCGACGGAGAAGGTGTTCTGGTCTCAGTACGCTGATGTCACGACCGCCTTTCCAATAAAACATTTATTGAAAAGCCGATCTTTGTATTAACCAGTACAAAAGAATTCTTCTTACTGGCAGACAAAACCTTGATACAGAAATCCAGCAGTACTAATATTATACATGGTTGATCTGAGGATGCTCAACAAATTATTACAAGCACGCCTATATTATACATAGAGGCGGATATGACACAAGGGTATGGTGGCATAACTACTGTCTCGTAATAGAGGTGGCGGTGGATATGTCACAGTAAGGTGGGTGACATGACTCTAAAATCTTACAGCTCATCAAGCGTCGGAGTGAGGCTTGATGATTTTTATTTGGGTGGCGGAAGCGTGTATGATACAAGTGAACAACTCCAGGGTCGAACGTGACTGACTGGGACTCCTCTAGGCGTCGGACTCGCTATCGAACTCTTCATCCATAAGATCGCCTTCGTCAACATCTGGCCAAATCAACAAGCCAGGTGAGTACTTTGAATGTACTCGCAAGACAGTTCGGACATAAGATATAACAAATGTAAACATGATGCACATGAGCAGGTTAGTATGTACAATCAAATAATAGAATTGCACTGCACGATAAATAAGGGGAAATCAGGCGGTAGTCCTCCCGAAATCCCAGTAAAAATAACTGAAGATCGATCGGGTGTCTGAAGCGACGCCTTGAAAGGTAAAATAAAATTAACATGCGGCAGTCGGGCGTCGAGGCGACACCACATAAAGGGCTTATATTGAAAAGTAAATAACAGAACGTGGCACAGTCGGGCGTCTAGGCGACACCTCGGAAAGGGCTTATAATGAAAATAAATAACAATGGTGCCACAGTCGGACGTCTGAGAGACATCGCATAAAGGGCTTATATCAAAAGTAAATAACAATGATGTCACAGTCGGACGTCTGAGCGACATCGCATAAAGGGCTTATATCAAAAGTAAATAACAGTGATGCCACAGTCGGACGTCTGAGAGACATCACATAAAGGGCTTATATCAAAAGTAAATAACAGTGATGCCACAGTCGGACATCTGAGCGACATCACATAAAGGGCTTATATTTTATCATTCGAATTTAAGCAGCTCATGAATTCAGATCATCACAAGGAAATACTCAGCTTATGATAATAAACTGGTTAGTCCATTCACATGAATAACCTTCAACCGAGTTTACCACTCTCAGTTGTATGTTTATACTCCGGAGACTGTCACCGGGGTTGACACTGAGATTTGACACTGACACTGACACTGACACTGAGATGATGTCCAAGTCCTTGATCGTGGACATGGATACTCGAATGATTTTTGACTCTACAGAGTTTGTACTCTTTAACCACAGCCAACGGATTTCAGTAGTCACAAGGACTAGTTCCGTTTACGGTGTTTTAGAAGAAACACGTCTAACCAGTACACACCCATTCCGCCTTCTGTTGCCAAGAATCACCCTCGGCAACGTTCAAGAAAAACCTTAAGACGGGGAGGCCACAACCTCGAATAGCATGGGATCAAATTTATATCGCGCGCTCTAAGGGGTGCCCCCCTCTCGGTCCCAACCGGAAACACCCATGCCCCCTGACCGGATGACTGGCTTTAATCCAGGGCCATGGAACCCTCATCGCGGCCCCTCTATTTGGTGTGTACCAGGAAAGAGGTTTGCAACTTACTAAACCGCACTCTTTGTAGAAAACATGTGGCGGCACGAAGGGGAGACGAACGGGATCGAGACTTGACCCACGTTGAAACTGGAGTTCATGGTTGACATAGAACTGGCATGCTTCAACACTACCAGCCTGCAACCCATCATGTCACCACATGATCGTATTAACTTATCATCATAAGAACACATCAACTTCGAAGCCCACCGGTAGCTTGCCTTGCATGCATATGACATTCACAAATGCTTATATAAACATGCCATGAGAACACTACTCGAGCAAACATGCAAAACACTCATCATATCAAAGGTTCAAACATGCTTGCCTGGTTCGGAGAAGTCGGAGTCTAGCTCGGCGAAGTACGCGTCTCCTTTACTCCTCCCGGTATCTACGTATTTAAAGAAAAACCGGATACTACATAAATACCGTGCGTGCACAAAAAGTATCCCAAATATTTTTCAAATAAATATGAAAAAAACTAGACAGAAATATAAAGATGACAGAAAAGGTTTCAAGTTAAAATCATCTTTTGTTTAAAAGTTATAAGAGTTTTGGTCCAGGGACCTTTCTGTAATGAAACAGAAAGTTTCCAGGGTTTTCTTTGTAAAAACAGAAAATATTTCAGTTAAGAACACGCCAGCCCAGAGGGGAAGACGTATTTTGCCCAAAGGCGTTTTCAGAAAACGATTCGAAAAAGAGAAAAAGCTGACGGGGAGGTCCCACCCGTCAGGTTTGAATGTTTGAAAGGGGAAAACAGAGCGCGCCGGCGCCCGAAGCTTGCGGTGGTCGCCGGCGGTGATCCACTGCGAGTTAGGGGGAGGTGAAGGTACCTACGTGATCAGCGTGCCCTCCCGCGTCTGTTGGTGGTGGAGGTGGTCGTCGGCGAGCACCACGTCGACGGTGGCCTCTACTCCGGCGGACGGCGGCTCGGGTGATGTTGGATCTCATCGGGGAAGGCTGCAAGGGCCAAATTGAGGCGCGGGTTAGGTGACTGGGTGCCCTAGGAGGTTACGGGCAGGGTTAGGGAGGTGGAGGAGCCCTCACCGGCATGGATCGTGCCGGAGCCCGAAGCGGACCGAGGCGGCCGGAGACGGAGAAGGAGACCTCCTCGGGGTCCTTCTGTCAGCTTGGAGAGGCTCTGGTGAAGTGGAGTGACTGGCGCTGGTTGAAGGCGAGCTCGGGGTGGCTATTTATAGCCGGCCCGAGGCGGTGCCCGAGAACGGGATAACGCCGGCGTCGATTACGGCGAGTTGGTGACCGGACGGGTGGATTAGGTGGCTGGGCATCAGCGTGGAGGTATACTGGTTCCACTCACACGCTAACCTTGATGGGATTAGGCCTACTCCATGGTCTCGACGGAACGGCGCTCCGCGGACCGGTCGGCGGCAGAGAGCGCGCCCTGAGCACGCCAGGCCACGGTGACGGTGCTGCGGTGCGTGCAGGGGCGCAGACGGCCACGCGGAGGCCTCGGGTGGTTTGGGTGGTGCCGGACGGCGCCGAAAGCTGCTGTTGCGCCCTGTCGGCCGCCACGGGTGGCCCTGCCACCGCAAAGGTTGCCGGTGTCGGCGAGGCACGCTGCCACCGACACCTGCGCCCGTCCAAGAGAGCGTGCGGCGCTCTGGATAAGGAGGAGGAGCAGTGCACAAGGTGCCAAGTGTGCACTGGTGAGATCGATGCCAAGTCTCTGAAGAAAACGACATTGACGGCCGACTGAATACTGAAGAAATCTGAATTTTACTGAAACTGAACAGCAACAGTGCCTGCCAGGTGTTTGATGGAATGATTTTGGCATGTGCAAAATTTTTCCTTGAGCTTATCTTTGGTGGGATGGCCTCTCAGTGCACCTGGGGGCTGCCTGATTTTTGGTAGAATTTTTGGGGAAAGAAAAATATGAATTTCACCAAAAATGATGAATCTGGTCCAAACTTGCAGTGGGCAAATTTTGAAATATTTGAACTGTGGAAGAGTGGATCTTGATGGATCTAGGTTGGGGGTGCTAAGGACTAGCCAGAGGAGTTGGTTTGAGATCAAAACTCACAAGAAAAAAGGTACTTCCTTTGTAAATCACCTAGGTCCAAAAATAACAATAGAAATAGTTTTAGGGTTAAAATAAGTGAAATAAAAATCCAAAATGGGTTGAACTTGCTAGGATTGGCTACTTGACTTGACCCAAAGTGGAGGGAGAGGTTATGGAGGGTAGATGTCAAAATGAGACATGGTAAAAGAGGGTAAAATTTTGAAATGAGAGGAGGATAAACCCAAAATTCTTAGGGTTTTCCTTTTAGTAGAAAGATTTAAAAATAAAAATTTTGTAGAAACCAGATAAAGTGAAGAGCTCTCAAGACCAAAAGTCCAAGTTGAGAAGAGTACCAAACATTTGTCATAAAAGTTTTGAGAGGGAGAGGTTTAAGAAAAAATTTAAATGGCTTCCAAAAATTTTAAATAGTCTCCTCCAAATCAAATAAAGTTTTTGATAAAAACCAAATAAAATTTTTTGGAGTGTCACAACACCTACCCCCTTAAGAAAAATCTCGTCCCCGAGATTTCAGCTGATCCTCAAATAGGTGTGGGTATTCTGCACGGAGAGAGTCCTCTCTTTCCCATGTCGCTTCATCCTCGGTGTGATTGCTCCACTGAACCTTGAAGAACTTAATTGTTTTCTGACGGGTCCTCCTTTCAGACTCCTCTAAGATTTTTATTGGTCGTTCCTGAAGGAAATATGCCCTAGAGGCAATAATAAAGTTATTATTTATTTCCTTATATCATGATAAATGTTTATTATTCATGCTAGAATTGTATTAACCGGAAACATAATACATGTGTGAATACATAGACAAACAGAGTGTCACTAGTATGCCTCTACTGGACTAGCTCGTTAATCGAAGATGGTTATGTTTCCTAACCATGAACAAAAAGAGTTTGATTAACGGGATCACATCATTAGAAGAATGATGTGATTGACATGACCCATTCCATTAGCTTAGCACCCGATCGTTTAGTATGTTGCTATTGCTTTCTTCATGACTTATACATGTTCCTATAACTATGAGATTATGCAACTCCCGTTTACCGGAGGAACACTTTGGGTGCTACCAAACGTCACAACGTAACTGGGTGATTATAAAGGAGTACTACAGGTGTCTCCAAAGGTACATGTTGGGTTGGCGTATTTCGAGATTAGGTTTTGTCACTCCGATTGTCGGAGAGGTATCTCTGGGCCCTCTCGGTAATGCACATCACATAAGCCTTGCAAGCATTGCAACTAATGAGTTAGTTGTGAGATGATGTATTACGGAACGAGTAAAGAGACTTGCCGGTAACGAGATTGAACTAGGTATTAAGATACCGGCGATCGAATCTCGGGCAAGTAACATACCGATGACAAAGGGAACAACCTATGTTGTTATGCGGTCTGACCGATAAAGATCTTCATAGAATATGTAGGAGCCAATATGGGCATCCAGGTCCCGCTATTGGTTATTGACCAGAGACGTGTCTCGGTCATGTCTACATTGTTCTCGAACCCGTAGGGTCCGCACGCTTAAGGTTTCGATGACAGTTATATTATGAGTTTATGAGTTTTGATGTACCAAAGGAGTTCGGAGTCCCGGATGAGATCGGGGACATGACGAGGAGTCTTGAAATGGTCGAGACGTAAAGATTGATATATTGGACGACTATATTCGGACATCGGAAAGGTTCCGAGTGATTCGGGTATTTTTCGGAGTGCCGGGTAGTTACGGGAGAAGCAATGGGCCTTGATGGGCTTTAGTGGGAAGAGGAGAAAGGGCCAAGGGGCTGCTGCGCCCCCCTCCCCTCTAGTCCGAATTGGACTAGGGAAAAGGGGGCCGGCCACCTCTCCTTCTCCTCCACTTCCTTCTCCCTTCCTCCCCTCTTGGTGGACTCCTACTAGGACTTGGAGTCCTAGTAGGACTCCACATCCTGGCCGCACCTAGCCTTGGCCGGCCTCCTCCTCCTCCATCCTTTATATACTGAGGCAAGGGGCACCCCATGAACACAAGTTGATCCACGCGATCTTTTCCTTAGCCGTGTGCGGCGCCCCCAGCCACCATAGTCCTCGATAATATTATAGTGGAGTTTAGGCGAAGCCCTGCTGCAGTAGTACATCAAGATCGTCACCACGCCGTCGTGCTGACGGAACTCTTCCCCGACACTTTGCTGGATCGGAGTCTGGGGATCGTCATCGAGCTGAACGTGTGCTAGAACTCGGAGGTGCCATAGTTTCGGTGCTTGATCGGTCGGATCGTGAAGACATACGACTACATCAACCAAACGCTTCCGTTGTCGATCTACTAGGTATGTAGATCACACTCTCCCCTCTCGTTGCTATGCATCACATGATCTTGCGTGTGCGTAGGAAAATTTTGAAATTACTACGTTCCCCAACAGTGGCATCCGAGCCTAGGTTTTATATGTTGATGTTATATGCACGAGTAGAACACAAGTAAGTTGTGGGCGATATAAGTCATACTGCCTACCAGCATGTCATACTTTGGTTCGGCGGTATTGTTGGACGAGACGACCCGGACCAACATTACGCATACGCTTACGCGAGACCGGTTCTCCCGACGTGCTTTGCACATAGGTGGCTTGCGGGCGACTGTCTCTCCAACTTTAGTTGAACCAAGTATGGCTACGCCCGGTCCTTGCGAAGGTTAAAACGGAGTCAAATTGACAAACTATCGTTGTGGTTTTGATGCGTAGGTAACATTAGTTCTTGCTTAAGCCCGTAGCAGCCACGTAAAACTTGCAACAACAAAGTAGAGGACGTCTAACTTGTTTTTGCAGGGCATGTTGTGATGTGATATGGTCAAGACATGATGCTGATTTTATTGTATGAGATGATCATGTTTTGTAACCGAGTTATCGGCAACTGGCAGGAGCCTTATGGTTGTCGTTTTATTGTATGCAATGCAATCGCGATGTAATGCTTTACTTTATCACTAAGCGGTAGCGATAGTCGTAGAAGCACAAGCTTGGCGAGACAACAACGATGCTACGATGGAGATCAAGGTGTCACGCCGGTGACGATGGTGATCACGACGGTGCTTCGGAGATGGAGATCACAAGCACAAGATGATGATGATGGCCATATCATATCACTTATAATGATTACATGTGATGTTTATCCTTTTATGCATCTTATCTTGCTTTGATTGACGGTAGCATTATAAGATGATCTCTCACTAAATTATCAAGAAGTGTTCTCCCTGAGTATGCACCGTTGCGTAAGTTCTTCGTGCTGAGACACCACGTGATGATCGGGTGTGATAGGCTCTACGTTCAAATACAACGGGTGCAAAACAGTTGCACACGCGGAATACTCAGGTTATACTTGACAAGCCAAGCATATACAGATATGGCCTCGGGACACAGAGACCAAAAGGTCGAGCGTGAATCATATAGTAGATATGATCAACATAGTGATGTTCACCAATGAAACTACTCCATCTCACGTGATGATCGGACATGGTTTAGTTGATTTGGATCACGTAATCACTTAGAGGATTAGATGGATGTCTATCTAAGTGGGAGTTCTTAAGTAATATGATTAATTGAACTTAAATTTATCATGAACTTAGTCCTGGTAGTATTTTGCAAATTATGTTGTAGATCAATAGCTCGCGTTGTTGCTTCCCTGTGATATGTTCCTAGAGAAAATTGTGTTGAAAGATGTTAGTAGCAATAATGCGGATTGGATCCGTGATCTGAGGTTTATCCTCATTGCTGCACAGAAGAATTGTGTCCTTGATGCACCGCTAGGTGACGGACCTATTGCAGGAGCAGATGCAGACGTTATGAACGTTTGGCTAGCTCAATATGATGACTACTTGATAGTTTAGTGCACCATGCTTAATGGCTTAGAATCAGGACTTCAAAGACGTTTTGAACGTCATGGAGCATATGAGATGTTCCAGGAGTTGAAGTTAATATTTCAAGCAAATACCCGAGTTGAGAGATATGAAGTCTCCAACAAGTTCTATAGCTAAAAGATGGAGGAGAATCGCTCAACTAGTGAGCATGTGCCCAGATTGTCTGAGTACTACAATCGCTTGAATCAAGTGGGAGTTAATCTTCCAGATAAGATAGTGATTGACAGAATTCTCTAGTCACCATCACCAAGTTAGTAGAACTTCGTGATGAACTATGATATGCAAGGGATAACGGAAACGATTCCCAAGCTCTTCGTAATGCGGAAATTGACGAAGGTAGAAATCGAGAAAAACATCAAGTGTTGATGGTAGACAAGACCACTAGTTTCAAGAAAAGGGCAGAGGGAAGAAGGGGAACTTCAAGAAGAACAGCAAGCAAGTTGCTGCTCAAGTGAACAAACCCAAGTCTAGTCCTAAGCCTGAGACTAAGTGTTTCTACTGCAAAGGGACTAGTCACTGGAAGCAGAACTACCCCAAGTGATTGGCAAATAAGAAGGATGGCAAAGTGAACATAAGTATATTTGATATACATGTTATTGATGTGTACTTTACTAGTGTTTATAGCAACCCCTCAGTATTTGATACTAGTTCAGTTGCTAAGATTAGTAACTCGAAACGGGAGTTGCAGAATAAACAGAGACTAGTTAAGGGTGAAGTGACGATGAGTGTTGGAAGTGGTTCCAAGATTGATATGATCATCATCGCACACTCCCTATACTTTCGGGATTAGTGTTGAACCTGAATAAGTGTTATTTGGTGTTTGCGTTAAGCATGAATATGATTTGATCATGTTTATTGTAATACGGTTATTCATTTAAGTAAGAGAATAAATTGTTGTTCTGTTTACATGAATAAAACCTTATATGGTTACACACCCAATGAAAATAGTTCGTTGGATCTCGGTCGTAGTGATACACATATTCATAATATTGAAACCAAAAGATGCAAAGTTAATAATGATAGTGCGACTTATTTGTAGCACTGCCGTTTAGGTCATATTGGTGTAAAGCGCATGAAGAAACTCCATGCTGATGGGATTTTGGAATCACTTGATTATGAATCACTTGATGCTTGCGAACCATGCCTCATGGGCAAGATGACTAAGACTCCGTTCTCCGGAGCGAGCAACTGACTTATTGGAAATAATACATACTGATGTATGCGGTCCGATGAGTGTTAAGGCTCACGGCAAGTATCATTATTTTCTGAACTTCACAGATGATTTGAGCAGATATGGGTATATCTACTTGATGAAACATAAGTCTGAAACATTTGAAAAGTTCAAAGAATTTCAGAGTGAAGTGGAAAATCATCGTGACAAGAAAATAAAGTTTCTACGATCTGATCGCGGAGACAAATATTTGAGTTACGAGTTTGGTCTTCAATTAAAACAATGTGGAATAGTTTCACAAACTCATGCCACATGGAACACCACAGCATAATGGTGTGTCCGAACGTCATAACCGTACTTTATTGGATATAGTGCAATATATGATGTCTCTTACCGATCTACCACTATCGTTTTGGGGTTATGCATTAGAGACAGCTGCATTCACGTTAAAAGGGCACCATCTAAATCTGTTGAGACGACACCGTATGAACTGTGGTTTGGCAAGAAACCAAAGTTGTCGTTTCTTAAAGTTTGGGGTTGCGATGCTTATATGAAAAAGTTTCATCCTAATAAGCTCAAACCCAAATCGGAGAAATATGTCTTCATAGGATACCCAAAGGAGACAGTTGGGTACACCTTCTATCACAGATCCGAAGGCAAGACATTCGTTGCTAAGAATGGAAGGAGTTTCTCTCGAAAGAAGTGAGTGGGAGGAAAGTAGAACTTGATGAGGTAACTGTACCTGCTCCATAATTGGAAAGTAGTTCATCACAGAAATCTGTTCCTGTGACTCCTGCACCAATTAGAGAGGAAGATAATGATGATGATCATGTAACTTCGGATCAAGTTACTACCAAACCTCGTAGGTCAACCAGAGTGAGATCCGCACCAGAGTGGTACGGTAATCCTATTCTGGAGGTCATGTTACTTGACCATGACGAACCTACGAACTATGAGGAAGCGATGATGAGCCCAGATTCCGATAAATGGCTTGATGCCATGAAATCTGAGATATGATCCATGTATGAGAACAAAGTGTGGACTTTGGTGGACTTGCCCGATGATCGGCAAGCCATTGATAATAAATGGATCTTCAAGAGGAAGACGGACACTGATAGTAGTGTTACTATCTACAAAGCTAGAATTGTCGCAAAAGTTTTCGACAAGTTCAAGGTGTTGACTACGATGAGAGTTTCTCACTCGTATCTATGCTTAAGTCTGTCCGAATCATGTTAGCAATTGCCGCATTTTATGAAATCTGGAAAATAGATAAACAAAACTGCATTCCTTAATGGATTTATTAAAGAAGAGTTGTATGTGATGCAACAAGAAGGTTTTGTCAATCCTAAAGGTGCTAACAAAATATGCAAGCTCCAGCGATCCATTTATGGACTGGTGCAAGCATCTCGGAGTTGGAATATACGCTTTGATAAGTTGATCAAAGCATATAGTTTTATACAGACTTGCGGTGAAGCCTGTATTTACTAGAAAGTGAGTGGGAGCACTAAAACATTTCTGATAAGTATATGTGAATGACATATTGCTGATCAGAGATAATGTAGAATTATTCTGCAAAGCATAAAGGAGTGCTTGAAAGGAGTTTTTCAAAGAAAGACCTCGTTGAAGCTGCTTACATATTGAGCATCAAGATCTATAGAGATAGATCAAGACGCTTGATAAGTTTTTTCAATAAGTACAAACCTTGACAAGATTTTGAAGTAGTTCAAAATGGAACAGTCAAAGAAAGAGTTCTTGCCTGTGTTACAAGGTGTGAAATTGAGTAAGACTCAAACCCCGACCACGGCAGAAGATAGAAATAGAATGAAAGTCATTCACTATGCCTCAGCCATATATAGGTTCTATAAAGTATGCCATGCTATGTACCAGATCTATTGTATACCCTACACTGTGTTAAGAAAGGGAGTACGATAGTGATCTAAGAGTAGATCACTGGACAGCGGTCAAAATTATCCTTAGTGGAATAAGGAAATATTTCTCAATTATGGAGGTGACAAAAAGGTTCGTCGTAAAAAGTTACGTCGATGCAAGTTTTGACACAGATCTGGATGACTCTAAGTCTCGATCTAGATACATATTGAAAGTGGGAGCAATTAGCTAGAGTAGCTCCATGCAGAGCATTGTAGACATAGAATTCGCAAAATACTTACGGATCTGTATGTGACAGACCCGTTGACTAATATTATCTCACAAGCAAAACATGATCACACCTTAGTACTCTTTTGCTGTTAATCACATAAACGATGTGAACTAGATTATTGACTCTAGTAAACCCTTTGGGTATAGGTCACATGACGATGTGAACTATGGGTGTTAATCACATGGTGATGTGAACTATTAGTGTTGAATCACATGGCGATGTGAACTAGATTATTGACTCTAGTGCAAGTGGGAGACTGAAGGAAATATGCCCTAGAGGCAATAATAAAGTTATTATTTATTTCCTTATATCATGATAAATGTTTATTATTCATGCTAGAATTGTATTAACCGGAAACATAATACATGTGTGAATACATAGACAAACAGAGTGTCACTAGTATGCCTCTACTTGACTAGCTCGTTAATCGAAGATGGTTATGTTTCCTAACCATGAACAAAAAGAGTTGTTATTTGATTAACGGGATCACATCATTAGAAGAATGATGTGATTGACATGACCCATTCCATTAGCTTAGCACCCGATCGTTTAGTATGTTGCTATTGCTTTCTTCATGACTTATACATGTTCCTATAACTATGAGATTATGCAACTCCCGTTTACCGAAGGAACACTTTGGGTGCTACCAAACGTCACAACGTAACTGGGTGATTATAAAGGAGTACTACAGGTGTCTCCAAAGGTACATGTTGGGTTGGCGTATTTCGAGATTAGGTTTTGTCACTCCGATTGTCGGAGAGGTATCTCTGGGCCCTCTCGGTAATGCACATCACATAAGCCTTGCAAGCATTGCAACTAATGAGTTAGTTGTCAGATGATGTATTACGGAACGAGTAAAGAGACTTGCCGGTAACGAGATTGAACTAGGTATTAAGATACCGACGATCGAATCTCGGGCAAGTAACATACCGATGACAAAGGGAACAACCTATGTTGTTATGCGGTCTGACCGATAAAGATCTTCGTAGAATATGTAGGAGCCAATATGGGCATCCAGGTCCCGCTATTGGTTATTGACCAGAGACGTGTCTCGGTCATGTCTACATTGTTCTCGAACCCGTAGCGGAGTTTAGGCGAAACCCTGCTGCAGTAGTACATCAAGATCGTCACCACGCCGTCGTGCTGATGGAACTCTTCCCCGACACTTTGCTGGATCGGAGTCCAGGGATCGTCATCGAGCTGAACATGTGCTAGAACTCGGAGGTGCCATAGTTTCGGTGCTTGATCGGTCGGATCGTGAAGACGTACGACTACATCAACCAAACGCTTCCGTTGTCGATCTACTAGGTATGTAGATCACACTCTCCCCTCTCGTTTCTATGCATCACATGATCTTGCGTGTGCGTAGAAAACTTTGAAATTACTACGTTCCCCAACAGTTCCCTGTAGGTGAGGTCTGGTTGCACGTCAATGTCTTCATGAGATACCTGCTTCTCTGGGTTGCTTACACATTTCTTCAACTGTGAGACATGGAATACGTCGTGGACGTCTGACAGCTCCTTGGGTAGGTCTAGCTGGTAGGCTACGGTGCCTCACCGTGCAACCACGCAGAAGGGCTTCATAGTTCGGCTGTGGCCTGGAGAGGCCCTGCCTGGGAGCTACTTCGGACTGGTGCGGCGGCTGGTGGAGGCTTGTCCAAGGCTCGAGGTCATCAAGTGCTCCGTCTGCATTGAAGGTGCCCGTAGGGCCCTTGCCCGTGCAAAGGTGTACTGGGGTAAGCTGGACGGTGAGAAGCTTGTGAAGGACGGGCCGCCGCCGGGGAAGGAGCATCGCAAGCCCGAGAACTATTACAAGGATGTTCTTACTGGTGCCCGCCTTGTGGCGGATGAATGTACCAAGGATGTAATTTTTGAATGAACTCGCTCGTGTTATCCTGTGCGCTGAAAACTTGTTCATATGCGCTAAGCAATGCTTGAATTTAAAATATTACTTTCTGTGCGGCCGTTTATCAAAAAATTGAGAGATGGCCAATCGTCGGCTTCTGCCCCCATGCCACTAGTGCTGGGGTGTTCGGGATAAACCTGAGCGCTCTTTTTCCCATGATTGGGTCCGTCGAGGGAGGCGGTCAGCACAACGAACAAGGCAATCAGACTATAATGCTTGAACTCTCTCACTTAGCCATAGAACTCTACAATTTTAAATTTTGGCGAAGCCCCTAGTATTCGGAAGACCGAGTTCGGGGCGCTATCCACGCCTTGGCCGGACAAAGCCGGTTCCTCGCTCGAAGCGGCATAAGCCTTTAAGGACTCGAAAAACCTCTCGAACAGCGACCGGTCTCTCGCCTCATCATGACAGTCAGTTTTAGCTTTCTCCACTGAGGTGCTCGGCCCAGCTCAACTGGGGCACAATCGCAGTGGTTCTCCTAGTGCTACCTTAGCCAATATAGCGGAGCGTAAGGCACCAAAACATAGGAGCCGGGCAAACCCAACTATTGACCCAAATCATGATTCGGAGCCGATGCATATAGTGCTATAAGTTCGGAGTGCCACACTTGTGAAAGTGGACGGACTTCTCACGCCATATTGATGGGTACTGAAGCCCCTAGCGTATTTTGCCGTACCACAGTGTACGGATGCAGCATGTTATTAATAAACATATATATAAAAGGAGGGTAATGCAAAAAATAGACAAAAAGCTATGCATTGTTCATAGAAAGGCTGCTATGAAAGCGGAACAATACAAATAGTGCGATAAGCAAAAGAAATTGGACTATTTAACATGTCCTGGCCAGGGGCAGGCCGCGGAATTGTATTAAAAAATAGGTATACTGCTCGCAATAGAGACCACCTGGGAGTTCCATAATGCGGCATGGCTTGTCTGCTTCCCTGGATCTTGCATCGTTTGTGCGGCAGTTGAATTGCCGAACGGGTCGTCCGAAGTATGGAGTCCTGAGAGTAAGAGAAAGAAAAGAAGGAATCCGGCAGCCCCTGGTGCGGTTTAGGCCGTATTTCGGGCGTGCCGTGATAGTGCCCCTTCCCCTGTGCCCATGGTATTTCAAGAGCGTAGTTATGTACGCGAAGCACTGGTTTCACAATATCATGAGGGCTAGGATTGGGGCCGCATTGCTACGCTAGCTCGGAACGTGCCAGGCGGTCTTGTTGTAGGGTACTCCGGGCGCGCTTGACAGTGTCCGGCTTTTTGAAGGCCGAACTGGAGAACTGCCTAGAGAGGCTGCTTTGTACTTCTGCTGCGAGTGCTGCCGTGTGCTCCTCCATTCGGAGGGAGCGTTCAGTGTTCCCATTGACCGTGATTACTCCTCTAGGGCCTGGCATCTTGAGCTTGAGGTATGCATAGTGCGGTACCGCGTTGAATTTTGCGAATGCGGTTCGCCTGAGCAGTGCGTGATAGCCACTACGGAACTGGACTATGTCGAAGATTAACTCCTCGCTTCAGAAGTTATCCGGAGATCCGAAGACCACTTCCAGTGTAACCGAGCCTATAAAGTTGGCTTCTACACCTGGTATGACGCCTTTAAAGTTCGTTTTCGTGGGCTTGATCCTCGAGGGATCTATGCCCATCTTTCGCACTGTATCCTGGTAAAGCAGGTTCAGGCTGTTGCCGCCGTCCATGAGGACTCTTGTGAGATGAAATCCGTCAATGATTGGGTCTAGAACCAATGCGGCGAAGCCGCCGTGACGGATGCTAGTGGGGTGGTCCCTTCGATCAAAGGTGGTCGGGCAGGAGGACCATGAGTTGAACTTTGGGGCGACCGGCTCCATCGCATATATGTCCCGTAACACACGCTTCCGCTCCCTCTTGGGGATGTGGGTTGCGTATATCATGTTCACCGTCCGCACTTGCGAGGGAAATCCCTTCTGTCCACTATTGTTCGGCGGCCTGGGCTCCTCCTCGTCGTCGCTATGCAGCCCCTTGTCTTTGTTTTCGGCTCTTAACTTGCCTGCCTGCTTGAACACCCAACAGTCCCTGTTGGTGTGATTGGCTGGCTTTTCGGGGGTGCCGTGTATCTGGCACAAGCGGTCGAGTATTCGGTCCAAAATGGACGGGCCCTGAGTTTTTCTTTTGAATGGCTGTTTCCGTTGACCGGATTTGTAGCCTCGGAATCCGGCATTAACTGACGTATCCTCGTTGCTGTCGCCGTTAACGCGGCACTTTTGTTTGTTCCGACGCGACCTGTCACTTTTGTCCTTGGTATTCGAATTACCAGTGTTCTTGGTTAAGTTGTTACTACGAGCTAGCGAGCTATCTTCTCCCGCGCAAAAGTGGGTCATGACTGTCGTGAGGGCTGCCATAGATTTCGGCTTTTCCTGTCCCAGGTGCCGGGCCAGCCACTCATCACGGATATTATGCTTGAAGGCCGCTAAGGCCTCTGTGTACGGACAGTCGACTATCTGGTTTTTCTTTGTTAGGAACCGTGTCCAGAATTGCCTGACCGATTCTTCTGGCTGCTGAATTATGTGGCTTAGGTCATCGGCGTCCGGTGGTCGCACATAAGTGCCCTGGAAGTTGTCAAGGAATGCGGCTTCCAGGTCCTCCCAAGAACCGATTGAGTCTGCTGGCAAGCTGTTAAGCCAATGCCGGGCCGGTCCCTTAAGTTTGAGTGGGAGGTATTTGATGGCGTGTAGATCATCACCGCGGGCCATGTGGATATGAAGGAGATAATCCTCGATCCATACCGCAGGATCTGTTGTGCCATCGTACGATTTGATGTTTACGGGTTTGAAGCCCTCAGGGATTTTATGATCCATTACTTCATCTGTGAAGCATAGTGGGTGTGCGGCACCTCTGTATTGGGCTATATCACGACGCAGCTCGAAGGAGCTTTGTCTGTTGAGTTCGGCCCGGCTGGATTCATTGCGTCCGGAGTGACGATCACCGTCACGTGCCGTGGGGCGCCTGCGCGATCCGTAGATCGATCTTGTTTGCCTTGCCTTGTCCTCTAGTATGTCGCGCAGGTCGGGCGCATTTTCCTGTGCCTTAGTATGCTTGATGCGGTGCCGGGGCATGGTTTGAGTGGAGGGCCAAAAGGCCTCTCTGTCGTGGCCACGAGGTGGCCGGTCGGCCATGTCATGCACTGGTGATGTAGGTGCTTCCTCCTCTAGTCGGGGGAGCAGCCTGCGCTTTGGGTAACTCTTGGAGGGGCGTTCGAGTTCATACTCTTCGGTCGCGAGGACTTCAGTCCATTTGTCAGCTAGCAAATCCTGATCAGCTCTAAGTTGTTGCCGCTTTTTCTTGAGGCTGCTTGTCGTGGCCAAAGCCTGCGTTTAAAACGCTCTTGTTCGGCGGGATCCTCTGGCACGACGAACTCGTCGTCGTCGAGGCTTGCCTCGTCTTCGGAGGGAGGTGTATAATTATCGTCCTCAACCTCTTTATCCGCCGCCCTCTCGTGAGGGCTGGCTTCTCTGTCCTCCTGTGCCGAATTTTGCTGGAGGGGGTGTTCTTCGGCGCTATCCGGAGTAGTATTATCTCCCGTGCCGAAATCACCGTTTTTGCTTTGGCGGGATTTAGAGCGGCGCCGCTGACGCCGGCGCTTGGGCTGTTTCTTAGAGGTATCGTCCACTACTGTTCCATCGCCATCTCCATCCTTTGGAGTGTCCACCATATATATGTCATATGACGAGGTGGCCTTCCAACGCCCTATAGGTGCTGGTTCTTGTTCGTCTCCTGCATCGTCGTCCATGCCGTCGATGTCTTCGGAGTCAAAGTCAAGCATGTCGGTTAAGTCGTCGACAGTGGCTACGAAGTGGCACTACAAGAAATATGTCAACTTATGACCTTCTATCAGTGACCCTCGAAGAATTGGTCATAAATTTATGACCATTTTAGACCAATTGGTCAAAAGCTGTTCAGGGGGCTCCAAACCCTAAACCATTGCGACCATTTTGGTCAGAAAGGTCGTAATTTCCTTACACGAAATGGTCACAAAGCAAACAGTGCTAGTCCGCTGCCTTATTTCTAGTTGTTAATGACCAATATAGATGGTCATAGCCTTGTAGATTGTGGTGGGTTGTGATGACTAGGCGCCATCTCATCAGTTTTGCCTATGTGTCATGTCCATGTGGCAGTTTTTGCCCTAGGTTGTGAAGCAACCTATATTTCTATCATTCCCAAAATTCCCAAAAAATCTCATAAATTCTTTGGGGCATATCTTCATCAAATATGTAAAAATCCTTCCTTGCCTAGTTCAAAACTAATTCAAGAATATTCATTTTCCTATTCTGTTCACAACAACACTTTATGAAGGAAGTGCTATTTATATATTCTTGATTGCCCTCAGAATTTTTGGGAACTCTTTCCTATCCAAATCATTACCGCATGACAAAATTCAGCTCCATTTGCCTAGCAAATCTTCCTCGACAAATTTCCAAAGTTTTTGTCCACCTAGAAGCATTGTGAAGGAAGTACCTTTTTTATATCTCTAAATGACATGAAATTTATACAGTTCCTTCATATGCCCAAATTATCACCCTCCTCCAAATTGCAGCTCAATCAAATCATCTATGTGAGCCCAGGTTCAATTTATATTTTATGGCCAAATTGGCACGTTGCAAAGCAAGTGTTATATAGACCCCTCCTATTACCCTCAAACTTTTCAGGCACTCTTCCATACCCAAATCATTGCCACATGATAATATTCAGCTCAATTTTCCTAGTAAATCTTTCTCGGGAAATTTCCAAAGTTTCTACCTCGAGAGAAGCTTTGTGAAGTAAGTACTAGCTAGGCTTACCCAAATGATCTGAAAATTTACCAGCGCATGACCATACTTAAGTAACTTACCTACACCAATTTTGAGCTCATTTCATTCATCCAATCTCTCTCACTAGTTTTCCCAAGTTTCTATCCATAGAAGAGCATTGTGAAGGAAGTACTACTTTGGCATGTACAAATGGTATCAATTTTCTGCAATGCTTTCCTATGCCCAAATAACCATCCTCCACAAAATTTCAGCTCACTCCATTCATTATTTTGAGCCCAGCTTCAACATTCATATTTTTGTCCAACGTGGTACTTTGCAAAGCAAGTACCACCTAGGATCCTCCTTTTGAGCTAAAAATTTGTGAAGACATTCTCCTTAGTAGATGATCATCCTCAGCCAAAACTCACGCCCATTGGCCATGTGCATTTCCCGTACCGCTAATCAAACACTTGGTTGCTAATTCATGTTTGAGCATCGATCGGTCTCCTCGTGAGAATCTTATGTTCTAATTTTCTTCCTAGCACCAACCTGGGAAGTGCCCAACCCACTAAACATGCCTAGGCCACCCAGAACACATGGCAACATTACGGTCACGCGGTGACCACGCGACGGGCATGCGAGTTTACGCGCTCTGGAGTTGGGGCCCTTGGCCACCGCCCAAACCTTGACGTATCGCCACCAAACCATGTATTTATGATTAAATAGGTCCTTATGTAACTAGAAATGATTTTTGGAAAAAATAAATAGCAAACTATGAGGCAGCTGCAGTTCAAATTTTACCCGCTTCCAGCTGAATCGACGGAAATTTTTCTTTTTCACGGGAGGTGAATCAAAAAATTTTACTCCAAACCATTTTGTCAATTGTTCATTAAATATGTCCTAGTATTTTAGAAAATTGATTTGGTCCAATTTTGCAACAATTATTTGGTAGTTCCTTCACAAAAAAACCTCCTTTTGGGCACTCGAAAAATGAAAAATGGTTTTTTCGTCCAAAGAAAATGAAAACCCTTAGGCAACATTGTTTTCCATTCCAATATGCACCCTTGTGCACAATATGAGATCATTTGAACAAACTATGCCACGAATGTGGCCATAAGATTGATCATTTGGCTTGAAAGCCATGAATCTTCACAGATGATAGCTCATTTCTGAGAACACTTTTTTAAAATAATTGCCGTATTACAAGTTTATTATTTTACCTAGGAACTTGGCCACATATAATGACACAATGCGAAGGTTTCCCAATTTTTTGATTTTTTTTGAATTTTTTATGCCCATTTCAAAATGCGGTCAAAACGGCGGGAATGACCGTTCCTAGCTAGTGGTTGAATCTTGGATTTTTTTTGGTGTTTCTCTGATTAAATAGATACTTACGTACCTAGAAATTATTTTTGAAAAAAAATAAAGAGCAAACTACAAGGTAGCTATAGTTCAAATTTGACCCGCTTCCAGCTGAATCGGCGGAAATTTGTCTTTTTCATGAGAGGTGGATCAAAACTTTTTACACCCAACCATTTTGTCAATTGTGCATTAAATATGGCCTAGTATTTTAGAAAAATGATTTGGTCCAATTTTGCAACAATTATTTGGTAGTTCCTTCACAAAAAAACCTCCTTTTGGGCACTCGAAAAATGGAAAATGGTTTTTTCGTCCAACGAAAATGAAAACTTCCTTAGGCAACATTGTTTGCCATTCCAATATGCACCCTTGTGCACAATATGAGATCATTTGAACAAATTATGCCATGAATGTGGCCATAAGATTGATCATTTGGCTTGAAAGCCATTGATCTCCACACGTGATAGCTCGTTTCTGAGAACACTTTTTTAAAATAATTGTCGTATTACAAGTTTGTTATTTTTCCTCGGAACTTGGCCACATATAATGACACAATGCGAAGGTTTCCTAATTTTTTGATTTTTTTTGAATTTTTTATGCCCGTTTCAAAATGCGGTCAAAACGGCGGGAATGACCGTTCCTAGCTAGTGGTTGAATCTTGGAATTTTTTTGGTGTTTCTCTGATTAAATAGGTACTTATGTACCTAGAAATGATTTTTGGAAAAAATAAATAGCAAACTATGAGACAGCTGCAGTTCAAATTTGACCCGCTTCTAGCTGAATCGGTGGAAATTTGTCTTTTTCACGAGAGGTGGATCAAAACTTTTTACACCCAACCATTTTGTCAATTGTGAATTAAATATGGCTTAGTATTTTAGAAAAATGATTTGGTCCAATTTTGCAACAATTATTTGGGAGGTCCTTCACAAAAAAACCTCCTTTTGGGCACTCGAAAAATGGAAAATGGTTTTTTCGTCCAACAAAAATGAAAACTTCCTTAGGCAACATTGTTTGCCATTCCAATATGTTCCCTTGTGCACAATATGAGATCATTTGAACAAACTATGCCATGAATGTGGCCATAAGATTGATCATTTGGCTTGAAAGCCATTGATCTCCACACGTGATAGCTCGTTTCTGAGAACATTTTTTTAAAATAATTGTCGTATTACAAGTTTGTTATTTTTCCTGGGAACTTGGACACATATAATGACACAATGCGAAGGTTTCCCAATTTTTTGATTTTTTTTGAATTTTTTATGCCCGTTTCAAAATGCGGTCAAAACGACGGGAATGACCGTTCCTAGCTAGTGGTTGAATCTTATAATTTTTTAGTGTTTCTCTGATTAAATAGATACTTATGTACATAGAAATGATTTTTTTGAAAAAATAAAGAGCAAACTATGAGGTAGCTGCGGTTCAGATTTAACCCGCTTCCAACTGAATCGGCGGAAATTTGTCTTTTTCACCAGAGGTGGATCAAAACTTTTTACACCCAACCATTTGGTCAATTATGCATTAAATATGACCTAGTATTTTTAAAAAATGATTTGGTGCAATTTTACAATAATTATTTGGTAAGTTCTTCACAAAAAAACATCATTTGGGGCACTCGAAAAATGATTAAAAATAGCTAGAAAGATGAGAAATGCGTACAAATTGGTCCTTATCCATAAAATGTGGTCTAACTCTAGTGAAAATTTGTGTGGTACCCTTTTGCAAAATATTTTTGATAGCTACTTCACAAAATCCCTCTAGTTTTTGTACTTGGAAACTCTTTTAAATCATTGATTTTCCGAACCAATCAGAACCATTCCCACGGATCGATGACATGGCACTCATCCATCCATCCATCTCACCATCCCATATCCATCCGTCCATCCATCCGTCCATCCACCCCACCGCAGCACAAACCCTAGCTCACATCACACCCCTTCCCCCATTGCCTCCCGATCCAATCTCACCCCGCCGCCTCCCGATCCACCGCCGACCTCGCCGTCCTCCTCACTCACCGCCGACCTCGCTGTCCTCCTCACCCACCGCTGCCGACCTCGTCCCTCCCTCCCCTCACCATCTCTCCCTCGTCTCACCTCACCGCGAGCCCCGCAACCCAATCCATCGCCGCCTCCCTTCCAGATCCATCGCCGCCACCGCCACCTCCCTCCGGCGGAGCTCGCCGTCGTTCATGGCCTCCCCCACGCCCCCTCCTCTCGCCCCTCCCCTTCCCTCACCACCCAACCGAACCAACCAGCCCACCAACCCGAAGAGAAAAGCGAGCGGAGGCGAGATGGTGACCGGACGCGAGGCCGGCGAGGCGGCGCCGGGGGAGGAGGAGGAGCAGAGGGAGTGGGCGGATCTGACGCCGGTGTGCCTGGCGGAGGCGTTTCCTCTCCAATCCCGCTGGCTGGAGATCCACTCGAGCTCCCCCGTGATTCATCTCCAATCCCGCCGCCGTCCCCGGCTCCTCACCACAAGCTCCAGCAAGCCCGCCCTCCCCGCGCCCCTCAGCAGCGGCCGCCGCGCCCTGCGGCTCGCGAGGCGACGAGCTCCGCAGTGCCTCCGACGACCGTGCCCAGAGGCCGCTGCCGTCCTGGCGGCGTGCCTAGGCCCCGCGGCGCCGGACCAGCCCGGGTGGGTGCCCCTTGTCCCCACTTGTTTTCCCCCTCCGATCCGATCGATCCGCAGGAGGCTGTAGCTGACCCCCTCTCTCACCTCGCCTTATGGATGCAGATCCGTCAAGGGATACACCATCACCGGTTGGGGAGCAGGATCTGGCGCTGGGGTTCAAGGTCAACGCCAAGGGCACTGCTGCTGCACGCCTTCATCAGCGTCAACACCTTCTTCAGTGAGACTGGTGCTGGGAAGCATGTCCCTCGTGCTGTTTTCGTTGATCTTGAGCTCACAGTGATTGATGAGGTGAGGACTGGCACTTCTTCAGTGAGATTGGTGCTGGGAAGCATGTACTACTTGTTGCAGCGTTACCCTTCTAAGTTTACCGGGCTCGATAAGGCATTAAGTGTCTTTAAGATTGCTGTTAGGACAATACTGCAATTCAGATTGTGAGCATATCACTTATTCCTGAGCAGAATGGTAGTATTTGCTTTAAGCAGAGTAGAAAAATGTTCAGTGTTAATTTGTTGTGTATATACGAGTAGCTCAAAACTTGTTGCCAAAAATAGAATAACTCATGTCTTGCTTGAACTAGACAAGGAAGACCTAATCAAGCTGAGTCTGAGTGAGTGGTAAACAATATAGAGCTCGGACGCTAATCAAGCTGATTTAACTAGTAGATGTCTAGATTAAACCTGTCCATTATTAACCCCTGCTCCTTGATGATGTCGAGCTCCACATCCACAATATGTAAACGTGTCAACGTTAATATTGCACTGATCCTTACTGTTTTGTTGGCTTTAGTTAACTTTTTTCATATAATAAAAACGTGATCTCGTTATACAATTTTGGGTTCTGTCAACTAATAGTTTGGAAAGCCTACAAGCCCTCTTATAGTTAACTAAAAGGTTGTTGAACATTTTTAACAACTGACTGTTGGACATTCCCATGCTGTACATCACTGATAATGTACAACTTGGTGCAAAATTGGTCTGATATTAGTTTTATATCACAAAAGTAGGGAGGTTCCTGCTGCTTATTAGTATCAGCTTTGGATTATTACTGTGTTTGGTTCACCACTGTACTGATTATCTTGGTGAGCATTTGTTTAATAACTGGAATACATTGTCTGCTGGGAACTCTATTTACCTTTGCGTACTATTACAAATGTCTGTGAGGGTCCTTTGTGCTACTACTATAATTCCATTCATGATTTCTGCACATAGATTTCTCATCCTGCTATAAAATTGCTTGTGCCTGAATCTGTTTGCCGTTGCTAGTCAGAAGTCGATTATTACTGGTGTGTTCAAGATTCTATTTCTATAATCTAAAATATCTGTTAATTCTGATACAGCGTAAAGAGCTATGTGACCCCTCCTGGATGGGGCTTCGGTTGGACCTCTGATTAGGCTCCCCATAGACTTTGACCCAAGGTAAACACGAATTTGCTTTTATTGTTGCTGCACATGTCCCTGTCTTATAGAGAATAGTTTATGAGCAAACCCTGTGGTAACAAAACCATATGTCATGGGAGTGTGACACGTACTGTTTGTGAATGCCTGTGATTGGATTATTGGATATCTGCTGATTATATGTCCTTGTCCATCATTGTCTGGTTGTTCTTGCAAGCATTATTAGTTAGGTTGTGTAGGTGCCAAATTCTGCTTCTAGATTAGTCTATTGTACCTGGGCCCTTCGCGGTGGGGTTTGGACCCTGTGTCTGGGTTATTGTTATTGAACTTTGGGCCTGGGCATGGACTTTTTGGGCCTTCATTTTTGTTGGTGGTTCTGAATTTGTGTACCTACAGTTCTACAAAATTGATATGACTGATTGTTTTGTTACTTGGACAATAACTTGCTATTTATGTACCTATAGTTCTAGTTTGTTGCTGCTCAATGCTCACATTCGTTTCTCATCCTTGCTATTTATGTTGGCTGACATAACTTGCCTGTTGCTCTTATGCGACCAGCATCCTCATGACAGGGTTTGTCGGAACCGCCATCGCTTTAGGGTGCTTCTCCGGCGCCGCCATCATCACCAAGCGCAGGGAGTACCTGTACCTCGGTGGCCTGACCTCTTCTGGCATGTCGATCCTTCGACATGAAACTGTATGCTCGGTTTCTTCTCTTCCTTTTGGTGCGCATGCCATTACTGCATGGTGACCACGTAGGTAAAGCTTGCAAGTCGATGGCAGTTAGAATTGGCGACTGGAAAGAAGCGCACACCTAGGTCGATCTATCTGCTAGTCGTTGCGAGCATTTTTTCTTCTAGTGTGGTCCAGGCCAATGGCAGCATGCATACATTTATATTTACTAGAAATGCATGCATTTCTTTAAATGCATGACAAACAAAAGTCGTTGCTGCTAGGATAGGACATAGCAGTAGCTTGCTGGCTAGCTAGTGTATGTTGAATTGTTGATCAACTCGCCTTTGGGCTGGCTGCTAGTACACCTACGTATAGCTACCTAGGTAGGAGTAGCTATGTGGCGCATGTAGTGGATTATTAAAATATTACAATCTCTTGATCAGCAATGAAAAGCATCGAGATGCAGCTTTATACTGGCATGCGAGCATATGCATGCAGCATGCTGTGTATGTGCACACTTGTGTACATCGGTAGCAACAATATGCAGTGATGGTGCCAATTATATGGATGAAGCTTATAAACCAAGCATGCATGCATAGTAGTGATGGTTTTGCTAGTAAAAATATACCAGCACTTACATAGTATACACTGGGTGCCAACATTTGTGATTCCTGTCAATATGGTCTGACCAACTATGCTTAATGGTGTTGTGTCCTCTTGCAGCTCAAGAACGCAATTGACAAGAAGAGGAAGAGGATGTCCTGAATGTTTCTCCCGCACATCGTAGATACCACCATCGCGGCCCTGTAGGAATTAAGCTGGCGATGTGCCACCCTTGTGTATCTGTTTTTGATTGTATGTGGAAGTTGGATGTGCATACGTGTATTTGCTCTTGTGAGTATTTGACTGGATGATCTTTGGATTTAATCAGTTAATAGAAAGATTTATTGATATTTTGTTGTTCAAATGTGTACATTGAAATCTGTGAATGAAAAATACTAAATGTTCTACTTGACAAAATAATATTTGGGCTCTAAAAAGGCTGCGGCCCAAACTATAGTGGATCAGAACCTTGTGCATTTCTGAAAAACCAGAAAAATAGGCTTAATGAAATGGTCCTAAAAAAGGCCATGGCCCAAAATAAAAAAGGCCAAATTGTTGGGCCAGGCCCATGTAGCTAGAGAAAATTAATAGAGAAAATATACAGTAAAAAGGCCGAATTGTTGGGCTAGGCCCATGTAGAAAATCGAATTGGACCAGGCTGAATCTTGTGCCACGTCAGATTGCCACGCTGGATGCCTACGTGGCCTGGGGAGGTTGCTAGTGACCAAAACAGAACAATAGGCTTATTTTGGTCATAAATGTTTGCGACCATTCCAGAAGAAAGGTCGCTATAGTCAGTTTACGACGCCCAACTTTTGACCTTATGTTTTTGGTCACAAAAAGGTCATAAATGGAAATTTGTGACCATTCAGTGACCAATAGTGGTGGTCATAAGTTGACGTATTTCTTGTAGTGTGGGTGGTGTGTGGGTTTTGAATTTCTTCATCGTCCGTATCCCAACCTTGCTGACCGTAGTCCGGCCAGGGCTCTCCTGATAAAGAGAGAGACTTTAGAGAATTCAGGATGTCGCCAAAGGGCGAGTGCTAAAAGATGTCTGCGGCGGTGAACTCCATTATCGGTACCCAATCGGATTCGATCGGCGGGGGCGCGGGGGGTTCGGAGTTCGGAGAGGAATCCGGATCCTCGAAGTCATGGGCCATGCGGAGTGCGGGGCTGGAGTTCGGCTCGATCGCCTCTGAGATCACAGCCCCTGAGGCAGCGTCCAACCGCTGATCCTCGATTGGTGCAGTAGGCTCCGAATCAATGGTCGGAACCGATGCGTGTGCGGCCTTCAAAGTGCTGTTCGGCAGCAGAGCTATATCATGCCCGTCGAGACAGTGCAGCGCGCTTGGCTGTGGCTCGAATCCGTCGAAGATCAAGTCCCCGCGGATGTCAGCCGTGTAGTTTAGGCTTCCAAACCTGACCTAATGGCCAGGGGTGTAGCTTTCGATCTGCTCAAGGTGGCCAAGCGAGTTGGCCCGCAGTGCGAAGCCGCCGAAGACGAAGATCTGTCCGGGGAGAAGAGTCTCACCCTGGACTGCATCGTTGTTGATGATCGAAGAAGCCATCGGGCCTAAAAGCGATGACACAGAGGAACTCTCAATGAAAGCACCAATGTCGGTGTCAAAACCGGCGGATCTCGGGTAGGGGGTCCCGAACTGTGCGTCTAGGCCGGATGGTAACAGGAGACAAGGGACACAATGTTTTACCCAGGTTTGGGCCCTCTTGATGGAGGTAAAACCCTACGTCCTGCTTGATTAATATTGATGATATGGGTAGTACAAGAGTAGATCTACCATGAGATCAAGGAGGCTAAACCCTAAAAGCTAGCCTATGGTATGATTGTTGTATGATGAAGTTGTCCTACGGACTAAAACCCTCCGGTTTATATAGACACCGGAGAGGGTTAGGGTTACACAAAGTCGGTTACAATGGTAGGAGATCTTGAATATCCGCATTGCCAAGCTTGCCTTCCACGCCAAGGAAAGTCCCATCCGGACCGGGACGGAGTCTTCAATCTTGTATCTTCATAGTCCTGGAGTCCGGCTGAAGGTATAGTCCGGCTACCCGAACACCCCCTAATCTAGGACTCCCTCAGAAAGCCTCACACGCGACGATGAACACTGAAATAGTGAGGAAGGAGTTTGGGGCTAGATCATGGAAATCTAGCCCGTAATAGAACATGAGTCCGCGGATGAAAGGGTGGAGAGAAAACCCTAACCCACAGATGAAACGGGGGATGAACACTACCCTCTCATTGTGCTTTGGGGTGGGGACGATTTTCCCCTTGGCCGGAAGCCGGTGGGCGATTTCTTTCGCCAGGTACCTGGCCTCCCGAAGATCGGTGATGTCCTTCTCCTTGACGGAGGAGGCCATCCACTTGCCCTGCGCTCCAGATCCAGACATGGTCGAGTGCTTTCTTGAGGCGGAGAGGATGAGGACTTGGGCACTAGAGCTCGAGAATGGGAGGGCGGAGAGAGAAAGAAGGTGTGGGTGAAAGAAGGGAGTCCTTATCTCCTTATAAAGGCAGTGAATATCAAGCGCCTCCCCACTCACCTTAAAACTCGCCTGTTCCCAAGGGTTGTGCAAACGGCACAGTTGGATTACCCATGCTCGTATTGATGAGAATCCAGTAATAAGGGGACACGATCTCTGCTTTGACAAGATGTGCCAATGAGACCGCATCTCGAAGCGGCAGGCTGAAAAAACGGTTCGAAATAATGACCGGGTAGTGACGTGGTGTCACGTTGTCAAAAATTGTCAGCAAATTGGACTCGTGAAATATTATACTCTCTGCGGTGGTGTGTGATGCTTGTTTTGCAGACCCGGACATGTTAGTCGTATTCGAAGACTGTGTTGGAGTATTCAGAGGAGGAACCCGCCTTGCAATGCCGAAGACAATCTGCGCGTCGGACACCTCGTCATTGAAGCCTGGTTCAGGGGCTACTGAGGGAGTCCTGGACTAAGGGGTCCTCGTGCGTCCAACCTATTGGACATGGGCCGGACTGATGGGCTACGAAGATACAAGACCGAAGACTCTCACCCATGTCCGGATGGGACTCTCCTTTGCATGGATGGCAAGATTGGCGTCTGGATATACTATTTCCTTCCTATGTAACCGACTTTGTATAACCCTAGTCCCCTCCGGTGTCTATATAAACTGGAGGGCTTAGTCCAAGGACGAGGATAATCAGATAAGCTAGACTTCTAGGGTTTTAGCCATTGCGATCTCGTGGTAGATCAACTCTTGTAACCCCCATACTCATCAATATTAATCTAGCAGGACGTAGGGTTTTACCTCCATCGAGAGGGCCCGAACGTGGGTAAACATTGTGTTCCCTGTCTCCTATTACCATCAACCTCAGACGCACAGTTCGGGACCCCCTACCCGAGATCCACCAGTTTTGACACCGACAGGGGCGCCCCCCACTTGGCCACCTCCTTCTCTCTCCCACTATGGCCCATTAACTCCCCGGGGGGTTCCGGTAACCCCCCGGTACTCTGGTAATTGCCCGAACTTATCTGAAACCATTCCAGTGTCCAAACATAGCCTTCCATTATATAAATCTTTATGTCTCGACCATTTCGAGACTCGTCGTCATGTCCGTGATCACATCCGGGACTCCGAACTACCTTCGGTACATCAAAACACATAAACTCATAATACCGATCGTCATTGAACGTTAAGCATGCGGACCCTACGGGTTCGAGACCTATGTAGATACGACCGAGACTCACTTCCGGTCAATAACCAATAGAGGAACCTGGATGCTCATATTGGTTCCTACATATTCTATGAAGATCTTTATCGGTCAAACCGCATAACAACATACGTTGTTTCCTTTGTCATCGGTATGTTACTTGCCCGAGATTCGATCGTCGGTATCATCATACCTAGTTCAATCTCATTACGGGCAAGTCTCTTTACTCATTTTGTAATGCACCATGTTGTAACTAACTCATTAGTCACATTGCTTGCAAGGCTTTATAGTGATGTGCATTACCGAGAGGGCCCAGAGATACCTCTCCGACAATCGGAGTGACAAATCCTAATCTCGATCTATGCCAACTCAACAAACACCATCGGAGACACCTGTAGAGCATCTTTATAATCACCCAGTTACGTTGTTACGTTTGATAGCACACTAAGTGTTCCTCCGGTATTCGGGAGTTGCATAATCTCATAGTCATAGGAACATGTATAAGTTATGAAGAAAGCAATAGCAATAAACTAAACAATCATAGTGCAAAGCTAACGGATGGGTCAAGTCAATCGCATCATTCTCTAATGATGTGATCCCGTTCATCAAATGACAACACTTTTCCATGGCTAGGAAACTTAACCATCTTTGATTAACGAGCTAGTCAAGTAGAGACATACTAGTGACACTCTGTTTGTCTATGTATTCACACATGTACTAAGTTTCCGGTTCATACAATTCTAGCATGAATAATAAACATTTCATGATATAAGGAAATATAAATAACAACTTTATTATTGCCTCTAGGGCATATTTCCTTCACAATATTGGTTCTACAACTGGATCTGATCAAAGATAGAGAGGAAGAATTTTCATAGATATTGTGATTCTCTGGTCGCTTCGAACTATCATCAGATGTGATTGCAGAAAGTCAATTGTGGATGGATGGATGGAGTAAGTAGTTAATTAGGTACTATGATTCTCTAGTCGCTTCGAACTATCATCAGATGTAACTGCATTAACAGATGATAATACTTGATCTAGCGCACATGGATCATGGATGGCAGCAAAATGACACTTGATAGGTGTGCAAACATGAACTATGTATGCTGACAGGAATCACCCGAGGCCTATTGTTGAATCATCAAAGGTAAAGACGGAGAAGAATCAGGGGTACAGAAGAAGAGGCACAGTTAACTAATCAATGCCCAACAGAATCCATAATGTTGGTGGATCAAATTATCTCTGGTAGCAAAGTATATAACATAAAAAATCCTCTTTACAAAGAGAACTTCTTTCCGACAGTAGACTGACATTTCCTGATCAACAAAATAAATACTTTGGAAAGTTTTGTGGGGCGAAAACCTGGTAGCACATTGATGCGGCTTGAAGCTACGTCGGTATTTCCCCAAAGAGGAAGGGATGATGCTGCACAGCGACAGTAGGTATTTCCCTCAGTGATGAAACCAAGGTTATCGAACCAGTAGGAGAACCAAGCAACAACACGTAAACGACACCTGCACACAAATAACTATTGGAAATATGCCCTAGAGGCAATAATAAAATAGTTATTATTATATTTCCTTGTTCATGCTATAATTGTGTTATCTGGAAATCATAATACATGTGTGAATACATAGACCACAACATGTCCCTAGTGAGCCTCTAGTTGACTAGCTCGTTGATCAATAGATGGTTACGGTTTCCTGACCATGGACATTGGATGTCGTTGACAATGGGATCACATCATTAGGAGAATGATGTGATGGACAAGACCCAATCCTAAGCCTAGCACAAGATCGTGTAGTTCGTATGCTAAAGCTTTTCCAATGTCGAGTATCCTTTCCTTAGACCATGAGAATGTGTAACTCCCAGATACCGTAGGAGTACTTTGGGTGTGCCAAACGTCACAACGTAACTGGGTGGCTATAAAGGTACACTACGGGTATCCCCGAAAGTATCTGTTGGGTTGGCACGAATCAAGACTGGGATTTGTCACTCCGTATGACGGAGAGGTATCTCTGGGCCCACTCGATAAGACATCATCGTAATGAGCTCAATGTGACTAAGGGGTTGGTCACGGGATGATGTGTTACGGAACGAGTAAAGAGACTTGCCGTAACGAGATTGAACAAGGTATCGGTATACCGACGATCGAATCTTTGGCAAGTGCTATACCGGTAGACAAAGGGAATCGTATACGGGATTGATTGAATCCTTGACATCGTGGTTCATCCGATGAGATCATCGTGGAACATGTGGGAGACAACACGGGTATCCAGATCCCGCTGTTGGTTATTGGCCGAAGAGATGTCTCGGTCATGTCTGCATGGTTCCCGAACTCGTAGGGTCTACACACTTAAGGTTCGATGACGCTAGGGTTATAGGGAATAGAAGTACGTGGTTATTGAATGTTGTTCGGAGTCCCGGATGAGATCCTGGACGTCACGAGGAGTTCCGGAATGGTTCGGAGGTAAAGATTTATATATGGGAAGTCCCGTTTTGGACACCGGCAGTGTTCTGGGCGTTATCCGTAACGTACCGGGACCACCGGAAGGGTTCGGGGGTCCACCGGGAGGGGCCACCAGCCCCAGAGGCTTGCGTGGGCCAAGTGTGGGAAGGGACCAGCCCCTAGGTGGGCTGGTGCGCCTCCCACAAGAGGCCCAAGGCACATGGAAGGGGAGAAGGGGGAAACCCTAGCTCAGATGGGCCTAAGGCCCACCTAGGGTGCGCCCCCCTCTCTCCCCCTCTGGCCGCCCCCCCTAGATGCATCTAGGGCTGGCCGCCACCCCTAGGGGGGAACCCTGGATGGGGGCGCAGCCCCTCCCCTCCCCCTATATATAGTGGGGGTTTTGGGGCTGCCAGAGACACGAGTCTCCCTCCCTCTTGGCGCAGCCCTACCCCTCTCCCTCCTCATCTCTCGCATTGCTTGGCGAAGCCCTGCTGGAGTGCCACGCTCCTCCACCACCACCACGCCGTCGTGCTGCTGCTGGATGGAGTCTTCCCCAACCTCTCCCTCTCCCCTTGCTGGATCCAGGCGCGGGAGACGTCACCGGGCTCCACATGTGTTGAATGCGGAGGCACCGTTGTTCGGTGCTTAGATCGGATTCGGTCGCGATCTGAATCGCTTCGTGTACGACTCCTTCATCCGTGTTCTTGTAACGCTTCCGTTCCGCGATCTTCAAGGGTATGAAGATACACTCCCCTCTCTCTCTTTGCTAGTCTCTCCATAGATTGATCTTGGTGATGCGTAGAAATTTTTTAATTTCTGAAACGATCCCCAATAGTGGCATCATGAGCCAGGTCTATGCATAGTTTCTATGCATGAGTAGAACACAAGTTGTTGTGGGCGTCGATTTTGTCAATTTACTTGCCGTTACTAGTCTTATCTTGATTCGGCGGCCTCGTGGGATGAAGCGGCCCGGACCGACCTTACACGTACTCTTATGTGAGACTGGTTCCACCGACTGACATGCACTAGTTGCATAAGGTGGCTAGCGGGTGTCTGTCTCTCCCACTTTAGTCGGATCGGATTCGATGAAAAGGTTCCTTATGAAGGGTAAATAGAAATTGGCATATCACGTAGTGGTTTTGGCGTAGGTAAGAAACGTTCTTGCTAGAAACCTATAGCAGCCACGTAAAAACTTGCAACAACAATTAGAGGACGTCTAACTTGTTCTTGCAGCATATGTCGTGTGATGTGATATGGCCAAAAGGATGTGATGAATGATATATGTGATGTATGAGATTGATCATGTTCTTGTAATAGGAATCACGACTTGCATGTCGATGAGTATGACAACCGGCAGGAGCCATAGGAGTTGTCTTAATTTATTTATGACCTGCGTGTCAACATAAACGTCATGTAATTACTTTACTTTATCGCTAACCATTAGCCATAGCAGTAGAAGTAATAGTTGGCGAGACAACTTCATGAAGACACGATGATGGAGATCATGATGATGGAGGTCATGGTGTCATGCCGGTGACGATGATGATCATGGCGCCCCGAAGATGGAGATCAAAAGGAGCAAAATGATATTGGCCATATCATGTCACTATTTGATTGCATGTGATGTTTATCATGTTTTTACATCTTATTTGCTTAGAACGATGGTAGCTTAAATAAGATGATCCCTCGCAATAATTTCAAGAAAGTGTTCCCCCTAACTGTGCACCGTAGCTAAGGTCCGTTGTTTCGAAGCACCACATGATGATCGGGTGTGATAGGTTCTAACGCTCGCATACAACGGGTGTAAGCCAGATTTACACGCGCAATACACTTAGGTTGACTTGACGAGCCTAGCATGTACAGACATGGCCTCGGAACACGGAAGACTGAAAGGTCAAACATGAGTCGTATAGAAGATACGATCAACATAAAGATGTTCACCGATGATGACTAGTCCATCTCACGTGATGATCAGACACGGCCTAGTTGACTCGGATTATGTATCACTTAGATGACTAGAGGGTTGTCTATCTAAGTGGGAGTTCATTAAATAATTTGATTACATGAACTTAATTATCATGAACATAGTCTAAAAACTTTGCAATATGTCTTGTAGATCAAATGTCCCATGCTAATGTTGCCCTCAACTTCAACGCGTTCCTAGAGAAAACCAAGCTGAAAGACGGTGGTAGCAACTACACGGACTGGGTCCGTAACCTGAGGATTATCCTCATAGCTGCATAGAAAGCATATGTCCTTGAAGCACCGCTAGGTGATGCACCTGTTTTCCCAGCAACTCACGACGTTATGAACGCCTGGCAGTCGCGTAGCGATGATTACTCCCTGGTTCAGTGCGGCATGCTTTACAGCTTAGAACCGGGGCTCCAAAAGCGTTTTGAGCAGCACGGAGCATATGAGATGTTCCAAGAGCTGAAAATGGTTTTCCAAGCTCATGCCCGGGTCGAGAGATATGAAGTCTCCGACAAGTTCTACAGTTGTAAAATGGAGGAGAATAGTTCTGTCAGCGAGCACATACTCAAAATGTCTGGGTTGCACAACCGCTTATCTCAGCTGGGAGCTAATCTCCCCGATGATGCGGTCATTGACAGAATCCTTTAGTCACTCCCACCTAGTTACAAGAGCTTTGTGATGAACTTCAATATGCAGGGGATGTAAAAGACCATTCCTGAGGTATATTCAATGCTGAAATCAGCGGAGGTGGAGATCAAAAAGGAACATCAAGTGTTGATGGTGAATAAAACCACAAATTTCAAGAAAGGCAAGGGTAAGAAGAACTTTAAGAAGGATGGCAAGGGAGTTGCCGCGCCCGGTAAGCCAGTTGTCGGGAAGAAGACAAAGCATGGACCCAAGCCTGAGACTGAGTGCTTTTATTGCAAGGGAAATAGTCACTGGAAGCGGAACTGCCCCAAGTACTTAGCGGATAAGAAGGCCGGCAATACCAAAGGTATATGTGATATACATGTTATTGATGTGTACCTAACCAGCGCTCATAGTAGCTCCTGGGTATTTGATACCGGTGCGGTTTCTCATATTTGTAACTCAAAACAGGAGCTACGGAATAAGCGGAGACTAGCAAAGGACGAGGTGACGATGCACATCGGGAATGGTTCCAAGGTCGATGTGATCGCCGTCGGCACGCTACCTCTACATTTACACCTACGGGATTAGTTTCAAACCTCAATAATTGTTATTTAGTACCAGCTTTGAGCATGAACATTGCATCTGGATCTCGTTTAATGCAAGATGGCTACTCATTTAAATCTAAGAATAATGGTTGTTCTATTTATATGAGAGACATGTTTTATGGTCATGCCCCGCTGGTCAATGGTTTATTCTTATTTAATCTCAAACGTGATGTTACACATATTCATAGTGTGAATGCCAAAAAATGTAAGGTTGATAATGATAGTCCCACATACTTGTGGCACTGCCGCCTTGGTCACATTGGTGTCCAACGCATGAAGAAACTCCACGCAGATGGACTTTTGGAATCTCTTGATTATGAATCATTTGACACGTGCGAACCATGCCTCATGGGCAAAATGACCAAGACTCCGTTCTCCGGAACAATAGAGCGAGCAACCAACTTATTGGAAATCATACATACTGATGTGTGCGGTCCAATGAGCATTGAGGCTCGTGGTGGTTATCGCTATGTTCTCACCCTCACAGATGACTTAAGTAGATATGGGTATGTCTACTTAATGAAACACAAGTCTGAGACCTTTGAAAAGTTCAAGGAATTTCAGAGTGAGGTTGAGAATCAACGTGACATGAAAATCAAGTTCTTACGATCAGATCGTGGGGGAGAATATTTGAGTCACGAATTTGGCACGCACTTAAGGAAATGTGGAATTGTTTCACAACTCACACCGCCTGGGACACCTCAGCGTAATGGTGTGTCCGAACATCGTAATCGCACTCTATTGGATATGGTGCGATCTATGATGTCTCTTACCAATCTACCGCTATCATTTTGGGGTTATGCTATAGAGACTGCCGCATTCACTTTAAATAGGGCTCCGTCGAAATCCGTTGAGACGACACCATATGAATTGTGGTTTGGGAAGAAACCTAAGCTGTCGTTTTTGAAAGTTAGGGGATGCGATGCTTATGTCAAGAAACTTCAACCTGAAAAGCTCGAACCCAAATCGGAAAAATGTGTCTTCATAGGATACCCTAAGGAAACTATTGGGTATACCTTCTACCTTAGATCCGAAGGCAAGATCTTTGTTGCCAAGAATGGATCCTTTCTAGAGAAAGAGTTTCTCTCAAAAGAAGTAAGTGGGAGGAAAGTAGAACTTGATGAAGTATTGCCTCTTGAACCAGAGATTAGCGCAGCTCAAGAAAATGTTTCTGTGGTGCCTGCACCGACTAGAGAGGAAGTTAATGATGATGATCATGAAACTTCATATCAAGTTTCTACTGAACTTCGTAGGTCCACAAGGACACGTTCCGCACCAGAGTGGTACGGCGACCCTGTCCTGGAAATCATGTCGTTAGACAATGGTGAACCTTCGAACTATGAAGAAGCGATGGCGGGCCCAGATTCTGACAAATGGCTTGAAGCCATGAAATCCGAGATAGGATCCATGTATGAAAACAAAGTCTGGACTTTGACTGACTTGCCCGATGATCGATGAGCCATAGAAAATAAATGGATCTTTAAGAAGAAGACAGACGCGGATGGTAATGTAACCATCTATAAAGCTCGGCTTGTCGCTAAGGGTTATCGACAAGTTCAAGCGGTTGACTATTATGAGACCTTCTCACCCGTAGTGAAGCTGAAGTCTGTCCGAATCATGTTAGCAATTGCCGCATTCTATGATTATGAGATATGGCAAATGGACGTCAAAACGACATTCCTTAATGGTTTCCTTAAGGAATAATTGTATATGATGCAGCCGGAAGGTTTTGTCGATCCTAAGAATGCTGACAAGGTATGCAAGCTCCAACGCTCGATCTATGGGCTGGTGCAAGCATCTCGGAGTTGGAACATTCGTTTTTATGAGATGATCAAAGCGTTTGGGTTTACACAGATTTATGGAGAAGCATGTGTTTACAAGAAAGTGAGTGGGAGCTCTGTAGCATTTCTCATATTATATGTGGATGACATACTATTGATGGGAAATGATATAGAACTCTTGGAAAGCATAAAGGCCTACTTGAATAAGTGTTTTTCAATGAAGGACCTTGGAGAAGCTGCTTACATATTAGGCATCAAGATCTATAGAGATAGATCGAGACGCCTCATTGGTCTTTCACAAAGCACGTACCTTGACAAGATATTGAAGAAGTTCAATATGGATCAGTCCAAGAAGGGGTTCTTGCCTGTATTGCAAGGTGTGAGATTGAGCACGGCTCAATGCCTGACCACGGTAGAAGATAGAGAAAAGATGAGTGTCATCAGCCTCGGCCATAGGGTCTATTATGTATGCCATGTTGTGTACCAGACCTGATGTAAACCTTGCCGTAGGTTTGGTAGGAAGGTACCAAAGTAATCCCGGCATGGAACACTGGACAGCAGTCAAGAATATCCTGAAGTACCTGAAAAGGACTAAGGATATGTTTCTCGTTTATGGAGGTGACGAAGAGCTCATCGTAAAGGGTTACGTCGATGCTAGTTTCGACACAGATCTGGATAACTCCAAGTCACAAACCGGATACGTGTGTATTTTGAATGGTGGGGCAGTCAGCTGGTGCAGTTGCAAGCAAAGCGTCATGGAGGGATCTACATGTGAAGCGGAGTACATGGCAGCCTCGGAGGCAGTACATGAAGCAATCTGGATGAAGGAGTTCATTACCGACCTAGGAGTTATTCCCAATGCGTCGGGCCCGATGACTCTCTTCTGTGACAACACTGGAGCCACTGCCCTTGCCAAGGTGCCCAGGTTTCACAAGAAGACCAGGCATATCAAGCGTCGCTTCAACTCCATTCGTGAAAATGTTCAAAATGGACACATGCATATTTGTAAAGTGCATACGGACCTGAATGTCGCAGATCCGTTGACTAAACCCCTTCCATGAGCAAACCATGATCAACACCAGAACGCTATGGGTGTTCGATTCATCACAATGTAACTAGATTATTGACTCTGGTGCAAGTGGGAGACTGTTGGAAATATGCCCTAGAGGCAATAATAAAATAGTTATTATTATATTTCCTTGTTCATGATAATTGTCTATTGTTCATGCTATAATTGTGTTATCCGGAAATCGCAATACATGTGTGAATACATAGACCACAACATGTCCCTAGTAAGCCTCTAGTTGACTAGCTCGTTGATCAATAGATGCTTATGATTTCCTGACCATGGACATTGGATGTCATTGACAATGGGATCACATCATTAGGAGAATGATATGATGGACAAGACCCAATCCTAAGCCTAGCACAAGATCGTGTAGTTCGTATGCTAAAGCTTTTCCAATGTCGAGTATCCTTTCCTTAGACCATGAGATTGTGCAACTCCCAGATACTGTAGGAGTACTTTGGGTGTGCCAAACGTCACAACGTAACTGGGTGGCTATAAAGGTACACTACGGGTATCCCCGAAAGTATCTGTTGGGTTGGCACGAATCGAGACTGGGATTTGTCACTCCAATGTGACTAAGGGGTTGGTCATAGGATGATGTGTTACGGAACGAGTAAAGAGACTTGCCGTAACGATATTGAATAAGGTATCGGTATACCGACGATCGAATCTCGGGCAAGTGCTATACCGGTAGACAAAGGGAATCGTATACGGGATTGATTGAATCCTTGACATCATGGTTCATCCGATGAGATCATCGTGGAACATGTGGGAGCCAACATGGGTATCCAGATCCCGCTGTTGGTTATTGGCTGGAGAGATGTCTCGGTCATGTCTGCATGGTTCCCGAACCCGTAGGGTCTACATACTTAAGGTTCGATGATGCTAGGGTTATAGGGAATAGAAGTACGTGGTTACCGAATGTTGTTCGGAGTCCCGGGTGAGATCCTGGACGTCACGAGGAGTTCCGGAATGGTCCAGAGGTAAAGATTTATATATGGGAAGTCCCGTTTTAGACACCGGAAGTGTTCTGGGCGTTATCCGTAACGTACCGGGACCACCGGGAGGGGCCACCAGCCCCGGAGGCTTGCGTGGGCCAAGTGTGGGAAGGGACCAGCCCCTAGGTGGGCTGGTGCACCTCCCACAAGAGGCCAGGGCACATGGAAGGGGAGAAGGGGGAAACCCTAGGCTCAGATGGGCCTTAGGCCACCTAGGGTGTGCCCCCCCTCTCTCCCCCTCTGGCCGCCCCCCTAGATGCATCTAGGGTTGGCCGCCACCCCTAGGGGGAACCCTAGATGGGGGCGCAGCCCCTCCCCTCCCCCTATATATAGTGGGAGGTTTGGGGGCTGCTAGAGACACGAGTCTCCCTCTCTCTTGGCGCGGCCCTACCCCTCTCCCTCCTCGTCTCTTGCAGTGCTTGGCGAAGCCCTGCTGGAGTGCCACGCTCGTCCACCATCACCACGCCGTCGTGCTGCTGCTGGACGGAGTCTTTCCCAACCTCTCCCTCTCCCCTTGCTGGATCAAGGCGTGGGAGACGTCACCGGGCTGCACGTGTGTTGAACGCGGAGGCACCATTGTTCGGTGCTTAGATCGGATTCGGCCACGATCTGAATCGCTTCGTGTACGACTCCTTCATCCGCGTTCTTGTAACGCTTCCGTTTCGCGATCTTCAAGGGTATGAAGATACACTCCCCTCTCTCTCGTTGCTAGTCTCTCCATAGATTGATCTTGGTGATGCGTAGAAATTTTTTAATGTCTGCAACGATCCCCAACAATAACAAGTACTCACAACCCGACGTATTAAAGGGGTTGTCAATCCCTTTCGGGTAACAGCGCCAGAAATTGGCAAACGGACGTGAATAAATTGTAGTAGATTGATAGATCGAATGCCAAATAAAATAAATAAGAATAAAATGCAGGAAGGTACTTTTGTATTTTGGGGTTTAATGGATCTGAAAATAAAAGGCAAATAAAATAGATCACAAAGGCAAATAATATGAGAATGAAACCCGGGGGACGTAGCTTTCACTAGTGGCTTCTCTCGAGAAAAATAGCAAACGGTGGGTAAACGAATTATTGTTGGGCAATTGATAGAACTGTTGGGGAACGTAGCAGAATTTAAAATTTTCTACGCATCACCAAGATCAATCTATGGAGTCATCTAGCAACGAGGGAAGAGGAGTGCATCTACATACCCTTGTAGATCGCGAGCGGAAGCGTTCAAGAGAACGGGGTTGATGGAGTCGTACTCGTCGTGATCTAAATCACCGATGACCGAGCGCCGAACGGAAGGCACCTCCGCGTTCAACACACGTATGGTTGGGAAGACGTCTCCTCCTTCTTGATCCAGCAAGGGGAAGGAGAGGTTGATGGAGATCCAGCAGCACGACGGCGTGGTGGTGGAAGCAGCGGTGATCTCGGCAGGGCGCCAAGCTCCAACGAGAGAGAGAGGTGTTACGTGGGGAGAGGGAGGCGCCAGGGACTCAGGTGCGGCTGCCCTCCCTCCCCCCCCCCCCACTATATATAGGGCCCCTAAGGGGGGGCGCCATCCTAGGAGATCCAATCTCCAAGGGGGGCAGCGGCCAAGGGGGGACTTGCCCCCCAAGTCAGGTGGGGCGCCCCCCACCCCTAGGGTTTCCAACCCTAGGCGCTGGGGGAGGCCCATGGGGGGTGCACCAGCCCACTAGGGGCTGGTTCCCCTCCCACTTCAGCCCATGGGGCCCTCCAGGATAGGTGGCCCCACCCGGTGGACCCCCCGGGACCCTTCCAGTGGTCCCGGTACAATACCGATTACCCCCGAAACTTTCCCAATGGCCGAAACTGGACTTCCTATATATAAATCTTCACCTCCGGACCATTCCGGAACTCCTCGTGACGTCCGGGTCTCATCCAGGACTCCGAACAACTTTCGGGTTACCGCATACTAATATCTCTACAACCCTAGCGTCACCGAACCTTAAGTGTGTAGACCCTACGGGTTCAGGAGACACGCAGACATGACCGAGACGACTCTACAGTCAATAACCAACAGCAGGATCTGGATACCCATGTTGGCTCCTACATGTTCCACGATGATCTCATCGGATGAACCACGATGTCGAGGATTCAATCAATCCCGTATTCAATTCCCTTTGTCAATCGGTACGTTACTTGCCCGAGATTCGATCGTCGGTATCCCAATACCTCGTTCAATCTCGTTACCGGAAAGTCACTTTACTCGTACCGCAATGCATGATCCCGTGACCAAACACTTGGTCACATTGAGCTCATTATGATGATGCATTACTGAGTGGGCCCAGAGATACCTCTCCGTCATACGGAGTGACAAATCCCAGTCTCGATCCGTGTCAACCCAACAGATACTTTCGGGGATACCAGTAGTATACCTTTATAGTCACCCAGTTACGTTGTGACGTTTGGTACACCCAAAGCACTCCTACGGCATTCGGGAGTTACACGATCTCATGGTCTAAGGAAATGATACTTGACATTGGAAAAGCTCTAGCAAATGAACTACACGATCTTGTGCTATGCTTAGGATTGGGTCTTGTCCATCACATCATTCCCCTAATGACGTGATCCCGTTATCAATGACATCCAATGTCCATAGTCAGGAAACCATGACTATCTATTGATCAACGAGCTAGTTAACTAGAGGCTCACTAGGGACATGTTATGGTCTATGTATTCACACATGTATTATGATTTCCGGATAACACAATTATAGCATGAACAATAAACAATTATCATGAACAAGGAAATATAATAATAATCATTTTATTATTGCCTCTAGGGCATATTTCCAATAGTCTCCCACTTGCACTAGAGTCAATAATCTAGTTACATTGTGATGAATCGAACACCCATAGAGTTCTGGTGTTGATCATGTTTTGCTCGCGGAAGAGGTTTAGTCAACGGATCTGCGACATTCAGATCTGTATGTACTTTGCAAATATCTATGTCTCCATCTTGAACATTTTCACGAATGGAGTTGAAGCGACGCTTGATGTGCCTAGTCTTCTTGTGAAACCTGGGCTCCTTGGCAAGGGCAATAGCTCCAGTGTTGTCACAGAAGAGAGTGACTGGCCCCGACGCATTGGGTATGACTCCTAGGTCGGTGATGAACTCCTTCGTCCAGATTGCTTCATGCGCCGCCTCCGAGGCTGCCATGTACTCCGCTTCACATGTAGATCCCACCACGACGCTTTGCTTACAACTGCACCAGCTTATTGCCCCACCATTCAAAATATACACATATCCGGTTTGTGACTTAGAGTCATCCAGATCTGTGTCGAAGCTAGCATCGACGTAACCCTTTACGACGAGCTCCTCGTCACCTCCATATACGAGAAACATATCCTTGGTCCTTTTCAGGTACTTCAGGATGTTCTTGACCGTTGTCCAGTGTTCCATGCCGGGATTACTTTGGAAACTACCTACCAAACTCATGGCAAGGTTTACATCAGGTCTGGTACACAGCATGACATACATGATAGACCCTATGGCTGAGGCATAGGGGACGACACTCATCTTTTCTCTATCTTCTACCATGGTCGGACACTGAGCTGAGCTCAATTTCACACTTTGCAACACAGGAAAGAACCCCTTCTTGGACTGATCCATATTGAACTTCTTCAATATCTTATCAAGGTATGTGCTTTGTGAAAGACCTATGAGGCGTCTCGATCTATCTCTATAGATCTTGATGCCTAATATGTAAGCAGCTTCTCCAAGGTCCTTCATTGAAAAACACTTATTCAAGTAGGCCTTAATACTGTCCAAAAGTTCTATATCATTTCCCATCAAAAGTATGTCATCCACATATAATATGACAAATGCTACAGAGCTCCCACTCACTTTCTTGTAAACGTAGGCTTCTCCATAAGTCTGCATAAACCCAAACGCTTTGATCATTTCATTAAAGCGAATGTTCCAACTCCGAGATGCTTGCACCAGCCCATAGATGGAGCGCTGGAGCTTGCATACCTTGTTAGCATTCTTAGGATCGACAAAACCTTCCGGCTGCATCATATACAATTCTTCCTTAAGAAAGCCGTTAAGGAATGCCGTTTTGACGTCCATATGCCATATCTCATAATCATAGTATGCGGCAATTGCTAACATGATTCGAACGGACTTCAGCTTCGCTACGGGTGAGAAGGTCTCATCGTAGTCAACCCCTTGAACTTGTCGATAACCCTTAGCGACAAGTCGAGCCTTATAGATGGTAACATTACCATCCGCGTCCGTCTTCTTCTTAAAGATCCATTTATTCTCTATCGCTCGCTGATCATCGGGCAAGTCTGTCAAAGTCCATACTTTGTTTTCATACATGGATCCTATCTCGGATTGCATGGCTTCAAGCCATTTGTTGGAATCTGGGTCCGCCATTGCTTCTTCATAGTTTGAAGGTTCACCATTGTCTAACAACATGATTTCCAGGACTGGGTTGCCATACCATTCTGGTGTGGAACGTGTCCTTGTGGACCTTCGAAGTTCAGTAGCAACTTGATCTGAAGTACCTTGATCATTATCATTAACTTCCTCTCTAGTCGGTGCAGGCACCACAGGAACATCTTCCTGAGCTGCGCTACTTTCTGGTTCAAGAGGCTGTACTTCATCGAGTTCTACTTTCCTCCCACTTACTTCTCTCGAGAGAAACTCTTTCTCCAGAAAGGATCCGTTCTTGGCAACAAAGATCTTGCCTTCGGATCTGAGGTAGAAGGTATACCCAATGGTTTCCTTAGGGTATCCTATGAAGACGCATTTTTCCGACTTGGGTTCGAGCTTTTTAGGTTGAAGTTTATTGACATAAGCATCGCATCCCCAAACTTTTAGAAATGACAGCTTAGGTTTCTTCCCAAACCATAATTCATACGGTGTCGTCTCAACGGATTTAGACGATGCCCTATTTAAAGTGAATGTAGCTGTCTCTAGAGCGTATCCCCAAAAAGATAGCGGTAAATCAGTAAGTGACATCATAGATCGCACCATATCCAATAGAGTGCGATTACGACGTTCGGACACACCGTTACGCTGAGGTGTTCCAGGCGGCGTGAGTTGTGAAACGATTCCACATTTCCTTAAGTGCGTACCAAATTCGTGACTTAAATATTCTCCCCCACGATCTGATCGTAAGAATTTTATCTTTCGGTCAAGTTGATTCTCTACCTCATTCTGAAATTCCTTGAACTTTTCAAAGGTCTCAGACTTGTGTTTCATCAAATAGACATACCCATATCTACTTAAGTCATCACTGAGAGTGAGAACATAATGATAGCCTCCGCGAGCCTCAACGCTCATTGGACCGCACACATCAGTATGTATAATTTCCAATAAGTTGGTTGCTCGCTCCATTGTTCCGGAGAACAGAGCCTTGGTCATTTTACCCATAAGGCATGGTTCGCATGTGTCAAATGATTCGAAATCAAGAGACTCCAAAAGTCCATCTGTATGGAGCTTCTTCATGCGTTTGACACCGATGTGACCAAGGCGGCAGTGCCACAGATATGTGGGACTATCATTATCAATCTTACATCTTTTGGTATTCACACTATGAATATGTGTAACATCATGTTCGAGATTCATTAAGAATAAACCATTGACCAGCGGGGCATGACCATAAAACATATCTCTCATATAAATAGAACAACCATTATTCTCGGATTTAAATGAGTAGCCATCTCGTATTAAACGAGATCCAGAAACAGTGTCCATGCTCAAAGCTGGCACTAAATAACAATTATTGAGGTTTAAAACTAATCCCGTATGTAAATGTAGAGGTAGCGTGCCGACGGCGATCACATCGACCTTGGAACCATTCCCGATGCGCATTGTCACCTCGTCCTTCGCCAGTCTCCGCTTATTCCGCAGCTCCTGTTTTGAGTTACAAATATGAGCAACCGCACCGGTATCAAATACCCAGAATCTACTACAAGTACTGGTAAGGTACACATCAATTACATGTATATCACATATACCTTTAGTGTTGCCGGCCTTCTTGTCCGCTAAGTATTTGGGGCAGTTCCGCTTCCAGTGTCCCTTTCCCTTGCAATAAAAGCACTCAGTCTCAGGTTTGGGTCCATTCTTTGGCTTCTTCCTGGCAGCTTGCTTACCGGGCGTGGCAACCCCCTTGCCGTCCTTCTTGAAGTTCTTCTTACCCTTGCCTTTCTTGAAACTAGTGGTTTTATTGACCATCAACACTTGATGTTCCTTTTTGATTTCCACCTCCGCTGATTTCAGCATTGAAAATACTTCAGGAATAGTTTTCACCATCCCCTGCATATTGTAGGTCATCACAAAGCTCTTGTAGCTAGGTGGGAGCGACTAAAGGATTCTGTTAATAACCGCCTCGTTCGGGAGGTTAATGTCCAGCTGGGACAAGCGGTTATGCAACCCAGACATTTTGAGTATGTGCTCACTGACAGAACTATTTTCCTCCATCTTACAACTGTAGAACTTGTCGGAGACTTCATATCTCTCGACCCGGGCATGAGCTTGGAAAACCATTTTCAGCTCTTCAAACATCTCATATGCTCTGTGTTGCTCAAAACGCTTTTGGAGCCCCGGTTCTAAGCTGTAAAGCATGCCGCACTGAACGAGGGAGTAATCATCAGCACGTGACTGCCAAGCGTTCATAACGTCTTGGTTCTCTGGGATGGGTGCGTCATCTAGCGGTGCTTCTAGGACATATGCTTTCTTGGCACCTATGAGGATGATCCTCAGGTTCCGGACCCAGTCCGTATAGTTGCTGCCATCATCTTTCAGCTTGGTTTTCTCTAGGAATGCGTTGAAGTTGAGGTTGACATGAGCGTTGGCCATTTGATCTACAAGACATTTTGCAAAGGTTTTTAGACTAAGTTCATGATAATTAAGTTCATCTAATCAAATTATTTAATAAACTCCCACTCAGACAGACATCCCTCAAGTCATCTAAGTGATACATGATCTGAGTCAACTAGGCCGTGTCCGATCATCACGTGAGATGGACTAGTCATCATCGGTGAACATCTTCATGTCGACTGTATCTTCTATATGACTCATGTTCGACCTTTCGATCTTCCGTGTTCCGAGGCCATGTCTGTACATGCTAGGCTCGTCAAGTCAACCTAAGTGTATTGCGTGTGTAAATCTGGCTTACACCCGTTGTATTCGAACGTTAGAATCTATCACACCCGATCATCACGTGGTGCTTCGAAACAACGAACCTTCGCAACGGTGCATAGTTAGGGGGAACACTTTCTTGAAATTATTGTGAGGGATCATCTTATTTATGCTACCGTCGTTCTAAGCAAATAAGATGTAAAACATGATAAACATCGCATGCAATCAAATAGTGACATGATATGGCCAATATCATTTTGCTCCTTTTGATCTCCATCTTTGGGCGCCATGATCATCGTCATCACCGGCATGACACCATGATCTCCATCATCATGATCTCCATCATCGTGTCTTCATGAAGTTGTCTCGTCAACTATTACTTCTACTACTATGGCTAATGGTTAGCGATAAAGTAAAGTAATTACATGACGTTTATGTTGACACGCAGGCCATAAATGAATTAAGACAACTCCTATGGCTCCTGCCGGTTGTCATACTCATCGACATGCAAGTCGTGATTCCTATTACAAGAACATGATCAATCTCATACATCACATATATCATTCATCACATTCTTTTGGCCATATCACATCACACGGCATATGCTGCAAGAACAAGTTAGACGTCCTCTAATTGTTGTTGCAAGTTTTTACGTGGCTGCTATAGGTTTCTAGCAAGAACGTTTCTTACCTACGCCAAAACCACTACGTGATATGCCAATTTCTATTTACCCTTCATAAGGAACCTTTTCATCGAATCCGATCCGACTAAAGTGGGAGAGATAGACACCCGCTAGCCACCTTATGCAACTAGTGCATGTCAGTCGGTGGAACCAGTCTCACATAAGAGTACGTGTAAGGTCAGTCCGGGCTGCTTCATCCCACGAGGCCGCCGAATCAAGATAAGACTATTAACGGCAAGTAAATTTACAAAATCAACGCCCACAACAACTTGTGTTCTACTCGTGCATGGAAACTACGCATAGACCTAGCTCATGATGCCACTGTTGGGGAACGTAGCAGAATTTAAAATTTTCTACGCATCACCAAGATCAATCTATGGAGTCATCTAGCAACGAGGGAAGAGGAGTGCATCTACATACCCTTGTAGATCGCGAGCGGAAGCGTTCAAGAGAACGGGGTTGATGGAGTCGTACTCGTCGTGATCCAAATCACCGATGACCGAGCGCCGAACGGACGGCACCTCCGCGTTCAACACACGTACGGTTGGGAAGACGTCTCCTCCTTCTTGATCTAGCAAGGGGAAGGAGAGGTTGATGGAGATCCAGCAGCACGACGGCGTGGTGATGGAAGCAGCGGTGATCTCGGCAGGGCTTCGCCAAGCTCCAACGAGAGAGAGAGAGAGGTGTTACGTGGGGAGAGGGAGGCGCCAGGGACTCAGGTGCATCTGCCCTCCCTCCCCTCCCCCCACTATATATAGGGCCCGTAAGGGGGGCGCCGGCTAGGGGTGGACTAACGAGCAGCTCGGCTCATTAAGCTCGTACTCGTTAAGCTCGTGCTCGTTAAGGCTCGGCTCGTTAAGCTCGTTAAGATTAACGAGCAGAAAACTCTGCTCGGCTCGGCTCGTTTGAAGCTCGTTAAGCTCGTGAGCGCTCACGGGCGCTTGTTAACCTATAATGTGTTATGATGTACATGATGAATGTGGAGGTATGGTTTTCAATATGAAATATGATGACAAAAAGAAATGAAGTAGTTTGTTGCCTCATATGTCGATTAGATTAAATAGATGGGCTGAGGTGCTACAAAAAAAATTTGTCACGTAAGATGAAAATATGCGTTGTGCTGTTACTAACGAGCTTAACGAGCTACTCGTGAAACTCGTTAGCTCGCTCGTTAAGCTCGTTAAGCTTAACGAGCTAAAATCAATGATTGGCTCTGTTCATTAAGAAGCGAGCTACGAGCTTAACGAGCCGAACTATCGAGCGCTCATTAAGCTCGCGAGCTACGAGCTTTTGGTCCAACCCTAGCGCCGGCCCTAGGAGATCCAATCTCCAAGGGGGGCGGCGGCCAAGGGGGGACTTGCCCCCCAAGTCAGGTGGGGCACCCCCACCCCTAGGGTTTCCAACCCTAGGCGCAGGAGGAGGCCCATGGGGGCGCACCATCCCACTAGGGGCTGGTTCCCCTCCCACTTCAGCCCATGGGGCCCTCCAGGATAGGTGGCCCCACCCGGTGGACCCCCCGGGACCCTTCCGGTGGTCCCAGTACAATACCGATTACCCCCGAAACTTTCCCAATGGCCGAAACTGGACTTCCTATATATAAATCTTCACCTCCGGACCATTCCGGAACTCCTCGTGACGTCCGGGATCTCATCCGGGACTCCGAACAACTTTTGGGTTACCACATACTAATATCTCTACAACCCTAGCGTCACTGAACCTTAAGTGTGTAGACCCTACGGGTTCGGGAGACACGCAGACATGACCGAGATGACTCTCCGGTCAATAACCAACAGCGGGATCTGGATACCCATGTTGGCTCCTACATGTTCCACGATGATCTCATCGGATGAACCACGATGTCGAGGATTCAATCAATCCCGTATTCAATTCCCTTTGTCAATCGGTACGTTACTTGCCCGAGATTCGATCGTCGGTATCCCAATACCTCGTTCAATCTCGTTACCGGCAAGTCACTTTACTCGTACCGCAATGCATGATCCCGTGACCAAACACTTGGTCACATTGAGCTCATTATGATGATGCATTACCGAGTGGGCCCAGAGATACCTCTCCGTCATACGGAGTGACAAATCCCAGTCTCGATCCATGTCAACCCAACAGGTACTTTCGGGGATACCTGTAGTATACCTTTATAGTCACCCGGTTACGTTGTGACGTTTGGTACACCCAAAGCACTCCTACGGCATCCGGGAGTTACACGATCTCATGGTCTAAGGAAATGATACTTGACATTGGAAAAGCTCTAGCAAACGAACTACACGATCTTGTGCTATCCTTAGGATTGGGTCTTGTCCATCACATCATTCCCCTAATGACGTGATCCTGTTATCAATGACATCCAATGTCCATAGTCAGGAAACCATGACTATCTATTGATCAACGAGCTAGTTAACTAGAGACTCACTAGGGACATGTTATGGTCTATGTATTCACACATGTATTATGATTTCCGGATAACACAATTATAGCATGAACAATAGACAATTATCATGAACAAGGAAATATAATAATAATCATTTTATTATTGCCTCTAGGGCATATTTCCAACAAGAACTTCAAATAATCATGACGATATCCAGGCAATGATCATTATATAGGCATCACGCCCAAGATTAGTAGACCGACTCCTGCCTGCATCTACTACTATTACTCCACACATTGACCGTTATACAGCATGCATCTAGTGTATTAAGTTCATGGAGAAACGGAGTAATGCAATAAGAACGATGACATGATGTAGACAAGATCTATTTATGTAGAAAAATAGACCCCATCGTTTTATCAGCAACGATATATATGTGTCGGTTCCCCTTCTGTCACTGGGATCAAGCACCGTAAGATCGAACCCACTACAAAGCACCTCTTCCCATTGCAAGATAAATAGATCAAGTTGGCCAAACAAAACCCAAATATCGGAGAAGAAATACGAGGCTATAAGCAATCATGTATAAAAGAGATCAAAGAAACTCAAATAACTTCCATGGATAAAAAGAGATAGATCTGATCATAAACTCAAAGTTCATCAGATCCCAACAAACACACCGCAAAAGAGTTACATCATATGGATCTCCAAGAGACCATCATATTGAGAATCAAACGAGAGAGAGGAAGCCATCTAGCTACTAACTACGGACCCAAAGGTCTACAAAGAACTACTTATGTATCATCAGAGAGGCACCAATGGAAGTGGTGAACCCCTCCGTGATGGTCTCTAGATTGGATCTGGTGGTTCTGGACTCTGCGGCGGCTGGAATTGATTTTCGTCGACTCCCTTAGAGTTTCTGGGATATTGGGGTATTTATAAAGTAAAGAGGCGGTCCGGGGGGCACCCGAGGTGGGCACAACCCACCAGGGCACCCAGGGGTGCCCTGGTGGGTTGTGCTCCCCTCGGACCAGCCCCCAGGTGCTTCTTCGGTCCATTGGTTGTCTTCTGGTCCAAAAAAATCCACAAAAAGTTTCGCTGCATTTGGACTCCGTTTGATATTGATTACATGCGATGTAAAAAACATACAAAAAACAGCAACTGGCACTTGGCACTGTGTCAATAGGTTAGTACCAAAAAATGATATAAAATGATTATAAAACATCCAAGAATGATAATATAACAGCATGGAACAATCAAAAATTATAGATACGTTGGAGACCTATCACACATACATCTAAATAGAGAAATCCAGACTATTACAACCACCAACAAACGAACAGGAGACAACTCTAGACTCGCAACCAGTAGAACAGAGCAACTCCTGCGAAGATTGCCGGTCTTCATGTACCAAAAGCACCAAGGCCGTGCCCGTCATGTTCCTCCGATCGGACAACTTGCATCATCGCACGCCCTCATCAGTTGCATCGTGCTTGCCCTAATCATCTCGGCACCTGATCCCAGCTTGTCGATGTCGCCTCCCTGCTATAGTCCTGCCCAATACAAGAGAAAAGAGCATATGGAAAGCACAATTTCAAAGGGGGTTTTAATCAGTTTCCTTTCAAAAGTAGACGTGTTTCGAGCAAGCCAAAACGCCCAGCATGCGGCCGCTAGTCCAACAGTATAGAACTTCGGAGGAAAGTGTGGCACCAAGTAAAGAACTGTCATTATTAGGGCATTTGCCAGTGCCAAGCACCATCCCAATTGATCGCCACACAATTTTGGCCACAGGACATGTAAAAAGAGAGATGTTGTGAGGTTTCTACCTCATTGCAAAAAGAACACACAGGGTTCCCCGGCCAGTTTCTTTTTCTCATTACTTGCCTGGTCAAGACCGCATCTTGAGAAAGTTGCCACATAAACCGTTCTTCTCTGCATAGCAATTGTTAAGAAAATCAACATGTAAAATAAACCGTTCTTCTCTGCATAGCAATTGTTTAGCAGCTGAATCTCATGAATAACACATACAAAGCTTTGATGTCTTATTCCTAAGGATATTATTAATCTTTTGAGGGTTAAAGAGCAATGTAAAACTGACATCAAAAGGGAATTAAACTTTTATATGGGAGTGCCTACTGGTCTTGGAAAAACATGCTTACACTTTGCTATGCTACTTTGCAAGATAATGGCGACAATTTTCTGAACTGGATATCCTCAAAAGAGAAAAAAATTCTGAACTGAAAATGGAGGGTAAATATTTACGATGGACTGAACTATCTGTCAGGACAGCATGTACCGTGGCCTTTGATGCCATATGAACCTAGCTTGGATGCCGAAGAATCAATTCGTTGAACATCGAACCTGCAAGAACCGACAAAGATCCATCTATTCTCGTCTATATATGCATTCAACTAAAGCAGCTGATAAAATGTTGAACCTTACCGAGCAAGATCATTTGAAGTTATAATTTGTTGGAAAACAGAAGGGAACAACAAACAGAAGTAGCCGCTAGATTCCAAATAATTTCTACATATAAGAAAGCACCAATGTTAGGCTTTAGGACACTATGTACAGAATCAGTTAATGTAGAAATAAGAAGTAAAAAAAATCACAAAGCCTTCTGTTGTGGCGACCTACCAACAAATCATTTGATACAAACATATGATGTTTTTACTGGAAATTCATTCTCAGTACAAATCACCGAGCAGCACGAAAACAATAGCAGCTGCTGGCATGGTTCAAGGATACGGAGAGAGTAGTATTTTTAGGAAATATTATGGATACGGAGAGAGTAATATTTTTAGGAAACCATGCTCAACTTAGACTTCATCCAGAGGTGGGTGCAATCAGTAAGTAGTACTGTTTGTGTTGTCACATTTTATGTCTGTGGGGGTTATGTTCTCTTAAGGGAGCATTTTTGGAGGAGTTTCAGCCATCGAGAGGGGATTCGCGTGGAAGACCCTATATTCATTGTACATGTTTTAGTTAGCATGAAGGTCTGTCTAGCCTTTTTTGAGGAGCACTGGAATTTCAATGGCAACATTATTTCTACTATCAGCGACCCACAGAAGCTTTTCTATGTTCTGTCATAAAAAATAGGAGACAGATCAATTTTACAATTAAATTTACCATGAAAAACTTCACAATGCAATTAACTAAAGAAACTTCACAATGCATATTGCTTTAACAGTGGAATAAGAAAGTTGACTGAGCATGACTTTCACCACCACATAAAAGAACGTAAAACCACAAATATTTAATGCAGAGTATCCCTAAAGTCACAAAGGTTCAATTTGTAATGCTGCAAAGAATACTTCTCTCTTATATTCTGAGCTCTAACATATGCTTCCAGGATCTAAATTATATCACTCCAAACACTAAAAAGGAAGTTGTGAAGCACCAACAGAATACTGATACAAATATCCCCTCACATAGTTCCTCTAGACAATACTCATTTTCTAATCTAGAGATAGCTCTGTGGCCGTATGCAGGAAATACAGAGTACACTCTGCTCTTCTGCACGTGTGACATGTCCCCAAATCATCTCCAACTTTAGAAGGCAAAGTTGAGCTATCAACAAGGCATAATCATATAAAAATGATGCATCTAAATACAAAACAAACATTATGAGACGATTGAACGTTGCTATGTCCTATAAGAACATATACAGTGCAATGAATTGTTATACAGAGAGGAAACTAATGTCAACAAATTTATGCCACGTACCAGCTATAAAAAATATCAGTGCACTAGAATATGAAGCATTGCCTATCCAACGAACCGACAAGAACTTCAGCATAAACAAAACCATGAAGCATAGCAGCCCTGACTTCCATCAACACAAATTCTTTTCGGTGTCACAAATTCAAACAGACACAAAGTGACAGGAATTTCAAGTCAAGGGCACAAAGCCACAAACAAAATATAGGAAGTTATCAGTGAAGAACATAATGCTGGAACCATAACAGGCGAAGATCACATGAACAGGCAAAAAAGCCGCAAATAATAAATCACCTGGAATTGTCAATGAACCAGGACAATGGCAAGAACACATCACCCAATTGCTAGACAGACATTAACTAACAAGATAGAGCAAGGAAAAGCAAGTTCATAGCTATAACTAGGTAAAGAGCAAAAACAAAAACAATCGCACCACAGTATCAGGAACTACCAGTAGACAATAGGGTACACAATCTATGTTTAACATCTGTTACATTACGATACAGATCAAAATGTAGCCGTCTCAGCATCACGACAGATAAGACGATTCATAGACAGAATTAATGCAGCTCCCTTAACAAACAAGAGAAAGTAGCAAAACATGACCAAAAATTTAGAGCTTGTCCTCAAAATCGGATAGGGGAGTCATCTGTTCCTTGAGACCCTTCCTCTTGCGGATCTCGGTGACAAGCGTCGCCGACTGGGTCCCAGGGTCCAAAGGATCGGAAGCCATGATGTCCCAGTGGTCAAACACACACTGGGGGAAAGCCTGACCGGACGTCGCAGCCCTGAGGGTGCTCGAGAACCCGAAGGACTCAATGACAGGCAGGTAGGCCTTGATGTTGTAGAGCGGGGTACCTTGCCTCTGCATCTCCTCGAACACGTGACCTCTCTTCTGATTCAGAACACCATAGATACCACCAAGCGCATTCTCCGGGGCCTGGATCTCAACCAGGTAGACGGGCTCCAGCAGCCTTGGCTTAGCAGTGAGCTGAGAAGCGTAAATGACCCTCCTAGCCGTTGGGATGACCTGACCACCACCCCTGTGAATAGCATCAGTGTGCAGAACAACATCACAGACCTCAAAGCAAATGCCACGCATGTTCTCCTCAGCCAATGCACCTTCCTTTGATGCCCACTGGAACCCAGCCACAACAGAGTCCTTGATTTCATTGAGATACTGCACTCCCTTACACATGTCGACAACCATGTTGGGGCCAGTAGTCTCAGGTCCAAAGCACCAAATCTTCTTGGCGAGATCCTTGTCCCAACCAAACTCCTCAGACAGGATCTTGGAGCGCACCTTAGGATCATCACGTGGGCCAATGCGGCCATCATCAATAGCCTCAGCCAGTCCCTCCTCCAATGGGCGAGCCTCCATGTAAAGACGGTTATGCTTGTTGGGGGACTTGCTCATGACGGTCCGGCAGGACTTCTCCAGAACAGTCTCACGGAAGGAGACAACAGGAGGGGAAACAATAATTTCAGCACCACCCATGAAGTCATCCTGCAGATCCTTCAGACAGATTTCAAGATGAAGCTCTCCAGCTCCAGCAATGATATGCTCACCAGACTCTTCAATGGTACAGAGAACCATAGGATCAGACTTGGCGAGACGCTTCAAACCCTCAACAAGCTTAGGAAGATCAGAAGCCACCTTGCACTGAACAGCAACACGCACAACAGGGGACACAGAGAACTTCATTGCCCTGATTGGGCAGGCATCAACTTCCTTCTCATTTGTCAGGGTTGCATTCTTGGTGATGAACTGATCCAAACCAACCAAAGCAACAGTGTTACCACAGGGAACATCCTCAACAGACTCTTGCTTCTTTCCCATCCAGATAACAGTACGCTGGACACTTTTCACATACAGATCCTTCTTCTGGCCAGGAACAAAGTTAGGTCCCATGATACGGACCTTCATGCCAGTTGCAACCCTCCCAGCGAAAACACGTCCAAAGGCAAAGAATCTACCCTTGTCAGATGCTGGAATCATCTTGGAGACATACAGCATAAGAGGACCGTCAGGGTCACAATTTCTGATAGCATTAGCATATATATCATCAAGGGGGCCCTCGTATAAGTTCTCCACACGATACCTCTGTGCCTTTGAAGGAGAAGGGAGATGAAATATCATCATCTCAAGCAGAGCACGACTGGCAGGCAGCCAAGTTTGCATCACACGCTTCATGAGAGCCTTGCCCATCAAGTCCTTCTCATCATTCTTCATGGTCACACCAAGCTTCTTCAACATAGGCCACAACTTATCCTTCTGATCATTCATGCAGGTGGCTATGATTTGCTTGATTGGCTCGTAGCAAAACTGAACAAAACCTCTCTTGCAGGTAGCTGTCCCGGTGTTCTTGGAGGTCCATTTCTTTGTGGCTGGGTCAAAGAAGTTCTCACCCCACAGCCTCTCCATCATCTTCGCCTCATCAACTCCAAACTTGGAGGCATACATCTTGGCAAAGTTTGTAAGGGTGAAAGCCCACCCATGCAAACCAGCAGAGAACGCAACAGTCCCCTTCTCCGGGTACACTTGGACATCACCAAGGAGCACATCTTCATATGTTGCCATGATGACATTGGCATTTTCAATGACACGGGAGAAAGTCTGGTATGCTTCCTCACCTTCCACTTGAAGCTCAAGGAAGCATCTGTCCATCTTGTTCACGGTGAGGACAGGTCTAATCCTCTCACCAAGGGCTTGGCGCAGCACAGTTTCGGTCTGCACACAGACACCCTCAATACAGTCAACAACCACTAAAGCACCATCGGTGATACGAAGAGCAGCTGTGACTTCCGAAGAGAAGTCAACGTGGCCAGGTGAATCAATAAGGTTGATCAGGTATTCGTCCCCATCCCTGTCGCCCTTGTACATCTCGAGTGATTCAGGAGTCATCTGATAGAAAAGAGAGATACCCGTGGATTTGATTGTAATACCACGTTCTGCCTCGTCTGCACGGGTATCAGTCATGCGAACATCACCAGCAACTTCCTGGGCAATAATCCCAGCAGCTGCCACAAGGGAATCCGTAAGCGTAGACTTGCCTGCAGATATGCAAATAATATGTGAGAACAGAACAGTGCACAAGCATCTGGTTTGACAGTTGAACATAATCTACATGAATATAAAGTTGAACATATTGAGTTATATAAGACAGAATAGGACACAGCAGTACAGTATTTTCAAACAATCAAGAAATAAAATAATAAGGTACAAATAAGACGAGCCAGGTATTTAGCAACATGGTTAAGCAAAATCTAGTGGGAAATTGCAAACAACACAAATATAAAGATATGAATATTGAAGTAACTAAGTATAATCATGTAAATTTCAGATCTTATACACTAATGCATTCAGGGACAACATGAGCATACACCAAACTGGGGAGATTTGAGCCCTTGGATGTTATGTCATAGTAACATTTAAGCTGGTTGAAGCAGAAATCAATCATATAAGAAGCAGTAGTATAGTAGTAAACTCCAGGACACAATAAGATGGATTGATTTTAGGGACGAAAATAATTATTTCAAAACAATTCTAAACCACTCGTTAAATTTAACCAATTTAAATAGTAGAATTAATACAGTAGAATTAAGAGCAGGCTACAAAAACATCGACATACAAAATTCTACTGTATAAACTCAATATTTAGGTACAACTGCCACTGTTGAGTGTTGAGGCACATACCATGGTCGACATGAGCAATAACAGACATGTTACGGATATTATTTTTCTTATCCATAATCCCGCGGAGCTCCTCCGCTGTGAACTTCACCATCTTGACTGCTTATGAATATCACAGCGGGGATATAAGTTCCTGTTCAGAGAATAGCAAAGCTATTAGAATTGAACAAGAATCAGATGTGGATGACTAACGTGAATATCCAGCAGTGTAATATAATGATTATGTTCAAGTAAACTGCAACCACAATTGTCTACTAAAAATGCTTAATAATGAAAAATAGCAACAATGAGGAACAACCAGGTAATGCAAAAACACACATCGCGACAAGAAAAGCAATCCACCATGAAAAGTGTACATGCAAAAGCTGGTGCTCCACCATAGAATGGGCTGCACAACTATGAGGAACAAACAGGTATGGATTTCACAAACTAAACCAAATACTACCAGATCTGTACAACTAACTAGGGGGTGAATCATAGTAAAACTTCTCAGGATTTGATCAAATTATATTAGAAAGGCTTAATGAGCAGATACAATAAGTAATCTGTACATGAATAAGCAAGCATCTATGCTGACCATTAAGTGACAAGTAAGTCATGTAAATTAAATTTCATTATTACCACAGTGACATAATCAAATACGCAAGCACAAAACCTGGTACTACTCAAAAAGCATAGCTTGACGCCTAATTACAAAGGGAAACAAGAACACATGTAAACAATTTCTTTTGCAAGCAATGTATGAGTGGCAAAACAGTGTAGAAGTACAGCCCAAAACAAGTCGCGTAAATGGTCTGATCAGAGAAAACTAACATATGGGGAGCACTGAGAAAGACCAAATCATACATGGCAAGCACATAAAAAAACGCAGAAGTTGCCCACACATAATAGTTTAGGCGAAATGGCTAGATCAGAGAAAAATTCATGCAGAACTTGAGAACTAAAATTACATAGAGTATAGTAGTAAAACAGACCAACATATGCATCTCCCATTTCACACATTAAATTAGATTGAGCATGCGAAGCAGTTAGACATGCATCTCCATTTCCTCCACGCCGAACATGGTAGCAGAAAACAAAATCGACCAGGTTACAGACAGGCAGCAAAGTAAGCAAGCAAGCGAGCAAGCAAAACCCTGCAGCTCGAACGATTTCCAGCGAATCCCCGTGGACGAACAGCCGAGCGAAGTAGCCAAAAATACAGACAAACTTCTCTCGGGGAGAACAAAAAAAAAATAGATCGCCGCCGACCACGGAGCGACGGAAACCACGGGCGCCTACCACCTATGCGACCACCGATAACTAGTGGACGCACGCGGGAGGAGAAACAACGGGCATCCATCCACGCCAGCACAGATCGCTCCCGGAGCAAGCGATCGGGGCTAACGGAGCGGCAGATCTACCACGGGAATGATGCGCACACGTCCCTAACGACGACGAATCCGGCGAACCAGAGCCTAGAACCCAGTGAAGCCGGTCGACTAGGCAGTAGCTAGCTGGCGGCGAGCTCCGGGGAGAAGCAATCGGAGGAGCGGTGAGGGCGGGGGAGGAGGAGAGGGGGGTCTCACCTTGGGGCTTGGCTTCCGCCTCCCGATCCGGGAGGATGAGATGAGGAAGCGGCGGCGGAGAGGGGCTTCGGGTTTAGGGGACTGGCGAGGGGTGCGAGGGACCTGCTTGCGGATATACTGCGTGAGGTGCGATTGGGAGACTGCGTGGACAGCGACCACGGCCCAGGGTGATGGAAGCGGCTGGTGGACTCAAGGCCCGGCCGAATGAATGGCCCAGGTGTGTGAGAACTTTCTTATTACAAAGAAGTCCATTTTCACCTTAAAAAAGAGTCCATTTCTTGCTAAAAAAAAGGTCCATTTTTCACCCTCAAATGTGCCCCGATAGACAAATCCCCCCCTGAAGTCGATTTTGGTACAATTTTAACCCTGAAATATATTTTTTTGAAGCTAAAACGCCAGTTGGCTCTTTATTTGTTTGGCGCTAGCAACCCTGAAATATCTGAAACCAGGTAAATTTGCCCCTTGGGTGGTTTTAATTTAGGTGGTTTTGGGAGATGAGGTCGTCTTCCTCCTTCCTCCACCGAAGCCAAGTCATGCATAAGCACAAACACAAAATGCGTAGTGAGCATCTCCCGAAAGCAAGTGAAGTGGGTGGAAGCAATGAGGAAGAAAGAGTTGTAGCGTATGTGGTGTGGCACGCCCAGGTGAGGAAATGGATGAACTTGAAGGCGGGAGTGGCGGGCATGTCGGCGTCCTTAGAGAAATTGGCGTGCGCCCATTGGAGGACGTAGGGGCTGGGTTTGGAGCGGCTGAGTGCCAAACCGACGACGGTGGGCACCGCATCCGCTCTGACCCTCTTCCTCTTGGGCGGCCATTGGTGGATCTCACATGCCCTGTTCATCAGCGAGAGGCGGGGAAACGAAATCGAACAGCAATGGTCGCGGGCGGCGCCGACGCGCTCTGGTCGGAGAAGAGCGAGAGAAAGGAGTGCAGGTATTCCGCATCTGCTGTTGTCGCACGCGGTACCGACGACTAAGCTAGGGGCTCTCGCTGCAATGAGAGAGGACCTCACCCTGCACTCGCGCGCCAGGTTAGGGGGGAGGACAGCTGCGGTGGCTATCGGAGCACCGCATCATGGAGAAGGGAGCTCGGTGTCGGGAGGAGCCAGGAGCGTCAGGAATACCGGAGGTAGCTCGGGGAACGCGATAGAGGCGTGATATGTCTCTGGCGTATCTATAATTTTTTATTGTTTCATGTTGTTATATTATCATTCTTGGATGTTTTACAATCATTTTATATTATTTTTTGGTAATAACCTATTGACATAGTGCCCAGTGCCAGTTATTGTTTTCTACATATTTTTTACATATCAGGAAATCAATACCAAACGGGGTCCAAACGCAGCGAAACTTTTTGTGATTTTTTTTGGACAGACATCCAGTAAGCAAAGAAGTACCGAAGAGGGAGCCCGAGTTGAGCACAAAACACCAGGGCGCGCCTGGAGGCCCAGGCGCGCCCTGGTGGGTTGTGCCCACCTCGGTGGCCACCCGCACCGCCTCTTTGCTCTATAAATACCCCAATATTCCAGAAACCCTAGGGGAGTCGATGAAAATCAATTCCAGCCGCCGCAAGTTTCAGAAACACCAAATCCAATCTAGACACCATCATGGAGGGGTTCAGCATGCCCATTGGTGCCTCTCCAATGATGCGTAAGTAGTTCACTGTAGACCTACGGGTCTGTAGTTAGTAGCTAGATGGCTTCCTCTCTTTTTTTGATTCTCAATACAATGGTCTCTTGGAGATCCATGTGATGTAACTCTTTTTTGTCGTGTGTTTGTTGGGATCCGATGAACTTTGAGTTTATGATCAGATCTATGTTTTTATCCATGAAAGTTATTTGAGTCTTTTTTGATCTCTTATATGCAGGATTGCTTATAGCCTCGTATTTCTTCTTCGATATTTGGGTTTTGTTTGGCCAACTTGATCTATTTATCTTGCAATGGGAAGAAGTGCTTTGTGATGGGTTCGATCTTACGGTGCTTGATCCCAGTGACAGAAGGGGAACTGACACGTATGTATCATTGCTATTAAGTATAACAAGATGGGGTCTATTTCTACATAAATAGATCTTGGCTACATCATGTCATCGTTCTTATTGCATTACTCCGTTTTTTCATGAACTTAATACACTAGATGCATACTGGATAGCAGTCGATGTGTGGAGTAATAGTAGTAGATGCAGAATCATTTTGGTCTACTTGACACGGACGTGATGCCTATATGCATAAACATTGCCTTGGATATCACCATAACTTTGCGCTTTTCTATCAATTGCTCGACAGTAATTTGTTCACCCACCGTGTTATTTGCCTTCAAGAGAGAAGCCTCTAGTGAAACCTATGGCCCTCGGGTCTATTTTCCCTTATATATTTTCAGATCTATAAACTAAAAAAAACCCAAAAATATCTCGCTGCAATTTATTTACTTTTATTTTGTTTTACGTTTTAGTTATTTTATATCTGTCTCTATCAGATCTCACCATTGCAATTGACCGTAAAGGGATTGGCAACCCTTTATCACGTTGGGTGCAAGTGTTTGACTGTTTGTGTAGGTGCATAGATTCAAGACTTGCTTGTGCCTCCTACTGGATTGATACCTTGGTTCTCTAACTGAGGGAAATACTTATCTCTACTTTGCTGCATCACCCTTTCGAAAAAACCAACGCAAACTCAAGAAGTAGCAGTATCCACTTGCATCGACAGAAGGGATACATAGGCTAAGCTTCCACGCAAAAACATGAACCTTCAGAGGCACTAGAGCCTTCCAAATAATTTCAATTGCGTTGGAGTTTGCTTGTACCTAGCGTAGCATCAGTGCCAAATGGTAGGTGCTCCGGACAAAAAACTGTCGTTCTTCTTAGGATAGTAGGTATACCTGGTCATCCCTCGGGCCGGGCCTAACCAAGCCCAATGCAAAAAACCCAGGCCCGGGCCCGGGCCGGCCCACCAGTGTAAAAGCCCGCCGGGCCTCGGGTCGGGCCTCTTCATTATTAACACGCTAATATGGCGGGCTCGGGACCGGCCTGGCCTTCGGGCTTGAAATCTAGGCCCGAGCCCGGCCTGTGGACAAGGTCGGGCCGGGCCGGGTCAGGTCGGGTCGACCGGGCCGAGCTGCCCATGGCCAGGTCTAATAATAGGTAGTGAAGTCATCATCTTCATAATTTGGGCGACCTGATTTTCATGACTTCTGCATCATGCATCAGAAGAATCCGCCAAACCACCACCTCCTCCCAATAGTCTTGATCAATGACGTCTGTCATCGAACAAACACGTGAGTTTAAATGATTACTCGCAATATTAACCAACCTGTGGTAGGATGGTTAGGTGGAATATCCCCAGCCAACAAGGGTTTAAATCTTGGTGCTCGCATTTATCCTAGATTTATTTCAGGGTTTCCGGTGATGCGTGTCCAGTGGGAAGAGACGTTCTCGTTGACTACGAGGCGTCTATGGTGACTTCGTAAAATCTCGGCTTGGTCTCTCGGAGGTGCTCATAGGGGTAGGGTGTGTGTGCGCTGTATGAGCGCTTCCGTCAGTACTGTGTTAAAAAAGATCCAACTAATCCTCATTTTTTAACATTTAATGGCCATGCAGTGTGCACGCGTGCTGTCAGTACCGTGTTAAAAAATAGATCCAACTAATCGTCATTTTTTAACATTTAAAGGCCATGCATAATGCCTCGTCATCCTAACGATGTAGTTCAAACAAAAGCATTATTTTTAACCTCCCTCAATATATACTTAGTTTTTAGTGATTTTGCACATAATATGTCCATGGCAAGCAGGGTTTTTTATAAAAAAAAATAGGTCTCTAAATCTACTTCCCCTAGCCTTTTCTCTTTCATCACCCCCGCCGAAGAGGAGAATTCAAAAACACTCACCCCATAAGTAAAGGAGGATGCAATACATGTGATATATTCCACTAGAGTCAGTTATGTGTTTATGATAGAAAACAAACACCACACATGAACAAACGAGTGATGGCCACAAAGATGACATGCACACATACACAAAAGATAAACATGACATGCAACAAGAGATGTAAGTCACCACATTAGAAATAGAGTTTACAAGACATAGAAGAATCACAAGAACAAGTCTCGTAACTCTTGATACCTTGGGACGATCCTAGTTTAGTGAATCATTATTATCTCCCATCAGGACCAAGACACCAACAATAGAGAAAAAGACACTATTACGATGGCTGAGCGTCTTATTTGAGATCTTCGGTGGGAGTGTGTGACCCTGACTGAGGAGGTGGTGAAGCAACAACCTTCTCCCCCTCGGCCTTGTCTGCAGGGGTACCAGTCATGCGAACATCGCTAGCAACTTCCTGGGCAATAGTCTGAGCAGCTTCTACAAGCGTATTCGTAAACGTAGACTTGCCTGCAAACATGTAAACAAAATGTAAGAACGGTGCTAAATTGTGTTATTGAACAAAATGAAAGCATCAGGTTTGAACAACTGAACACAATTTATATGAAGAGACGATTGAAAATTTAGTTGGGCACAACAATGAAGTACATTGAAACAAAATAAGTTGACTACTCATATAAAATAACATACCTTACAAATTGTAATAAAAACATGATCGTGAGTACACTCCAAATTTGGTAGATTTGAGCCCTTGGCACATATGTAGTAGTTACATTTTAGCTTACTAAACCTTAAATCAATCCTATGACAAGAAAACAAAATACGATGGATTGATACTTCCAGGGATGGAATTAATTACTTCGTAGTAACAAATTTGAAAATTTACACATGTTTTAGATTTAATGCAATATATAATTAAGAACATGCTATGAAGACATCAATCAACGAGAATCTACAATTTAAACTTAAAGTACGAGGCCACCGCGCACTGTTTAGGCACATACCATGGTCAGCATGAGCAATAACAGAGCAATTACGGATGTTGTCCTTCTTGTCCATAATTGCGCGGAGCTCCGCCGCTGTCCACTTCACCATCTTGACTATCACGGTGGTAAGATAAGTTCCTACTCAAAGAATAGCAGAGCGTGAGTATCCAAGATCATTAATACGAATAATTATACAGGAAAGGAAACACACACATGCAACAATTCTTTTTGCAAGTAATGTTCGAATGGCAAGACAGTGTAGAGGGCTGCTTTGTAGCAGAGTAGTATTAGCATGCATAAGTGCTGGCAGCATTATCCTGTAACTAGCACGGTAAGAAACAGTGCGATGCACAGGACGTCAGAGTCAAACTCTGAAAGAGATGCAACATGCATCCAACCATACACCGAAAAAAACACACGTAATGATAATAATTTAAACGAAATGATCAGATCAGAAATCCATTCATGCAGAAAGCCTGCAGTGAAATTACATGGAATAGTAACACGCACCAATATGCATCTGTTGATATCTACCTTTTGAAACATAGAATTTGACTACATTAAACATCCGATGAGAAGATAAGGAACAGAGAGCAGAACCGAGCAGCAGGTGAAGGCATGCAAGCGAGCGAGCACTATATATTCCTACGGCATGAACATTCTGGCTGAACAAGTGAATGAACTGTGAACAGTCTACCAGCAATATATACAGAAAAAAGTAAAGAACACCACACTAGAACGACAGATCCAGGCATGTCTAGTACCGGTCGAACATCTGCCACAACTTAGCGACCGATGCACGAGGGTGGACGACGAGCGCCTATATATCTGTACGTAGCAGCAGGACGAACAATGGCAGATCTACTAGGTTCAGAATGATATGCCAACGACGAAGAAGCAGTCAAACTAGGGCTGGCTCACCTTGGGGTTTCGCTCTCCCGATCCGAGAGATGAGAAAATGAGGAGGCGGCGGCGGCGAAGGTCTCCTTTATAGGAAGGGTGCTTTTTGGCACGCTTGGACTAGGGCCGTGAAGGAGACCGGCCAGATGGAATGACAGCCCGGCCCAAAGGGTGCCTTGTTTTCCTGAAAACAGACTAGTGTAGTGTTTTCATTTTCATCTAAGAAAAACTGTTCCCCTCAAAAAAAAAATCTAAGAAAAACTGTAGTATTTTCATTTTGGCTTCTTCCACATCGCGATGCGTGCGTGCACGCGACGCATTCCACGCCGTGTACCTTAGCTGGATCGATGTTATCATGAACTTGTGCGCACACGGGCAAACGACCGATGAGAGTGTTGAACTGGTCGCACTTTAAGGTCAAGCACCGGGCGTTGGAACATTGGATTTTTAGGGCCTGTTTGGGTTATGGTTTTTTTAGATACACCTGTAAAAAATACGTGTATCTATCCATCTGTTTTGTTTCAGTTCAAAAAACACTCATGTTTGGTAATTTAATACTCCCTTCATTCCAGAATAAGTGTCCTGACTCTAATACAACTTTCTGCTAAAGTTAATACTCTGTATTAAAACACAACGATGCCAAGCACAACCTTAGGTTTTCTTTCTCAGTAAAGTTTGAAAAAGACCTTGAACTTGTAGAGACGGTCGGAATTGAACCTTAAACTCTCAATCCATGAATATTGACGCTCTGTACTTAGCGCTCCCAGTCAATTCCACCCCTAAACTGACCCTAGATTGTTTGCCCCACCGGGAAAAATGCACCCCGAATGCTTCTCTCACTAACCACGTGGTCCTACTTGTGATGTTCATCCCCCTCCTCCCCCCCCCCTCCCCAAAAAAATATATCTCCTTTCTCATTGCCGACGATTCGTTCGTCCACATGAGGCATGCATGACATGATGCAGACCTCCTTGTGGCGCATGTTCACAACCAAGACGAGTCGCCTAGGAAGGGCGAATGTTATCGTTGTTGCTGTTATCATCATCAAGGGCATCGGGAACACGCCGACGAAGAACGTCCGGTGAAAGACATCGCCAGTCGAGTTGCTAGAGCATGAATGATAGCATATCCATGGGAGGTCCTCGATAATTGTCTATGTCACGCCCCCACCTCCACACCCTGGAGAATCTACCCATATGAATACTCGCCTCCATGGACAAGACAAACTCGCAGTTGTGCAAATCATTTTGTGCATTCCACCCCTTGCACACATTGCAGCCACATACAACGCATCACCAATTACGGTGCGGAGTTGCCGAAGCACAATAGATCTCCATGTAGCTCCATAGAGCATCCTTAAATGATTTTGACTGAAATTGGGGATTGTATGCTGGTGCACACCATGCATTTGACCAATGCTTTAAGATCCTCGCCGGCACGTACCTTCGTTGGTGGCCACACTGCGAGTCGCACGACCACCTCTGGTGGCGACGAGGAAGAGGGGAAAGTGGAGGGAAGGCCGGTGGCATGCTAGGGTTACGCCTCCCGAGTCACCCCTGCAGGAGCGATGAGGGGGCCGAGTGTGTTGACCCTTACCTTTAGACTGCTCGCTTTCCATGGTGCCCCTGGTTTCATCTCTTATTTGATTGTCACTGATGTCAACTGTCAATGAATGCATGAATAAAATGGGTATTGAATGCCAAAACAAAATCTGGAGCCAGAAGTGTAACAACACACGGACATTGATCGTGAATATAACACCATTTCTGACACCCGGGGCCCCGCCTGCCTATGGGACCCACCCGCCGCGCGGCACCACCCACAAGCCGGTACATGCAAGCGATACCTACGAGGAGGAGGCCTCCACGTACCATTCCTCGTCCTGGCGCTCGGAAACACGTCGCTTTTGCCACGCGGCGCCCTCCCATTCGCCAGACCCTCCCCGCCCCCGTGCGCCATTGGCGGGTCACGCGGCCCATGCGTGCGCCGCGCGCGCGGCCACCACCCGGGCCCGCGCTGTCAGTGAGACGGCGCCCTCGCGCGGCGACGCCACTCCGCTCCTTTATCAAGGCGCGTCTCGCGCTCGCTATCCATCAGGAGGTTTTAGGTTGCGGAGGTTCGGAGTTAGGTACACAGATCGGAAGGGTCTAGAAGCTTCTGTTCCGTTGGTGGTGACGATGGCGGCCCTCGCTAGGTCGGCCGCCGCGGTGGCCGCGCTCGCGCTGCTCGCGTCGGCCGTCGCCGGCGAGGTCTTCTTCCAGGAGAAGTTCGACGGTGAGCCGCCCTTCGGATCCAGATTCCAAACCCCCCTCCTCTCTCGTAGCGGGCGTGTTCTAGATCCAGTCGATCAAAACGTCTCAGTTGTTCGTTGATCCAGTCCTACTTGTAAGTCGTTTCGTGCCTGAATTCTCGCCGTGATTTGTGCCTGACGAAATACAGGCGGATGGGAGGACCGGTGGGTCAAGTCGGAGTGGAAGAAGGAGGACAACACGGCCGGCGAGTGGAACCACACCTCCGGCAAGTGGAACGGAGACGCCGACGACAAAGGTAACTTTCGTCGCCGGATTTCGTTTTGTTCTGTTCTGTTCTGTTATGATCGGCGGCGAATGGGGGACTGAATTGTTCTGTTTCCGCAGGCATCCAGACGTCGGAGGATTACAGATTCTACGCCATCTCGGCGCAGTACCCGGAGTTCAGCAACAAGGACAAGACCCTGGTGCTGCAGTTCTCGGTCAAGCACGAGCAGGACCTCGACTGCGGCGGCGGCTACGTCAAGCTGCTCCCCGCCGACGTCGACCAGAAGAAGTTCGGCGGCGAGACCCCATACAGGTGCCGATCATCTCCTCTCAATTGTTGAATCCGTCTCCGATCTGTTTTAGTGGCTGGTTGATCATTCATGCCCTGGTTCGATTCGAATCGCAGCATCATGTTCGGGCCGGACATCTGCGGGTACGCCACCAAGAAGGTGCACGCGATCCTCACCAAGAACGGCAAGAACCATCTGATCAAGAAGGAGGTGCCCTGCGAGACGGACCAGCTCACGCACGTCTACACCCTGATCCTCCGGCCCGACGCCACGTACAGCATCCTCATCGACAACGTCGAGAAGCAGTCTGGCAGCGTCTATGATGACTGGGACATTCTTCCTGCCAAGAAGAAGAGGGATCCTAATGCCAAGAAGGTGAGGTTCAGAGATAATACTGTCAGCCATGGTTAAGGTGTTTTTGTCACAGAGGCGATAAATAAAGCCATTAATATAACATTGTGTGCTGATGGCTGCAGCCAGAGGACTGGGAGGACGAGGAGTTCCTTCCTGACCCCGAGGACAAGAAGCCAGAGGTAGCTTTCCCTTTGTGTCTGCACAATTTGGATGATGATATTGTTGTAGCATGAGTATTGATTTGCCAATGCCATAATATTGAGCTAAGCCCAACTATTCATCATATTCTGTGTTGTGTCTCACAAATCTACCGATGCAAAGTGTCTATTATACAATCCTAACTGCACAACATGAGTTTCCACATTTTTGTGTTATAAACTGTTGTTTGTATTTGATGCTTTGCCTCTGGTGGCTTCCTGTCTGACTCAGATTATTTGCAGGGGTATGATGACATTCCCAAGGAAATCACTGAACCTGATGCAACGAAGGTGCACATTTTCCCATTCTTAAAACAATTTTACTTTGTGCTCTGTTGCCTCTTCTATGCAATTTCTCACATTGGTCAATATTACATATATGGCAGCCTGAGGACTGGGATGATGAGGAAGATGGTGAATGGACAGCTCCAACCATCCCAAACCCTGAGTACAAGGGACCATGGATCCAAAAGGTATAACTATGACAGCATGACTAGTTACTTACTTGTTCTAGACAGGTAGCAATGTGCTTTACAAGTTCTGACATGAGACTGTATTCAGAAAATCAAGAACCCTAACTTCAAGGGCAAATGGAAGGCACCTTTGATCGACAACCCAGGTAAACTGAGCTTGCCCACTGTTGTACATTCATATTAACTGCTGTACAGTTATCTTTTCTGCTCAACTAATTCAGTGAAACATCAAAGCTCACATGATCTTCTTTTCCTTTGTTCGTACAGAGTTCAAGGATGATCCTTACATCTACGCTTTTGACAGCCTGAAGCACATTGGTATTGAGTTGTGGCAGGTTAGTGCTTCACAAGTTCTGTGAAACATGGTTAGCATAGCACATTGTGAAGCTTTTGTTGGGACCACTGATATTGATTTCTCCTTTGACCGGCACTAGGTTAAATCAGGAACTCTGTTCGACAACATCCTGATCACTGATGACCCCGAGTACGCCAAGAAGTTCGCGGAGGAGACCTGGGGCAAGCACAAGGATGTATGCCGTCTTATCACGAGCAGTTTAAGTTTTGTTTCATTTTCAGTTTTGCTTCGTTTTAGATATTTGATGTAGAGAGCTAAGTCAATGGCTCTCTGCCTTGCAGGCTGAGAAGGCCGCCTTTGATGAGGCCGAGAAGAAGAGGCTTGAGGAGGTATATATGCAAACATCTTCTGTTTGTTATACTGCCTTCTATGCTAAATCCAGTACTAACTACTCTGTTTTCTCCTTGTCAGGAATCCGCAAACGCTAAGACCGAAGACAATGACGATGCAGCTGATGTAAGCTGCAAATGAATTTAATTTTATCCTCAACGTTTCTAACTGCTTATATGACGTGTCTCATCTTAACACAAAACTACATTCTCTTACCTGTGGCAGGAGGATGAGGGCAAAGCTGCCGGTGCCAGCGATGAGGAGAACAAGGATGCCTCCGGCGATGAGAAGGTGGAGGAAATTAGCAAGGATGCTTCTTCTTCTTCCGACAAGAAGGACGAGCTTTAGAGTGTAGCAGGAAGGCTCTGTATCTAAACTTTTTCCTCTTGAGGCAGTAGAGCTTCCCATTCATCAATTAGAAGAACATTTTCTGTGAAAGATGAGAGAAGTAATGCAATCTCGGCTCTTGTAATTTGTTATGTTTTTGTCGGTAATAGGAAATATAGCATAGTCATGAATCTATCTCGGTGCCTCATCGCGTTTTTTTTTTGGAGCAACCGGTTGGAGGTCAACCTTCTAATTAAGAACAGAAGAAATAATTTACCTGTCAAAAAAAAGTAGGAGAAATAATTCAGCTAAAAAAAATAGAAGAACTTTTTGAGAGAAACAGGACCCCAAAAAAAGCCAAAGTACTTGCAGCACAATAGGTTCATCCAACTCATCAACGGCCCGAGTTTGATGGAAGCAAGAGTCTCAAACAAGCCCTACTCATCAATGTTTTTGCCTCGTTTTAGAAAATTTTGAAATTTTTTGATGATCACTGTCTTAAACCCAGACCCAATTCCAAACTAACCCATGTATGTCGTAGTTTTCTGAGCCAAGACACTGCAGCTCAGCAGTTTTCAGCAAAACTATATTGTTATGATGTACAACTACAGTAGAAATGTTGATTTAGAAGATAAACACTACCTGTCTTGAATAGCCAGCCTCTTCGAATTAGCTATGCATGCTACTTAAACCAAGCAACTGCCGGCAAGAGTAGGAAAAACAGATTCATACAGAAAGGAAAAAAAAAGAGAGTACTGTTTTCTTGCAACTGATGAAATATGTCGACGATGTTTATCCCATTTCTTAAAGTCTTCACATAATAGAAACATTGCCGTATAGAACAACAAACAGACCCTGAGCCGTTCCAGTGCTAAGGCATCATCATACAACTATCAGGTTTAGCAGTTACAAATAGTTTTCAAGTCCTAGTTGCGACGCTATCTTCAGAACAAGTCTTCAACATCATTCGCTACTTCACTTGTTCGTGCCTTAATTCTTGTCAATGTTTGATCTGGAATCTAAACTACAATACCATGAAAAGAAGTGTTTCCTGACTGCGGAGAAAAAGGGGATCCTACTCACGGCACTGATGATGACTGACCATCAGAGTAGCACTAAGCAGCACACAACAGATTGAGATGTTAGTATGTCAGATATATATGGAAAGCTTAACTCCTCCAAATGGCATGTATATATGCTAGCAGAATGGACTGAGACAAGATGTAATACATTTATACATATGGATTTCACATAAAAAGCAACATTCACACATGCACAAGAAGATGCAAAATTGTTTATACAACCCTCCAAGACTAATGCAATGCCTGTTGCTTCAAAGCAAAGGGCAAAACAATGGCAGGCTTTTCAGAGCATTGATTGGTATACAAGTAGCTACTTTGCTAATTATTTGTCAAACAGCCGATGTGCCTGAACTATTGTTTTCTCCGCCCTCACCGCTTGCCTCCTCACAAGGTTTCAACGCCAGCAGATTCTGGTTCTCGCGTCGGGGCACAGGAGTGTAGAAGCCGACAACTGGAATCAGATTGCAGAAGCCACGATCATCCGGCACCTCCGTCACCAACCCTAATTGCAGATCGATTGTGAAGAGGCTATCAATCGTGTCAACGAAAATGACTTGTGCTTCCTCAGTAAAGCCCAGCACGGCCACTCTGTAATTTATACCCGGGACCAAGAGATCGCTAGTTGGAAGCAAATTTTCCAAGCAGAAGATGCAGTTCAGTACCCATCGTGCATCAGTGGTGTCACTCGCCTTCCTTGTCCACAGTTTGAGGCGCAGACCCGATTCTTCACTAACTCCCAGTCCACCATCCTCCGCAAGCATGAGTTTAAATCTGTTGTCGTCCAAGGACGACGACCCACCGTCGGACTTGTAGTCGGGCTGGCTGTCAGGTGGGTCCAACACAGCCAGGCCATGCCTCACTAAATCATACTCCAGGATCAACCCAGCATCGGACATGAAGTAGAGCAGAGAGCTCGAGCAGGCTAGAATATTTTTCAAAGAACATCATGAATTCGCTGTGCATCGAGGTCAGCTCGCCCCACGTGCCGGTCTCCGACGAGTATACGCCGGCCGATATGACATTCTCGTCGTAGTCAACGTCTTCGTTGTCGACGACGAACATGAAGACCACACGGAAAGGACCCCCAAGGCAGTCGCGGTGGTCGACCATAGGTTCGGCTGAACCATGGTCCAGAATCACACCTCTCCTGCGCACAAAAATGTTATACGGAACCATGGTTCAGCCGAACCTACGCTCGACACCATTGATCTCTGGACACTTTTTATAAGGATCCGTGCATGATTGATTAAAAAATGCATGATGGGAGCTGTTTGCATGTTAAATAATGTATGACGCGGATCCATATATAGCAGGATGTTGAATCGTACGGCGTCGACCATAGGTTCGGCTGAACCATGGTCCAGAATCACGCCTCTCCACTGCACAGAACACCGCCGCGGTCGGCCAGCTGCCGTTGAACGCCGCAGGCACCGGTATGCGCTGCTGGGCGCCCGTGATTGGCTCCCACAGGAGCAGCTCCCAGGTACGAGTATGATTGCGCTTGGAGAGGAAGAGGGCGCGGCCGTGGCGGCAGTCCACGGCCCGCCACGAGCGCCAGTCCGGGGCGGCGAGGGAGAAGGGCGACGCGGTGGTGTGGACGAAGTGCGGGATGTCCTTGTCTTCCGATCCGTGGTGAAAGCCGAGCATGGGGGGTGCGAGGTAGAGCTCGTGGAGGCGGCGGCGGAAGATGGGGTGGGACCGTGGGAGACGATGCCTCCCCGGTCCTTGCAGACGAGGGAGGCGCGGAGCAGGCATGCGGGGTCGGCGGGCGGTAGGCGGAGGAGGATCTCTTCGACGAGCTCGTCCGGGATCGCCGGCGGCGAGGCGCGGCGTCGCTGCGGTGGTGGTAGCTGGGTTTGGGTTGTCTGTGTGGAAGGGCTTCGCTACATCTACTGGATTATAATCAACAGTTTTGCTAGAACTCATCTAGATGCGATATAATTTGGTCTCATTCATCTTTTATAGCCATTGGATGTGATGCTATAAGATGCGTGTGTGCTGACATGGACTGTATCTGTTCTAATTTTCAAAGTGAATGAGACCAAATTATATCTCATCTAGATGAGTTCTAGATACTCCCTATAATCAATTTATAAATTCTAAGGGGTTCGTTTACGGGCCGGACCAGGATGGGGACGGGAGGTCTATTTTGAGTCGGAGCAGGATAGCTAGTTTTTTTTTCTGTTTCTAAGAAAATAATACTTATTTTTCTTTTTAATAAAATCTATAAAATTCAAATTCATATACTCGTCTAACTCAACTTGAGATAGCTGAGAGCTGACCATCCGTGTGGCAATGAGTCCCAAGCTTAAAAAGCAACGGTGTGGTACCACGTTTTCCCCTGTACATTCTATGCCATCTGGAGCACACAAAATAACTAGAAGAACATCCGTGCATTGCAACGGGACTACATTAACTTAAAGAGTTCAATATTAATATTCTCATACATATCAAGTTACATTGGCGGCCTTTTTTTACCATCAAATCCTCACACACACTCTCTCCCTCCCTCTTCCTCACTCTCTCTCCTCCTCTCCCTCTCTCTCTCTAACACACACACGCACACACGCACACACATATCCATTTTATTGGGTACGGGATCATAATCCATCTATTTCACACATAATCCATAAAAGTAAATAGATGATCTTGTAATAGATTCAGCAAGTTGTGAGGGTAGTCAAAGCAGGAATGCACATTGTTTCATTATAAATCAAACAATCATACCAGAAATTGAAAGGTAAGCTTGACTTTTCATGCTCAAGTTTCTTTGCTTCCTCTTTTTTCCGGCGATAAGTAGCTCGCCTCTTGGCGTTTATCTGCTCCCTTTTTTCATCAGATAAGATACCTTTTTTAGGTTGTTTGGTGACGTTGTCGAAAGATCCTGTAGTCATGTGCTCGGATGTTGAAATGGTTTGGGATAAAACTTGAGCAGTTGACATAGTGTACAGGTGTATTCCTCCATCAATAGGAGACACATCAAGAACATCTGGAACAAAACAAAAGCAAAATGATATTTTTCTTATGCTGTTCTTGAACATATGCAACACGATCTCTATAAGCATGATATTTTTCTTATGCTGTTCTTTTTGCCGGTTCTCATTTTCAATATGTTTTTTGCTCACGTGAGATCAAATCGGGAGGCCGCTGATCACATGTGATATCACCATCACTGGGTTGGGGAACGACCGGGTCCGCGGTCTGTTCAGGTATGGAGTGGCCTGGAGCATGGTTCATACAAGTTACTGAGATTGAAGTTAAGAACATAAGAGAATAAAATGACGAGTACTCTATCCGCACAGCCTCATACCTGGACTAATAGGGTGATTATCAACAACGTTTGTCCCAGCCGTCTGATATCCTACATCTTCAGTACCCACAAGTTCATTATCCGGAAGAACCGGTTGTCCAGACGGTTCAAGTGTCAGCCCATCTGAGTGTCATTCATACAAGTAAGCGATAAATTCGATACATAATTAGTGTTAAATCATGGAAAAAAATTTAGTCAAAGATTTACCTCTAGGGACACCTGACGATGTTGTATGTTCCGCAGATTTGCTTTGTGGATTCCCCATACATACCTACAAGCAAAGATTTCATCATATTAACAATTGGTTGTGAACTGAAGTTATCTACCATCATATTAATCAGGTGGGATTGTCTTCCTGCTTAGCTGTCATAATATCCATTTTTGAATTTTTTATATAGTCAAGTCGGAATTGTGATGACCTAAAAGCATTGTGGATCTGGTGCTTGTTCTGACTATAGATTCCTTAATCCGAATTCAGGAAGATTTTGATGAATTTAGTGATGTTGAGGATCTCTATAGCACATTCCCTATGGAGAAGGTTGAAGCACTCGAAGACATGGTTTCATTTGCTCCTTCCATTCTTATCAACGTGAGCTGTGAGCTGTTAATAGAATCGACTGGCAAACTTTCTTATGTTTTTCCCCACTCATACTGCTACTCTGATATGCTGGTGCAGACCATTTCTCTAACATGTTTTTATGGGTAATTATATATTTCTCAACATCGCTTCTTGTTTGGTTGCCAGGGTGTTGCTGCTGTTTCCACTACTGCAGTTTTGAGTACGAAGAGTCAGACAGCAACTTCACCTACTCAGGTACATGTTATTAAATCCTAGTATTAGTATATCGAATAGTCAGAACACAATGGTTGTTATGTGCCCAGTGTCAACTTAGTTGGCATCCTGGATGCTGTAATCTTGTCAACCTTCACATGCTAGTATTGATTTATTTGATCATATTATTACAAGCTAATCCTTGAATATAAATACACGTGGTTGTTGCTAGTTTGAGGAATTGGTCATTTCTGATATATTCAGGTATACAACGGTCCTGGCATCCGTATTGGGAGGTTTTCTTTAATGAGAATGTTTCTAAACTTTTTTTTTCAACATTCATGTACTTTCGTTAGTGAACTTGGAGACAACATTAAGTATGTAAACAGTCTGCTTCTAAATTGTTTGACTATGCTTATTGGACAGGCTGCTTCTTGGCAGTGCAAAGTTAGCAGACCAAGCCACACAACCAACCAATCAAAGTAAGTAAAAGCTGCACACTCATTTATGCAAACATGTACAGCAACTAAACATGATCAGCATCATGCGTAAAGATCTCCTAAACGATTCTTTTTCAAATTTCAGAAATGGTGCCCGGCATACCATGCTCCAGGAAAGGAGGTCATGTGCTTGATGTATATGTAATATAAGATTGCCGACAGTGAGCATTCCAAGTAAGCACTTGCAACCAACTCAAATATGCATTTTCTTTACTGCTGTTTGGCCTACCATGCTCCAGCAAATATAGTCATAACCGAGGGATTATTGAGTAAATTAAGTAATGAGCGATTATTGAGTATAAACTTGCAATACGTACAGCACAAGTTGGATCTTGGGCGCGTCCAGGAGGGGATCACCAGGGGATTCACAGTCTACTGAAGAGATCACACAGCAGATCGCTTCGCGTCTCCTGAAGCGATCCCACGGCAGTTCACCGCCTCCTGAGACGATTTTTTGTATGGCCTTCAGTATGTAATATTAAGTACAAAATAATGTGTATGAACTTGCATTACGTTGAGAACCTGTCGGTGGTCACAGGGTGGCGCCGTCGGATCGGGGTCGTGATCGCCGGCGAACACGACATGCGGGATCGCGTCCCCGTTTCCTCGCCCGATCCAACAGCAGACCGCCGCCTCCTGCAACTGCGACGGCGAAGGTTTCGTTAGGCCGCGTTAGAGGGATGGATCGGCGCAGCGCAGGGATGGATCTACCGCGGCGCGGCACAGGATGGATCCGCCGCGGCGCGGTCCAGGGATGGATCCGCCGCGGAGTGGGCGTAGGGTTGGATCGGGCGTGCGATCGGGCGGCGTCGGAGATCGATCTGCTGTTTCGGGCGGGGGCGGAGATAGATCAGCTGCGTGAACGAGGGAGCGAAACCAGCGGTTTTTGATGTAGCGGGTTTTTTCGTTCGAGGGTAGTGCACAGGTCGTACGACGACGAAAAAAAATCGGTGGTGGGAGTATGACGAAAATAAACCAGCGAAAAAAACCCGCGCGGACTATTCACCGACTGCTCCATTAGGAGTAGAGATATGTCACGTTCCTCGGTTTCAAATTAGTCCCGTAACATTTTTCCTATAAATTTGTTTAATGTAAATAAAAAAGTCCATCGCAATAAAGTAAGTATATAAAGCTTCCATCGCAACAAGAAGTTATATAACCCACTAAAAAAACAAGGAACTATATAAAGTACGCTTTAGGCCAATATATTTTGAAAACGGGGGGAGATAATTAATTAATATATTTATGCTAACAATACTAATTAATGTGGATGCATGCTTATAAAACTTGACCAATTAAATTAAACTAGAAAACATGTATGTAAGCGAAAACATCTTGTAGAAAACAAGGACGCGGCATTTTGGCTGCACCCGAGGTAAATAGTAAATTCATTTATAATAGTAAAAACAAATTCAAAAAATTCTGATTTTTTTTGTGATGCTAGATGCTCATGTGCGCGAAGTCCGTGCCAAATTTCGTGAAGTTTGGACATTACAGTAGCTTTTAGCAAAAAAGACAAATTTTTGGGTGGTAAAAAAGTTTACTGTTCACATACTATTTTGACCGATTTTGACCTTTTGCCGCAAGTTCCTCAGATGTTCGAACAAGCTGCAATTTGGTACGAACATCACACGTTGGAACATCTTCCATCTAAAAAAAATTCAGTTTTTTTTGTGTATTTTTAGTATTTTTTTGAATTTACTGTTTTCTATGCACAGATGAGCCTGAACACCGAATTGAATATGCGAGAGAAAAGGTATTTTTCTACTAAAAAAGTAGTAGTACTATATCTTAACCAAGGTAATGCAAACGTTCCTTTTCGTTTACACTCTTCCAAATGAGCAGTTTAACCTGCGATTTTGCTAAGCTAAGATAGTACCGTTGTAGGAGTATGTCAAAACGATCACTTTGGCTCCCGGCTACCAAAGAGCCCAGAATTTTAAAATAATAGTAGAAGAACATAGTTATAAATTTAAAAAAATATCATATGAGTACTTATAAATTTTACATGAGATTCTAGAAGCACTTTTGAGACAAATTATACATGTGGTTTTTGAATTTCTGATCTGAAAATACCTAAATTGATATTTGTAGTCACAATTCAAATGGATAGTCCCAAACAAGCCTCTTACTTTGCGTTAGCATGAGTACATTGCTGGTTAGCTGTTCATCAGGTATACTTTCCAGTAGGCACGAACCGACAATGAAAATGACTAATCAGTAGACTGTTAATAACCACACTAAATATTGATAACAAGGATAATACTGTTTTTCAGTGTATAAGACTGTCTGCGGCATTAGCAGTGTCACATGTTAAAGCTGTGGGGTAAACTAATCCCCGTGGCTTTCTCTAAGAAAACCATTCGATACAAGGAAATTGCCATGTAAAACTCAGCAATACTTGTCACCCAACAGTGGTGCAAATGATAAATCATATACAGTATACCTTCTTCAAAATCACCATGATCAATATTGCTACTAGAGGCCTCTGCTCCCAGCATCATCTTTATTGGTTGAAGCTGTAATTTTGAGCTTTGCATAGCAAGGCATGTTCATTTCTATAAAATGTGGTAGCACGCTCCAGAGCAAGTTCTCCATAATTAGGAACCCTACGTGCAAGATGTAAATTTGTCAATGCATCATTGTTAGGGTACATAAAACAGAAGGTCATGAACGTTAATGCACTCTGAATCTCTGGTGCAAAACAACAGAACCATATCATGACACAAAGTGCTGATATATCCTGTTAACTGTCTTTTATAACAACTGACTGGCGTTTGCAGAGATTATCATGTACGATCCTGAAGTGCCATATAGATAAACTGCAAAAGCATGAAATATTTGCAACTAGACAGTACCGGAGAGGATATAACCTTCTCAAATAGGATAAGACCTATCCCTCAAGCAGTTGAACTTTTTTTTATTGGTCTGAGATGCATAACCATGCTTGCCACACAGTCCTCGATCACAACTATGAAATATTTGCAAGCAGACAGTATCGGAGAGGAATATAACCTTCTTAAATAGGATAAAACCTATCCCTCAAGCACTCAGACTTTTTTAAATATTGGTTTCAGATGCCTAACCACACATCCTGCACGATCCTCAAGCAATTGTGCTTTGATTTGATGCTCAGCCTAGTACAGACATCATAACAAAAGACGCAATACCCTGACTCTCAGGTACCGGTATCATGTCACCTTGGATAATGTACTCACAAATCCCTCAAATACCAACACACACACCGTCAGGCGCACTATCAAACACTTTAAACCAAACACATCAGACTTAATAACCACATTGTCAATTGTTATAGGACATCTTAAATCCTACTAAGCTAATGTCAATGGTGCAAAACAATGACGGACACATGAAAATACCACAGAGCTGATTGTAAGTTTTTCCCCCTGAATCCATTCATACTTATGCTACAGCTTATCTGGGCCAATAAGTGGAGTATGGGAGTAGAACCCTAACCTGATCTAGAGAGCGTGGCTGAAGCTGTCACTTGCATTGGCGAAGTTCCATGGCCTTGCATCCGTTATCAAACAGCTCCTGCACCTGCTCCAGTGTTTTCTCCTCCTCCTCTCCCACCTCCTCACTACCCATCTCCTCGGCAATGTTCGGCGGCAACGGTGGGTCATGGTGTTTGCCCCCAATTCAAGCACTTCAAGCCTAGGATGTGGAGTATAGAAGCTGACAATTGGAATCAAACTAGAGGAGTTATCATCATCTTCATCGAGCACCTTCCTCGCCCGTTCTGATTGTAGTTCGATTGTGAAGAGTCCATAAAATGTGCTCATAAAAATGGCATTAGCTCCCTCGGCAAAGCCTAACACATTAACTGAAGTTGTACCATTCGGTAGCAAATTTTCCAAGCAGATGACCCGGCTCAGCACCCAACGTGCGTCAACGCCGTCACTCGCCTCCCTTGACCACAATCTGAGATGCAAACTGAAGTTTTGGATAACTCCCAGCCCACCATCCTTTGCCAGCATCAGGTTAAATCTTACCATGTAATGGTCTGGTAAATCGAACAAAGCCAGGTTGTGCCTGTCCAAGTGATACCCATAGATGCTCCTGCTGTCGGACATGAAGTAGAGCAGAGACCTCCCAACGAGCACGCTGGAATAATCACTAGAGACCATGGACTCCTCGTGGCGCATCGAGGTTAGCTCGCCCCAGGTGCCAGTCTCCGACGAGTATACGCATGCCGACGTGACAGTAAGCCCATCCCCGTCGTCGTCTTAAAAACGCTAGCTAGATAGTTTCAGGGACCTAGTGGTAAGGCCATGATCCCCAGGGGAAGGGATCACTCATTCTTCTATTGGGGACAGGTGTACGAACGACAACTCCAAACGTCATACATCCGCCGCCTATACCTACCGTTTAGGTGGCACCCGCGAGATTCAGCTAAGGTAAAGAACTTCGTGTCGTGGCTGCTCCACTCCGCTGCGGTCTTTTGAACTGAACCTCTGCCTTCCCGCGCGCGAAACAAATGGGCAATGTGTCGTGGGTCAGTTTTGGGATGGGGGTTTATATGACGGACCATAAAAAAAGGAAGTTTTTTTTATGGCATACGTGATGATCGCGCCTAGTAGCCACATATCAGCTGCGCTCAATATGCGGAATTTCCGTTGGATCAGATTTTCGCTTTGATGAATTTGGACCTAGCGAAAAGGACTCTAAGCCTTCGCGCAAACAAGGAAAGTAGAGCAAGACGAGGAAGCGGAGCTTCCCCCGACTGTTAGAATAAATCCCAGGCATATCGTTGATCATCCGAGGACCAAACAATCACACAAGCACGACGTCGAGATTTGTTAACGAGGTTCATCGATATGGCTACATCCTCGGGGCATGACTATGGGCGCTCCTCCCCATGACACCGCTACAATACCGCACCCGGTCGCCCTGGACACCGGCACAAGCTGCCGGCTTCCCCTGCGTTCCGGTGCTATTATGTTGGCATATGTTATATCGTGTGTCTAGCCCCGCTATATATGAGACGCCAAGGATACAAGTGTCCTACTAGGACACGACTCCATATCCTATCTAAACACAATACTACCCAGAGTCCAACTGTAACCTACCTTGTACACAATATTCGACACAACTCTAACAAACTCCACCTTGGCGAATATTCTCCACCACCTTGAATTCGTCAATGCGTCAAACTTCCATGTACATTGGACCTGAGCTTATCCCATGAGTACCGCTGCTACTCCAAACACTCCATATGACTCCACCTGCAACTTGTAGTCCCTTCTTTTTTCTTGACCACAGTCAACACTCGAGCGAAATTAAGTTCCACATTACTCTAGTTTGCGCTCCCAACTTCCAGAGTATCAGTCCAACGCCATCACACACTGATCATTGACCTGCGTGAAAGTGAACAATTCACATATTGGGTGTCACACATAAGAGTTACCTGAACTCAACATCACCGCTCCTTTCTTGACCGTCTGTCTAAAACTTGAAAGAATTTCACCGTTACTTGTAGTCATCCCGAGTCAAATTCGCAGTTGTCTCACCACATGTATGACCACTACAGCCCTGGCCCGTCTCCATGTCTCGTGCATACCGCACGCCTCGCCGCTATTACCGCGCCGAGCCTCCGTTGTCCCAGTCGAGTCTCAAGGGCCACGAACCCACACCACTCAACCCCCACTATAGAGTTCCACCGATCATCACCGACCGATGACGAGTTTTACGCTTTCATCAGACCACTGGGCTCCAGTCCGAACCGCGTGTCACTCGCTTTTTTCACCCTTGCTGAATAGGCTTCGATTCTCTGGATCCTTACACCGTAGCCCCTCAATCCAGCTTCACCTTCAACATGACTCCATGGTAGATGATCAGTCCACCCTCGCGCCCCGTCGACTTCAAGCTCCGTGTGTACATCACCTTGAACCAACCCAGCGCCATGGTCTTGTCAAAGCCACACAAGCCCTTAGGCTTACGCCACGTGTTTCCATGCCCAGAAGTCGGTCATATCAGCATCACGCCCATATGTCGTCGCCGCCGATTCCACCGCCGTCTTCTGTACCGACCGACTCGCGTCGATCCCGTCAGACTGTCCAGTCCGACCCAGGCTCCCAAATCATTCTGCGAATTCCCATCCATCATATGATAACTCCATCTCAGCTGACATGACTTCCCGCAACACTTTCAAGAATCCCTGTTGTGCTAATAAATATTTCACCATTGTCTGCCATAACCCAAGGTTTTCAGTTCATCAAACTTCTCCACCTCAAACCTGATACCCGTTGGTGCCATGGTTCTTTGTACGGCTGACTCTGCGAAAAATTATCTGAGCTATCCCCGCGACGCCGAAGTACACTAGCAAAAACCCACATGGTCTCGCCTCCGTGCACTAGTAGCAATCCGCCAAAAAAAATTGGCCTTCACCTGATCTGCTCCTTGCACAACTCCAACGCTGGCTAATTGCTTTACCTATGTCGTGGAATTGTCACGGCAGATGTCCTTTTGCAAGGACTTAGTCGTGGAGCCATCGCAGCTAGGAAGCTTAAAGGGGTTAATCGGGACAAGGAACATGAGAGGTTTATACTAGTTCGGCCCCTTACGGTGAAGGTAAGGCCTACGTCTAGTTGGGTTGGTATTGCTTGAGGTTTCGATGACCAGGGAGCGAGATACGCTATACCCGGTTCTCGACTGGTTGTTTTCTTGCCCTAAGCCGCCAGCGGGTCGTCCCCTTATATACACGGGTTGATGCCCTGCGGCTTACAGAGTCCCGGCCGGCTCATAGACAATGTCCGGCTCGGTGACTAGTTAATTCTACCTTACAATACAAGTCATGCCATCATAGCGGTTTATCACTACGGGCCTTAAGGCGCCTGTGGGATTTAGACCCTTTATTGAACCGCCATCTTCATGCTTGGTCCTGGGCTTCTTCTGATGAATACTCATTGTATAACCCGGCCCCTCCTGGGCGGCTTACACAATTAGTTATATCCCCAACATTAGGCCCCAGATTGATTTGAACCGGTTCATGTCAATCTTAAAATACCTTAATAACCAGTCCTTCTGTCTTCTGTCCGTGAAAAGGTCATAACCCGTTGTGACATCATCTTCTGGATCCGTGTTAACCCACCGTGACATCATCTTTTAATTAAATCCCTATTTTATTCCATCATATCTTCAACGGATCTTTGCCTTTACTGACCATCCCGAAAACCGAGGCGCCGGGGTCGCTGGATAATGATACTCCGTCTCCTCGTTTCTCGCGCCGTCTTGGTTGGCCCCTCCTTATAAATAGGTGCTACCTAGGTCTTTCCCATTTCCTTCAGTCGTCTTCTTCCTCGCACTCCCTTCTTTGCTGCTCGAGCTCTGCCGCCGCCGCCGTCGAACCCATCGTCTTCACCGACTCAGGCCGCTGCATCAACCTGACTCTGACCAGAAATCGATGGCGAACCTCCGCAGCTCGTCCACATCCGTGAGTTCCCCTTCTTCCCTTTCTTAGATCTGCATTGGAACTTTGTTGAGTTCGTCGGCGTTCATCGCTGCCCGATGCAAATCCTCGCTAGCTTTCACCTCCAATGCCCTGTTTAGATCGCAAAAACAACGTAAAACTGCTGCGGCGATTGTTTGTGCTTATCTTGCAGAAAAATAGATCTCATTTCCCTTGTTTGGAAGCCCTCTTCGAGTGTATGAACTTCTCTGCACTGTTTTTAGGTCTAGAAGTTTTTCTTTCCAGAGCGACCGTTTGATCCAAAATAATAATTGCAACTTGTGAAACCTGTTTGTCCCACACTTAGCCAAAAATTGCATCTGTTGAATCTGTTTTAGCCATAGTAGTCCATGTGACCGGTTTAAGACAACACCGACTGTCGGCACCACTTGCGCCCGGCGACTTAAGAAAATTTTAATTACCTTTGGTACCTGTAGCGACTTAAATGCCATTACATAGTTACCCATATGTCATTAGGCCCCTTCTTAAGCCGCCACCTTGAATAAATCAACAATGCTCTCTTCCGGGTTACGAATTGAGCCGGAAAAATTCTTTTATCTTGTTGTAGGCTTCGATTTACGCAATGGCACCCAAAGCTCCCAAACCTCCGGTGACCTGCAATTGGGTCCCGTCCATTGTCACAGAAAGCAAATTGTCCGAATTTGTGAAGTCTGGCTATCTGCCCAAGAAGGAGGTTATGTCCTATCGTGCTCCTGAGCCATCTGAAGAAAAGCCTCAACCCAAAGAGGGGGAGGTGATCGTTCTTACTGATCATATGAGCCGGGGATTTGCTCCACTCGGTTCAAAATTCTTTAGGGATGTTCTGAAATTCTTTGATCTAAGGCCTCAAGACATCGGACCCAATTCCGTATCAAACATATGCAACTTCCAAGTCTTCTGCGAGGTGTACCTTGGAGAAGAACCCAACTTACTTTTATTGAGAGCTGTTTTATTTAAACCGGCAAAACGAGCGTGCCAACGGGCCCAGTCTAGAGCTCGGTGGTATCTCAATTCAACGGTGAAGAGATTGCCTTGTTCCTTACGCTGAACTGCCGAGTCACCCCAAAGATTGGAACCATACGTGGTTCTACTGCCAGGACACTTCTCCGGCTGGCAAAAATCCACTGCCCGGCTTTCGTGCCTTGCGCCTTGAATCCAACCACCCGCTTCTGGACAAGTTGACTGCTGTTGAACGTCTGCCACTCACCCCCACTATCAAGAAAATCAAAGCTCTTTTGGGGAACGGCTTAGATGGCATCGACCTGGTCCGAGTCTGGGTTGCTTGGAGAGTGATTCCGTTAAGCCGCCGTCCCGGCTTAATGTGTACTTACTCAGGCAAGAAGGATGATCCTCAGTGTCATAGTCCCGACGACTTACCAGATGATGTGGTGGAGGCTACAACCCAGTCCTTGTTGAAAGAGGGCACGATGACCAGTAATGCCTTCGGCTTACTGCCCTTCTGCAAGAAGAACCCGGCCCCTGCAGTAAGTCATTCACCGAAGATTACTTTTTACTATGTTATACCTTATCTTTACTCATAACCCTTTACCATCATTCACAGGCAAATGACAACTTCTAGAAGGTCCAGTATGACCATGAGGCGGCCAAACAAGCTAGGGCTGCCAAAAGGGCCGAGAGAAAAGCCGTCAAGACTGGGACTTCGAAGAAAAGGAAGCCAAGCACCTCAGAGATGTTCCAACTTGATGACTCTGATGACAATGAAGAAGAGGTAACTTTTAACTTCCCTTACTCTTTTACCACCACCTTGCTGACCTTATTCCCCTTTCAGGAAGACACGGGAAACAGCCAACCCGTCGAAGAAGAGGTAACTATAATCTCCTCCGACTCCGAGCCTTTGCCGCGGCAGAAAACTCGAAGAGTGACCCGGAAAGTAAGATTTTCACATCCTTTGGCTTACCAAGATCCTCAATTTCTTTTGAAGCGACATCAATTTGAAAGCCGGAGGCAGAACCAGACCAGCAAGGATGCAGAGCTCTCCTCCGGCTTGCCTGACCCAACCAGGAAGCGTCGGACTGAGGTTATCTCCAACTTACATCCTGTTTTACCTTTGGCGGGTTTAATCCGTCAACCTCTCAATTCATCTGACTCCAATTATCAGGATACCTCTCCTTCCTCCGGCGAGTCTATGCAGTCAAACATGCCGGCTTTTAAAACTGCCCCTGGGTAATGTCAATTTGTTTACCTTATGGTTTATCTTACTCATGTTTTTGTACTCACTCTTCTGCCTTGTCCACAGTGTGCAAGTGAAGCCCTGGAAGAAAGCAAAGAAGGATAAACCGGCTCAAGACCCTGTAGTAACTGAGCTAGAACTGGGCACGGCTGCCCTCGACTCTTCCACACATCAGCCGCCGCCTGAGCCGGCTCATGATATTCCAACACCAACTTCTGACCCGCCTGCTGAAGATACTCTTGATGGTTCTGATAATCCGGAAGCACCTAGCCCGGCCAAGACGACTGATCCAGAAGTGTAAATTCTCAAGACTCAGTTTGTTGAGCCGGCACGGCCCACCGTACTTGCCAAGTGTTCTGCTAAGGAGGAGTTGTTAGAACGCCGAAAGGCCAAGATGGACATCACTAACTATACTCATTTGAGTATTGGAGAGATCGTCTCGGGCTATATCAATCAAGTGCATAGCAACCGTGACCTGGAAATTGACATGGTGAAGCAAATACAGCAAAAATCTGAGGTATGACTTATGCTACCTTCCCTTAACCATACTTACTGTACCAGCCCCCAAGTCTATTGCTTATAAGTAAATACGCTGTAGACTTACAAAAATTTCTAGCACCGTTTTTCCGGCTTAGAAAGAAGACAATTAACCCGGTTGTAGCAAGAAATGTTGAACTTGCGATACACATTAGCCCCCAAGTGCCACGTACCTTTGCTTGCAAAGTGCTTGGGACTTAATCTGCTTAAACCGGCATAGTAATGTAGAGTTCTTCAGCATACATTAGCCCCCAAGTGTCAAGTGTCTTTTTCTTGCAAAGTGCTTGGGACTTAACATTATTTTATCATGACCCTGACTATGACCCGGTATCAATGCAGGCCACCATAAGTCAATTTGAGTCAGAGATTGCTGACCTGAAGAGCCGCCTGGCAGCCCAGGAACTTGAAATTCAAAAGGCCAACTCCAAGTTTGAATTCAGCATCTCTGAACAAGAGAAGTTGAAGAAGAACTTTGAATCAGAGAAGAAAATCTGGGCTGATGAGAAGGCCTCACTAGTAACCTGGGTCGAGACAGCAGAAACCTCACTTGCAGAAGCAACAGCTGAGCTGTTCGGCTTAAAGCGCCAGATATCTCAAATGGTCCCAGCAATCTTCGGTAAATGACTATATATAAACCTCAAATATTGCAATCCTTCCTTTGATGACTATGTTAATTATTACCTCCGGCTCACCTTTTGTTTAATAACACAGGCCCCAGGAGCACCAACCTCAAGCAGAACATGGTGGTCAAGCTGAAGGCAGTCTACACTCTGGTGGAGCAACTGTACGCCGGGTCACAATGTGCTTTGGCCGTTGTGGCTTTATCAAATGATGTCCCCCATCTCCTGCAAGATGTGCTAAAACAGCTTGCTGTGCTTCCTCAGCGGGTCCAAGAGCTAAGACGGGCATCTGCAAGAGCCGGAGCTATAGCCTCCTTGAGCCGGGCCAAGGCGTGGATTCGAGAGCTAGACCCGGCCGATCTCACTCTTGGATACCCGAGTCTGAAGGAGGATGAAACCTTGTTTGATGAGGCAGACTTCACCGCTTGTGTGAAAGACATACGCCCTGTGGCTACTCTCATTGGGAACGACACTGATCTTACCAAGTATCAGCCGCGTTATGACAGCGAGAACCGGAGGATTCCAACACCTCATTACGATGATGTCAGCCTGATCCCTCCAACTCGTAAGCATACCTTTGCCCCTGAAGTTGACCCAACCGGTTTAATAGATGATGAAGCTGAGTTTGAAGCCTTGAGTGGCATTTACTGGGCCTCATCAACCTTCCAGGACAGGGCAGCCAACGAAGAGGCGGAGAAGGCTGACCCGGAATCGTCAAGCCAACCAAAGGAGTAAAGACGTCGGGCGTCATATGTTTATGTCTTTTGTGAAAACAATGCCTTACTATTCAGACTCGGGGAGTCTTGTAATAGGGTAGAAAAACTCTCGATTTTTGTCATGCCTTCATGCATGTTTATGGCACTCAATACTTCCTTAAGCCGCCATCGCTATATACTTCCAGCTTTTATTGATCTTCTAGTTCCTTTATGTTAAACAAAAGTTACCTGCCTTATCTTGCATAGAGGACAAACAAAGAATCCTCTGGCGACTTACCGCCTCGGGGGTCACATAAGGTATTGATAACCCGGAGTATACACCAAATAATATTAGGAAAACCAACTTACGATTAGACTTAGTAGACATAATCATAATGATATACCTGTGATGCTTGTGGTTATCTCTCCGGCTTATATAACCCAACCCCTGAGGGTAAGTTTAACTCCTGAAAATTGGTATATAAAAGTTCACCTGGCACGTAACAACCCGAGGTAACCAATATTAACCCGGAGGAACGAAATCCACTCCATAGTACTTTCAAGAGGGTCTCCAGATAGTCAAACATTGACACTGATAAAATATGATGAATAATAAATAAAATTAAAAAAGGCCTTTGATTCGAATACGATTAGTGAACCGTTACAAAGGGGTTAAGCTAAGATTCGGATACGATCATATAGCCCCCAGTGGCTGTGGCGATGCCATCAAGTGGGTATCGACAGCTATGTTCTCTTTGGTTCGAATACGACCTATGTTTGAACAGGAAGCCCCCAAGTGACCATAAGAGTTGTTTAATGACGCTGATTCGAATACGATCCACGTCAGACCCAAAGGGGTTAAGCTATGATTCAAATATGATCAAGAAGCTCCCAAGTGGGTTTGGCAGTATGCCGATCAAGTGGGTATCGACAGCTATGTTCTCTTTGGTTCGAATACGACCTATGTTTGAACAGGAAGCCCCCAAGTGATCGTGGCTAGATTCAGATATGATCATAAGCCAGACCAAAGGAAAAGCCGGATTCAGATGTGACCCGCTCCCTGTTGGTTGTTTCCACCACATGACAAAGAAGACACATAAACTTGTTTAGGGTGGAAAAAAGGACAGAGGTCCTGCTTTATTGCTTCATCTAATATATACATTGTCGAAATATATACATATTAGAGCCGGTGGCTCAAGTATAATAAGGCCGAAGATGAGCGATATTCCATGGCCGGCGGGTCTCCTCCTCCGACTTACGTGAGTCTTTGTGCTCTCGAACATCGATAAGGTAGTATGACCCGTTGTTCAGATTCTTGCTGACCACAAAGGGTCCTTCCCAAGGAGGGGATAGCTTGTGCATATCAGACTGATCCTGGATGAGCCGGAGCACTAAGTCGCCTTCCTGAAAGGTTCTGGATCTAACCCGGCGGCTGTGGTAGCGGCGCAGGTCTTGCTGGTAAATCGCCGAGCGGGCTATTGCCAAGTCTCGCTCTTCGTCCAACAGGTCAAGTGCATCCTGACGAGCTCTTTCGTTGTCAGCCTCAACGTAAGCCGCCACACGGGGTGAGTCATGATGGATGTCACTTGGTAGGACCGCCTCTGCTCCATACACCATGAAGAAAGGTGTGTAACCCGTAGACCTGTTAGGTGTAGTATTGATGCTCCAAAGTATAGAAGGTAACTCCTCCACCCAACAACCCGGCGTCCGCTGTAAGGGGACTAAGAGCTGGGGCTTGATACCTTTCAAGATCTCTTTATTGGCTCTTTCTGCTTGACCATTGGATTGAGGATGAGCCACAGCCGAAACGTCAAGCTGGATATGCTCTCATTGACAGAACTCTTCCATGGCTCCTTTGGAAAGATTAGTACCATTATCAGTGATGATGCTGTGTGAAAAACCAAAACGGATAATCACTTTTTCATAAATTGAACCGCTGTGGCTGCATCACACTTACTGACTGGCTCCGCCTCAACCCACTTTGTAAACTTGTCAACTGCCACCAGGAGGTGCGTCTTTTTATCCTTAGACCTTTTGAAAGGCCCAACCATGTCAAGCCCCCAGACTGCAAACGGCCAAGTAATTGGAATCATCCTTAATTCTTGAGCCGGCACATGAGCTTGTCGTGAGAATTTCTGACATCCGTCACATTTACTGACCAGATCTTCTGCATCAGCATGAGCCGTCAGCCAATAAAACCCATGACGGAAAGCCTTGGCCACAAGGGATTTTGAACCGGCATGATGACCGCAATCCCCTTCATGGATCTCACGAAGTATCTCCTGACCCTCCGCCGGTGACACGCAACGTTGAAACGCTCCAGTGACGCTGCAGTGATGTAACTCGCCATTAACAATTGTCATGGACTTGGACCGCCGGACGATTTGTCTTACCAAGGTCTCATCCTCAGGCAACTCTCCCCGGGTCATATAAGCCAAATAAGGCACTGTCCAATCCGGGATGATGTGGAGAGCCGCTACCAGATGCGCCTCCGGGTCTGGTACTGGTAGATCTTCTTCTGTTGGTAACTTAACAGAAGGAGTATGCAAAACATCAAGAAAGGTGTTAGGTGGCACCGGCTTACGCTGAGATCCCAGCCGGCTTAATGCATCGGCCGCCTCATTCTTCCTCCGATCAATGTGCTCCACTTGATAACCTTTGGAGTACCCAGCCAAAGCATCAACTTCACGACGGTAAGCCGCCATAAGAGGATCCTTGGAGTCCCACGTGCCTGACACTTGTTGAGCCACGAGATCAGAATCTCCTAAGCACCTTACCCGGCTCAAATTCATCTCCTTGGCCATCCGGAGACCATGGAGTAAGGCCTCGTACTCAGCTGCATTGTTAGTACAAGGAAACATAAGCCGGAGCACATAACAGAACTTGTCACCTCGAGGGGAAGTTAACACGACTCCAGCCCCCGAGCCTTCCAACTGCCTGGACCCATCAAAGTGAATAGTCCAATACGTGTTATCAGGCTTCTCCTCAGGTGCCTGTAGCTCTGTCCAGTCATTGATAAAATCTACCAAGGCTTGAGACTTAATGGCGGTACGTGGCATGTACTTCAGACCATGAGGCCCAAGCTCAATGGCCCACTTGGCGACTCGTCCTGTGGCCTCTCTGTTCTGGATGATGTCTCCCAAAGGGGCAGAACTTACCACAGTGATAGGGTGACCTTGGAAATATTGCTTCAGCTTCCGGCTTGCCATGAACACCCCGTAGACAAGCTTCTGCCAATGTGGATATCTTTGCTTAGACTCAATGAGCACCTCATTGACATAATAAACCGGCCGTTGAACCGGATGCTCCTTGCCAGCCTCCTTGCGCTCCACCACGATCGCAACACTGACAGCTCATGAGTTAGCGGCCACATATAACGGCAATGGCTCTCTATCAATGGGAGCCGCAAGGACCGGCGGCTCAGACAACTGTCTCTTCAAATCTTCAAAAGCAACATTAGCAGCATCACTCCAGACAAAAGTGTCCGTTTTCTTCATCATTTGATACAGCGGTAAGGCCTTCTCACCTAACCGGCTTATGAACCGGCTTAAAGCGGCAACACGACCCGCCAGTCGCTGAACATCATTGATGCACGCCGGCTTAGCCAGAGAGGTAATTGCCTTGATCTTCTCCGGATTAGCTTCAATGCCCCTGTTTGAGACCAGAAATCCCAAAAGCTTGCCTGCGGGTACGCCGAACAAACACTTGTCCGGGTTAAGCATCATCTTGTAAACCTGGAGATTATCAAAGGTCTCCTTTAAATCAGATATTAAGGTTTCCTTCTCTCTGGACTTCACCACTATGTCATCCACATAAGCATGAACATTGCGCCCAATCTAATTGTGGAGACAGTTCTGTACACACCACTGATAAGTCGCCTGGGCACTCTTAAGCCCAAAAGGCATAGATACATAGCAGAAGGCTCCAAACGGAGTGATGAAAGCCGTCTTCTCCTGGTCCTTAACTGCCATCTTGATCTGATGATATCCAAAATAAGCATCCAAAAAACTCAAACGCTCACAACCCGCCGTAGCATCAATGATTTGATCAATACGGGGGAGAGCAAAAGGATCAGCCGGACAAGCTTTATTTAAGTCCGTGTAATCCACACACATCCGCCAGGTGCCGTTCTTCTTGAGTACGAGCACCAGGTTAGCCAGCCACTCCGGGTAAAAAACTTCGACAATAAACCCAGCCGCCAAGAGCCGGGCAACCTCCTCTCCAATAGCTTTTCGTCTTTCTTCGTTGAATCGCCGAAAAAACTGCCTGACCGGCTTATACTTTGGATCAATATTAAGAGTGTGCTCAGCGAGTCCTCTCGGTACACCCGGCATGTCAGAAGGTTTCCATGCAAAGATGTCCCGGTTCTCATGGATGAACTCGATGAGAGCGCTTTCCTATTTAGGATCCAAGTTGGCACTGATGCTGAACTGTTTAGATGAGTCGCCTGGAGTGAAATCCACAAGTTTAGTTTCAGCTGCCGATTTAAACTTCAACGCCGGGTCATGCTCCGTAGTTGGCTTCTTCAGAGAGGTCATATCTGCCGGGTCAACATTATCTTGATAAAACTTTAGCTCTTTCGCTGCACAAACAGACTCAGCATAAGCCGCGTCTCCCTCTTCACACTCCAAGGCTACCTTTCGACTCCCATGCACAGTGATGGTGCCCTTGTGACCCGACATCTTAAGCTGCAGATAAACGTAACACGGTCGTGCCATGAACTTGGCATAAGCCGGCCGCCCAAACAGAGCATGATATGGACTTTTGATTTTGACCACCTCAAACGTCAATTTCTCAGCCCGGGAATCATATTCATCTCCAAAGGCTACCTCCAATTCAATCTTACCGACCGGGTACGCCGACTTACCAGGCACTTCTCCATGGAAGACGGTGTTGGATGTCTTTAAATTTTTATCAGTCAAACCCATGCGCCGAAAGGTCTCATAATAGAGGATGTTGATGCTGCTACCTCCATCCATGAGTACCTTGGTGAATTTATATCCACCGACCTGAGGTGCCACCACCAAGGCTAACTGACCCAGATTATCAACCCCGGGAGGGTGATCTTCCCTGCTCCATACGATGGGATGCTCTGACCACCTCAGGTAACGAGGAACTGCCGGCTCAACAGAGTTCACGGCCCTCTTATGAATCTTCTGGTCATGTTTGCATAAGCTAGTGGTGAACACATGATACTGCCCACTATTCAGCTGCTTCGGATGGCTTTGATAACCCGACTGCTGCTGCTGCTGTCCTCCTTGACCAGACTGCTGTTGATTATAGCCGCCTTGATTTCCCTGAAAGTCGGAACTTGAACCGCCGCCCGGGCCATGAAAGCCGCCGGCACCTGAGCCGCCGCCCGACCCGTGATTGCCATCAAACATGTTGGAATTCTTGAAAGCCTTCATGATGGCACAATCTTTCCATAAGTGGGTGGCGGGTCATTCCCGGGTGCCGTGTCTCGGGCAGGGCTCATTGAGTAGCTGCTCAAGAGATGGACCTGACCCGCCAGACCGAGGGGGCGGTTTTCCCTTACGTCTCTGATTGTTACCCTATGCATTGGCGTTGGCCACAAACTCCGGGTTACCCTCCGCCTTACGCTTATTGCCTCCTTGATTCGTCGGGTTATGCTGCTGACCCTTTCCATTGCCGTTCTTCTTTCCCTTCCCTGTCTTTTCCTCATTAGAGGCGGGATCCTTGGTACTATCAGAGTCGGCGTATTTGACTAAAGCTGCCATCAGCGTACCCATATTGTTGCAATCATGCTTAAGGCGCCCCAGTTTCTTTCTCAGTGGCTCAAAGCGGCAATTCTTCTCTAACATGAGGACTGCAGAGCCGGCATCCATCTTGTCAGATGAATGTATAATCTCCTTGACCCGGCGCACCCAATGAGTTGTGGATTCACCCTCCTCTTGCTTACAATTTGTTAAGTCCACAATTGACATAGATTGCTTGCAAGTATCCTTGAAGTTCTGGATGAACCGGGCCTTTAACTCTGCCCATGAACCAATGGAATTGGGTGGTAAGCCCTTTAACCAAGACCGGGCCGTTCCATCCAACATCATGGTGAAGTATTTAGCCATTTCTGCATCGCTGACCTCCAACAGCTCCATGGCCATCTCATAGCTTTTTCAATCCATGTCCCAGGCTGTAAGTCGGCCATATAGTTTGGCACCTTTCGAGGCCCCTTGAAGTCCTTAGGGAGGCGCACATTATGTAAAGCCGGCACCAGACACGGTACGCCGCCGGTTCTAGTGGCTACTCCCGCCTCAACAGAGGTCGTTGGATAATCTGGAATGGCCGGGTGAGCCATCTACTGAGTCGCCAGCTGAGCCGCTAGCTGAGCCGCCCGCTTATCCTCCTGACGTATCCGGTCCTGCACCGGGTTATATCCGCCGGGCTGGTTACGGCGTTGAGCATTGCTTGACAAAGCCTCTGACTCCATGTGCATGCTGTAACTCGGGCTCTGGTTTGGATGAGACGGAGCCAACCAAGGCGAAGGAGTTGAATGAATTCTGTCCCGGCTATAAGAATAAGTTTCTTGCTGAGCCAGAGCTGTCTGGACAAGCTCTCTGATCCTCCGGGTCTCCACCGCTGTCGGATCATCACCGTCTATTGGGAGAGCCGCCAAACGCACTGATGCTGTGATTAAGTTCTCCATGGGGTTGCAGAAGTGGCCCGGTGGTATTGGTACATAACGGGGCGGTGCCATGTTCCCGTGAGGAGGTGCCGTCACCTGAGGCTGAACCGGACCCCCGGCTGTCATGAACTGATTGACCTCTGGCGGGTTACTTGGACCGGCTCCGGGCGTCGCGAAGAGGTTCCACGGGTCGTAAACCGGAGGTAAACGGGATTGAGTTTTCTGATGCCTTCTCCTCATCACCTCATTAGACGCGTTCAGGCTCATTGTAAGCTGGAAAGCCTCGGATTGGAGCAGCTGCGCCCGAGCATCCAAAGCCGCCCGTTCTGTGGCCAACCTGACGTCCTCAGCTGCCAAAGCCTCCTTAGCCCGAGCTATCTCCTCACGAACCTGTGCCACCTCTGCATTATGCTCATCTTGATTTGCCGAGATAACTGTGGCAGTTAACAGGGCCGTAAGCTTACCCATGAGATCCAGCAGCACCTGAGCCGGCGGGCGGATGGGGCCTCCTGCCACAGCTGCTCCTGACCCGGACGTTATGGCTGCTGCGGCTGTGGAATTTTGGCCGGGTTGAGTACCAGCCATGAAGACTCCTGCCCAGCTTGGCGGCTCATCGGGGTCCGGAATACTGGAGCCATCGGAACAGCCCCCAAGCCCGCCATCTTGCACTGGATACAAAGAATCTGTCGAACCGGCGGACGAATCACCATCAGAGAGGACGGACGTCTCACCACCACCTTCAGATCCTTCAGAAAGTTCCCCCCCGTGGACGCAGCCCACGAAGGCACGCTTCACGATGGGTTGAGCCCGGGCGGGTCTCGCGCGCTGAGTTGTCTTGATGAGGTCGGTGCCCGGCTCACCAATCCGGCCGATGAAGATGTGGATTCTGCCGAAGGGGACCCGTTACCCGTACTCAATTGAGCTGGCGTCGGGGCCCCAACCTTCGTCGTCGATGTAGATCTTGCCGCGATGACTCTTGGTCATCCGCCCGACCGCGTATCCCTTGAGCCCTTCGAAGCTGCCCTTCAAGAACTCAAATCCATCGTGCGCTGGCCCCACGGTGGGCGCCAACTGTCATGGAATTTTCACGGCAGATGTCCTTTTGCAAGGACTTAGTCGTGGAGCCATCGCAGCTAGGAAGCTTAAAGGGGTTGATCGGGACAAGGAACACGAGAGGTTTATACTAGTTCGGCCCCTTACGGTGAAGGTAAGGCCTACGTCTAGTTGGGTTGGTATTGCTTGAGGTTTCGATGACCAGGGAGCGAGATACGCTATGCCCGGTTCTCGACTGGTTGTTTTCTTGCCCTAAGCCGCCAGCGGGTCGTCCCCTTATATACACAGGTTGACGCCCTGCGGCTTACAGAGTCCCGGCCGGCTCATAGACAATGTCCGGCTCGGTGACTAGTTAATTCTACCTTACAATACAAGTCATGCCATCATAGCGGTTTATCACTACGGGCCTTAAGGCGCCTGTGGGCTTTAGACCCTTTATTGAACCGCCATCTTCATGCTTGGTCTTGGGCTTCTTCTGATGAATACTCATTGTATAACCCGGCCCCTCCTGGGCGGCTTACACAATTAGTTATATCCCCAACAACCTAGCCTGTGCTTTCCGATGTACTACTATGCATCAATAGATTTTGCTTCCGGCCGATTCGATCTGCTATCTCGCCTTGTATACGAGAGGCCAATGCCTCCAGGGGCTCGGTCCCCCTTTTTTTTTCAAAACAGAATCTCGTACGCAACCTTGTTGTCATGGTTGAACGCTCGCGCTGGCCTCCTCATGGGCTTCCAATGCCTGGACACGTCACGCGTCTGGCCACTCTACGACCTGGCCTAGCTACACGATCCCAATTGATTGCTGCCGCCTTCTCGAGCATGCTTTCGCCGCCACCGCCGCTTGTGTGTTTCTAACCGCTGTACGCTCGCCCGATTGATCCTCCCTGATGCATCACCGCACGTCAAGCTTGCTGCCTGTACACGTGCCTTCTGATCGCCTTTTCTGATTTTGCTAAGAACCATGCTATAGTCGGCTGCATCTCAACTCAATCCTTCCTCTAAATTGATTCACAGCCTCCGAACAACCTAGCTCTGATACCACTTGTTAGAATAAATCCGAGGCATATCGTTGATCATCCGAGGACCAAACAATCACACAAGCACGACGCTGAGATTTGTTAACGAGGTTCATCGATATGGCTACATCCCCGGGCCATGACTATGGGCGCTCGTCCTCATGACACCGCTACAATACCGCACCCGGTCGCCCTGGACACCGGCACAAGCCGCCGGCTTCCCCTGTGTTCCGGTGCTATTATGTTGGCATAGGTTACATCGTGTGTCTAGCCCCGCTATATATGAGACGCCTAGGATACAAGTGTCCTACTAGGACACGACTCCATATCCTATCTAAACACAATACTACTCAGAGTCCAACTGTAACCTATCTTGTACACAATATTCGACACAACTCTAACACCGACAATATACAATACAACAGTAGCGACCATGAATAAAAAAGCCCCTTGTTTAACGAGTTCGCTGCTTTTCCCAGGCCGGAGAAGGGCAACTACTTATTGATTGATCGCCTTTCTTTGATATGTGTTCAATTTAGTACAATACAAACTACAACTAGATCAAAGCGGAAGGGCCACTCACTATAGAAGCTATAACTAGTAAAGCCCTAGCCAATAGTTTAGTAGTCGGCCAAACCCCCATGCTCATGACATGCTCTTGATATTGATTGAGTTGGAGGGAGTCAGAGACTACCACGGAATCCTTCCATAGTCACCCACTTCATCACCAAAGTGTCACGACAGTTTCCAAGACCCCTCATATAATCTTGAGTGGGGATCAGCCAGAGCACGTTGGAATGCCGACCACTACATAAGCCACTGGCGGAGAAAGCTCGAAGAGCTTCCCTTCATTCGCTTCACGGGAGTCGCACACAACACATAGCTGGAAGTCAGAGGGCCCGTATTACCTGCCTAACCCTTCGCTCCGAGGGACCGTAGAACAAAAAGTGCCTTCTAAACAACTCGGCAGAAGGGAAGGGGCCTATGTATTTGCATGACCCCTGCGGATTTGACCCTACCTACACCCGGAGCCAATCCCCTAGCGGTCCTGCCACCACGCCCTAGAACAGGAGCTCGTGTGGAACCTTGGATTTCTGGCATAACAGCGGTGGAAGGTATCAAAATATTACGGTCACATAACATAGTATATACGCTAAGGTCGACCAAAATATGGACACCCGAAGGGCCCGACACGCACAATCCTATCCTATCCGAGCCCGTCATTGCATGCACTTCAGACAATCGTCCGTAGCATCATAAGGAACACCTCCCTTTCGAGGTACCCAAATGGAACGGTCGTTATTTGTGTTGTTGGTTGGTCTATCTAGCTATAGACCACGTTGAAAGAAAAATACAAAATCCATTCTTCATGGTCGGGCGCATTTCTCCAAATCCTCCAGGATCACAAGTGGAATGCTAAGCAAGGGCGGGGAGGCTGCGAGCTCTGCATCGAACAGAAAGAAGCAAGCAGGGGGTGTTGCCGTGTCGTGCCGGAGAGCAAGCATAGTCAACCAAACTAAATAAGGCTACAAAAGTAGCTAGCTAGCGTTTTTAAGCTGGTTGCCTTTTCTAGCGCGTGTACTCTTCTGTGGAGTCGCACGGAACGAGCCTTGTCTTCCCTAAAAACGACTAGCTCCCTTTTCTTGTTCCGGTCACCCTTCTCTTGCCGTGGAAATACTTTTGCCTGTGGTGTGGTCCAACCCATGGGCGGAGTCACCCTCATCCCGCCATTGCTCAGTGCTCCCTGCAGCTTCGCTGGGCTTTACCTGCATGGGCGCGGGGTTCTATAAGAGAACGAAAAGCTCTCTTTTTACAATAAAACATGAACCGCGCGGAGCCCACCCTTTTTCGTTTTCTGCCGCCACTGGGTTTCCGCAGGGGAAACACAGCCCGGCCGCCTCTCGGGAAAGGGGGGGTGGGCCTACCTATCCCGAGGGAGCAGCTGAGAGGTTCCATATGCTGAGCCGAAGGGCAGAACTTCAGTGCGTGATCGTAGTATGTCACCTTGTCTTGTCCTTGCAGCATCGAAGAATACCTATGCACTATGTTCCGGTTCACTGATAAGGAAGATAGAGTTGGGGTGGGGGTCTACGATGTGATACTGTAGTATGCCCCAGGGAGAAAGATGCGCAACTCAAAACGGAAGCAGGAAGCGTGTTGTCAAATATGTCGGAGGTTACCAGATCTTTGAGACTACCATCGATTCGACAGTGCAGAACAACCAGAAAAAGAAGTGGAGTTAGAAAGCCGTATGATAGGTGGTAACTTTCTTGTACAGTTCGTGGGTTAAGCGGCGTACTCTGGGGGAATATTAGGCTCTATCGAACATACAGGGAATTGGAGGTAGCATTTTACTTATGTTAAGTCATGGAATGGTTTCTTCAGCCCTTTTTCTATGTGTTGGTGTTCTATATGACCGACATAAGACTCAACTTGTTAGATATTATGGACGTTTAGTGAGCACCATGCCTAATTTCTCTACCAGTTTCTTCTTTTTCACTTTAGCCAATATGAGTTTACCCGGCACTAGCAGCTTTATCGGGGAATTTCTAATCTTAGTAGGAGCTTTGCAAAGAAATAGCTTAGTAGCCACATTAGCTGCGCTTGGGATGATTTTAGGCGTGGCGTATTCCCTTTGGCTATATAATCATGTGGTTTCTGGAAATTTAAAACCCGATTTCCTCTATAAATCCTCTGATCTCAATGGCAGAGAAGTTTCCATATTTCTACCTTTTCTTGTTGGAGGGGCGACCGTCCGTTGAACTACCAAAAAAGGGTAAACCAATGTGATCATGACATTGTAGATGCTTGCGATGGGACGGATGCGACTTCCCTCATAAGTAATGGGTGCCATAGCCCGTAGCAGAAGTCCCCTTTTTTATCCATTTCTTTATTACCCCAGAGGGGCCCACCTGGTGGGACCAAGAGAAAGAAAGGACGGGGGGCAACCATGCATGGCACTTCTCGACCGTGTCTCCGAGGGACAGTTGAACGAGCGACTCATGAATGCTGCCGGGTCGGACGAGCGAATAACTCGAACATGTTCGGCCAGTTTTTTGAGCAAGAATCACAACGTTACCTTACCTTCACCATGATACAGACTCCAAGGTCTTATGGCAGAGCACAAGGAGTTTCCTTCAATATGATGATGAGAATGGAAACCAGAAGCACGACTGGGTCTTCGTAGTCCGAGATCATACTTATATATCAGTCACAGTAACGTAAGCATGATACTTTTTGGTAGTACCGGTGAACCAGATGGCCGCGGCGAGGGAATCTAGGACGGAGGACTCGTAATATCTCTATAGATCTGGCAAAAGCGAAATACCCCTAACGTTAGGGGCTGACCACTGAGCTCACTCAGGCCCCGCTGGGCGGGCCAGAGTGGGTGCGAGCTGGAATTGCCATAGCTTATGGTTAGAGCAATAGGAAAGGGCCCAGCAGAGAGAACAGTCAGGATAACAAGCGCGGAGCCCACTTGGCAGGCGGCAGGAGCAGCGGGCAAGTGCTTTCTTGGTAGGCCAACAACCCTGTGAACCGGGCGGGGCACTCGACGAAAGGGGGCACGCTGAGAAAGTACGCAAAATTGGCCCTACGGAGCTTTCAAAAAGAAAAGCAAGGACCACTACGGGAGGTCGAACCACGGACCGAAGGTAGTAGAACGTGGTCCGCACCGGTCAATATTGGATCAAACAATAGGGGACCGTAGCACTGACCTTTTTTTTCAAGACAATAGGTACTCTTCCCTATCGAGACAAGGGACACTCTCAACGGATCCTCCACGCGCCGGGCATACCATAGTTCTTCCGTGAGTCTTGTCAGGACCCCGATTCCAAGTCACATCAATCTAGTCAGTAACACCTCATATCACTTTGCGGCCTCACGCACGGTATTCCCACGGGTGTCGCCTTACCATGGCCCGGGACCATTTGCGCCTTTTGGCTCACGTATATGATAGTGTCGCTAGCATCCATATGACAGAGAACCCGGGCCGACATGGCTAGTCGTGAACCCAAAGCGGCACTAACCCATGGGGACAGGTATACATGAATAAACTTCGAGCATGTCGGTCAGCAGCATGCGAATCCGGGCTGTAGCACTGGGCTAACAGGACTCCGGTAACCGCGTGACATTTCCCCGAAGGGACAGACACAGGAACGAAGTGAAACACATGCCGGCCAGTCAAGTGTCCTGAGCAGTAGTGCTGGGTTAGCAGGACTCTGGTGAACCGGGTTGTAGAGGACTACTATGGCTCATGGAAGCACTAGACTACATTTCCCCATAAGAGAGGCTGCCAAGGATAAACAACTAGATTGTCGGATCCCACACATACCAAGCATTTCAATCATACACACAATATGCTCAATATGTGTAAATACAACATGGCATCACAACATAACTCTACGACTCAAGAATTTATTCATTAGGCTTCGAGGAGTGAGATATTTCAAACATGTGTCTCATGACCCAACATTCAGAGCATACAAGCCAAAGCACATGCGGAAGCTTAACATGTCTGAGTACACATATCTACAAATGAAAAAGGCTGAGAAGCCTAACTATCTACCAGATCCTGCCAAGGGCACAAGATCGTAGCTGAGGTATCAAGCTAAACGTCGAAGTCCACACGGAACTACTAGCGAGACTGACGTCTCTCTGCAAAACATAAAATAAGCAAACGTGAGTACAAATGTACCCAGCAAGACTTACATCAGAACTATCTACATATGCATTAGTATCAACAAAGGGGGTGGTGGAGTTTAACTGCAGCAAGCCAGCTTTGACTCAGTGGCTATCCTAAACTATGACTGCAAGTAACTCTTTTGAGGTGGTGCACACGAGTCCACATATTCACCATATCAATACACCACTATGGATCCGCTCCCGTCTCCCTACGAGAACGCCATCCATAGCACTCACGCTTATCTTGCACATTTTAGAGTATCCACTTTCACTTGTCTATGAACTGTACAGGCAACCCAGAAGTCCTTTTCCGCGGACACGGCTATTCGAATAGATGATGTTAACCTTGCAGGGGTGTACTTCTTCACACATGCTCTCGCCACTTACCACCATGTACACGTCGTGTATCTCGACAACCTTCAAGCGGAAGCCTGGTGAGGGAGTCGGCCATGACCTGACTAACCACACAAGTCTCTCGTCCAGGTTTATCGCCTATTCGGGTTCCATCCGCAAGGAGATCCGGCCGGGGTGTCGCTCACGGCCCCAAACGATGTGTACAGGGTTCCAAGCCCACCAAACGGGCGGCGCTTGGCATACCCGGCCACGGTGCCTAGTCTGTCCCAAGCCCACCTGTACCGGGTGCCACTTGGTAGACTACTAACACTTCCTACAAACACCAGAAACTAGTTGCAACTCCTGGACAGAGATCAAGTTGATTAATAAGTCGAGAGGGGCACTTAAGCACTCCAATGCGTGGTAGTAACTGTTCATGGATCACAAACACAGAACTCAGTTCCTGAGGACGGTTTCAATGAGACAACCCACCATGTACTCCTACATGGCCTCTCACCGCTACCTTTACCAAATCGTGTTCACACACTTAGCTCTCAGCAGTAGGACATGTTCACCACATTCCAATTCATCCCCGATGAATCGGACCTCACTCAACTCTAAGTAGTAGCAGGCATGACAAACAAGCATGAATGAGTAGGCACATCAGGGCTCAAACAACTCCTACTCATGCTAGTGGGTTCCATCTATTTACTGTGGCAATGACAGGTCATGCAGAGGAAAGGGGTTCAACTACCGCATCATGTAACAGTTGAAACGTTGTTGTCCTAATGCAGTAAAAGAGAGCAGGAGCGTGAGAGTGGGATTGTATCGGAATGAACAAGGGGTTTTTGCTTGCCTGGCACTTCTGAAGATATTATAGCTCTTCATCGGTGTCATCGAACTCATCGTCGGGATATGCCTACCGAGAGGGGACAAGCACCGGCAATAGAGAAGAACACAATCAATGCAAATGCGACAATATGATGCACGATCATGACATGGCAATATGCTATGATTTGTACTAATGCATCTAGCAACAATTTAAATGAAGTCCATATGAACGAAGGGTTCATATGCAAACTCCATAAGGGGTATTTAAAATGCCATTATCATGTTTTCACCTATACAGGGGGTATAAGATGGTTGAACATGCATGAAAGTAGCATAAATGGACAGATTGGATTTTTGATAACTTTTCATATATAAAACTTTTCATTTGGAGTTATAGATTATTTTCTATGATTTTTACAAGTTTTAAACATTTTCTAGAATTTCAAATTATTTAGAATTAAACTAATTCAAGAAAATGAATTACTGCGTCATCACTACATCATGCTGACCTCAGCAGGTCAACAGAGCTGACCGGGGTCAAACCTGGCTTGCGGGGTCCACACATCACTAACACAGGGGTTAACCGGGTCTAATCCCGCGTTGACTGGGGTTTGACTCGCTGCGGGGCCCGCTGTCAGTGGCTGTGGGGCGTCTAGCTGGCAGGGATTAGCACTAATGATAGTGCCACGTCAGCTCGCCGGAGTTTGGCCGGCGGCGACCAATTCGCGTGGCGGAGGCGTCGGGTTTGAGCTACGGTCGACGGTTTCGAGCGCGGTTTGCGGCTATGGGTTGCTGGCACACGCGTGCATCTAAAGGAGGCAGCGGGAGTTGCCGGGGTGCAGTGTAGCGGCGGCGGCGATGGGCGGAGCGGCGGCCGGAGTTCGGCGTTCATGAGTTTTGTTGCTGCTGCTCGCGGTCGAGCAAACTAGTGCGCTAGGGATGTACTACGCAAGGTTGCGAACGCGTTGCACACCGACGGATGACCAAATGGTCACCGAAGTGATGCCGGCGTCGAGCTCGTGTGGCGGGGCGTTTCGGTCAGTGCGGAATCAATGGCTACAGGTCGCGAACGGCGTCGGGGTAAGAGGGAAACGACGTAGGAGCTCACATAGAGGCTGTAGGGATGCTTAGCATGCTCGGGGACGACCGGCAGGCGACAGATCGATGGCGGCTTCCTCTAGTGGCCGACGTTGAATACGAAGACGATGGCGACGAAGCAGCGTGTCCCGAGGTCGCTTGCTTCGGTGGATAGGCCCGCGGCGTCTTGGTGAAGCGGTTGGACAGCTAGGGAGGCTAGGGGTGGGCGGTGGCCGCGAGGGCAGCGAGGGGCAGCGACGGTGGTGCTCGGCCGGTGAGAAGAGAGCCAGGGAATGGGATGGGGACGAGAGAGAGCGAGAGAGAGTCGAGGGGGGCAGCGTGGCGTCTCCAGGCAAGCAGCTGGACTCGCAGGGACGCTGCCAGCGCGAATCAGGAGGTGGAGGCCTCCTAGCGCGCGTGTGCGTCTTCGCCTCTGCCTACTGGCAGAGGAAGACGACGAGCGACGAGGTAGGTAGGCTGGGCTGGCCAACCGGGCCGGCCAGGTGGCTTTGGTGGGCGCCAGGTAAGTTCCAGGTGAGCCTCTGTTCTTTTCCTAATTTTATTTCTCTTTTCTATTTTCTGTAATTGTGTTTGGCTTTATTAAAAATACTTAGGCACACTCAAAAATCACCAAACTGCTCATGGACACTGTTTGGAAAATATCCAACATGGAACATTTCAGTTTAGGATTATTTGGACATTTTAAATATTTTATAGAATTTAAGTGCCCAAATTCAAATAGAGTATGATTTAATTCAGAGCCCAAATATGTCATGGAAAAATGTGCATCACCTCTGGCTACTGTTTACAGTATTTTCCATAAATGATGAACATTTTTGAAAGCCGTTTGGACTTACTGAAAATATTTTAGGTGAACATAGTGAATTCCTTTAATGATAGGGTTTAGGCAATCTCCATTTCAAATTTAATTGAAAAAAATAACATGATGCACACAAGAAGGGCTAGCCTAGTGCATACTAGAACTAGGGATGTGACAACTCACCCCTACTAAACAAGAATCTCGTCCCGAGATTCAAGTCGTGAGGTAAGAAGAAAGGAGGTCACAAACTATCATGATCTTCTCGATCCAACTTGCACTTCATAAGAACGTTGATTCGATCATCATCTTTGTCTCGATGTCTTGCTCTAAGAACTCCAACCAACATGACAACAAGAGGAAAGGAAAAACTCTAGAAGGATCGATCTTCTTGAAGATCGAACAACTCAGGATCAACTCATGGAGTGAGACATTGAAAACATCTCTCGAGCTGAGACACGGAGTATACATCCAGAGGGATGTAGTGAAACAGATGACGAAGATTCACTAGGTAGGCAACAATTCCACACTAAAGAAGGTGGTGAACAGTTGTCAACGTAGGGAGGAGTTGAGTTATCATGATACCATAACAAGACATCTTAGAGGAGGTGACTCATATAATTATTCCCTTAAGTGGCAAAAAGAATTACTTTTGATATCTATATCATTGAAACTCTTTATACCTGCTAAGGCAATTCACACTTGATTGTTTGGAGGAATTCGAAAGACTGTCATACTTGGGCTAGGATGGACGATGTGGATGATTTTGCTTATCATCAGAAATGGATGGGATCTGTGGTAGGACCACTTTGAAGATGATCCTAATCAGTAATTACTGAGAAAGGTAGTCCATAGGGAATGGCACAATGGTGGTGCAAGCTGGGAACAAAAAGCAAATGTTGGGAATGATTCTAGTAACTGGGGATACACTCAACAGTAGATAGTGTTTCCAACGTTTCAATGGTTATGGAATCATCGAAGAAACTGAGAGCACAAGGATCCCTAAGGAACAACTTCTATAATAAGTCACACGAAATCCTCATGTAAAGATGGTCAAAGATACTACAATGACAGATCTTCTGGCTAGGTGTGTCGGCCAGAACATCAACCCTGTCGGGACCTACATCATAGATCTTGGAAAAGTTCCAACCATCATATCTGCCTGAGATTCAGATCTGGTTGGTGTCAGGATATTCCAGTCTCATCAAGTCTAGAAAGAAAAATGAAAGTTTGCAACACAATTCAACGAGATGACGTTGCGAGATTCCCGGGGAATAAACTACGATAGCAAGCTCCAAAACATGAGCCGGTTCTGCTACATACCTGTGAACACACTGTCCTAGACAAGCATGACCACATAGTAGTCTTATAATAAAACACTACCGAGTTCAGGAGGGGAACCATCAATGAGGATATCGGAGTCTTGTGCATGATCTAGAATTAACACAACAGACTCTTTTCCTTGAGCAAATCAATCAGTGGCTTGGGGTGTTAGGAATTACACATGGAGTGGAGGTAGCGAGCCTATCAAACCATGGAATACTTCGCACATGCATGACTGACTTGGGATGATTCCAGAGGAAGAAAAACAAACTTTTCTCAAATTCATGGCGGCAACTTGCATCAACTGCACATGAATTAGAGGAAGTCACTTCTTTCATCCAACATATGCTTCATGAACGGAACAAGAAGATAATGCTTATAGAAGTTTCCAACACTAACATAGATGTCCAACATGAATCATGGATAAGATGAAAATATTGCTGATGGGCTCAACAACAGGTCATCCAGATTTCCATGAAGATGGAATTCCACAACCATGTGAACAAGGTGATAGAATTGGTCAGACCCAAAAGATATAATGGGGTATGCTTGAGGAAACAACCACGAGTAAGACAACATTACGAATATCGTTGGTTCTGATTTGATCTGACGATAGCCCACACTCAAATCAAAGTTTGGATAAGATGATAGGTCCATTAACTGATCACGAGGATCAATCGATGAAAATACCATCTTTCTTCAACACAGATACAAGATATCCCTTAGGGATGAGCTAGGTCAGACAAGCCTTTATCTTCCAACTCTCCAAGTTGTTGTTTGGCTTAACCAACTAGCTCAGGGGTATCCAACACAGATTCTTGGAGAAGGGGTGGTTTATAGGAAACCAACTTGATCACAAACTCAACATAGCGGTCAGGTAAAAACCTGGTAATACTTCCGAGAAGATATTCGGAACATCATGAACCACCGATATGTTACTAAGCTTGGGAACAATCTTGCTTTTCATAGCAAGACGATATGATCTGTCAGGACCCCTATTCCAAGTCACATCGATCTAGCCAGTAACACCTCATATCACTTTGCGGCCTCACGCACGGTATTCCCACGGGTGTCGCCTTACCATGGCCTGGGACCGTTTGCGCCTTTTGGCTCACGTATATGATAGTGTCGCTAGCATCCATATGACAGAGAACCCGGGCCGACATGGCTAGTCGTGAACCCAAAGCGGCACTAACCCATGGGGACAGGCATACATGAATCAACTTCGAGCCTGTCGGTCAGCTGCGTGCGAATCTGGGCTGTAGCACTGGGCTAACAGGACTCCGGTAACCCGGGCTGTAGCAGGCTAGGCAGGACTCCGGATGTCACCGCGTGACATTTCCCCGAAGTGACAGACACAGGAACGAAGTGAAACACATGCCGGCCAGTCAAGTGTCCAGAGCAGTAATGCTGGGCTAGCAGGACTCCGGTGAACTGGGCTGTAGCGGACTACTATCGCTCAGGAAGCACTAGACTACATTTCCCCATATGAGAGGCTGTCAAGGATAAACAACTAGATTGTTGGGTCCCACTCATACCAAGCATTTCAATCATACACACAATATGCCCGATATGAGTACATACAACATGGCATCACAACATAACTCTACGACTCAAAGTATCTATTCATTAGGCTCCGAAGAGCCAGATATTACAAACATGGGTCTCATGACCCAAAATTCAGAGCATACAAGTCAAAGCACATGCGGAAGCTTAACATGTCTGGGTACAGACATCTACAAATGAAAAAGGCCGAGAAGCCTGACTATCTACCAGATCCTGCCGAGGGCACAAGATCATAGCTGAGGTATCAAGCTAAACGTCAGAGTCCACACGGAACTACTAGCGAGACTGTCGTCTCTCTCCAAAACATAGAATAAGCAAACGTGAGTACAAATGTACCCAGCAAGACTTACATCAGAAGTATCTACATATGCATCGGTATCAACAAAGGGGTGGTGGAGTTTAACTGCAGCAAGCCAGCTTTGACTTAGTGGCTAACCTAAACTATGATTGCAAGTAACTCTTTTGAGGTGGCGCACACGAGTCCACATATTCACCATATCAATACACCACTATGGATCCACTTCCGTCTCCCTACGAGAAGGCCATCCATAGCACTCACGCTTATCTTGCGCATTTTAGAGTATCCACTTTCACTTGTCTATGAACTGTTATAGGCAACCCAGAAGTCCATTACTGCGGACACGGCTATTCGAATAGATGATGTTAACCCTGCAGGGGTGTACTTCTTCACACACGCTCTCACCACCTATCGCCGTTTACACGACATGTACTCGGCAACCTTCAAGCAGAAGCCCAGCAAGGGTGTCGGCCACGGCCTACCTAAACACTCCAGCCTCTAGTCCAGGTTTATCGCCTATTCAGGTTCCATCCGCAGGGAGTCCGGCCGAGGTTTCCACATACGGCCCCGAACGATGTGTGCAGGGTTCCCGAGACACCAAACGGGCGCCTGGTACACCGTGCCACGTGCCTACCACAACACAGCCCACCCCTCGGTCAGTGCTGCGCACGACCCCCAGCATACTACAAACACCAGAAACTACTTGCAACTCCTGGACAGAGGACAAGGGTGATTAAGAAGCCGAGAGAGTCAATTAAGGATCCCAATGTGTGGTAGTAACTGTTTCATGGATCACGAACACAGAACTCAGTTCTTGAGGACGGCTTCAATGAGACAACCCACCATGTACTCCTACATGGCGTTTCACCGCTTCCTTTACCAAATCGTGTTCACACACTTAGCTCTCAACAGTAAGACATGTTCACACATCTCTGATTCATCCCCGATGAATCAGACCTGACACAACTCTAAGCAATAGCAGGCACGACAAACAAGCATGAATGAGTAGGCACATCAGGGCTCAAACAACTCCTACTCATGCTAGTGGGTTTCATCTATTTACTGTGGCATTGACAGGTCATGCAGAGCATAAGGGGTTCAACTACCGCAGCAAGTAACAGATGAGTCGTTGTTGTCCTAATGCAGTAAAAGAGAGCAAGAGCGAGAGAGTGGGATTGTATTGGGATGAACAAGGGGGTTTTGCTTGCCTGGCACTTTTGAAGATAATATAGTTCTTCATCGGTGTCATCGATCTCATCGTCGGAACACATCTATCGAGAGGGAACAACCACCGGCAAACAAGAGGGAACACAATCAATGCAATGCGACAATATGATGCATGATCATGACATGGCAAAATGAATGTGTTTGAGCTAATTCAACTAGCAACAGTTTAAATGAAGTTGGTTTGAACACTAGGTTCAAATTCAAACTCCATATGTGCTCTCTTAAATGCCATTTAATTGAATTGTCCTAAACAGAGGACATAAGTTGCTCTAACATGCATGCAAATGGCATAAACAGATTCTTTGGATTTTTCTGATAATTTTTCATATATAATTTATTTCATTTGGAGTTATAGATTATTTTCTATGATTTTTAGAAGTTTTAGCTATTTTTTGAAATAAATAAATCATTTCTGATTTATTTAAAATCCCAGAAAAGCTTTACTGCGTCAGCATTGCGCAAGGGTGATGTCAGCGGGTCAACTAGTTGGCCAGGTCAAACCTGACCTGCGGGACCCATTGGTCAGTGACCCTGGGCTAGTTAGGTCGCCGATAGGTGGGCCCGGTCAACGTTGACTAAGTCAAAGTCAAACTGACACGTGGGGTCCGCAGGATTAGCACTAATTTAAGCAGGATATTTAGACTAACCTAATTAGGCTCAGGGACCCACATGTCAGTGTCTGTTAGGATGGGTAATTAATGGGATTAGCACTAATTACGCCGCCACGTCGGCATGCCGGAGTTTGGCCGGCGGCGACCTCAAGCCGTGGTGGAGTCTGCTCGGGACTGAGCTACAGGTGATGGTTTTGAGCGTGGTTTGCAGCTACGAGATGCTGGCACTCGCGCGCATCCAATGGTGCCATCAGTTAGTCGCGGGGTGGCCGGATACATTGACGGCGTCAAGTTCCGCGGCGGCCGGAGTTCGGACCTTGACGAAAACGACGCTACGGGGCGTCTTCTGGCGAGATGGTGGTGTCTGCGGGTTCCTAGGGGCGCAGTGAGAATGAAAACATGCTCAGACGCGACGTGTGTGGGCTCTAGCCACGGCGGTGACATGGCCGGTGGGTGGGAGCTCACGGCTCCGGTAGTTAGCGCGGCAAAGGAAGAAAACCGGCGGCGGGGCTAAGGGAAATAACCAGGGGCTCACAGCGGTCACGGAGAGCTTCTCGGTGTGCCCGGGGATGATCTGTAGGCGGCGAATTGACCGGTGGCATCCGGTGGCCGTGGCGAGGGAAACGGCGACGATGGCGACGGTGTGCTGCTCCCGAGCTTGCGTGCGTCATTGAGGGGAAGCTCCACGCCATGGTGATGCTCCGGAAACAGGCGTTGGGGTGGTTTGAGGGCTCTGACCATGGTGATTCTCGGCGGTGCGCTCCAGCGTTCTCGGGTCCGAGGGGGAAGCGAGGCAGAGAGCGGGGTGGGGGCAAGTGAGAGGTCGGGCGGATCTGTACGGCAACGGGGTGGTCATCCGCGGCGTCGATGGGTGTCGGGGCAAGCAGGAGGTGGAGGCTGGCGCACGTGCTGGCGCCACGCACCTGCCTGTCTGTCACGCCTAAGATGCGACCCTATCCTAAAGGAACTCGAAGGTCCCACCAAGGATAGAAGCGCATCTTGAAGACGCTTTTGCAAGGTGGATATCATTACATCAACATTACATAATAGTGGGGATACAACCAAGACATACAATGTCACATGAATACAACAATACATCATATACAAGATCAACATCCGACTACGGATGAAACATAAACAGAAACTCAAACGACATCCACCTTGCTAGCCCAGGCTGCCGACCAGGAGCCTATCCCTCAATCGAAGAAGAAGCAGAAGAAGAACTCCAACACAAATAAACATCGCTCTCACGTCAAGATCATCGCATAACCTGTACCTGCAACTGGTGTTGTAGTAATCTGTGAGCCACGAGGACTCATCAATCCCATTACCATGGGTATCAAGACTAGCAAAGCTAAATGGGTAAGGAAGGGGTAAAGTGGTGAGGTTGCAGCAGCGACTAAGCATGTATGGTGGCTAGTTTATGCAAATAAGAGCGAGAAGAGAAGCAAAGCAAGCGGTCGTCAACTAGTAATGATCAAGAAGTGATCCTGAACTCCTACTTACGTCAAACATAACCTAGAAACCGTGTTCTCCTCTCGAACAACCCCGAAAAGAGACACTCACGGTTACGCACACGGTTGGTGTATTTTAGAAGAGTTTACTTCAAGTTTACTACAATCGGACGTTAACAAATTCCCATCTGCCACATAACCGCGGGCACGGCTTTCGAAAGTTCAAACCCTGCAGGGGTGTCCCAACTTAGCCCATGATAAGCTCTCGCGATCAAAGAAGGATATTCCTTCTCCCGGGAAGACCCGATCCATCTCGGAATCCCGTTTACAAGACATTTCGACAATGGTAAAACAAGTCCAGCAAGACCGCCCGATGCGCCGACAATCCCGATAGGAGCTGCACATATCTCGTTCTCAGGGCAACACCGGATGAACACTATGTACGGCAACCGAAGATACCCCAAGTTGCCTAGGGGCGGCACCGCAAGTGGCTCTAGTTTGGACCAACACTTAGACAAGCATTGGCCCGGGGGGGCTAAAATAAAAATGACCCTCCGGATGCATGACTCCCAAGGGAAAAAAGTAATAGGCTGAGGCAAATGTAAAACCAATGTTGGGCCTTGCTGGAAGAGCTTTATTCAAAGCGAACTGTCAAGGGGGTCCCATAAATCACCCAACCGCGTTAGGGACGCAAAAACCGGGAACATAACACCGATATGACGGAAACTAGGGCGGCAAGAGTGGAACACAACACCAGGCATAAGGCCGAGCCTTCCACCCTTTACCAAGTATATAGATGCATTAATAATTAAAGAGATATTGTGATATCCCTGAAGGAAATATGCCCTAGAGGCAATAATAAAGTTATTATTTATTTCCTTATATCATGATAAATGTTTATTATTCATGCTAGAATTGTATTAACCGGAAACATAGTACATGTGTGAATACATAGACAAACAGAGTGTCACTAGTATGCCTCTACTTGACTAGCTCGTTAATCAAAGATGGTTATGTTTCCTAACCATGAACAAAGTGTTGTTATTTGATTAACGAGGTCACATCATTAGTTGAATGATCTGATTGACATGACCCATTCCATTAGCTTAGCACCCGATCGTTTAGTATGTTGCTATTGCTTTCTTCATGACTTATACATGTTCCAATGACTATGAGATTATGCAACTCCCGTTTGCCGGAGGAACACTTTGGGTGCTACCAAACGTCACAACGTAACTGGGTGATTATAAAGGAGCATTACAGGTGTCTCCAAAGGTACATGTTGGGTTGGCGTATTTCGAGATTAGGATTTGTCACTCCGATTGTCGGAGAGGTATCTCTGGGCCCTCTCGGTAATGCACATCACATAAGCCTTGCAAGCATTACAACTAATATGTTAGTTGTGAGATGATGTATTACGGAACGAGTAAAGAGACTTGCCGGTAACGAGATTGAACTAGGTATTGGATACCGACGATCGAATCTCGGGCAAGTATACCGATGACAAAGGGAACAACGTATGTTGTTATGCGGTCTGACCGATAAAGATCTTCGTAGAATATGTAGGAGCCAATATGGGCATCCAGGACCCGCTATTGGTTATTGACCGGAGATGTGTCTCAGTCATGTCTGCATTGTTCTCGAACCGTAGGGTCCGCATGCTTAACGTTACGATGACAATTATTATGAGTTTATGCATTTTGATGTACCGAAGTTAGTTCGGAGTCCCGGATGTGATCACGGACATGACGAGGAGTCTCGAAATGGTCGAGACATAAAGATTGATATACTGGAAGCCTATGTTTGGATATCGGAAGTGTTCCGGGTGAAATCGAGATTTTACCGGAGTACCGGGAGGTTACCGGAACCCCCCGGGAGCTATATGGGCCTTAGTGGGCTTTAGTGGAAAGGAGAAAGGGGCAGCCCAAGGTGGGCCGCGCGCCTCCCCCCTCCCCTAGTCCTATTAGGACAAGGAGAGGTGGCCGGCCCCCCTCTCTCTCTTTCCCCCTCGGGGAATCCTATTCCAACTAGGATTGGGGGGGGAGTCCAACTCCCGGTAGGAGTAGGACTCCTCCTGCGCCCTCCTCCTGGCCGGCCGCCCCCTCCCCCTTGGATCCTTTATATACGGGGGCAGGGGGGCACCTCTAGACACACAAGTTGATCCTTGAGATCGTTCCTTAGCCGTGTGCGGTGCCCCCTGCCACCATATTCCACCTCGATCATATTGTAGCGGTGCTTAGGCGAAGCCCTACGACGGTAGAACATCAAGATCGTCACCACGCCGTCGTGCTGACGAAACTCCTCCCCGATGCTTTGCTGGATCGGAGCCCGGGGATCGTCATCGAGCTGTACGTGTGCTAAGAACTCAGAGGTGCCGGAGTAACGGTGCTTGGATCGGTCGGATCGGGAAGACATACGACTACTTCCTCTACGTTGCGTCAACGCTTCTGCAGTCGGTCTGTGTGGGTACGTAGACAACACTCTCCCCTCTCGTTGCTATGCATCACCATGATCTTGCGTGTGCGTAGGAATTTTTTTGAAATTACTGCGTTCCCCAACAGTGGTATCAGAGCCTAGGTTTTATGGCTTGATGTTATATGCACGAGTAGAACACAAGTGAGTTGTGGGCGATACAAGTCATACTGCCTACCAGCATGTCATACTTTGGTTCGGCGGTATTGTTGGACAAGACGACCCGGACCAACATTACGCGTACGCTTACGCGAGACCGGTTCTCCCGACGTGCTTTGCACATAGGTGGCTTGCGGGCGACTGTCTCTCCAACTTTAGTTGAACCGAGTGTGGCTACGCCCGGTCCTTGCGAAGGTTAAAACGGAGTCTATTTGACAAACTATCGTTGTGGTTTTGATGCGTAGGTGAGATTGGTTCTTACTTAAGCCCGTAGCAGCCACGTAAAACTTGCAACAACAAAGTAGAGGACGTCTAACTTGTTTTTGCAGGGCATGTTGTGATGTGATATGGCCAAGACATGATGCTAAATTTTATTGTATGAGATGATCATGTTTTGTAACCGAGTTATCGGCAACTGGCAGGAGCCATATGGTTGTCGCTTTATTGTATGCAATGCAATCGCGATGTAATGCTTTACTTTATTACTAAGCGGTAGTGATAGTCGTAGAAGCATAAGATTGGCGAGACGACAACGATGCTACGATGGAGATCAAGGTGTCGCGCCGGTGACGATGGTGATCATGACGGTGCTTCGGAGATGGAGATCACAGGAACAAGATGATGATGGCCATATCATATCACTTATACTGATTGCATGTGATGTTTATCTTTTATGCATCTTATCTTGCTTTGATTGACGGTAGCATTATAAGATGATCTCTCACTAAATTATCAAGAAGTGTTCTCCCTGAGTATGCACCGTTGCGAAAGTTCTTCGTGCTGAGACACCACGTGATGATCGGGTGTGATAGGCTCTACGTTCAAATACAACGGGTGCAAAACAGTTGCACACGCAGAATACTTAGGTTATACTTGACGAGCCAAGCATATACAGATATGGCCTCGGAACACGGAGACCGAAAGGTCGAGCGTGAATCATATAGTAGATATGATCAACATAGTGATGTTCACCAATGAAACTACTCCATCTCACGTGATGATCGGACATGGTTTAGTTGATTTGGATCACGTGATCACTTAGAGGATTAGAGGGATGTCTATCTAAGTGGGAGTTCTTAAGTAATATGATTAATTGAACTTAAATTTATCATGAACTTAGTCCCTGATAGTATCTTGCTTGTTTATGTTGATTGTAGATAGATGGCTCGTGCTGTTGTTCCGTTGAATTTTAATGCGTTCCTTGAGAAAGCAAAGTTGAAAGATGATGGTAGCAATTACACGGACTGGGTCCGTAACTTGAGGATTATCCTCATTGCTGCACAGAAGAATTACGTCCTGGAAGCACCGCTGGGTGCCAGGCCTGCTGCTGGAGCAACACCAGATGTTATGAACATCTGGCAGAGCAAAGATGATGACTACTCGATAGTTCAGTGTGCCATGCTTTACGGCTTAGAATCGGGACTTCAACGATGTTTTGAACGTCATGGAGCATATGAGATGTTCCAGGAGTTGAAGTTAATATTTCAAGCAAATGCCTGGATTGAGAGATATGAAGTCTCCAATAAGTTCTATAGCTGCAAGATGGAGGAGAACAGTTCTGTCAGTGAGCATATACTCAAAATGTCTGGGTATAATAATCACTTGATTCAATTGGGAGTTAATCTTCCAGATGATTGCGTCATTGACAGAATTCTCCAATCACTGCCACCAAGCTACAAGAGCTTCGTGATGAACTATAATATGCAAGGGATGAACAATACTATTCCCGAGCTCTTCGCAATGCTGAAAGCTGCGGAGGTAGAAATCTAGAAGGAGCATCAAGTGTTGATGGTCAATAAGACCACTAGTTTCAAGAAAAAGGGCAAAGGGAAGAAGAAGGGGAACTTCAAGAAGAACGGCAAGCAAGTTGCTGCTCAAGAGAAGAAACCCAAGTCTGGACCTAAGCCTGAAACTGAGTGCTTCTACTGCAAGCAGATTGGTCACTGGAAGCGGAACTGCCCCAAGTATTTGGCGGATAAGAAGGATGGCAAGGTGAACAAAGGTATATGTGATATACATGTTATTGATGTGTACCTTACCAATGCTCGCAGTAGCACCTGGGTATTTGATACTAGTTCTGTTGCTAATATTTGCAACTCGAAACAGGGACTACGGATTAAGCGAAGATTGGCTAAGGACGAGGTGACGATGCGCGTGGGAAACGGTTCCAAAGTCGATGTGATCGCGGTCGGCACGCTACCTCTACATCTACCTTCGGGATTAGTATTAGACCTAAATAATTGTTATTTGGTGCCAGCGTTGAGCATGAACATTATATCTGGATCTTGTTTAATGCGAGACGGTTATTCATTTAAATCAGAGAATAATGGTTGTTCTATTTATATGAGTAATATCTTTTATGGTCATGGACCCTTGAAGAGTGGTCTATTCTTATTGAATCTCGATAGTAGTAATACACATATTCATAATGTTGAAGCCAAAAGATGCAGAGTTGATAATGATAGTGCAACTTATTTGTGGCACTGCCGTTTAGGTCATATCGGTGTAAAGCGCATGAAGAAACTCCATACTGATGGACTTTTGGAACCACTTGATTATGAATCACTTGGTACTTGCGAACCGTGCCTCATGGGCAAGATGACTAAAACACCGTTCTCCGGTACTATGGAGAGAGCAACAGATTTGTTGGAAATCGTACATACAGATGTATGTGGTCCGATGAATATTGAGGCTCGTGGCGGATATCGTTATTTTCTCACCTTCACAGATGACTTAAGCAGATATGGGTATATCTACTTAATGAAACACAAGTCTGAAACATTTGAAAAGTTCAAAGAATTTCAGAGTGAAGTTGAAAATCATCGTAACAAGAAAATAAAGTTTCTACGATTTGATCATGGAGGAGAATATTTGAGTTACGAGTTTGGTGTACATTTGAAAAATTGTGGAATAGTTTCGCAACTCACGCCACCCGGAACACCACAGCATAATGGTGTGTCCGAACGGCATAATCGTACTTTACTAGATATGGCGCGATCTATGATGTCTCTTACTGATTTACCGCTATCGTTTTGGGGATACGCTCTAGAGACGACCACATTCACGTTAAATAGGGCACCATCAAAATCCGTTGAGACGACGGCTTATGAGCTGTGGTTTGGCAAGAAACCAAAGTTGTCGTTTCTGGAAGTTTGGGGCTGCGATGCTTATGTGAAAAAGCTTCAACCTGATAAGCTCGAACCCAAATCGGAGAAATGTGTCTTCATAGGATATCCAAAGGAAACTATTGGATACACCTTCTATCGTAGATCCGAAGGCAAGACTTTTTGTTGCTAAATTCGGAAACTTTCTAGAGAAGGAGTTTCTCTCGAAAGAAGTGAGTGGGAGGAAAGTAGAACTTGACGAGGTAACTGTACCTGCTCCCTTACTGGAAAGTAGTACATCACAGAAAACTGTTTCAGTGACACCTACACCAGTTAGTGAGGAAGCTAATGATAATGATCATGAAACTTCAGATCAAGATACTACTGAACCTCGTAGATCAACCAGAGTGAGATCCGCGCCAGAGTGGTACGGTAATCCTATTCTAGAAGTCATGCTACTAGATCATGATGAACCTACGAACTATGAAGAAGCGATGGTGAGCCCAGATTCCGCAAAATGGCTTGAAGCCATGAAATCTGAGATGGGATCCATGTATGAGAACAAAGTATGGACTTTGGTTGACTTGCCCGATGATCGGCAAGCGATTGAGAATAAATGGATCTTCAAGAAGAAGACTAACACTGACGGTAATGTTATTGTCTACAAAGCTCGACTTGTCGCAAAAGGTTTTCGACAAGTTCAAGGGGTTGACTACGATGAGACCTTCTCACCCGTAGCGATGCTTAAGTCTGTCCGAATAATGTTAGCAATTGCCGCATTTTATGATTATGAAATTTGGCAAATGGATGTCAAAACTGCATTCTTGAATGGATTTCTGGAAGAAGAGTTGTATATGATGCAACCAGAAGGTTTTGTCGATCCAAAGGGAGCTAACAAAGTGTGCAAGCTCCAGTGATCCATTTATGGACTGGTGCAAGCCTCTCGGAGTTGGAATAAACGCTTTGATAGTGTGATCAAAGCATTTGGTTTTATACAGACTTTTGGAGAAGCCTGTATTTACAAGAAAGTGAGTGGGAGCTCTGTAGCATTTCTGATATTATATGTGGATGACATATTACTAATTGGAAATGATATAGAATTTCTGGATAGCATAAAGGGATACTTGAATAAGAGTTTTTTGATGAAAGACCTCGGTGAAGCTGCTTACATATTAGGCATAAAGATCTATAGAGATAGATCAAGACGCTTAATTGGACTTTCACAAAGCACATACCTTGACAAGATTTTGAAGAAATTCAAAATGGATCAAGCAAAGAAAGGGTTCTTGCCTGTGTTACAAGGTGTGAAGTTGAGTCAGACTCAATGCCCGACCACTGCAGAAGATAGAGAGAAAATGAAAGATGTTCCCTATGCTTCAGCCATAGGCTCTATCATGTATGCAATGCTGTGTACCAGACCTGATGTGTGCCTTGCTATAAGTTTAGCAGGGAGGTACCAAAGTAATCTAGGAGTGGATCACTGGACAGCGGTCAAGAACATCCTGAAATACATGAAAAGGACTAAGGATATGTTTCTCGTATATGGAGGTGACAAAGAGCTCATCGTAAAAGGTTACATTGATGCGAGCTTTGACACTGATCCGGACAATTCTAAATCGCAAACCGGATACGTGTTTACATTAAACGGTGGAGCTGTCAGTTGGTGCAGTTCTAAACAAAGCATCGTAGCGGGATCTACATGTGAAGCGTCTTCGGAAGCAGCGAACGAAGGAGTCTGGATGAAGGAGTTCATATCCGATCTAGGTGTCATACCTAGTGCATCGGGTCCAATGAAAATCTTTTGTGACAATACTGGTGCAATTGCCTTGGCAAAGGAATCCAGATTTCACAAGAGAACCAAGCACATCAAGAGACGCTTCAATTCCATCCGGGATCTAGTCCAGGTGAGAGACATAGAGATTTGCAAGATACATACGGATCTGAATGTTGCAGATCCGTTGACTAAGCCTCTTCCACGAGCAAAACATGATCAGCACCAAAGCTCCATGGGTGTTAGAATCATTACTGTGTAATCTAGAATATTGACTCTAGTGCAAGTGGGAGACTGAAGGAAATATGCCCTAGAGGCAATAATAAAGTTATTATTTATTTCCTTATATCATGATAAATGTTTATTATTCATGCTAGAATTGTATTAACCGGAAACATAATACATGTGTGAATACATAGACAAACAGAGTGTCACTAGTATGCCTCTACTTGACTAGCTCGTTAATCAAAGATGGTTATGTTTCCTAACCATGAACAAAGTGTTGTTATTTGATTAACGAGGTCACATCATTAGTTGAATGATCTGATTGACATGACCCATTCCATTAGCTTAGCACCCGATCGTTTAGTATGTTGCTATTGCTTTCTTCATGACTTATACATGTTCCTATGACTATGAGATTATGCAACTCCCGTTTGCCGGAGGAACACTTTGGGTGCTACCAAACGTCACAACGTAACTGGGTGATTATAAAGGAGCATTACAGGTGTCTCCAAAGGTACATGTTGGGTTGGCGTATTTCGAGATTAGGATTTGTCACTCCGATTGTCGGAGAGGTATCTCTGGGACCTCTCGGTAATGCACATCAAATAAGCCTTGCAAGCATTACAACTAATATGTTAGTTGTGAGATGATGTATTATGGAACGAGTAAAGAGACTTGCCGGTAACGAGATTGAACTAGGTATTGGATACCGACGATCGAATCTCGGGCAAGTAACATACCGATGACAAAGGGAACAACGTATGTTGTTATGCGGTCTGACCGATAAAGATCTTCATAGAATATGTAGGAGCCAATATGGGCATCCAGGTCCCGCTATTGGTTATTGACCGGAGATGTGTCTCAGTCATGTCTGCATTGTTCTCGAACCGTAGGGTCCGCACGCTTAATGTTACGATGACAGTTATTATGAGTATATGCATTTTGATGTACCGAAGTTAGTTCGGAGTCCCGGATGTGATCACGGACATGACGAGGAGTCTCGAAATGGTCAAGACATAAAGATTGATATATTGGAAGCCTATGTTTGGATATCGGAAGTGTTCCGGGTGAAATCGAGATTTTACCGGAGTACCGGGAGGTTACTGGAACCCCCCGGGAGCTATATGGGCCTTAGTGGGCTTTAGTGGAAAGGAGAAAGGGGCAGCCCAAGGTGGGCCGCGCGCCTCCCCCCTCCCCTAGTCCTATTAGGACAAGGAGAGGTGGCCGGCCCCCCTCTCTCTCTTTCCCCCTCGGGGAATCCTATTCCAACTAGGATTGGGGGGGGGGGAGTCCTACTCCCGTTAGGAGTAGGACTCCTCCTGCGCCCTCCTCCTGGCCGGCCGCCCCTCCCCCTTGGATCCTTTATATACGGGGGCAGGGGGGAACCTCTAGACACACAAGTTGATCCTTGAGATCATTCCTTAGCCGTGTGCGGTGCCCCCTGCCACCATATTCCACCTCGATCATATTGTAGCGGTGCTTAGGCGAAGCCCTGCGACGGTAGAACATCAAGATCGTCACCACGCCGTCGTGCTGACGAAAATCCTCCCCGACGCTTTGCTGGATCGGAGCCCCGGGATCATCATCGAGCTGTACGTGTGCTAAGAACTCGGAGGTGCCGGAGTAACGGTGCTTGGATCGGTCGGATCGGGAAGACGTACGACTACTTCCTCTACGTTGCGTCAACGCTTCCGTAGTCGGTCTGCGTGGGTACGTAGACAACACTCTCCCCTCTCGTTGCTATGCATCACCATGATCTTGCGTGTGCGTAGGAATTTTTTTGAAATTACTGTGTTCCCCAACAATCCCAACATAAACATAATCCAACATGGAGCAATCTTCATCTTCACCTGCAACTAGCAACGCTATAAGAGGGGCTGAGCAAAGCGGTAACATAGCCAAACAACGGTTTGCTAGGAAGGGTGACAAGGTTAGAGGTTCATGGCAATTTGGGAGGCTTGATAAGCAAGTGGTAGGCGACGCGACATATCGATAGAACGAAGCAACTAGCATGGCAATGATAGTAATGAGATCCAAGGTGACGGTCATCTTGCCTGAAATCCCGCAAGGAAGAAGAACGAGTCCATGAAGAAGATGAAGCCATGAAGACAAACCAAGCGTAGATGAACGAATCCTCACAATCGCAACGAAACGGGAACTATCGAGAAGAAGCACACAACATGGTAAACACACCACACATGAACAAGGCATGATGCTCAACCAAGTATGATGCATGGCAAGGCTACATGAGGCTACTCATGGCAAGGGATGATGCAAACAAGAGCAACACATCAAAGCAAGTTTAAATGAGGCCGGAAACAACATAGAACAATTCCGGTAAGTCCTCATATGCAAATTTCGAAATTGGTCCAGATCTTAATAAACCTTATGTTCAAGTTGTTAAACAGCAAGTTAAGATGCACCACGATGATCTACACGAAATTCTAGTCAAGTTACATATAAAGTTCATTGAATTCGGAGCTACGGCCTAGAAGATATGAGCAAAACAAGATAAGCATGACATTGATGCAAAATGCATTCAAACATCAAGCAAACACCTCAAAACATGGATGAAACAAGGTAACATGAAACGACATGCAAAACTAAGCAAGTTTCATATAGAGCACACTCAAAACGGAGCAACGGTTCAACACATACACACCATATGAGTTTAAAGGGCATGCTATCCAAAACAGCAACTAGGCATATTGCAAGCATCAAAACAACATGCTACAGGATCTCAACATGAAAAGAAAAGGCATGGACATGATGTACAGGTAAAGCATAACAAATCATGAACACTGAGCTATCTCCAAAAATCACTAGATCATACTCAAACAAGCATGGCAAGATTGCAAATAATAACAGGTTCACAGACTTAGCAGAATTTCAGGACATGGCAGAAATAACATCAGGTTACAATGTTTAGAGCTATCAAGCAACAAGCTACAGGAACTTATCATGGCAACTACAGGCATGGCATGAATCTACTAATTACAAAGAACAAAAGTCCCTTACTGACCATGAGCCAAAAGGGCATAGAAAATATGATGGCACCCATGTAAATATAGTGTCAGGACCCCGATTCCAAGTCACATCGATCTAGCTGGTAACACCTCATATCACTTTGCGGCCTCACGCACGGCATTCCCACGGGTGTCGCCTTACCATGCCCCAGGACCGTTTGCGCCTTTTGGCTCGCGTATATGACAGTGTCGCTAGCATCCATATGACAGAGAACCCGGGCCGACATGGCTAGTCGTGAACCCAAGCGGCACTAACCCATTGGGACAGGCATACATGAATCAACTTCGAGCATGTCGGTCAGCAGCGTGTGAATCCCGGCTGTAGCACTGGGCTAACAGGACTCCGGTAACCCGGGCTGTAGCAGGCTAGGCAGGACTCCGGATGTCACCGCGTGACATTTCCCCGAAGGGACAGACACAGGAACAAAGTGAATCACATGCCAGCCAGTCAAGTGTTTCGGAGCAGTAGTGCTGGGCTAGCAGGACTCCGGTGAACCGGGCTGTAGCGGACTACTATGGCTCATGGAAGCACAATACTACATTTCCCCACAAGAGAGGCTACCAAGGATAAACCACTAGGTTGTCGGATCCCACACATACCAAGCATTTCAATCATACACACTATATGCTCGATACGTGCAAATACAACATGGCATCACAACATAACTCTATGACTCAAAGTATTTATTCATTAGGCTCCGAGGAGCGAGATATTACAAACATGGGTCTCATGACCCAACATACAGAGCATACAAGCAACAAGCACATGCGGAAGCTTAACTTGTCTGAGTACAGACAACTATAAATGAAGAAAGCTTAGAAGCCTAACTATCTACATGACCCTCCCAAGGTACAAGATCGTAGCTGAGGTAACAAGCTAAACGTAGAAGTCCACGCGGAACTACTAGCGAGACTGACGTCTCTCTGCAAAAACATAAAATAGGCAAACATGAGTACATATGTACCCAGCAAGACTTACATCAGAACAATCTACAAATGCATCGGTATCAATAAAGGGGTGGTGGAGTTTGACTGCAGCAAGCCATCTTTGACTCAGTGGCTAACCTGAACTACAACTGCAAGTAACTCTTTTGAGGTGGCGCACACGAGTCCTCATATTCACCTTATTAATACTCCACTATGGATCCGCTCCCGTCTCCCTACGAGAACGCCATCCATAGCACTCACGCTTATCTTGCGCATTTTAGAGTATCCACTTTCACTTGTCTATGAACTATGCAAGGGGTCCAAGTTTCCATATCCGAGGAATCCGGCTATTCGAATAGATAATGATAACCCTGCAGGGGTGTACTTCTTCACACACGCTCTCGCCACTTATCGCCCTGTACACGTCATGTACCTCGGCAACCTTCAAGCGGAAACCGGGCGAGGGAGTCGGTCACGACCTGACTAACCCACAAGTCTCTAGTCCAGGTTTATCGCCTATTCGGGTTCCATCCGCAAGGAGATCCGGCCGGGGTGTCGCTCACAGCCCCAAATGATGTGTGCAGGGTTCCCAAGCCCACCATCCGGGTGCCACTTGGTACACCGTGCCACTGTGCCTAGTCTGTCCTAAGCCCACCTGTACTGGGTGCCACTTGGTAGACTACTAACACTACCTACAAACACCAGAAACTAGTTGCAACTCCTGGACAGAGATCGAGTTGATTAATAAGCCGAGAGGGGCCGAGTTACCGGAACCCAATGTGTGGTAGTAACTGTTCATGGATCACATACACAGGACTCAGTTCCCGAGGACGGCTGCAATGAGACAACCCACCATGTACTCCTACATGGCCTCTCACCGCTACCTTTACCAAATCGTGTTCACACACTTAGCTCTCAACGGTAGGACATGTTCACCATGTTCCAATTCATTCCCGATGAATCAGACCTGACTCAACTCTAAGAAGTAGTAGGCATGACAACAAGCATGAATGAGTAGGCACATCAGGGCTCAAACAATTCCTACTCATGCTAGTGGGTTTCATCTATTTACTGTGGCAATGACAGGTCATGCAGAGGAAAGGGGTTCAGCTACCGCAACATGTAACAGTTGAAACGGTGTTGTCCTAATGCAGTAAAAGAGAGCAGGAGCGAGAGAGTGGGATTGTATCGGAATGAACAAGGGGTTTTTGCTTGCCTGGCACTTCTGAAGATATTATAGCTCTTCATCGGTGTCATCGATCACGTCGTCGAAACCACGTCTATCGACAGGGGACAAACACCGGCAACTGAGAAAGAACACAATCAATGTGATGCCACAATATGATGCATGATCATGACATGGCAATATGCTGTGATTTGAACTAATGCATCTAGCTATGATTTAAATGAAGTTGGTTTGAATACATGATTCAAATTCCAACCCCATATATGATTATTTAAATGCCCTTTATTTGTTTTGTCCAAAACATAGGACAAACATTGTTCAAACATGCATGAAAATGGTACAGATGGATTCCTTGAATTTTTCTGATAATTTTTCATATATAATTTATTTCATTTGGAGTTACGGTTGATTTTCTATGATTTTTAGAAGTTTGAAGTATTTTCTGAAATTCATAAATCCTTTCCTGATTTATTCTAATTTCCAGAAAATAGTAATAGCGTCAGCATGATGTCAGGATGACATCAGCGGTCAATAGACCCAGTCCAGGTCAAACCTGACCGTGGGACCCGCAGATCAGTGTCATAGTGACTAATTACGATTAGTTTAAAGTCTAACAAAAATACTTAGCCGGGCTAGGCCCACTGTCAGTGTGACTGGATTAGTTAACCAGGTGATTACCTCCTAATTAAGTGCCATGTCATCCAGAACGGCGGTTAGCCGTCGATGACCAAATCCCACGGCGGTGGCTCGCCGGCATTGCTCGGGACGACGCTACAGAGCTCCATTTCATGCGCGGTTTGCAGCTACGGCGAGCTGGAAGTGCGGCGCATCCGGTGGTGGCCGTGTGGTGTGCTGGGGGTGTGTGTAACAGCGGCGGCGACGAGTTGGGCGGCTGCCGGAGTTCAGACATCCATGCTTGAGGCGTTACGGGGCACGGCGAGCACGACCAATGGGCTCTACGGGTTGATGGGATCACCAGGAACACGCGGAGGCAACGAGCGCAGGTGGAGGAGCTCGCGAGCACGAAGCTCACCGTCCATGGCGGCAACCGGAGCTCGGGTAGATGCGGGCGCGGGGCTGCAGTGCGCTAGGGGAGGATCTAATGAGCTAGGTGGCATCCATGGGCCCCCAGAAGCACGATGGTGCCACGGGTTCGAGCGGAGGGGCTCGGGTCAAGAAAGCTAGGCGGCCATGGCGGACGGCGGTGCTCGGGCATGTGGGCGAGGGCACTACGGCACGGGAACGAGCAAAGTGAAGGAGGGGAAACGGAGTGGAGCTCACAGCGGGGTCGTTGGAGGTCTCATTGGACTCGGGGAGGCCTCTGCGGCGGCGAATTCGACGACGGCGTCCGGTGGCCGAGGCGGCGAGGAAGATGACTGGCGACGCTGGAGGGCCTCCGGACTTTCTTGGTGCGATGAGGAGGTGCAGCGAGGTACGGACGATCTCGGGAGCACGGTGGCGCGTCATTTTGTCATCGGTGGCCACGCGGGCGAGGCGCGGCGGACGACGGAAGCTCTCGGTGACGCTCAGAGGAGGGGCTAGAGGCGAGAGAGAAAGCAGAGGATGAGGGGAAAGTGAGAGGAGGGCCTCGCGCGTCTCCAGACGCGGATTAGGACGAAGGAGCGGCCTCCAGCGTGAAGCAGGAGGTGGAGGGCTCCTCGAGTGAGCGCGCGTGTTCGCTCCTGCCTATTGGTAGGAGGAAGACGACGAGCGAGGAGGTAAGTGGGCTGGGCCGGCTTCTCTCCTGGGCCAGGTGGGTGGGCTGCTCAGGTGAGCTCCTGTTTCCTTTTTGTTTCTGTTGTTTATTATTATTATTTAATCTTTTGCCACTGTTTTGAATTCAACAGATTTCAAACAATGCCAAAAACATCCTCTGGGTATTTTTATGTTGCTTCATGGACTTTTCTGGAGGCACATAATTTATCGCAGAGCATTTGAAGATATATCCCATATATATTTGAATATATTTTCAAATTCAAATAGAATATTCTCTTAAATTCAGAGACCAAATGATTCCTTAAAAATGTTCCAAAATTTTGGTTTGGTATATAACCCTTGCCAAAATTTCCAAAACTATTTTAGGGCATTTTTGGAAACACTGAATGCAATTTAAAGGGTTCTTGCCCTTCTTTTAAAATAATTTATGAGGCTTTGAAAATTCCTCATTTCAATTTCTTGAATTAAACATGATGCATGCTCACTGATGCAACTATTACACTCAGATATTCTAGGGCTGTGACAACTCGCCCCCACTAAACAAGAATCTCGTCCCGAGATTCAAGACATGAGGTAAGAAGACAGAGGGAACACAAAGCTAGCACAATCTTCACGATCCAGGTTGCACTTCATAAGAACGTTGATTCGATCATCACCTTTGCCTCGACGTCTTGCTCTGAGAACTCCATCCAACACGATGATGACAAAAAGAAACTCTATAGGAATCGATCTTCTCAAAAATCAAGCGATACATGATAAACTCATGGAATGAGACGTTGATTCATCTCTTGATCTAAGAGATAAACACACATCAAGAGGGATGGAGAGAACAAATGATGGAAGTTCAATTTGGTAGGAAACACTCCCACGCTTGAGTAGGATGGTGCATAGGTTTCAAGGTAGCAAGGAGTTGATTACCATGATTCCATAACGGGGCACCTCAGGGAGGACGACTCGTAGAATTATTCCCTTAAGTGGAAAAAAGAATTACTTTTGATATAAAGATCATTGAAACTCTTTATGCCAGCTTAAGACAATCACAAATGATTGTTCAAGGAGGTTCGAAAGAATGGCATATATCGACTAGAATGGATGATGTGGACTACCTTGTTGAAGACAACGCAATGGATGATTTTTGCTTATCATCGAAAATGGATGGGACCCATGGTAGGACCACCTTTGGAGATGATCCTGGAAGCAGCTGCTAAGAAGGGCAACCCATGGAAAATTGGCACAATGGCGGTGCAAGCTGGGAACAAAATGCAAATGGTGGGAATGTTCCAACCATCATATCTTCCTGAGATTCCGATCTGGTTAGAAATAGGATACTCCAGACTCAACATGTCTGAAAAGAAGAGTTGCAACACAAATCGACGAGATGATGTTGCGAGATTCTCGGGAGATGAACTACGATAGCAAGCTCCAAGACATGAGTGGGTTCTGCTACTCGCATGTGAACACGCTGTCCCAGACAACATGACCACATAGTAGTCTTATAATAAAATACTACCGAGTTCAGGTGGGGAACAATCATCAAGGATATCGAAGTCTTGTGCACTTAAATTAGACTTCTTTACCTAGAACAAGTCAATCAGTGGCTTGGTGTGCTAGGGATACGTATAGAATGAAGATGATCAGTCTATCAGACCATAGAATACTTCGCACATGCATGACTGACTTGGGATGACTCCAGAGGAAGCAAAACAAACTTTCTTGAATTCACGGCGGCAACTTACATCAAATGCACGTGAATCAAAGGAAGTCACTTCTTTCATACAAACATATACTTCATGAAAGCGGCATGAAGAAAATGCTTACACAAGTTTCCAACACTAGCTGGATGTTCAACACAAATCATGGAGGAGACAAAATGCTGCTGATGGGCTCAATAGCAATTCATCGGAATTTCCATACCACTGGACTTCCACCATTATGTGAAAAATGTGATAGTATTGGTCAGACCAAAAGATGTAATGGTGTATGCTCGAGGAGTCAACCAAGAGTAAGACAACATTACGAATATCGTTGGTACTGGTTTGATTTGAGGATAGCCCACACTCAAATCAAAGTTTTGACGAGACAACAGATCCAACAACCGATCACGAGGAACAATCGATGAAGATATCATCTTTCTTCAACTAACACACAAACACGAGGATATCCCTTTGGAATGAACTAAGTTGGGCTAGCTTTTATCTTCCAACTCTCCAAGTTGTTGTTTAGCTTAACAAACTAGCTCAGGGGTATCCAACACGGATTCTTGGGGAAAGAGTGGTTTATTGGTAAACCAACTTGATCACGAACTCACCATATCGGTCAGGTGATGACCTCGTGATACTTCCGAGAAGATATTCAGAAAATCACGAACCACCGATATGTTAATAAGATTGAGAACAATCTTGCTTTTCAGGGCTAGACGATATGATCAAATAATCAAGGGATTGAATAATCCTAACTCATTGATCGAAGAGTGCACCAGAAATAAGGACTAGGTAACACGATCAATCTTAGGATGATGATTCAATAACTAGCATGCTAAGAGTGAGAGTATTGTCCATTAACTACCAAGCAACGAGGTTGCTAGGAGTATTGATTTCACACATCACAGTTCACTTGTCGGCATTCCGGTTACAACAACATGAGACCGAGGAATGAACAATGATGGCAAGGAGTATCACTGCGTCAAGAATTCACAAGGGGTGGTGCAATTCTCATGACATTCTTGACATAAGACGGTAATACTTCAGGATAGAACAGAATCAAAGGCTGGGTTGGCATTTGATTTTCGGATTACAACTGCTTTGACCCAATCCTGGAGATGGATAAGGTACTGGAGTTTGTTTCTCCTAGTCATTCCGGAATAGAATAGCTTGATGGATCACAAGAATAATAGGCACCGATAAACACGAATGCACACATACTCTTGACTAACAAGTGATAGGCTAAGGTCGGAATACAACTAAAGGGGGGACAACTCAAGGAACATATAATTTTTTTTGAGTTGTGGACGCATGGATTAGTATGTCGAACAAATTCAACATATTTCTTCCGAAAAACCCATGCAGAAAAAGAAGGACTGGCAGATTCACAATTTGAATGGAGAACTCGTCAAGAGCACTCTTATTGTGATCTTTTGGTTCAACGAACTTCTGCCATAAGCAGTTCATGGTATTTGGAAGAAGGAAATACCACAGACCTCGAGGACTATTGCAAAGGTTACTAATATCCTAAAGGTACGAGCAACACTGTCAACACGAGGTAAGTAGGGTGAATCTTGGGTCAAGAACCCAGGAGTAGAATACCTACTACTAAATGGCATCACGGGATGCTTTCGAGAATGGTGGCCAGATTCATCACACTGGGAACACAAAACATTGCTAGATTACTAGGTGACTCTCTAAGACACCTAGGGTCATAATAATAGCTCCAACATATATGTCGAGGCAGCAGAGTACCTCAACTCTCTGGCTAGTGTGCTTATTCTGACCAAAAGGACATCGGAAATGGAGGAAGGATTTGCAAACGCATCAGATTATTTAGAAACCCGGAATGACTCGGATAGCATAACGGCTGTAAATGCTCAAAAAGATTTGAGACATCCTGCAAAACGGTGGCATAACCACTCAACATCACAATATCAAAGTTCCGGGATCAAGGGTCAACATACAGAAGTAGTAGGAACTGAACTGAGGCCTAACCCAACAATCCTAGGCAACTACGGTTTAGTAACACGTCATCCTGAGAGATAGAAGAGAAGCCTAGTTCTTAACCCCGTAGACAAGATAAGATGACTCAGATCAGAAGGTCATGAGGATAAGGAGTAAAAGGAGCCTTACGCTCCCTTCCACAATCAATTCCCTTATATAACTAAAGCATTTCTAGACTCAACTTTGACCAGCTTGGCTTGGTAATCCTACAGGCAGTCAGGCTCTGATACCAAAGCTGTCAGGACCCCGATTCCAAGTCACATCGATCTAGCTGGTAACACCTCATATCACTTTGCGGCCTCATGCACCGTATTCCCACGGGTGTCGCCTTACCATGCCCCGGGACCGTTTGCGCCTTTTGGCTCACGTATATGATAGTATCGCAAGCATCCATATGGCAGAGAACCTGGGCCGACATGGCTAGTCGTGAACCCAAGCGACACTAACCCATGGGGACAGGCATACATGAATCAACTTCGAGCATGTCGGTCAGCAGCGTGTGAATCCCGGCTGTAGCACTGGGCTAACAGGACTCCGGTAACCCGGGCTGTAGCAGGCTAGGCAGGACTCCGGATGTCACCACGTGACATTTCCCCAAAGGGACAGACACAAGAACGAAGTGAATCACATGCCGGCCAGTCAAGTGTTTCGGAGCAGTAGTGCTGGGCTAGCAGGACTCCGGTGAACCGGGCTGTAGCGGACTACTATGGCTCATGGAAGCACAAGACTACATTTCCCCATAAGAGAGGCTACCAAGGATAAACCACTAGGTTGTCGGATCCCACACATACCAAGCATTTCAATCATACACACAATATGCTCGATATGTGCAAATACAACATGGCATCACAACATAAGTCTATGACTCAAAGTATTTATTCATTAGGCTCCGAGGAGCGAGATATTACAAACATGGGTCTCATGACCCAACATACAGAGCATACAAGCAACAAGCACATGCGGAAGCTTAACTTGTCTGAGTACAGGCAACTATAAATGAAGAAAGCTTAGAAGCCTGACTATCTACAAGACCCTCCCAAGGTACAAGATCGTAGCTGAGGTAACAAGCTAAATGTCGAAGTCCACGCGGAACTACTAGCGAGACTGACGTCTCTCTGCAAAAACATAAAATAGGCAAACGTGAGTACAAATGTACCCAGCAAGACTTAGATCAGAACTATCTACAAATGCATCGGTATCAATAAAGGGGTGGTGGAGTTTGACTGCAGCAAGCCAACTTTGACTCAGTGGCTAACCTGAACTACAACTGCAAGTAACTCTTTTGAGGTGGCGCACACGAGTCCTCACATTCACCATATAAATACTCCACTATGCTTCCGCTCCCGTCTCCCTACGAGAACGCCATCCATAGCACTCACGCTTATCTTGCACATTTTAGAGTATCCACTTTCACTTGTCTATGAACTATGCAAGGGGTCCAAGTTTCCATATCCGAGGAATCCGGCTATTCGAATAGATAATGATAACCCTGCAGGGGTGTACTTCTTCACACACGCTCTCGCCACTTATCGCCCTGTACACGTCATGTACCTCAGCAACCTTCAAGCGGAAACCGGGCGAGGGAGTCGGCCACGACCTGACTAACCCACAAGTCTCTAGTCCAGGTTTATCGCCTATTCGGGTTCCATCCGCAAGGAGATCCGGCCGGGGTGTCACTCACGGCCCCAAACGATGTGTGCAGGGTTCCCAAGCCCACCATCCGGGTGCCACTTGGTACACCGTGCCACTGTGCCTAGTCTGTCCCAAGCCGACCTGTACCGGGTGCCACTTGGTAGACTACTAACACTACCTACAAACACCAGAAACTAGTTGCAACTCCTGGACAGAGATCGAGTTGATTAATAAGCCGAGAGGGGCCGAGTTACCGGAACCCAATGTGTGGTAGTAACTGTTCATGGATCACATACACAGGACTCAGTTCCTGAGGACGGCGGCAATGAGACAACCCACCATGTACTCCTACATGGCCTCTCATCGCTACCTTTACCAAATTGTGTTCACACAGTTAGCTCTCAACGGTAGGACATGTTCACCATGTTCCAATTCATTCCCGATGAATCAGACCTGACTCAACTCTAAGCAGTAGCAGGCATGACAACAAGCATGAATGAGTAGGCACATCAGGGCTCAAACAATTCCTACTCATGCTAGTGGGTTTCATCTATTTACTGTGGCAATGCCAGGTCATGCAGAGGAAAGGGGTTCAGCTACCGCAGCATGTAACAGTTGAAACGGTGTTGTCCTAATGCAGTAAAAGAGAGCAGGAGCGAGAGAGTGGGATTGTATCGGAATGAACAAGGGGTTTTTGCTTGCCTGGCACTTCTGAAGATATTATAGCTCTTCATCGGTGTCATCGATCACGTCGTCGGAACCACATTTATCGAGAGGGGACAAACACCGGCAACTGAGAAAGAACACAATCAATGTGATGCCACAATATGATGCATGATCATGACATGGCAATATGCTGTGATTTGAGCTAATGCATCTAGCTATGATTTAAATGAAGTTGGTTTGAATACATGATTCAAATTCCAACCCCATATATGATTATTGAAATGCCCTTTATTTGTTTTGTCCAAAACAGAGGACAAACATTGTTCAAACATGCATGAAAATGGTACAGATGGATTCCTTGAATTTTTCTGATAATTTTGGTTTGGTATATAACCCTTGCCAAAATTTTGGTTTGGTATATAACCCTTGCCAAAATTTCCAAAACTATTTTAGGGCATTTTTGGAAACACTGAATGCAATTTAAAGGGTTCTTGCCCTTCTTTTAAAATAATTTATGAGGCTTTGAAAATTCCTCATTTCAATTTCTTGAATTAAACATGATGCATGCTCACTGATGCAACTATTACACTCAAATATTCTAGGGCTGTGACATATAGCAAGTTTCGTTACAGATTCAGACTTGGTGAAAAACTGGAGCATGGCAAAACAGATAACGAGTAGGTATGTTTACGAGCTCGATGCACTCCCTACAAGGCATTGAATGACAAACTAAGCATACACCCAGCAAATAGACATGGCATAGAAGCTAGACATGGCAAGAACAACAACATAGCATGCACGGATCAACTACAACAAGCATGGCAAACTTGATTAATATGTAAACAATCTGCCAGGAACATTTTATAGCAAAAGTAGAGCAAGATTAAGACATGATAGAGAACTCTATAATTGCAACCAGAGGCATAAATTGATAGAGCATAACCATATGAACAAAACACTCTTACTGAACATAGTCAAAAGAGGCATGGATCTCACTGTAGCAACATGAATACATGGCATCACAATAACAGCAGAACAAGGGCTGAAATCAGCAACATCACGAAGCCTAGTTTGCATGCTTGTTCTAGTCACCACATAGATCACAAAAATACATGGCATACACCCCTGTAAAGATGGCATGGCATACTTCAAAACACATGTAGGGCTCAAGTTCATAGGAGGCACACATTAAACATGGCAAAAATGACAAATGTCCAAATCCTGATAAGAATCTGAAACTAACATTACATAGCACTCTTGCAACGATCATTAGGGAATCAAGATAAACTCAAATGAACATGGCACAATGGAACATAATGAAGAGAATCTCTCAATGAACATTTCGGTATATCATACACGCAAAATGGAGCAGCACACATGAAGTTATGATGCGATGAATAGGGCAACATAAAGTGCAGATCTGGGGACTTAGAGAAAAATATACCCCGCGGAAAAGTCAACCCGGGACGGAGGCGTGCGGGACGAGGAGATCCGGTCACGGCGGAGGCGTTTGGTTCGCGGGGTTGATGGATCTGGTCCCGATCCAGATCGGGCGAGGTGGCGGCGCTACTCCGGCGAGCTAGAGGCGGGCGGCGCGACAATGCCGGCGAGGTCCGGTGGCGCCGGTGGCGAGGTTCGCCGGCGGGAGGAGCGGGGCGCGCTCGGGCTACGCGAGATCCGGCCGGGCGGGGCCGGCGACGAGGTCAGAGGACCCCGCGGGGGCAGCGCGGGCGGCGAACGGCGGCCTCCGGCGACGGCGCGCGGTGGTGGCGGTTTGCAGCGGTGGCGGGATCCGGCGCGCGCGGGGACGCGGGCTCGGGCAACCGCGGCGGCGGAACAGGCCGGGCGGGCCCCGCCTGGGCTCCGCGGGCCGGCGGCGCAGGGACGGCGATGGAGGACAGGTGGTGCGACTGGATTGGAGGAGAGCGGCGGGGGGATTTCGTCCGGCGGGCGCGGACATGTCCGGCGGCGTGCGGGGGGGGGGGGGGGTGGGGGGATTTTTAGGGTTTGCATCGCGTATTTCGGAGGGGGAGGTGTTTATATAGGTAGAGGGAGCTAGGAGAGTCCAAATGGAGTGTGGTTTTCGGCCACACGATCATGATCGAACGACCGAGAGCATGAAGGAGGTTTGGATGGGTTATTGGGCTGTTTTGGAGGGGTGTTGGGCTGCAACCCAAAGAGGCCTTTACTGTTACCCGGTTAACCGTTGGAGCATCAAACGACCTCCAAATGGAACAAAACTTGACAGGCGGTCTACCGGTGGTGTACCAAGGCCGCTTGGCAAATCTCGGTCCATTCTGAGAAAGTTTAACACCCGCACACAAAAAGAGGTAAAAGGGGGCGCCGGAGGGCATAGGAGTGTCGGATTGCAAAACGGACAACGGGGAAAATGCTCGGATGCATGAGACGAACACGTATGCAAAATGAGATGCACATGATGACATGGCAAAATGCAACACGCAAGCAAATGACATGGCAACAACGGCGCATAACTGGCGGACACCTGGCGCATCGGATCTGGGGCGTTACACTGTCCTCCTGGCAGGAGGTGGAAGACGGGTGTGCCCCTGGTGGGCTGGGCCAGCCACTTGGGCCGCCAGGTGGCTGCATAGATGAGGTAAGCCCAGGTAAGTTCCTTCCCTTTTTATTATTTCCTGTTTTCTATTATTTCTGTAACTTCGGGGCTTTATTAAAAATGCCAGGGCATTTCCAAAAATCATGAAACTAATCATGGCTACTGTTTAGAATATATCCAACAGTAAACATTTTAGTTTATGATTATTTGAGCATTTAAAATATTTTATAGCATTTAAATGCCCAAATGCAAATACAATATGAATTAATTCAAAAATCCAGAATGGCCTAAAAATATGTGCATCATTTTTTTCAGAGGTGCTGGACCAATTCAAAAATGATGAACATTTCTAAAGGGCAGTTTGGGATCATTGAAAAGATTTAAGTCTGAACCTGGTTGAAATTCATTTGCTGCTAGGGTTTATTATCCCCCATTTCAAATTAAAGAAGTAATTTACACAAGATACATGGATGCTTGTGCCACTAATTGCAATCAATTCTAGGGCTGTGACAACTCACCCCCACTAAATAAGAATCTCGTCCCGGGATTCAAGACGTGAGGTAAGAAGACAGAGGGAGCACAAGCTAACACGGTCTTCACAATCCAGGTTGCACTGCATAGGAATGTTGACACGATCACCATATTTGTCTCGATGTCTTGCTCCGAGAACTCCAACTAACATGACAATGAGAGGAAAGGGAAACTCCAGAAGGATCAATCTTCTCGAAGATCGAACAACTCAGGATCACTCATCGAGTGAGACATTGAAACATCTCTCGAGCTGAGACACGAAACACATCGGGAGGGATGGAAGAACAAGCGACGGGGTTTGATTTGGTGGGCAACAGTTCCACGCTTGGAAAGATGGTGGATGGTGTCAAGGTGGCGAGGAAATAATTGCCATGATCCCATAACGGGGCACCTTGGAAAAAGTGACTCGTTGAACTGTTCCCTTAAGTGGCAAAAAAAATTACTTTTGATCCATAGATCATTGGAACTCTTCATACCAGCTTAAGGAAATCGCAAATGATCGTTCAAGGAGGTTCAAAAGAATGGCATACCCATACTAGAATGGACGATGTGGACTACCTTGTTGAAGACAACGCAATGGATGATTTTGCTTTATCATCGGAAATGGATGGGACCCATGGTAGGACCACTTTTGAAGATGATCCTGACCAGAGGTTACCGAGAAGGGTAGTCCATGGTAGTATGGCACAATGGTGGTGGAAGCTAGGAACAAAATGCTAATGCTGGGAATGATTCTAGTAACGGGGGAGAAAACTCAACAAACGAGAGTGATTCCACTGTTTGAATGGTTATGGTATAATCGAGGAAACTGAGAGCACAAGGATCCCTAAGGAGCAACTTCTAGAATAAGTCGCACGAAATCCTCATGGAGAAGATGGTCAAATAGATCAATCAAGATACTACAATGATAGATCTTCCGGCTAGGTGTGTCGGCCAGACATCAACCTTGTCGGCACCTACATCATAGATCTTGGAAAAGTTCCAATCATCATATCTGCCTGAGATTCAGATCTGGTTGGTAACGGAATATTTCAGATGACCTGTCTGGAAAAAGAAAGTTTGCAACACAAATCGATGAGTTGGCATTGCGAGATTCTCGGGAAATGAACTACGATAGCATGCTCCAAAACATGAGCTGATTCTGCTACATACATGTGAATATGATGTCCAAGACAAGCATGATCACGTAGAAGTCTTACAACAAAAACACTATCGAGTTCAGGTGGGGAACCATCATCGAGGATATCGAAGTCCTTGTATAAGTCTTGCTCTTAAGAAGGAGCTTCTTTTCCTTGAACAAATCAATCAGTGGCTTGGTGTGCTAGGGATCACATATGGAAAGGAGATGATCAGTCTATCAGACCATAGAATGCTTCGCACGTGCATGACTGACTTGGGATGATTCCAAAGGAGGCAAAAATAAACCTTCTCGAATTCACGGCGGCAACTTGCATCGATTGCACGTGAACCAGAGGAAGTCACTTCTTTCATCCAGACAGATACTTCATGAACGGGGCATGAAGAAAATGCTTACACAAGTTTCCAACACTAGCTGGAAGTTCAACACGAATCATGGAGGAGACAAAATGCTGTTGATGGGCTCAATAACAACTCATCGGAATTTCCATATCACTGGACTTCCACCATCATGTGAACACGGTGATAGCATTGGTCAGACCAAAAGATGTAATGGTGTATGCTCGAGGGATCAACCATGAGTAAGACAACATTACGAACATCGTTGGTTCTAATTTGACTTGACGATAGCCCATACTCAAGTCAAAGTTTTGACAAGGCAATAGATCCAACAACTGATCACGAGGACCAATCGATGGAAATATCATCTTTCTTCAACACCCACACACAAAAAGATATCCCTTAACAAGAACTAAGTCTGACAAGCTTTTATCTTCCAACTCTCCAAGTTGTTGTTTGGCTTAACCAACTAGCTCAGGGGTATCCCACACAGATTCTTGGAGAATGGGTGGTTTGGAGGAAACCCAACATGATCACGAACTCAACATAGCGGTCAGGTGACAACCTGGTAATACTTCCGAGAAGATATTTGGAACATCACGAACCACCGATATGTTACTAAGCTCGAGAACAATCTTGCTTTTCAGAGCAAGACGATATGATCAACTAAGTAAGGGATTGAATAATCCTAACTCATTGGTCGAAGAGTGCACCAGAAATAAGGACTAGGTAGCACGATCAATCTTAGGATGATGATTTAATAACCAACACACTAAGAATGAGAATATTGTCAATTTACTACAAAGCAACCAGTTGCTCGGAGTATTGATTTCACACATCACAATTCACTTGCCGGCATTCCGGTTATAACAACACAAGACCGAGGAATGAATAATGATAGCAAGAAGTATCACTATATCAAGAGTTCATAAGAGAAGGTGCAATTCTCATGACGTTCCTGGCATAAAGTGGGTAATACTTCAGGGTAGAACAAAATCAAAAGCTTGATTGCATTTGATCTGTGGAATACAACTGCTTTGACCCAATCCTAGATATGGATGAGGTGCTAGAGTTTGTTTCTCCTAGTCATTCCGGAGTAGAATGGCTTGGCGGACCACAAGAGTAAAAGGCGACAATGAAAATGAATGCACATCTACTCCTTACTATCAATTGATAGACAAGGGTCGTATGACAACTAAAAAGGGACAACTCAAAGGAACATGTAACTTTTTGAGTTGTGGATGCATGGATTAGTATGCCGAACGAAGCTCAACATTTCTTCCGGATAACCCATGCGGAAAGGGTAGAACTGGCAGATTTACAATTATGAATGGAGAACTCCTCAAGAGTACTTTGATTATGATCTTTTGGTTCAAAGAACTTCTGCCTTAATGGTACATGGTATTTGGAAGAACGAAATACCATGGACCTCGAGGACTGTCACAAGGTTACTAATATCCTGAAGGAACTAGCAAACACTATCAACATGAAGTAGGGTGAATCTCGGGTTCAAAAACCCAGGAGTAGAATACCTACTACTAAGTAGCATCACGGGATGCTTTCGGAAAAGATGGCCAAAATCATCACGCTGGGAACACAAAATATGGCTAGATTACTAGGTGACTCCCTAAAACACCTAGGGTCATAACAAAAGCTCCAACATATATGTCGAGGCAACAGAGTACCTCAACTCACCGATTAGTGTGATTGAATTGGCCCAAAGGGACATCGGGAACGGAAAGAAAGGATTTGCAAATGCATCAGACTATTTAGAGATCTGGATGACTCGGACAGCATAACGGATGTAAATGCTCAGAAAAAGATTTGAGACATTCACAAAGATTTGCATAGTCACTTAACATCATCATATCAAGGTTCTGGTTCAACTGACAACATACTAAAGTAGTAGAAACTGAATTGAGGCCTGGAACCAACAATCCTATAAGTCTCTATCATAGCAATTCGTCATCCTAATAGATAGATGAGAAGGCCTAGTTCTTAATCCCCGTAGAAAAGAAGAGGCTGACTCAGATCAGAAGGCCATGAGGTATAAGGAGTAAAAAGAGCCTTACGTTCCCTTCCACAATCAATTCCCTTATATAACTAAAGCATTTCTAGACACAACTTTGACCAGTTTGGCTTGGTAATCCTACAGGCAGTCAGGCTCTGATACCAACGCTGTCAGGACCCCGATTCCAAGTCACATCGATCTAGCCGGTAACACCTCATATCACTTTGCGGCCTCACGCACGGTATTCCCACGGGTGTCGCCTTACCACGGCCCAGCACCGTTTGCGCCTTTTGGCTCACGTATATGATAGTGTCGCTAGCATCCATATGACAGAGAACCCGGGCCGACACGGCTAGTCGTGAACCCAAAGCGGCACTAACCCATGGGGACAGGCATACATGAATCAACTTCGAGCATGTCGGTCAGCAGCGTGCGAATCCGGGCTGTAGCACTGGGCTAACAGGACTCCGGTAACCCGGGCTGTAGCAGGCTAGGCAGGACTCCGGATGTCACCGCGTGACATTTCCCCGAAGGGACAGACACAAGAGCGAAGTGAAACACATGCCGGCCAGTCAAGTGTCTAGAGCAGTAGTGCTGGGCTAGCAGGACTCCGGTGAACCGGGCTGTAGCGGACTACTATCGCTCAGGAAGCACTAGACTACATTTCCCCATATGAGAGGCTGCCAAGGATAAACAACTAGATTGTCGGGTCCCACTCATACGAAGCATTTCAATCATACACACAATATGCCCGATATGAGTACATACAACATGGCATCACAACATAACTCTATGACTCAAAGTATCTATTCATTAGGCTCCGAAGAGCCAAATATTATAAACATGGGTCTCATGACCCAAAATTCAGAGCATACAAGTCAAAGCACATGCGGAAGCTTAACATGTCTGGGTACAGACATCTACAAATGAAAAAGGCTGAGAAGCCTGACTATCTACCAGATCCTGCCGAGGGCACAAGATCATAGCTGAGGTATGAAGCTAAACATCGAAGTCCACACGGAACTACTAGCGAGACTGTCGTCTCTCTGCAAAACATAGAATAAGCAAACGTGAGTACAAATGTACCCAGCAAGACTTACATCAGAAGTATCTACATATGCATCGGTATCAACAAAGGGGTGGTGGAGTTTAACTGCAGCAAGCCAGCTTTGACTCAGTGGCTAACCTAAACTATGATTGCAAGTAACTCTTTTGAGGTGGCGCACACAAGTCCACATATTCACCATATCAATACACCACTATGGATCCACTTCCGTCTCCCTACGAGAAGGCCATCCATAGCACTCATGCTTATCTTGCGCATTTTAGAGTATCCACTTTCACTTGTCTATGAACTGTTATAGGCAACCCAGAAGTCCATTACCGCGGACACGGCTATTCGAATAGATGATGTTAACCCTGCAGGGGTGTACTTCTTCACACACGCTCTCACCACTTATCGCCATTTACACGACATGTACTCTGCAACCTTCAAGCGGAAGCCCAGCGAGGGTGTCGGCCACGGCCTACCTAAACACTCAAGTCTCTAGTCCAGGTTTATCGCCTGTTCAGGTTCCATCCGCAGGGAGTCCGGCCGAGGTTTCCACATACGACCCCGAATGATGTGTGCAGGGTTCCCGAGACACCAAACGGGCGCCCGATACACCGTGCCACATGCCTACCGCAACACAGCCCACCCCTCGGTCAGCGCTGCGCACGGCCCCCAGCATACTACAAACACCAGAAACTACTTGCAACTCCTGGACAGAGGACAAGGGTGATTAAGAAGCCGAGAGAGTCAATTAAGGATCCCAATGTGTGGTAGTAACTGTTTCATGGATCACAAACACAGAACTCAGTTCCTGAGGACGGCTTCAATGAGACAACCCACCATGTACTCCTACATGGACTCTCACCGCTTCCTTTACCAAATCGTGTTCACACACTTAGTTCTCAACAGTAAGACATGTTCACACATCTCTGATTCATCCCCGATGAATCAGACCTGACACAACTCTAAACAATAGCAGGCACGACAAACAAGCATGAATGAGTAGGCACATCAGGGCTCAAACAACTCCTACTCATGCTAGTGGGTTTCATCTATTTACTGTGGCAATGACAGGTCATGCAGAGGATAAGGGGTTCAACTACCGCAGCAAGTAACAGATGAATCATTGTTGTCCTAATGCAGTAAAAGAGAGCAAGAGTGAGAGAGTGGGATTGTATCGGGATGAACAAGGGGGTTTTGCTTGCCTGACACTTCTGAAGATAATATAGTTCTTCATCGGTGTCATCGATCTCATCGTCGGAACACATCTATCGAGAGGCAACAACCACCGACAAACAAGAGGGAACACAATCAATGCAATGCGACAATATGATGCATGATCATGACATGGCAAAATGAATGTGTTTGAGCTAATGCAACTAGCAGCAGTTTAAATGAAGTTGGTTTGAACACTAGGTTCAAATTCAAACTCCATATGTGCTCTCTTAAATGCCATTTAATTGAATTGTCCTAAACAGAGGACATAAGTTGCTCCAACATGCATGCAAATGGCATAAACAGATTCTTTGGATTTTTCTGATAATTTTTCATATATAATTTATTTCATTTGGAGTTATAGATTATTTTCTATGATTTTTAGAAGTTTTAGCTATTTTCTGAAATAAATAAATCATTTCTGATTTATTGAAAATCCCAGAAAAGCTTTACTGCGTCAGCATTGCGCAAGGGTGATGTCAGCGGGTCAACTGGTCGGCCAGGTCAAACCTGACCTGCGGGACCCATTGGTCAGTGACCCTGGGCTAGTTAGGTCACCGACAGGTGGGCCCGGTCAATGTTGACTAAGTCAAAGTCAAGCTGACACGTGGGGTCCACAGGATTAGCACTAATTTAAGCAGGATATGTAGACTAACCTAATTAGGCTCGGGGACCCACATGTCAGTGTCTGTTAGGATGGGTAATTAACGGAGATTAGCACTAATTACGCCGCCACGTCGGCATGCCGGAGTTTGGCCGGCGGCGACCTCAAGCCGTGGCGGAGTCTGCTCGGGATTGAGCTACAGGTGATGGTTTTGAGCGTGGTTTGCAGCTACGGGACGCTGGCACTCGCGCGCATCCAATGGTGCCATTAGTTAGTCGCGGGGTGGCTGGATACATTGACGGCGTCGAGTTCCGCGGCGGCCGGAGTTCGGACCTTGACGAAAATGATGCTACGGGGCGTCTCCGGGCGAGCTGGTGGTGTCTACGGGTTCCTAGGGGCGCAGTGAGAATGAAAACATGCTCAGACGCGACGTGTGTGGGCTCTAGCCACGGCGGTGACCTGGCCGGCGTGTGGGAGCTCACGGCTCCGGTAGTTAGCGCGGTAGAGGAAGAAAACCGGCGGCGGGGCTAAGGGAAATAACCAGGGGCTCACAGTGGTCATGGAGAGCTTCTCGGTGTGTCCGGGGATGATCTATAGGCGGCGAATCGACCGGTGGCGTCCGGTGGCCGTGGCGAGGGAAACGGCGACGATGGCGACGGTGTGCTGCTCCCGAGCTTGCGTGCGTCATTGAGGGGAAGCTCCACGCCATGGTGATGCTCCGGAACCAGGCGGTGGGGGTGGTTTGAGGGCTCTGACCACGGTGATTCTCGACGGCGCGCTCCGGCGTTCTCGGGTCCGAGGGGGAAGCGAGGTAGAGAGCGGGGTGGGGGCAAGTGAGAGGTCGGGCGGATCCGTACGACAACGGGGTGGTCATCCGCGGTGTCGATGGGTGTTGGGGCAAGTAGGAGGTGGAGGCTGGCGCACGTGCTGGCGCCACGCACCTGCCTATCCTCCTGGCAGGAGGTGGAAGACGGGTGTGCCCCTGGTGGGCTGGGCCAGCCACTTGGGCCGCCAGGTGGCTGCACAGATGAGGTAAGCCCAGGTAAGTTCCTTCCCTTTTTATTATTTCCTGTTTTCTATTATTTCTGTAACTTCGAGGCTTTATTAAAAATGCCAGGGCATTTCCAAAAATCATGAAACTAATCATGGCTACTGTTTAGGATATATCCAATAGTAAACATTTTAGTTTATGATTATTTGAGCATTTAAAATATTTTATAGCATTTAAATGCCCAAATGCAAATACAATATGAATTAATTCAAAAATCCAGAATGGCCTAAAAATATGTGCATCATTTTTGTCAGAGGTGCTGGACCAATTCAAAAATGATGAACATTTCTAAAGGGCAGTTTGGGATCATTGTAAAGATTTAAGTTTGAACCTGGTTGAAATTCATTTGCTGCGAGGGTTTATTATCCCCCATTTCAAATTAAAGAAGTAATTTAGACAAGATACATGGATGCTTGTGCCACTAATTGCAATCAATTCTAGGGCTGTGACATGATCAAATAAGCAAGGGATTGAATAATCCTAACCCATTGATCGAAGAGTGCACTAGAATTAAGGACTAGGTAGCACAATCTATCTTAGAATGATGATTCAATAACCAACACGCTAAGAACGAAATTATTGTCCATTAACTACTAAGCAACAAAGTTGCTAGGAGTATTGATTTCACACATCATGGTTCACTTGTCGGCATTCTGGTTACAATAACACGGGAACCGAGGAATGAACAATGATGGCAAGAAGTATTACTGCGTCAAGAATTCATAAGAGGTGGTGCAATTTTCATGACACTCTTGACATAAAGATGGTAACACTCCAAGGTAGAACAGAGAAAAAGCTGGATTGGCATTTTGATCTGCGAAATACAACTACTTTGACCAGTCCAAGAAGTGGATGAGGTACTGGAGTTTGTTTCTCCTAGTCATTTCGAAATAGAATGGCTTGACGGACTACAAGAATATTAGACTTTGATGAACGAATGCAATGATATACCCTCGACTATCAATTGATAGATGAAGGTCAGAAACAACTAAGGAGGGACAACTCAAAGGAACATATAACTTTCTGAGTTGTGGATTCATGGGTTAGTATGTCAAACAAGTTCAACATATTTCTTCCAGATAACCCATGCAGAATGATTGAACTGGTAGAGTCACAATATGAATGGAGTACTCCTCAAGAGCACCCTCGTTGTGATCTTTTGGTTCAAAAGAACTTCTGCCATGATGGTTCATGGTATTGGAAGAATGAGATACCATGGACCTCGAGGACTATCACAAAGGTTACTAATATCCTAAAGGTACGAGCAACACTATCAACACGGGGTAAGTAGAGTGAATCTCGGGTTCAAAACCCAGAAATGGAATACCTACTAACTAATAACATCACGGGATGCTTCGAGAACAATGGCCAGAATCATCACACTGGAACACAAAACATGGCTAGATTACTAGGTGATCCTCTAAGACACCTATGGTCATAGTAATAGCTCCAACATATATGTCAAGGTAATGGAGTACCTCAACAGACCGATTAGTGTGGTTGAACTGGCCCAAAGGAACATCGGGAACGGAAAGAAGGAATTTGCAAATGCATCAGACTATTTAGAAACCTGGGATGACTCGGACAGCATAACGGCTGTAAATGCTCAAAAAGATTTGAGACATCCTACAAAATAGTGGCATAACCACTTAACATCACAATACCAAAGTTCTGGGATCAACTGTCAACACACAGAAGTAGTAGAAACTGAACTGGGCTTAAATCCATCAATCCTATAAGTCTCTGTCATAGTAATTCGTCACCCTGATAGATAGATGAGAAGGCCTAGTTCTTAATCCCCGTAGAAAGGAAGAGGATGGCTCAGATCAGAAGGGCATAAGGTAAAGGAGTAAAAAGAGCCTTACGTTCCCATCCACAATCAATTCCCTTACATAACTAAAGAATTTCTAGACTCAACTTCGACCAGTTTGGCTTGGTAATCCTACAGGCAGTCAGGCTCTGATACCAAAACTGCCAGGACCTCGATTCCAAGTCACATCAATCTAGCCGGTAACACCTCATATCACTTTGCGGCCTCACGCACAGTATTCCCACGGGTGTCGCCTTACCATGGCCCGGCACCGTTTGCGCCTTTTGGCTCATGTATATGATAGTGTTGCTAGCATCCATATGACAGAGAACCCGGGACGACATGGCTAGTCGTGAACCCAAAGCGGCACTAACCCATGGGGACAGGCATACATGAATCAACTTCGAGCATGTCGGTCAGCAGCGTGCGAATCCGGGCTGTAGCACTGGGCTAACAGAACTCCGGTAACCCGGGCTGTAGCAAGCTAGGCAGGACTCTAGATGTCACCGCGTGACATTTCCCCGAAGGGACAAACACAGGAACGAAGTGAAACACATGCCGGCCAGTCAAGTGTCCCGAGCAGTAGTGCTGGGCTAGCAGGACTCCGGTGAACCGGGCTGTAGCGGACTACTATGGCTCATGGAAGCACTAGACTACATTTCCCCATAAGAGAGGCTGCCAAGGATAAACAACTAGATCGTCGGATCCCACACATACCAAGCATTTCAATCATACACACAATATGCTCGATATGTGTAAATACAACATGGCATCACAACATAACTCTACGACTCAAGAATTTATACATTAGGCTTCGAGGAGCGAGATATTTCAAACACGGGTCTCATGACCCAACATTCAGAGCATACAAGTCAAAGTACATGCGGAAGCATAACATGTCTGAGTACAGACATCTACAATTGAAAAAGGCTGTGAAGCCTGACTATCTACCAGATCCTGCCGAGGGCACAAGATCGTAGCTAAGGTATCAAGCTAAACGTCGAAGTCCACACGGAACTACTAGTGAGACTGACGTCTCTCTGCAAAACATAAAATAAGCAAACGTGAGTACAAATGTACCCAGCAAGACTTACATCAGAACTATCTACATATGCATTAGTATCAACAAAGGGGGTGGTGGAGTTTAACTGCAGCAAGCCAGCTTTGACTCAGTGGCTATCCTAAACTATGATTGCAAGTAACTCTTTTGAGGTGGCGCACACGAGTCCACATATTCACCATATCAATACACCACTATGGATCCGCTCCCGTCTCCCTACGAGAACACCATCCATAGCACTCACGCTTATCTTGCGCATTTTAGAGTATCCACTTTCACTTGTCTATGAACTGTACAGGCAACCTAGAAGTCCTTTTCCGCGGACACGGCTATTCGAATAGATGATGTTAACCCTGCAGGGGTGTACTTCTTCACACACGCTCTCGCCACTTACCACCATGTACACGTCGTGTATCTCGACAACCTTCAAGCGGAAGCCTGGTGAGGGAGTCGGCCACGACTTGACTAACCACACAAGTCTCTCGTCCAGGTTTATCGCCTATTCGGGTTCCATCCGCAAGGAGATCCGGCCGGGGTGTCGCTCACGGCCCCAAACGATGTGTACAGGGTTCCAAGCCCACCAAACGTGCGGCGCTTGGCATACCCGGCCACGGTGCCTAGTCTGTCCCAAGCCCACCTGTACCGGGTGCCACTTGGTAGACTACTAACACTACCTACAAACACCAGAAACTAGTTGCAACTCCTGGACAGAGATCAAGTTGATTAATAAGTTGAGAGGGGCACTTAAGCATTCCAATGCGTGGTAGTAACTGTTCATGGATCACAAACACAGAACTCAGTTCCTGAGGACGGTTTCAATGAGACAACCCACACTACTAGGGAAAACCTTATAGACAGAACTTTAGAAGTAGCGAGGGTCAAAAAAGCACGCTGGTGCTAAGTAGCAGTAGCGCGCCTGCGCAAACCGCGCTGCAGATAAAGTTCTAGCAGTAGCGCGTCTTCTTCTAAACACGCTACTACTAAAATTCCCATGGCTTAGCCGATAGGCTACACATAGTAGTAGCGCCATATAACGAACCGCGCTACCGCTACTTTCTTTGTAGCAGCGCGTTTTAGTCTAAATTCGCTACTGATAGAGGATATAAAATTAAATGGAAAGCAAATAGAAAGGTAATTGAAAATGAAAGAAATAGAATAAGGTGAAAGGAAAAAAATAAAATGTGAAGAAAACTAAATGAAAAAGGGGAAAAAAGAGAATGGTGTACCAGTAGCGTGTATTCCAGAACGCGCTGTAGCTAACGTAGCAGTAGCGCCCTTTCCGGAACGCGCTACTCGTACTTCTGACTTAACCACGGGGTTCGTCCTTCCCCACGGCCACTTCATCCCCCAAATCCAACTCCACTCTCGGCGCCGCCGTCGCCCCTCGGCCGCCGCGCGCTCTCCGCACACCCTCTATGCCGCCCCGACCCCAGATTCAACACCGCCCCCGCTCCCGACCTCAACGCCGCCCCAACACCGACCTCAACGCCGCCCCGGACGCCGCCCCCGCCCCCCGACCTCAACGCCACCCCGGAGCCCTGACCACGACCTCGACGCCGCTTGCCCCTTCCTCGTCGCAGGCACCCGAGGTGAGCACGCCTGCTCCTCCCTCTCCCCTACCTCTGCCTAGGGTTTCTACCTCCATCAAATTAGTTGGGGTTCATGTAAGGGTGGAAACGAATCGGATGCAGATGCGGCTCAAATGAGTTAGGGTTCATGTAAGGGTGGAAACGAATCAAATTTCTAAGATGAATCATAAAACGAGTAAAATTTGACCACTTATTTCACTTTATAGTTGGATAATTGGAATATCCGCTACCACTTTCCACCCCTATAGGTTCATCAAATTAGATGGTAATTAGGGCAGTAGTTCCTAGGTACTAATTAGTTAGTAAGAACTAGGTACTAGAATATTTTTATTTATAGTAAGTTTATTTTTAGTAAGAACTAGTTGAATTAATAGCAGTAGTTAGTAAGAACTTGTTGCTATTTTTTTAGTTAAAGCAATTTTCCCGCATCGACATGGACGATGCCTATCCCGCATCCTCGTCGTCGAGTCGGCGGAGGACGACACCTGCTTGACCAGATGGGCCATGTCCGGGACTGGGTTCCGCCGGGGTGGTACTGGGAGGCGCTACCTACCGGGGGGCGCAGGTTGGTGAGGAGCCAGCCTGTCGTTGACCCGAACCTTCTTTGGTGGCGGTCGCGTGGGCCAGTGATGGTACAGAGGCTCGAGGACTCTGCCGAGGTGGTGCGTCACTGTGTCAGTGAGGAGGACGCGCATGTCCGTCGCTACTTGTTTGCATTGGAGCACAGGTTCTCCAATACCTGGCAGGTTCTCCAGGGATCTCACTGGAGCTATGATCCCGTGATGGTTCCTTCTCTGTGGGTGTCCACCGCCAGCGCCGATACCCGTTGTGTGCTAGGGTTTTAGTTGTACTAGTGATGTTATATGTATGACACTATTTGGGATGTATTAGTGATAATATTCGACGATGTACGGACACATGAGATGATTTACTTTTGCTTATTGAATGCATGCTAATTTGAGTCTTATAAGATATTTTGAAATGTATATCTTGTGTTTCTCAATATCCAAGTGGCCGGTCATGTTTGCAGGTTACACCTCTGAGTGGCCTATGTTTTGCCGGAGTGTTGATTCATTTCCGTTCCGGCAAATTTCAGGCGCTTGATATGTCCTATTTTAGCAAAGGTCATGCCGGATTTTTCTGTGAATTTTGGCATGACTTTTGCCAGAATATGTAGGAAATATCGAGTGCCCCGGATTTGTGTGTTGAGTATCCTGGTAGTTGTCTTCTATCGATTTTCAATTAATGTTTTAACTATGAACATAGGAAATGTCTGACGACAAAAAGGATTTCGGTATTTGCAAATACTGCGAAGACGAGCGTGGCCTGTGCGACGGAATCTTCCTAGATGATGATAGGCGCTTCAGCATCAAGCTGGACGAGAACTTTGAAGTGGATACAGTAAGTCACAACGACAAGTCTTTTTTCGTAATTAAGCATGACATCTGCTTCATTTGCTTCAACTTATATCTTTTTACTATTCTACTAGCGTATCCCCTGCCATGCAAGAGTTTTTGTATTGGATAAGATAGGTTTCAGTCATACTATGGAGGTAAAGAAAGTTTACTTGAAGACCGAGCATGGTTATATTATCCACGCAAAATTATACAATTCAGACGACTACACCTATTTTGGATGCAAAACATGGCGAGCACTATGCAAGACTTATGCATTTGAGCCTGATATGGTTATCACCTTTGATATTCGTCCGGAAGATGATATTGAAGGTAATACCGACATCTGGGTCGATGTGCAGACGCCTCTAGTTCACCATTATGTAAGTTTCTCAACCATATTTATGTCTTTGATATTGTTTATTCAAAAATAGTTGACATCTATTCAAAAATTTGTATTGTCAGCTTATTTCGGTGCAAGCAAACATGTCCAGCGCTTGGTAGACAGGACCTACTACTGTCCCGGGGCTGAACTAAACTGTGAGGAGCTAAGTCATTATGTTTCATGGCTTGAGGATCTTGATACTGTCAAGACAAATTTTATTCCTGGACTTAGAAATGTTAGTACTGAAAACGTGCGACCAATAGTGTTCGTAATGAACTACGGTCACATCTATTTAGGAAGGATGGTAAGATTTTTACTATTTGTCCTCAGTGCATCTTTTCCATACATTATTTGTGAAGCTAAACTTCATTGCTAAGTATGTGACCATACGATGTTCTTCAACAGGGACTCCCGATGAATGTTGTGCCTTATGGGATCGAGACTAAAGGTACCATGAGTATTATTAGCTTACGGCCAAGATATCCTACATGTTACTTTAGTGCATTCAAGATCAGCGATGAATGCTTAATAGTGCAAGACTGGACTAGATATGTGATGGGGGAGCGCAGACAAGTACTAGGGGGCAGCAAACAGATGTGCTACCCAAAATTAGGAGACAGGTTCATCTGCATGCTCCAACTTCATCAAGGAGGAGAGCTACACATGTTTTATGTTGTTTTACCTAAGAGAGAGCAACAGGAGTGATTAGCTAGAAATGAGTTTGAGGATGATGATGTGCTACACTATTACTATGATGATAAAATAGCTAGTGTTGGTGGTAATGACTGATGATTATTATTAGCTAGTGTTAGTGGTGATTAAATAAATATTGTTGGTGGTAATGATTATGATGATGATTAAATAGCTTGTGCTGGCGGATTAGATTCAAGTGGAGGCAACATGTGGTGCACATCGAAAGTACTACTAGTCCAAACTAGATCAAGTTTGGATTAGTAGTATACTTTTGACATGCACCACATATTGCCTCCACTTGAACCTAATCCACCTTCATTTGACACACTGTTATGGACATAATGATGTAAACCTCATAACTGGTATTGTACCAATATTTGTACGATGGCACATAAATACACTAAAAAAACAATACTAGTAGCGATGGAAAGAAAACACGCTGCCAGTAGTTACATTAGCAGTAGCGTGGGAGTGAACAAGCGCTGCAACTATTTGTCCTAGCAGTAGCGCGTGCAGCACGCGTTACTGCTAAGCAATAGCTGTAGCGCCTTATTAGTAGCGCGCCTACCCGCGCTACCAGTGAGCACAAAACCAGCGCTACTGCTAGGGTTTTCCCTAGTAGTGCCACCATGTACTCCTACATGGCCTCTCACTGCTACCTTTACCAAATCGTGTTCACACACTTAGCTCTCAACAGTAGGACATGTTCACCACATTCCAATTCATCCCCGATGAATCGGACCTGACTCAACTCTAAGCAGTAGCAGGCATGACAAACAAGCATGAATGAGTAGGCACATCAGGGCTCAAACAACTCCTACTCATGCTAGTGGGTTTCATCTATTTACTGTGGCAATGACAGGTCATGCAGAGGAAAGGGGTTCAACTACCGCATCATGTAACAGTTGAAATGTTGTTGTCCTAATGCAGTAAAAGAGAGCAGGAGCAAGAGAGTGGGATTGTATTGGAATGAACAAGGGGTTTTCGCTTGCCTGGCACTTCTGAAGATATTATAGCTCTTCATCGATGTCATCGAACTCATCGTCGGGATACGCCTACCGAGAGGGGACAAGCACCGGCAATAGAGAAGAACACAATCAATGCAAATGCGACAATATGATGCATGATCATGACATGGCAATATGCAATGATTTGTACTAATGCATCTAGCAACAATTTAAATGAAGTCCATATGAACCAAGGGTTCATATGCAAACTCCATAAGGGGTATTTAAAATGCCATTATCATGTTTTCACCTATACAAGGGGTATAAGTTGGTTGAACATGCATGAAAGTAGCATAAATGGACAGATTGGATTTTTCTGATAATTTTTCATATATAAAACTTTTCATTTGGAGTTATAGATTATTTTCTATGATTTTTACAAGTTTTAAACATTTTTTGGAATTTAAAATTATTTAGAATTAAAGTAATTCCAGAAAATGAATTACTGCGTCAGCACTACATCATGCTGACCTCAGCAGGTCAACAGAGCTGAACGGGGTCAAACCTGGCGTGTGGGGTCCACACGTCACTAACACATGGGTTAACCGGGTCTAATCCCGTGTTGACTGGGGTTTGACTCGCTGCGGGGCCTGCTGTCAGTGGGTGTGGGGCATCTAGCTGGCAGGGATTAGCACTAATGATAGTGCCACGTCAGCTCGTCGGAGTTTGGCCGGCGGCGACCAATTCGCGCGGAGGAGGCGTCGGGTTTGAGCTACGGCCGATGGTTTCGAGCGTGGTTTGCGGCTATGGGTTGCTGGCGCACGCGCGCATCTAAAGGAGGCAGCGGGAGTTGCCGGGGTGCAGTGTAGCGGCGGCGGCGATGGGCGGAGCGGCGGCCGGAGTTTGGTGTTCTTGAGTTTTGCTGCTGCTGCTCGCGGTCGAGCAAACCAGTGCGCTAGGGATGCACTACGCAAGGTTGCGAACGCGTTGCACACCGACGGATGACCAAATGGTCACCGAAGTGACGCCGGCGTTGAGCTCGTGCGGCGGGGCGTTTCGGTCAGCGCGGAATCAACGGCTATAGGTCGCGAACGGCATCGGGGTAAGAGGGAAACGGCGTAGGAGCTCACATAGAGGCTGTAGGGATGCTTAGCACACGCGGGGACGACCGGCAGGCGACAGATCGATGGCGGTTCCTCCGGTGGCCGACGTTGAAGACGAAGACGATGGCGACGAAGCAGCGTGTCCCGAGCTTGCTTGCTTCGGTGGATAGGCCCGCGGCGTCTTGGCGAAGCGGTTGGACGGCTAGGGAGGCCAGGGGTGGGCGGTGGCCGCGAGGGCAGCGAGGGGCAGCGACGGTGGCGCTCGGCCGATGAGAAGAGAGCCAGGGAAGGGGATGGGGACGAGAGAGAGCGAGAAAGAGTCGAGGGGGGCAGCGTGGCGTCTCCAGGCATGCAGCTGGACTCGCAGGGACACTGCCAGCGCAAAGTAGGAGGTGGAGGCCTCCCAGCGCGCGCGTGCGTCTTCGCCTCTGCCTACTGGCAGAGGAAGACGACGAGCGACGAGGTAGGTTGGCTGGGCTGGCCAACCGGGCCGGCCAGGTGGCTTTGGTGGGCGCCAGGTAAGTTCCAGGTGAGCCTCTGTCTTTTCCTAATTTTATTTCTCTTTTCTATTTTCTGTAATTGTGTTTGGCTTTATTAAAAATACTTAGGCACACTCAAAAATCACCAAACTGCTCATGGACACTGTTTGGAAAATATCCAACATGGAACATTTTAGTTTAGGATTATTTGGACATTTTAAATATTTTATAGAATTTAAGTGCCCAAATTCAAATAGAGTATGATTTAATTCAGAGCCCAAATATGTCATGGAAAAATGTGCATCACCTCTGGCTACTGTTTACAATATTTTCCATAAATGATGAATATTTTTGAAAGCCGTTTGGACTTACTGAAAATATTTTAGGTGAACCTAGTGAATTCCTTTAATGCTAGGGTTTAGGCAATCCCCATGTCAACTTTAATTGAAAAAAATAACATGATGCACACAAGAAGGGCTAGCCTAGTGCATACTAGAACTAGGGATGTGACACGTCTTTATCGTGGCGGAAACAGAACAAGAGGGAAAGACCCGGCCGACTCGCCCAGGGCTCGAGGGCGAGCCATACGAGAGTGAGTCGAATTCTGTTTGCGCTCTCGGTTTGTGTTCAGGCCCCTCTCGATCTTTTGCGTATAAGGGAAGGGGGAAGGAGTCTAAATCTATGGACATTAATGAACCACCATTGATGGACGTTGCACATGACACAAGAAATTCGACTCGACGGTCCGGTGCTAATAGAAGTCGCTTATTCTCCGTCTAGCGAAGGTGCCAGATCCTTAAAGTAAAGTATCTATCAGCCTAGTGTACCAAGCACGTGGTACGACGGGCACTCAAAGACCTGGCGAATGAGGGGCCACCCCACCCAAGAGCGCTTGTGTCATATGGGAACTCTCGGCTGGAAACAATCCTTATGGTTTTTATATCCGGTTAGAATAATAAGAAAGAATCAAAGTCCAGGTTGGTTGGTGAGCCTAGTGATAGGAGACTATCTAGCTTGGTTCGGAGAGAACTTGTTGGGTTTCAGATTCATTTTTTGCTAAATGTTACGGCCTAAATGCTGAACTATTGACCCTACTTGTTCGGATGGGTGTTCACCCCAAAGTGTTCCCGGACTGCATGCATACATCCGTAAGTAACTTAGTGCAACATGGCAAATTTCATTGAGAGGAATCAGCAAAGAAAAGAAATCTTCTCTGGGTGATCAAGTTCCTTTTTCGGTCTGGGCCACGTCTTTGCTTTCTTTAGAGGCCCATTTTCCTGGGCATCAGAGAGTGGAATACTTAACAGTGATTACATTCTTATGTAGATTCCATTGCTCGAATGGGACTTGTTTGTTGGCACCGACCTCGATAAGAAGCAAGGGAGTGGTGCCGAAGCTAATGGAGCTGCAGAGCTGTTTGTTTACGAATCTGCCAACTTAAGCTAGGAAAAGTGTAAGAGACCATGCATCTTCAAGTAAGTAAAGGTAAATAATCTTAGAAACTGTCAAGAAACTGGGAGTTTTTTTATTCCATTTCTTAGCCAGGGCAAGCCCTACCGACCTACGACCGGAGAAGATGTTGTGTTGTTCGTATCACTTGCTAGATATGGAGAAGCTAGAACAGAAACTGCCCGGGAGGGTTCAAAGAATGAGGTCTTCACCTTTGAGCTGGATCTCATGTCATTCTAGCACATACTATGAGCGATTGACTTAAAGAGTACAACAAATGGTTGTGGGGTTATCTTTGTACCCTGTTGATGACCCACAAGTATAGGGGATGTATCGTAGTCCTTTTGATAAGTAAGAGTGTCGAACCCAACGAGGAGCAGAAGGAAATGACAAGCGGTTTTCAGTAAGGTAGTCTCTGCAAGCACTGAAATTGTAGGTGATAGATAGTTTTGTGATATGATAATTTGTAACGGGTAAAAAGCAATGAAAGTAAATAAAGTGCAACAAGGTGGCCCAATCCTTTTTGTAGCAAAGGACAAGCCTGGACAATTTCTTATAATGAGAAAAGCGCTCCCGAGGACACATGGGAATTATCGTCAAGCTAGTTTTCATCACGCTCATATGATTCGCGTTCGGTACTTTGATAATTTGATATGTGGGTGGACCGCTGCTTGGGTAATGCCCTTACTTGGACAAGCATCCCACTTATGATTAACCCCTATTACAAGCATCCGCAACTACAAAAGAAGTATTAAGGTAAACCTAACCATAGCATGAAACTAGTGGATCCAAATCAGCCCCTTACGAAGCAACACATAAACTAGGGTTTAAGCTTCTGTCACTCTAGCAACCCATCATCTACTTATTACTTCCCAATGCCTTCCTCTAGGACCAAATAATGGTGAAGTGTCATGTAGTCGACGTTCACATAACACCACTAGAGGAGAGACAACATACATCTCATCAAAATATCAAACGAATACCAAATTCACATGACTACTAATAGCAAGACTTCACCCATGTCCTCAGGAACAAATGTAACTACTCACAAAGCATATTCATGTTCATGATAAGATGAGTATTAATATGCATTAAGGATCTGAACATATGATCTTCCACCACATAAACCAATTAGCATCAACTACAAGGAGTAATCAACACTACTAGCAACCCACAGGTACCAATTTGTGGTTTTGATATAAGATTGGATACAAGAGATGAACTAGGGTTTTGAGAGGAGATGGTGCTGGTGAAGATGTTGATGGAGATTGACCCCCTCCTGATGAGAGGATCATTGGTGATGACGATGGTGATGATTTCCCCCTCCCGGAGGGAAGTTTCCCCGGTAGAACAGCTCTGCCGGAGCTCTAGATTGGTTCTGCCAAGGTTCCGCCTCGTGGCGGCGGAGTTTCGTCCCGTAAGCCTGCTTATGATTTTTTCCAGGGTAAAAGCCTTCGTATAACAGAAGATGGGCACCGGAGGGCCACCAGGGGGCCCAAGAGACAGGGGGCGCACCTAGAAGGGGCGGGGCGCGCCCCCCACCCTCCTGGCCAGGGTGTGGGCCCCCTCTGGTACTTTCTTCACTCAATAATTCTTAATAATTCCAAAAATTACTTTCGTGGAGTTTCAGGACTTTTGGAGCTGTGCAGAATTGGTTTCCAATATTTGCTCCTTTTCCAGCCCAGAATCCCAGCTGCCGGCATTCTCCCTCTTCATGATAAACCTTGTAAAATAAGAGAGAATAGCCATAAGTATTGTAACATAACGTGTAATAACAGCCCATAATGCAATAAATATCGATATAAAAGCATGATGCAAAATGGACGTATCAACTCCCCCAAGCTTAGACCTCGCTTGTCCTCAAGCAGAAGCCGGTATCGAAAAATATGTCCACATGTTTAGAGATAGAGGTGTCGAAAAAAATAAAATACGGACATGAGGGCATCATGATCATTCTTATAACAGAAACATATATAGATTTTTTCATATGATTTCTTATGCTCAAGTAACAAACTATTCACAATGTCAAGTATGGTTCAGAAACTTCATTGAGAACTAACAAACTATAATCTCAGTCATTGAAGCAATTGCAATTTATCATAACATCGGAAAGAGTCAAGAATAGAGCTTTTCAGCAAGTCCACATACTCAACTATCATATAGTCTTCTACGATTGCTGACACTCACACAATACTTATGGTTATGGAGTTTTAATCAAACATTGAGAAAGATAGGGGCTTATAGTGTTGCCTCCCAACGTATTCACCTTTAGGTGATGTCAACAATAATAGCTCATGCTAACTTACATCCAATTGGATATATATATATATATATCATGATCTTTCCAACACGAGGCGCTTGCCAAAGGATAAAATTAAAAAGTGAAAGGTGAGGATCACCTTGACTCTTGCATAATATAAAAGACATAAAGTAAAAGATAGGCCCTTCGCAGAGGGAAGCAGAGGTTGTCATGTGCTTTTAGGGTTGGATGCACAAAATCTTAATGCAAAAGAACGTCGCTTTATATTGCCACTTGTGATATGAACCTTTATTATGCAGTCCGTCGCTTTTATTACTTCCATATCACATGATCGTAAAAAGCTTATTTTCTCCGCACTAATAAGTCACACATATTTAGAGAGCAATTTTTATTGCTTGCAACATGACAACTTACTTGAAGGATCTTACTCAATCCATAGGTAGGTATGGTGGACTCTCATGGCAAAACTGGGTTTAAGGATATTTGGAAGCACAAGTAGTATCTCTACTTGGTGCAAGGAATTGGGCTATCATGAGGGGGAAAGGCAAGCTCAACATGTTAGGAAGATCCATGACAATATACTTTAACTGAGATGTGAGAAAACATAAACCATTACGTTGTCTTCCTTGTCCAACATCAACTCTTTAGCATGTCATACTTAATGAGTGCTCACAATCATAAAAGATGTCCAAGATAGTATATTTATATGTGAAGCATCTCTTTCTTTATTACTTCCTATTAATTGCAACGATGACCGAAACTATGTTTGTCAACTCTCAACAACTTTTATGCCTCATACTCTTTATATGTGAAGTCTTTACTATCCATAAGATCAATATGAACTCTTTTATTCTTTTCTATTTTCTCAAGATCATAGCAAGATAGCAAAGCCCTTAACTCAACACTAATCTTTATTATAGATAGCTCACGGACTCGATTACATAAAGAGATCACAAAGCAAAACTCGAAACTAATTCATACCAAAACTTTATTCTACTAGATCAAGATATTACTAAAAGGATCGAACTAAGTAAAACAGTAAAAATAGGAGTGTGATGGTGATACGATACCGGGGCACCTCCCCCAAGCTTGGTAGTTGCCAAGGGGAGTGCCCATACCCATGTGATTATGTCCTCGGAGGTGATGAGGGCGGTGATGATGATGGTGTATAATCGCACATCGAGCATAAAAGCTCCTCCAACTTGCGGATAATGCCCTTGAGTGTGACGATATGATCCTTCAACAAAATATTTTCCTGTGTGAGATACTTGTTTTGTATGGGAGCTAACTCAATCATCTTGAAAGCTTCAATCTCAGTTGGGGTAAAGAGGTTAGGTAGAGGTTGAGGGATGTTTTCTTCTGCTGCCGTCGGAGCTTGATCCTCCATGGCCTTCTTGATCCCTTCACCCTTGTCAATCTCCTCCGGTTCTTCTCTTTTCATCTCTATCTTCAATAGCCAAGCATCCTTGTCTTCATTGTTGAAGGAGGGTGACGTCATGATGCTCTAGATCTGTCAGGAAAAACAGCTCGAAACGAAAAGAGAAGCTTTTTGTGTGATACGGTGGTCAAAACCTTCGGGAGATTATATAATGAATTTTTTACCGACCAAAAGAAGTAACGTGCAAGAAAACAGAGTCCGGGAGGCACATGAGGTGCCCACGAGACAGGGGGGCATGCCCAGTAAGGGTGGGCGCACCCTCCACCCTCGTGGAGGCCTCATGTCCTTCCCGGATTACTTCTTGCTTTCCAAAATTCTTAAATATTCCAAAACGGATAGAAATTGCCATTAGAATTGTTTTGGAGTCGGTTTACTTATCGTACCACATACCTATTCCTTTTCGGAGTCTGAAACGTTCTAGAAAGTGTCCCTTATGTATTCCTCCGGGGTTACGGTCTCAATAATATTGGTTTCAACATTGATAGGATTACCTGAGATATAATGTTTGATTCTTTGACCGTTCACCACCCTCAAACTTGTGCCTTCGAAGTTGTTGATTTTTATGGCACCAGAACGATGGACCTCCTCGGCAACGTAAGGGCCTTCCCACTTAGAGAGAAGTTTTCCTGCAAAAAATCTTAACCGAGAGTTGAATAGCAACACATAGTCACCTAAGTTAAATTCTCGCTTTTGTATTCTTTTTTCATGCCATCTTTTAACTTTTTCTTTAAATATCTTGGAATTCTCATATGCTTGGGTTCTCCATTCATCAAGTGAGCTAATATCAAATAACCTCTTCTCACCGGCAAGTTTGAAGTCATAGTTGAGCTCTTTAATAGCCCAATATGCTTTATGTTCAAGTTCAAGAGGTAAGTGACATGCTTTTCCATAAACCATCTTATAAGGAGACATACCCATAGGATTTTTATATGCAGTTCTATAGGCCCATAATGCATCATCAAGTTTCTTGGACCAGTTCTTCCTAGATCTATTAACAGTCTTTTGCAAAATTAATTTGAGCTCTCTATTGCTCAACTCTACTTGACCACTAGACTGAGGGTGATAAGGAGATGCAATTCTATGATTAACATCATACTTAGCAAGCATTTTATGAAAAGAACCATGAATAAAATATGAACCACCATCAGTCATTAAATATCTAGGGAGTCCAAACCTCAGAAAAAATAACTTCCTTAAGCATCTTAATAGAGGTGTGATGATCAGCACTACTAGTTGGAATAACTTCTACCCACTTAGTAACGTAATCAACAGCAACTAAAATATGTGTATATCCATTAGAGGCAGGAAAAGGTCCCATATAATCAAAGCCCCAAACATCAAATGGTTCAATAACAAGAGAATAATTCATAGGCATTTCTTGATGTCTACTAATATTACCAATTCTTCACTACAAAAAAAATACACTTCCGTGATGATACATGTTTGTCACAGTAGGTCGCGTTTTTTGTCATGCATGTACATCCATGACAAATTTATGACAGAATCAAGATAGTCATACCTGTGCTGTCGTAGAAGTGTTCCATGACATTAACAAAATTATCATCACGGAAGTGTCCACTTCCATGACGATAAATTGCACGTCACAGAAGTGCTTTCGTCAAGGGTGACCGACACGTGGCATCCATCGTAATGGAACACCGTTAAGCTATCGGGTCGGGTTTTGGATCTGGTAACCCGTTAACAGCCTCGACCAATGGGAAATTTCCACATGTAAAATTCTTATTGGCCGGACGAAACACGTGTCAGCTCGTCAGTGGGTCAGATAGGCGTCTATGATACGTCGACATGTGGCACGGCCCAACAGAGGCCCATTCCTGTGAAAAGGCCGGCCCGTTTGACTTGGTCAAAAGGTGGCGGGCCGGCCCATGGAAAGCCTGTTAACGGCCTGTTCGCATATAGCCCATTTACAGCCCGCTAACCCAAGGCCCATTACGCCCTATCTGAATTAAGCCCAGTAGCGTCATCTGCGCCATTCAATATGATTCCAGCCCATTTTTACTTCTGGCCCGTGTATGGCCCATGACGTCGTTCGGCCCATATGAGGCCCTATGTAACTCTTGGCCTATTAACGGCCCGTGGTGAAACTGGCCCGTAATGAACAGTGTATCACTTTACACCCATTAACGGCCCGTGGTGAAACTGGCCCGTAATGAACAGTGTATCACTTTATACCCATCAACGGCCCGTTATTCCGTTGGGCCGTTTACAGCCCATGTTATCTTTCGGCCTTCTCAGAGCCCATTTATTCTTGGGCTCATTTCCAGCATTCGTTTACTTACGGCCCGTTACTGTCATTTTCTGCTTGTGGGCCAAATTCAGCCCGTGGTTACAATCGGCCCGTTTGTGGTCCGTTAATTCGTTGGGCCGTTTTCATAGCGTCATCAAATACGGCCTATTAACGATGGCCCGTTATGGTCGGCCCATGAACGGACGATTCCAACTCTAGCCCGTTTACGGCCATAATGAGGCCTGCTATTGGCCCATGTTTGGCCAATCGATCATACGACCCGTATAAGGCCCATTGATGATACGGCCCATAGAAGGCCCATTGTTTCTATGGCCCGTAGAAGGCCCATTGTTTCTACGGCCTGTAGAAGGCCTACTGTTTCTACAGCCCGTAGAAGGCCTACTGTTTCTACGGCCCGTAGGAGGCCTAGTGTCACTACAGTAAATATTAGCCCATGGTTATTGTGGCCTAGTTTTAAAAAATAGGTTATTGGAGCCACTAGCAAACCGCGGAAAAAGAACTGCACTAACTACAAGCAAACAAATAAACAAGACAATAAGGAAATAAATAAGCAAGCAACTTATGCTAGGCTATCATGGCTATTACACATATTACATCCACTGGGCATCAAAGTTTGCCACCAGTGCAAATATAGGGAACACATCAGCATATAAACGCCGCAGCAAAACAAGTCCAGAACTGAAACCACTTCAGAAGAGCTCAAGAAACAATATCCTGGGTACCCATAATGCTGGCAAGATGCTTAGCAAGCTTATTAACTTTCTCTTGTTTGGCACTTAAATCCTCCAGCGCTTGCTGTTGCACAAGAAAGTACGCATCTGAATTCTGTAGGGACTTCGTCAGTCCTTCGGCTTCTTACCGCAGCACAGCTGACTGATGCCTTTCAACTTGTAGCTGAGACTGAAGAAGCCGAAGTGATTCAGGCAGCGAGTTCGAAGAGCTTGTGCCAGCAGTACTGGCTAGTAACTCGAACACTACATCAACACAGGACTGTGGGGTTTTCTCACTGTCTACAAGATCGTTTTTATCACCTTTCTTGGAGACTAACAGGGTTGTCTCACTATCTTGAACCTTATCTGCATTACTTTCTCTACCATTGCATAGTGGGGTGCTCTTCTCCAATATTCTGTTTGCATACTACAAGAGAAACAAGCAGACACATCACAAGTTTAGCTTGTAGTTTACGAAACTCATTTTGGTAAACCGTTTCAGTAGTAAGGTGGACATGATAACAACATGAAACAAACATATATCTATGTACTATGGTCACTGCATTGTCCATATCATTCTAGTTTATGTTCCCTAATCAAGATAGAGACACAGTTCAACTCATATATTTTTAAGACACAGCAGCATAGACAGAATATAAGTGTGAGAAACTACACAACATTGGCAGCGCTTGTAATGTGCATCACATGAGAACATAACTGTTTATGCAACTTAAACTGAAATCAACATAGAGCAAGAAGTTAGAACATCAATCCAGTTAAAGAAATAGGTTTAAAACATACCTGTTGCGCCATTGGAGTTTCAATTGGATCCTTCAAATTTGAAAGTATTTGGTATGAGTAAATACAGTGATGCAACAGCAAAGGAGTATGGACCATAGCTATGGAATCTGACCTGAGAACAGTTTCTCTTCTGCTTTAAACATGGAGTTTGGGTTAGCTGTGGTGGTCTTCGTGCTTTGGGCACTGGAGTAGCTTTACAAACTGCTCGTGTGGGGGTACTCTGTGGTGGACATGGTGCTTTGTCAACTATAAGTGGGTTACTATCCGCTGGGGTTGTAGTTAGATGGGTTGTAGCTGGTTCTCTGCCCAACGGTGTAAGTGTGCAATCTGGAAGAGTCTCGTGTCGGTGTACAAAAAGAGGGGTACACTTTTTGTACCCCTATAACTGTGCACGGGCAGTCAGAGCCGCGCCCACGACCACACCAAGCAAGGCAGGGGAGGTGAGCCAAGGTAAGACCGAAGCTCGAGGGAACTGGAGCAACGCCAAGGCCAAGACCACGAAGAGCAAAAGGGACGAAGCGGACTCCCCCGACAAGATCATTGCCGGGAGACAGTTTTAGCAACCCCGGCAAGACCCCTGCCGCGGCAACTCGCCCCACGCCTACGGAGCAAATCACCCTTGAGTCCACTGCCCCCATGGGGCAAGGATTCGGGAGACCCCTCCGCGGTGGCATGCAGATCTTTGTGAAGAAACATTCACAATCAGATATAGAAGGTGACAACCCTTGGTGGGATCCCAGCCGAGGAAGACCACAAGACCCCCGGCAAGCGCCTTGCCGGGGATGACAGCAGGCGCCTCGGCAAGACCCTTGCCGGGGCCCCGGCAAGGCCCTTGCCGAGGACATCTGCAGGGCCACCATCAGGCCCACGCCGACTAAACTTCCACCGCCATACGCATGCAGCTACTGTAAGTGCATCTAGTGCCACCCCTAGTTGGTTTTGGAGTACTGACGACAAACCTAGTTGAGGGACTAATGTGTTTGTGAGAATTACAGGATAACACAGGTAGAAGTCCCTCATTGATTCGGTTTTCCTACCAGAGATGACCCCTAAAAATGTATGAAGACATTGATGTCAAAGGTGGTATATGAAGATATTCACATTGAAGACTATGACAAGAGAAGACATCGCATGAAGCCTATGGAGCTCGAAGACTTAGATCTTTTGTAGTTCTTTTTCTTCTTTGTTGAGTCATAGGAACCACCGTACTGTTAAGTGGGGTCCAAGAGAACCAGTCAGAATGACTGAAGTGATGCTTAACCAAAACCTATGTCTTCGAGTGAAGACTATGAGAGCGAATCTTGTCCAGAGTCGGACAAGTCAGCTTTGCTTGTAGCCCAAGTAAAGTTTCCGTGTGAGTTTGAAATCTGACCGTTGGAACACGTGTCAGTTCCTTAGTGACCCAGGGTCATTTCGGACAAATCAGGTCGGGTTGCCTAGTGGCTATAAATAGCCCACCCCCTACAACCATAAACGGTTGGCTGCTCAGAGTTAGAGTACGGCTTTTGTCGTTTGAGAGCAACCCACCTCGAAGCCTTTGAGAGAGAATTCCTTGCGAGGATAAAGCCCTAACCACCCAGAGCCAAAGAGAATTAAGCATCACTTAAGTCTTCTTGTCTGTGTGATCTGAAGACTTATTACACTTGAGGACTGTGAATCCTCCAGCCGGTTAGGCGTCGCGTTCTGAGCGTCCAAGAGACATTGTGGATCGCCGGTGAACAAAGTCTGTGAAGGTTTGGGAGTCTACCTTGAAGACTTACCAGAGTGATTGGGCGAGGTCTGTGTGACCTTAGCTCTAGGGGAATACGGTGAGGACTGGGTGTCCTGAGCTGCGTGTTCAGGACTGGGTGTCCGGGACTGTGTGTCCTCAGGTTTAAATACCTAGCTGCCCTAACCAGACGTACAGTTGTCATAGCAACTGGAACTGGTCCAACAAATCATTGTCTTCAACGAGTCACTGGTTTCATCCTTCCCTTCCCTTTACTTACTGTTGGTCCTTGTGAAGTCATTGTATGATTGCACTATCTTTTGTCTTCACTGAGTGACTGCGTGTTCTGTTTGGCTTCTTAATATCTTCCTACCTGATCCTTACTACCTAGCTGCTATTAGTCATTGTGCTTTCACTTCATTGAATACATGACTGTGGTCAGTGGCGGGGCTAGAATTTTTGTGAAGCCTGGGCAAAGTTGAGCCAAGTGTCTAACTTAAAAATCAAAGGGTACCAAGGGTACTCGGCCAAGGCCGATATCCGCTTGGCAACTAGTTTACCGATTGTGACACTCGGTAAACTCTAATCGGTGTACCCTCTTCAGTTTCACCGAGTTCCTTCCTTCAAATACTCGGCAAAGACTTTACCCAGTGTCAACATGAGCTACAAGGCAGAATCTACCTTTCATACCATACTCGGCAAAGATGGATCCACTAAAGGGTGGCGTGTGTCCTTGATGTTTACCAAGTGTTGTCTTCGACAAAGCGTTCACAGGTTTGCCGAGTACCTACTGCACGATACTCGGCGAAGATGAGTCATCGGAGGGCGCCATGTGTCAAAAGGCTCGGAAGCCATAAGTCATAACGCAAGGCCATGCATAGAACTAAACCTGCTATGTTGACATTAAAAGTATAGCTAAGTGGTGAGGTATCTAAAAACAATGAAAAAAATTTAGCATCCAAACATCTTATAGGACACTACAAGGTAAAAAGAAGGGCAATGCTACGCGTCTGCCGGATGATAAACTGATAAGATCAGCCGCCTCGGCAACCGTCGGATGCCACCCGAAACACCGTCGACCTACCGTCCCAGCCAACTGGGCGCCTTCGCAATAGCTAGCTTGTTGCGCCCATGGCTTTGCATCAAGGACCTTGTTGCAAAGGTCCACTGAGACATCATCACTACCCCGCCATGGAACGTCGCCGGCCGCCGGAATCGACGCGCCTCCTCTGAACCAGCACTCCGAGCAGTTGCCTCTACTCCAGCACGACAACAATGAAGTATCACATCGGGCACTCCTCTGTCGATTTCTGCAACCTGAGCTATGTTTCTGAAACATGCGTCTTGTTGCAATGCTTGCCCTTGTATAGAGCGGGGCGCTCATTCTGCGCTTTCTGCAATCGAGACTATGTTTCTGAAACAATACCCTTGTTGCAGAAGTGAAAAATATTGATTGTCGAACCATTTTTCTTCTTTCTGAAACAAGCCCTCTGTTGCAAAAAAATTCTGAAACTAGACCCTGTTGTCGAAAGAAAAACTTCACCACCAAACACTTTTTTTTCTTTCTGAAACTAGATATTTGTTGCAGAAAGCTAGTGAAACAAGACGCTTGTTGTGAAAAAAAACTAGCTGCAAGGGACTTGTCGTCAGTGCAAGCGCTTGATCAAGATCAATCTGACGGCTACACAGGCGACGGATGTTGTGCGGGCATTAGCCGGCTGAAAGTTAGCGTTTTCCTAAAAAGAATGAGTTTCTAATTCACATAGATTAGGTCTTATGATTTGAAGATATTCAACATAGAGAGGTTGTAAGAAAAGAGAAACATACAGAATATACCACTATCGTGCTAAAAAACGAGGCAAATGCCTGATCGCCTGAACTAAATATTTAAGCCCTAAATCTATTAATCTTGAAATTAGTGTGCAATCTTACCTAAACATAAGAAAAAGCAAGAAGCAACAAGTAGTTGAGGATGTATAGGCATTCCTAGAGATGGATTTGTTCCACCCGCCGTCGGTCGGACGTGCGCCTGTGCCAGCCTCCATTTCACTCACCGCTGGTTAGTCCCTACGGTACGTCAGAAACTAACAGTTGAAATGACTGCTTGTTTCCTCTCAAGTAATTGCTGAACATTATGCTTGGTGTAGGCGTTTGGCAGGCCTAATTAATTAGCCTATCACTTAAATATTAGTTGGACGCTTGGTAGAAGCCCATCCCACTTCTTTTCTGGTAGGAGCCCATTGTTTAGCACCAGGTACACTGCTGCCCGGGTAAACCACCATGCATGACAGAATTTGCATCGTTGTTTATCACGTCCGTACACTGTCTCGTGACCAGTGAGCCTGGGCAAGTGCCCTGGGTGGCCGGGCGGTGGCTCCGCCACTGACTGTGGTTTACCTAGTGTAGTCTACCTTCCGCTGCATGGTAATAGGTTTATTTCTATCGTTTGTCTTCGAAACTTCCACGTTTTGAAGACTTTCATAAAAATTGCCTATTCACCCCCCTCTAGTCGATATAACGCACTTTCAATTGGTATCAGAGCAAGGTACTCCCTTGTTCTGTGTGATTCGGTTTAACCACCTGGAGTTTTAGCTATGTCGACTGCAGGGATAATTAAAGTCTCCACTGCGTGCCCCGTCTTCGATGGAACTGAATATCCCTACTAGAAGAATGAGATGCGCATGCATCTTGAAGCCATTGACGTCGACCTATGGTATGTCGTCAAGAACGGCGTTCCCAAGGCTGGAGAAGGTGTCACTGCTGCTGATGTCAAGAAGTTCATTCAACTGGACTCTACTGCCAAGAATATCATCTGTGGTCATCTGACCAAAGGACAGTATGGCCGTGTGAGTGCTTTGGAAACATCTAAGCTAGTCTGGGACTGGCTCTCCAAGGTCAACGAAGGCGTCTCAACCCAGAGAGATCAGAGAATCAGTGTCCTTCGCAACCTCTTCAACCGCTTCAAGCGAAATGACAATGAGAATGTCCAGCTCACGTTTGATCGACTCACTGACATCACAAATGAGCTTCAAGCCCTCGGTGCTACTGAGATCACCAAGCATGAAGTCGTCAAGACACTACTGAGATCACTTGATAGCTCGTTTGACACCCTAGCCCTGATGATTCAAGAACGTCCTGATTTCAAGACACTCGATCCGTCTGACATACTTGAGAGGCTCAACACACATGAGTTTCAACTTTCTGAGAAAAGAGATATCTACGGTCCAAACTATGGGCGAACTCGTGCCTTGAAGGCGAAAGCTGTCTCCTCATCTGAAGAAGAATATGACAGCAGTTCTGATGACCCTGAAGACATTGGAAAGGAACTTGCTATGCTTGTGAAGAAGTTCCAAAAATTCACCAAGAAGAAAGGCTTCAGGAAATCTTCACGATCAAGCTCAAGGAATGATGAAGCCTCTGCTCATGACTACAAGAAGAAAACATGCCACAAGTGCAAGAAAACTGGCCACTTCATCTCTGAGTGTTCGCAGTGGGACAATGAGAACAAAAAGAAGAAGAAGAGCAAGGAATATGACTCTAACGACAAGAAGAAGAAGAAATACTCAAAGTCTTCTTCCAAGTCTTCCTCAAAGTCTTCGTCACACAAGAAGAGCTCATCTGGCAAGGCACGTGCATTTGTTGGCAAGGAAATGGATTCAGAGGAGGAGTCCGCTTCTGAGGAGGCGGAGGTGGAGTCTGAGGAGGAGTCCGATTCTGGCATTGCAAGTCTGGCTACAACATACGTTGCCAAGTCCATCTTCAACACTGAAGACAATGACTTCATCACTGACACCGATGCAAATGACAAGAACTACTGCTTCATGGCATGCGGTGCCAAGGTAAACACACGCACTATTCACTATCAAACATCTAGTGAAGATGACTCTGATTGTGGTTCAAGACCCAGCTACAAAACACTTGCCAAAATTGCAACTGAACAACAGAAAGCTATGGAACATATTCAAAAACTGTTAGACAAAAGTGATGATCTGTTAGGCGCTGAAATGACTCGATCTGAGTCCTTAATTGAAGACATAAAAAATCTTCACGTTAAGTATGAGGAACTTGAAAGTCGTCATGAAACGCTCTCAACAACTCATGAAAAGCTTTCCTATGATTATCTTCAAAGGAAGCAAGATCTTGAGAAATTGAGAGCAGCTCATGAAGATCTTCAAAAGGAAAACGAGTCACTTCGCGCCGAACAGATCAGTTCCGCTCAGGAAGGATTTGAACAACCATGTCTTAAATGCATTGAGCGTGATAATGCTACTTCTGTTGCTGAATGTTCTACTGCTGCTACTGTTGCAATATCTTCAACTGTTGATGTGGAAACTAACCCCTCTGCTGAGGATACCACTGCTATTGCTGATGAGAATGCTAGGTTGAAGACATTGCTTGAAACAGGGATGTACAAAAGTCTTAAAGGGCATCAGACACTATGTGATGTCCTCAAAAGGCAGATTCTGAACCGAAACCTGAGGAAAGAGGGTGTTGGGTTCGTAAGGAAAATGAATGCTGATGGCTCTTACTGGAAACCTGAGCAGTACCCCAAAACCAAATGGGTTGCTGCAAAGGAACCTTCAGCAGATCCATCCAATCTATCTGGCTTCACATGTGCTAACCCCATTGTCATTGATGAATCCTTTGATGCAAACTATAAACTGTTTAAGAATCAGAATGGTGAAGTGTTTGCCAGGTATATTGGTACTAACTGCAGGAATGGGCCGCCTATGAAGAAGATCTGGGTGCCGAAAAGGTGTTTCGAAAATCTTCCTGTGAATGTCATCATGACACCACAGGTGAAGAAGACAAACCCCAGACCACAGGCTTCATATGGTCCAAAGGCTTCATACAGACAGAGGACTCACCTGAGTCGCACTAACGCAAATGTTTTACAGGGAAACCATACTCAGGCCTATGAATATGTGCGTGGTTCATCGAACTGCCATGTTCATAAGACCAAGAACTATTCTTCTTATTCTTATGAGTACTATTGTCCGCCTGCAAGACTTTTTGCTAGGGCTCCAAAGCCAAAGTTCTCAGATGCTGCACTTAGACTTATCGCTTCTAAGCCACCCTTGAAGATGTGGGTGGCTAAGAAAGCTTAACTCTCTTTTGCAGGGAAAGGTCTCCAGCCGAAAACCAAAATCTTCTGACGCTATTGCTAGGGACCTTAAACATCTTGTAGGGCGCAAGATCAAATGCCCGAATGGTCTTACTATGTACTTTCTTCCTGAATCGCTTGCTACTCTCCCTATTAGTCCTAATCTGGATCTAAGCTTTCATAACCCACTGGTTCGTCAAATGTTTTTGCTTCACAATTCTCTTCGTAAATGGATTATTGATAGTGGGTGTACCAACCACATGACTGGCAAAAGAAACCTTCTTATGGACTCAACCTTACGTCCATCTGACAAGAGTCACATCACATTTGCTGACACTGGTAAAAGTAAGGTATTGGGCCTAGGTAGAGTTGCAATCTCAAAGGATCAACACATGGATAAAGTCATGCTTGTTGAATCCCTTGGCTTTAACTTAATGTCTGTCTCAATGTTTTGCGATTTGAACATGATCGTAATATTTGGAAAATATCATTGCCTTGTTCTAATGGAATCTGACAAGTCTCTAGTGTTTGAAGGGTATCGGAAAGATGATTTGTACGTGGTAGATTTCTCAGCAGGACCACACCTTGCCGTATGTCTTCTAGCAAAAGCTTTAGAATGCTGGCTCTAACATCGGAGGCTAGGGCATGCTGGCATGAGGAACCTCCACACCCTTGCAAAGAAGAAGCATGTCATAGGCATCGAGGGCGTCAAGTTCAAGAAAGATCACTTATGCGGTGCCTGTGAAGTAGGAAAGATGACGAGGGCCAAACATCCCTCGAAGACAATCATGACTACTACTCGACCCTTCGAACTGCTCCACATGGATCTTTTCGGTCCCACTCATTACTCAACTCTTACTACTACTGCTTGTCTCTATGGCTTTGTCATTTTTGATGATTATTCTAGATATACTTGGGTGCACATAATCCTCTATAAGACTGAAGTGCAGGATGTCTTCAGACGCTTCGCCAATCGAGCAATGAACAACTATGGCGCCAAGATAAAGCACATCAGAAGTGACAATGGCACTGAATTCAAGAACACTGGCCTTGATACATATCTTGATACCTTGAGCATCACACATGATTTCTCAGCCCCGTACACGCCACAGCAGAATGGCGTCGTCGAACGCAAGAACAGAACACTCATTGAGATGGCCCGAACGATGCTTGATGAATACAAGACTCCAAGAAAATTCTGGCCTGAAGCCAGTGATACTGCATGCCATACAATCAATCGTGTTTATCTTCACAAGCTTCTAAACAAGACATCTTATGAGCTCCTTACTAGCAAGAAGCCAAATGTCAGTTACTTCAGAGTATTTGGCGCCAGGTGTTGGATCAAGGATCCACATCACACTTCAAAATTTGCACCAAAAGCACATGAGGGTTTTATGCTTGGATATGGAAAGGATTCGCACTCCTACAGAGTCTTCAATCTCTTTCATTATAAAGTGGTTGAAACAGTGGATGTGCGATTTGATGAGACTAACGGTTCACAAAGAGAACACCTGCCAAATGTGCTAGATGAAGTTCCATCCAGCGAATCAATCAAGCTAATGGGAACTGGAGAAATCATACCTTCTGAAGCTCAACCTGAAGAGGAACTTATCATCTCCGCACCTGATCAACCTGAAGACAATGCTCATCCTGAAGACAATCCTTCTAATAACGACAATGATCAGCAAGAGCAAAATCTTCGCCCTATACATCCTCGTGTTGCCAATGAAGTGCAGATTGAGAGAATAATTGATAGCATCAATGCACCCGGTCCGCTCACTCGTTCAAGGGCAACTCAGCTAGAAATTTCTATGGGCACTTCGCATTCGTCTCAATAACAGAACCCAAGAAAGTTGAAGAAGCCTTCATGGAACCTGAATGGATTCAAGCTATGCAAGAAGAGCTTCAACAGTTTGAGCTGAATAATGTATGGGAACTGGTTAAGCGTCCTGATCCTCAGAAGCACAACATAATAGGCACCAAATGGATATACCGCAACAAGCAAGATGAGCATGGTCAAGTTGTCAGAAACAAAGCTCGTCTCGTTGCTCAAGGATATACTCAAGTGGAAGGCATTGACTTCGATGAAACATTTGCTCCTGTGGCTAGACTTGAAGCCATACGCACACTGCTGGCCTATGCAAATCATCATAACATACTTCTATATCAAATGAATGTGAAGAGCGCCTTTCTCAATGGCAAGATTGAAGAAGAAGTGTATGTTGCACAACAGCCTGGCTTTCAAGATCCAAAACATCCTGACATGGTATACAAGCTCAACAAGGCACTGTATGGCCTCAAACAAGCCCCTCGGGCCTGGTATGACACACTCAAATACTTCCTGAAGAGCAAAGGCTTCATACCTGGTTCCCTCGACCCCACTCTCTTCACGAAGACATATGATGGTGAACTGTTTGTGTGGCAAATATATGTGGATGACATTATATTCGGCTGCACCAATCAGAAGTACAGTGAAGAGTTTGGATATATGATGCAAGAGCAATATCAGATGTCCATGATGGGAGAGCTGAAGTTCTTCCTCGGTCTTCAAATACAACAGCAACGCAACGACATCTTCATATCTCAAGAGAAGTATCTCAAAGATTGCCTGAAGAAGTTCGGTATGCAAGACTGCAAAGGCTTCACGACGCCAATGCCAGCCAAGCATCATCTGGGTCCTGACAACAATGGTAAAGAGTTCGATCAAAAGGTATACCGCTCCATGATTGGTTCTTTGCTTTATCTATGTGCATCTAGGCCAGATATTATGCTTAGTGTTTGCATGTGTGCTCGATTTCAAGCGTCACCAAAGGAGTCGCATCACTTAGCTGTGAAGCGAATTCTTCGATATTTGGCTCACACCCCAACTCTAGGATTATGGTATCCAAAGGGCTCAGAGTTTGATCTGGTTGGATTCTCGGATGCTGATTATGCTGGTGACAAAGTGGATCACAAGTCTACATCAGGCACATGTCATTTTCTGGGACGATCACTTGTATGTTGGTCTTCAAAGAAGCAGAACTGTGTATCTCTCTCCACTGCTGAATCTGAATACATTGCTGCTGGATCTTGCTGCGCTTAGCTTCTGTGGATGAAGCAAACACTCAAGGACTATGGCATTCATCTAAAGCAAGTGCCACTCTACTGCGACAACGAAAGCGCCATCAAGATTGCCAACAACCCAGTTCAACACTCGAAGAGAAAGCACATTGAAATTCGTCATCACTTTCTCAGAGATCATGTTGTGAAGGAAGATATTGATATCATACACGTCAACACTGAAGAGCAATTGGCAGATATCTTCACCAAGCCCTTGGATGAGAAGAGATTTTGCAAGTTACGGTGTGAGCTAAATATCTTGGAATCCTCAAATGTCCTGTGATCAGGCACACATCCTAACACTTATGCATATTGATGACTTAGATGTGCAACACACGAAGCAAAGTATATCTTCAATCAATGAAGACATACATTCTAAGTGTGAATACATTAATATGGAATTTGACTTCGGAGCGCCACGATAATTGTGCGCCGTGTCTGGGTCTAATACTTCCTATACGGTGGGTAACGCCACCACCAAATGTTCTGTTTGAAGTGTTTCACTCATGGCGTTACATTTTCTATGTCTTCACATTTGGTTTGGCTTCAATCTCAACATGTCTTCATGATTATCTTCACTATGTTGATTATATATATATATACTAGTGTTCTATCCTCTACAGCATTCACTTATAGCTATGTCTTCTTGTTGAATCTTTTGAACTAAGTGAATGTGATCGGACCCTAACCTCTCTATGCTTTCTATCTCAAACTCTATCTCTCCAAATCATATGCATTGTATTGAAACTTCCGAATGTCTTCTCTGCGTCCTTGTCAGCAGAAGATACAGAGACAAACATTAAGTCCGTTTTCAATGCTCATTCCTTCACCTGAAACCCGGAGAAGTGGGAACGACCACCCGACAATCCAGGCGTGCGTGGGACGTGGAACAACCCCCGATATGCTGCATGACGGCCACGTGTCCCTCAGATGTGAATCGCCAGGGGCACTTGTGTAATAACGCAGTGCTGCCCCTGTACCTATAAATACACGCCTCACCACAGTCATTATCTCTTCTTCCACTCTCGCACGAACCCTAGCGCCACCGCTAGCCCTCGACGACGCCGGTGACGAAGCGCTTCGCTGCCGCAACCTCTCCGACGCCATCTTCACGCCGACCGCGGACATCGTCCTCTCCGCCGTCGCCGTAGGTGTCCTCCGTCGCCAAGTTAGGGCACGGAAGATCGAACTGCTCGGCCTCCTCTTCCACTCCGTCTAGCAGTTCTTCGTGTGGTAAATAAAACTTCCTTTTTACGGCCCCTTTGATCCTATAGCTTTATCACTTTCTACCACAAGCAGTTTCTATTCACACAAGTTGGATCTCTTTCATACTGCATCTCATAACATGCCTAGTATATTCACTTATGCTTCACAAAGTAGTTAGATTCCTCACTTGTACTGATCCGTGGATTCGTACAAATCTGGAACCAACTCCTTATCTATGAGTGAATTTCTTCGCACGATGAGGTCAATGTCTTCTAAACTGATTTATCTTCAAAATCTTCTGAGAATGCATATGACCTCTTCCCCTTCCCTCGCACCTTAATGCTGTCATAGGTACATGTCCGTGGGAGAATCCCTTGGTTCTCATAGTCTGCATTCATTTGCAGAATTCTTACAGTATCACATAAATTCTCCCGAAGCCAGTTCCTGTCTGTCCAGCCAGCGAAAGCCTTTGAAGCCTTTGAAAGTATTGAAGCCTTTCAGTTTAAAGTTCATGGCTTCAGAGAAATCAGCCAGGAAGGGTGGCAGAAAGCGTCATGGAGAAACATCAAGAGATCTGCCCGATGACCTCTCAGAGCTGTACAAGACAGATCCTGAAGAGGATTACAATCAGCGCAAGACACGAATCCAATGGATTCGACGCTATTGGGCAGAACAGTGGTTCAAGTACAGATTTGTGACAAAGGAATATGCTGAAAAGAATGCCATCAAGCGACCATGGGGAGACATCCTCTACAAAAATCTTCAACCTAGGACCAGAGATGAAGCCATTGAACAAGGCTTCTATCCCTGCATGGTCCGCGGGCCACAGCCTGCAGATGCACACTCATTGTCACTACTATGGTGTCGTGACGACATTCTGTTCAAGCGCAACTTTCAGTTTGCCCAGAACTCAGGAAAGCAGAACAAGAAGTCATTGGGACTAGACTTCAACCCTGGTCCTTCTGCTCCAAGGGCTGACGGCACACGAGATGCAGAACCTAATGTCGTCGGTCCTTTCTACAACCTTGAAGGTCTCATCACTCATATCTTGGTTCAAGGGACAGCCGTGAATGAGCCTGCAGATGACGCTGAATCATATGAAGCGCCTGCAGCGCCGAAGCCAAAGAAACTGAAGCAGCCAAAAGCTTCAAAGCCTGCCTCAGCGCCAAAAATCTCCTGAGCGAAGCCATTGGCCACTGCACCTCCTGAAGACAATGTGCAGTCTGAAGATTTATCACGCATCTCCAGGCCCCAGAAAGTCAAGATGCCTCTGCCACACACCGGCCAAGGACTGACATCTGCTGCTGTTCTGCGTAATGATGCCATTGATCTGTCCAGTGATGAAGATCTTGCAGATGACGCTCTTGAGCAACTGATCAAGAGCAAAGAAGAAGCAGAAATCTTCAATAATCTGCCTCTCTTTGACGTGGCAATCATCCACAACTTCATTGATGAATGGTTTGACACGCCCAACATTAGCTTCGAAGATCTGCAACTTCCCATTGGCCTCAGTGTTGCCTTCCATGGCGCCATTGCTTCAGAGTTAGCTATCGCCCAGCGCATTGTTGAACTGAAGCAGAAGATTGACTTTGAGAAATCTCAGTTCAAGAAGCATATGGCCAAGCTCAGCGTGCAAGAGGTGAAGAACTTCAAGATTATGCTGCACGAGCTCAAAGAAGCCTTTCTCAAGAAACGCGCAGAAGCTCAGGGTTCTCGTGAGCGCATGAAGGTCCTGGCTGACAGGTGTGTGCAAGCCTACAATGAGGCTGAGAAGCGCAAGGCCCTTGGGCGTCCTGGCATCAACCCCAGGATGGCTGCAAAGAAGAAGAAGAAGCCCACTGTGGCCGAACCCAACGCACCAAGGCAGGAAGCAGATCCCATTGTCTTCCCAACTAGCATGACTGGCTCGAAGCCAAAAGCCAGGTCTACTGCTTCAGAACTGAAGAAGACGAG